>NW_027287538.1:24264621-24909621 GCF_022747635.1 Hetaerina americana
TCGACATAATTTATTACTCTGAATAAGTTTCATACTGTCTTAAGAAATTGTGCCCAACAGTTGCATTGACAGCAGTGTTCATTGGTTGAAGCAGGAAGGACGTGATATGTAAAATATTCCATCAATATGTACTGAAAAAAGGGTGTTGTTTGCATTTATCTTGTGAAAAACTTCCAAATATAAGAAATGAAATAATATTTTATGGATGTATATTTTGAAACTGTAGGTGAGTTCCTCTAAATCCCCAACACTTGTGGTGAGTACCCTGTGGTGGTCAAATCAAGCACTTGATTTTCAGATGAATATGACTTTTTTATGCTCATCTGAGTTGGGTTTGTCTTTATTAACCCTTCCCATGGACCACAACCTTGAAGTAGTGGAAGAGCTTGTGCATTCTGATGATCCCTGGAGCTGTATTGGCAGTAGCAATGATATTTGCTCCAAGTAGGGTCGCCCTTGCCAAATAGGTCAAAGGGTAGGAGCCAGATGATAGGTAGTAAATAGAAACACTTGTTCCTCCAACAGTAAACCACCCTAATTATTTATCCCAAGATTTTTATGATGGACAGCATAGAGAAAAAGATTCCTGGCAAAAATGGGACTCAGCCCAATCAGCCATATATCATACCCAGCAGAAGAAGAGGAAAGGCTACACGGGCATCATTTTATGAAACCCATGCAAAGCAAAACCAACAGCAGCAGCACAGAAGATTCAGAAAAAGACAAAATTAGTTAGATAGAAACTTGGAATTTTAGGATAATGTTGAGGACAGGAAAATTAGAGAATATAAAGCAAGAGATGGAAAGAGGAAAATCATTAAATAGGTATGTGAAGAAGGGAGATAGGAATGAAAGTCAGGTGGGGAGTTTGTAAAATCAGTTTGGAGGATGATTAAGCTTTAGTTAGCCAGTCAGCCAAGGGGTTTTGGGTCTGAGGTTATAGAGGAGGAAGGTTAAGTTGAACATAAAAATAGCAGGTCATAAACAGGACCAGGGGGAATGAGACTTATCATGGAAGTGTTTTGGACCAAAATGATCCACATAGGAGGGACATTAGAAGAACTGCATCAGACAAAGAAGCTTTCACATGAAGGAACTAATGATGGGGACTTTGAGTATGGACATATGAAAATATTAGGGAAAAATTTTACATGGAGCATAGTTTGGAACAGCATGGAAACATGGGTCTTTGAAACAAGGTGATAGGCATAGATTATAGTATGGTATATAAAGCTGGGGAAAGGAAAAAAGGAACTCGGCAACTACCGCCCTATATCCGCGACTATTTGCCTTGGATAACTCATTGAGAGGATGGTGAATCTACGGCTGATTTGGAAATTACAGAGGTGAAATCTTCTCTAATTCAATGTGGTTTTCATAGCAGTAGACCAACCATGGATCATACAGTCCGCACAGATAACTACATCTGGGAAGCCTTTCTCATGCATCAACATGAAATAGCCATTTTTTTGGCATATAAAAGGCATACGACAGAGTTTCCCAATGTAAACTTTTAAGAATGTCACACAATTGGAGATTTAAGGGAAGGTTTTTAATGAAAATGTTTATAACTTTTTTAGGATATGCAAGACCTTATTGAGTTTCTTTACCTACGAAAGCACGAGTCCTGCAGGGCTCCATCTCAGGTGTAGCTTTGTTCATCAATGCAAGCAATGATGTGGTGCAGTGAATCTGAACACCAGAGATGGGCTCCTTGTTCATTGACTATGCTGTTATGACTACTTCCAGTTGACTTGGAACAAGTTGAAAGAGTAGTCCCAATGCAAGGGCTTTTGTTTCTCTATTATGAACATTAAAAGTATGCATTTTTACCTGGTGTGAGTAATTTTCATTCTACTAGCACCACATCTGGATCAATGAGGTCCTTATGTAGAAAGTATGTTTCCCAGGAATGACTTCAGACTACTAATCAAATTGGCATGAACATGTTTGCTATCTAAGAGATAGTCTTTCAATAAAATTTTAAAAATCAACTTCCCACATAATTCCCAGATTTTTCACCATCATAGTGATTTCATTGACTTATCCTGTCAATGGCCACCTTTACATGGGTGATCTGATAAGGTCTCGACCTGATGATGACAGTGACAATTTATGTTTTCCAAAAAGTTGTATTTTTCAACATAATTGCACATTGGGTACATTGTCCTGATGGAAAACAGTTTTTCTCTCCTGCAAACCGAGTCTGCTTCTACAAATTCTTACATCCAGTTTCATTTGAAGGTTAGAATTGTATTTTCCAATCAACAGGATTTGTTTTGCATCCCAAAAAACCAACACCATGACCTTTCCCGTCAATGGCACCATCTTCGCCTTCTTCGGAATTAAAGAAATGGCCTCTATCCACTGCATGGATTGTTGTTTTGATTATAGTCTGAAATGACAAATCTATGTTTCATCCATTTTCACATATCAATGCAGAAAATTTTTTGTTAAGTGCATTTGTTTGTTTCATTTTCAGTTTGCATTCATTTTTTGTTAAGTGCACCAAGCACTGTTAGGAAAGTATCATACAAATGCAGTTTTAATCCACAGTGAGCATGCATGGCACCCATCTCGCACAAAAAGTTTGCCATGTGTAATGCCTCATGCAAAATGTAACTGATGCATTCTTTTGATAACCCTATAGTATTAGCAATTTCATGTAACTAGGTACACTGATCTTCCAAAATCATACCGTACATTTTTTTGATGTTTTCCAGTGTGGTTGCACTTTTCGGACATTCTTCATGTAGATGATCTTGGAAGCTATCACGGCCACATTTAAACTCACCCATTTCTTCACTATAGAAATTGAAGGAGAAGAGTCTCCATACACATTTACAATCTTTCAATGAATTTATCAAGAATTATATCACTGCACAATACTCGATTTTTTTCATTTCTAACAACACATGTACCAAAACTGACTCAAACGATGGCCTACAGCAAACTGCTGGAAAGAATGGCTTGCAATTTAACATGGCTTCTAATGACAGTTGAGCCAACATGAAAGAAAAAAATCATGCGAGTAGTGATGCCATTGCCTATGGGCAAGGCTGAGAACTTTTCAGACTACCCTCGTACATCAGTCAACATTAATGACATTCATATCTTGAAACCATGACCGATGGAAAATAAAATATGGTAGAAAAGTATAATGGTCTACAGGGTCTGTACAATAAGTATCAGGACTGGTTCCGAAAATCAAAATTTATTGGTTATCAATACAATTACTTAATAATCTTCAAAATACATTCCTCCTGCATCAATACACCTAGTCCAGCGCATCTGCCACTCGTCAAGAGCCCGCTGGAAGTCAGTTTCTGCAATACTGTTGAGAGCCTTTGTCGTCGCCGCTTGAACCACCTCGATGGAGTCTAACCAATATCCTTTGAGCTCCTTTTGAGCTATCCTTGAGGTAACAACGTTGTCGAGAAAATCTTCATCTTCCTGGATGCAGTCCAAACTTTCCACCCAAGACAGTTTTTGTTCCTCGCTCAAGACTTTCGGCACCAGATTTGTGCCCACTTTCCTCATCGCAAGAGCCTCTGTTACAATGGTGTGGACAGTTCCGACTGAAAGGCCAGTCCCCTCACTGATAAGAGCGATGGTTAAACACCTGTCGGAGTTCAAAACTTTTTTCACTTTGGCCACCTGAGCATCGGTTTGAGTGGTCGTCAGTCATCCGACGCGGTACTCGTCTTCGACGAGCTCCTGGTCTTCCTTAAACATTTTGAGCCACTCAAAAACTCTTGTGTAGCTAAAGGCATCATCCCCATCAACCTTTTTAATGAGTTCAAGGGTCTCCAACGCAGATTTCCTGAGTTTAATGCAAAACTTCACAGTGTAGCATTGCTCAATGGTGTGCTCCAGGTTGGCGCAACGACACCACAAACAATCACACGCCACAAAAATCAACCTCCTGCCTCAACACATATTCGGAGGCGACTGAACAAAATTGCTCCTGAGTGGTGGGGGACCCCTCTACCGAGCTGACTGGTCAGACCTCCATCACCGCTCCATTGAGGCTACCGTGAACCAGTCACGATACTTATTGTACGGACCCTGTATATTTACAAGGCTTGTATAAAAAGTGTTGGAAACAATTTTTTCCTGATATGACAGTGGGTCACAGCGCACACTATTATCATTGAAAATTTGTGATGTTAAATTTCTGTGCTTAACTCACCCCAAAGGTCTTGACGAATGACCAAGAGAAGAGTGTCTGCTCACGAAAACCTTCTGCAATGGCTTCACAAAGATACCCCAACCATCTAACAATCTCAACTTGGAACCGGCAGACTATTTCCTATTCCCAAAAGTGAAATCCTCCCTCAAAGGACACCACCATGGAACCTTAAGTGCTGTCAAAGAAGCTTGCAGGTGTACCCTTTCCTGAATCCGCCTACAAGGTAACTTTTGTGCCATGGTAAAGCCGCTGGTAAAAGTGTGTCGATGCTCCACGGATATTCTTAGAAGAATTTTGAGGCACTGTAGCAATTTATGAAATAAATCTACTTTTCCAATACTTTTCATGATACTTTTTATACAAACAATGTATTTATTTATTTAATGACTTTAGTGGGGTAAGATTAATACTTCATAGTCCCTTCCTTCACCAAACTCCTACACATTGTATCAAAGACAACTAAAAACATCCTAGCTCTAGGTGAAGGAAAACCCACCTAGGTGGGAATCAAATCCATGACCTCTGGGGGGGCAAGAAAGGACGTTACCCCACTGGGGCAAGAAAATATTATTATGTTATAATGCAAAAATTTCAGAGTAAAAATTATTATTTTGACCAGGATTTGAACCTGGAACCCTTGATGTCCGGCTGAGAACTTAATATTTTGAGTTTTTATTTTTTGTCTTTCCACAAATTTTCCTAATCCTCTGAGCTAAACAATCACAGTCATTATGTTTATGCTGTACTTCCTGGCCCATAGGACATTGTGATTTTTCAGGTGAGTATTCATGAAAAATACTTATCACACAGGAAAGGTTCAAAGTATTTTAACATTAACACTCAATATGAAGAAAATGAAATTATTACATTAAAATCATTATCTACCACACTATAAACATTTATTCATTGTGAAATCGCAGATATTCATCTTCACTGCCGCTAAATCATTACTGTGATTATTTTCATTGATGTCGTCACTTTCCTCATACACAATGTCATCTTCAGTTCCATCTACCACGTAAGCCCTGGAGGGGCCATATCTTGAAGAAAATTTTCAGCAAATTTATTGAAAACCTGGCCATATATTTTCGCATGACACTAAAACAGTCTTATCATATCAATGATTTTAAAAGATTTCTGGGTAATTTTCTGAAATTCCTGGACTGTTTTATGGCTAATTAACTGATATTTACTAATTTTCCAGTTTGATGTCCAACTAGTTAGGTTCTCGGAATCAATGCTTCAAAAAATTCTCCAGGTTCAAACACAGCCAATATGAGTTACTTCATGGTTTGTAAACACATACCTTAAGGTCCCAGGATATAAATGATGGGTCTTCAACAGAATGGAGCTCAAGATAAGCTCCATTATGACTTCTTCTTCATTATGAATTCTTAAATACCCCTCACATGGATAGCACATTTAACTGTTTAAAACCTGTAGGGAAAACTATGTGGTACATAATTAGAACAAAACACACGATTCACCTTGAAAATTGTATTCCAAGTAAAAACACTCACACACGAATGCAACAAGCCATGAAATAAACATGACATAACGAGTAAACAGTTCTCTGGGTTGGAACAAATTATTTACAACATCAGTCAGACATAACAAATCTTACTTATCTACCAGGAGGCACATATCCTTCCAAACCTACTCCCAAGTTGAGCAAGCAACCAGTCAACCATCAGCTGTGGTGCACACCAGATTTAATTTTTCAGAAACCAGGATTCCAATCTGTCTTCCTAGATTCTTCTCTTAATTCATAACATATAATGGTATCACCAGGTTTGAAACGAACTGTCTGATCACTCAACTGCAAACCACACTCAACATCCATTTTAATGGAGTCCACTTCATTTTTCAGATGCCTCATTGAATGCAGCTCACCTAAAATGACAACAATTGCACAATGTAATTTATTTTTATGAAAATCCTTGATAATCAAGTAATTGTGATAAACTCATTTTTATTTAGCAAAAAATAAAGGATTTCTCTCTTTCTCAAAAAATACCTGTCCCAATCCATGAGGCAATCTCAATTGGGTTAGGTATCAAATTCTTCCAACATTTGAGGTCTAAACATATTGTATAAGTTGGTGGCATACACATGACCACACACAAGCTAATCAGATAATTCTGCAAATTTTGGCTGGTCTAATTCGGTTTTAAATACAATTTGGAGCAGAGAGCCCTGCATTGAGAGATGAAACACTAATATCTAGACAGTTAAATTTTGGTCAATCACTTTTGAGTACCTAAAGAGCACTCAATATTAATAATATGTTTATTAAATAGGCAAAACTCTTTACAAAAGGACACTTGATACGAAGTAAAACCAAGTAATAAGACAAAACTAAGGAGAGAAAGACAGACAATAATAATGTATCAGAGATTACTGCATTTCCGAAAAATATCAATGAACTCTGATTACCCTGTTAGTGCATCCACTTTCATTTCTCCCAAAAGGAAACAAAGGATGAAACCTTAATTTACAATTAATATTTTTAAGAACAATAAATGTGGAATGGTAAAAACTAGGTTTATACAATGTTGCGCTAGTAATCTATTAATTTTTCTGAGTTGTCATTCACATAGGTCGACTTGATGAGACAACAGCGTATCCAATTAGAATATTAGTAAAATCATTGGCAGATTAAAGTCAATGATAGCAGTGATGATATGGAGATCCACAAGAAATAATCCCAAATGGATCATTAACAATTTTAATTCAACATGCACTAATTTGTGTTTGAAGTGTCAATAAGCTATGGCATAAAATAATTATGAAAATACATTATAAAAACAAGTAAATAAGAACAATTGACCAATCACATCTACATATCAACTTAGCCCATTTCGCAGTACTCTCCATTCTTAAGTCTATCCTCAAATGTCAGTTTAAAATGATTTAACATAAATTAAGTGATTTATTTACCTTCATGTATGACCTCCTGCGCCCTCCTTACTCGGAAATATGCATTCTTTTTTAGAGTTCCTTTTGTGCATCTGCACCCAGCCACTGGGACTTTCTTTTTACCTTCTGTGATGATAAACTCTTGGAGGACATTTGCTTCACCTTATTCATGTAAGTAAAAGAGAAGAGGATGCTTAAACTAAGAAGCTGTTTCCTGAATTTTGGTATTTGGGCAATTTCTACCCTGGAGAATAACATGATGAAATGGCTGGTAATTAGCAGATTATTGTTCATAATGTTCAGGAATATGAATCAGGGCATATGAATGTTTTAAGTGGAAATTGAAATAAATTCTACACATCTGAATCCTTGATACATCTGACACCTCTGAAAACTTTTCTTGACACATTTGAATACTTTCATCACAACAACAGTCAAATCCTTTAACGTTAATGGTATTACATGCTGTACTGTAGCTGGTTATCTAGTCATGGAACTATTGGTTTTGAAAGAATTTGAGAGTAGTGATAAAAAGTTGTATTATACCATAACTTTCCATACATAGTACACAAAAACATAAACAGTTAGGGTACACATTATCCCTAAAGGATTTTTAATGTTGTTTTTGTACGGTTGTAGTAGATATTTTCATTTAAATTTTAGCCAATTAACCTTACACTAAATTATACCTGGCTTAGAAATTAAAAACGATAAAATTACATTATTTATATAATGAAACCTCATCACTTGATATGATCCTACTACGAAAATATACCAAATTATTCTTTAGACAATCCATAGTCACAGGATGTTGTGCATTTTTTTATACAGATAGTTTGAAATCTGTACACATAGAAAATGAGACTGGTCTTTGATGTGACCATCTTTGAAGTTTCAAGGACTTTGACATGACACTATCTCATGCTAACCCACGTCAGGTGTCACTTGACATCAAATATTGCTACGGCACTGACGTCTTCTCGCTGTCAAGCTCTTTACCTCCCATTGATAGCCACCAGATGACCAAAATAACATCATAGGATCTTTCCAAATTCTTTTTGGTAGCTTATAGGAATACTACCTTGATCAAAAAGTTCCCGGAATAACCACCGTGTGGCGCTCCCATCGTTCCGATTTGAGTTCTGTTTTTTTTGTTAAATTGGTACATCTGTTGTTGATATTCCCTTTAAATCTTAGTGTCATAACTTGACATTTGCAAAAGTTACGGTCGGTTTTCGGTATGTCCATCAGTGCTTCCTGCGATTTTTCCATTACTTCCTCTCGGCTGCTAAAACGCGTTCCCCGTAATGGTTTTTTAACTCGATTGAACAGAAAGAAGTCACAGGGAGCCAAATCAGGTGAATTCGGTGGCTGTTGGATGGTATTTGTTGCATTTTTCGTCAAAAAATTACGAATAATGATAGCACTGTGCGACGGTGCGTTATCATGGTGCAAAATCCACGAGTTTTCTGCCCACATTTCTGGTCTCTTTCGGCGAATTGCTTCACGCAAACGTCTCATAACGCCCAAATAATACTCTTTGTTTACTGTCTGGCCTTCTGGCAAAAATTCATGATGCACTACACCGTTGTAATCCATGAAAACCGTCAGCATTGCCTTCTTTTTTGACTGAAAACGACGTGGTTTTTTTGGTCTCGGCTCATTTGGTGAACGCCATTCACTTGCCTGATGTCTGGATTGCGTGTCGTACTCATAAACCCACGTCTCGTCTCCAGTAATGATCCTTTTGATGAATGTGGGATCGGATTCAGCCTCGCAAATCATGTCTTTTGCGACGTCAACACGGTCTCTTTTTTGCATGAAATTGAGGTCTTTCGGCACCAACTTTGCTGCTACACGACGGAAACCCAAATCATTAACCACAATGTCTTGGGCGGATCCATAGGCAATGTTCAAGTCCTCCGCTATTTCTCTGATGGTTAATTTGCGGTTATTGACCAACATTTCTTTTACTTTATCAATTTTTTCACCGACTTTCGATATCGATGGTCTGCCACTGCGTTCATCATCTTCGATTGACTCACGACCACTTCTGAACCGCTCGTGCCACTGGTAAACGACCGTTTTTTTTAGAGAATCGTTGCCGAAACACTTTTCCAACATTTCCAACGTCCGTGCGCCACTAAATCCGTTTTTTACGCAAAATTTAATACAAGTTCGTTGTTTCAAATTTAAATCCATTTCTGCAATTGTAAAAAATCGCCAACACACACAGAGATAGATGTACTCTTGGCTACGTAACTTTTGCAAATGTCAAGTTATGACACTAAGATTTAAAGGGAATATCAACAACAGATGTACCAATTTAACAAAAAAAACAGAACTCAAATCGGAACGATGGGAGCGCCACACGGTGGTTATTCCGGGAACTTTTTGATCAAGGTAGTATACTTAAATTTGCACTCTTCTTATAGCTTTAACCTAGTGCCCATTAATTACCACTGGTCCCAGCTATTGAAAAAACATCTAGGCGGCTAGCACCACAACAATGATGATGAAATAAAAAACTGCCATTCCACAGTGGTTGGCAAATAAGGAGGCAGATTTATACAAGAGTGAAATTCAGGAGCTGGTTGTACAATATGATAAGTGACTTAATATTGCTGCGATGCTGAAAAGAAGATTAAGGCACAGCCTTTCATGTAAAGATAAAATTGTTAAAAAATGCACTAGTGTTTTTTAACATCAAAATGGCATTACTAATAAAACACATCTTGCAGTTTAAGTAGGCAAGTTTTCCAGCAATTCAGCTGGCATCATTACGTCACAGGAGGTCTGCCTTGACTTGAATAAGCCAGCTGGAATGTTGGCAGTATTGTCAATTTAGGTCAATAAGCATTTGGTAGTAGTAGTATTGAGGGGAGGCGACCGACTGCTGAGGTCATTTGCGCCATAGGGGATGGACAGGAAAGGATGAAGGGTGGAGATAAACCCGGCGTCGGCATTAGCCTACTCTTAACGAAAGGCGCCAAGGGGTCAACAGCTTAACGTCCCATCCGACGGACGGCGTACTCACTCAAAGTGCCCTCCACAAAGCACCTCAAGTAGGGATCGAGATACCTCCGAAAAATATTCAACACCGCCGGGATTTGACAATAAGCATTTAAAAAACCTAGAAAAACATTGCGAACCCATCATACCTCAATTTTTGATAACTCTGAAAAGTTAATATTTTACTTTCCTAGCTTTTCTAGCAATTTCAAATTTTCCTGTCTTGCAGAAACTCTGATATCTCATCAGCAGGGTGTTTTTAGAGATAAGTTTCTATTTATGATGTGAAGAATTTGGTCAATGAGTTGGTTTTCAAACTGCTCAGAGAGGAAATTTTTGAGTACCGGCAAGAAAAATTCGACTGCATAAAAACATATATTTGTATACTCTATGGTTTCAGACTTCACTTCTTGGAAGTATTTCGCATCCATATTAAAAGATTTTGTACTTTTCCACAAAATTTATTTTTTTAATAATAAGCCTTTCAAGTTTAAGCGAACATGGTTAATCCTATTCATATATAAAACCATAAACACAGTAATCAACCCGAAGATCAGTTTGGTAGGTGATGGTAGAGTTCCCCCGTACTAAGCCCTATGACGGCGTGTGAAATTCACACATCAGGGTACGGGGGCCAGTTCCTTTCCCTGTGCCGTTTACGGTTTCCCAAGAAGATTTGGTACTCAAAAAATCATACTGTTTGGGTGGAGCTGATGAGCCCAGAGAGACTTGCCCAGGAATCGAACCCGGGCCCTCCGGTCAGCAGTCCAACACTACCCCTGGACTACCGTGACCCACACATTCATATATATTCATCATATATTCCGATAATATATCACCCCTTACAGTGCTTAAAACTTTTGATTCTAATAATGTTAAGATACTGCCTAGAGGGTGCTCGATTCTTCAGCATGATGCCGAAAAGCATCACATTACTCACCCAAAATATCTTCAACTTGACGGGGTGGCAGCCTCTCTTGAATCTCACTTTTAATGTCATCCACAAGGCGATAGATGACATTATGCATGCGCACTCGTACTTGTTTCTTGCGTGCAATTTTGGCAATCCTCTCTGGCATTGGAATGTTGAAGCCGTAGATGTAAGCTTGAAAAGCCTCAGCTAATTCCACATCACTTTCAATAACTTCTCCCACGCCATAGTGAACAATGTCCAACTGACAGTCGCAGTTGAGTTCTGCCTCATAAGTTCCCAAGACATCCAAGATGGCTTCCACGGAACCATTGACATCACCTGCAAAATTACAACCATCAATGCATGGAGGGATTGGTGAACTATGATATGTATCACCAGAGTTCATTTGTAAATGATAATTCAGAGGGGAATGCCACAAAGAATACTATACATAGTCACAAAAACAAATATAAGTTTAATTACAACAAATATAAAGCAGGGTGACCAATAATTTTCTAGATTCCTATTCCCAATTAATGTAATGCCTTCCTCCTGATGTCCTTTGGAGTATTAGCAGATTTGGACTAGGTACTTTTCGTGAATTGTCCCTCATCACTGCTTATCTAACTGGTATGATACCAGTTACATGTGCGGTGAGCCATGGTTCCAGCTTATTTCTTGGTGTTAACCAGGTCCTGCACCCATGATGGTCTACATCACGCACAAATTGGACCCTGTTTCTCAAAACTAAAGATTCGTTTACAACTCCTCGTAATTTACACACACAGAGTCCACTGAAGGTAAAAGATAGCACAATACTCTTTATATGCCTAAATTAAACATTGTGCAAATTAGAAATTTTGACATTATATTATATATGGTTTTTAGGGGACTTGTAAACCAACTTGTACCTTTGATAAACGTGGCCCTGATCTTACATCTATAAGATAGCATTGTGAAATCCAGGTTCACATATCATACTGCTGACTTTTCCAAACAATTTTCAAACACCTTTCCAAAGTTTTTTCATATTTAAAACTGGAACAATGCTAGCATATTTTTCCAAATATCCTGAAGAGGTGTCCATGCATTACGGTTTGCTGATTCATCTCAATAGTTTCATTTGTCTTGACCGGGATATCAAGACATCATGAAACCATTTTCTTCCATGAAGGAATGAAGATGACAGTTGGCTGGCACACCTAAGCAACAAAAATGCAATCTGGGCTCTCATACTATATATGTCTGAACTCTGTGTATTAATGATTTAGGATCCTTCACCTCTTCTATCACAAATAAATATCCTCTCAAAGTTAATGCATCTCTAATAAGCCAAACACTTTTTACCTATATCAACGTTAAACCCACTAGCACAAGCAATTACTCCTCTATAGTACCTGTCACCCATCTCATACTGAACAAGTTTTAGTCTCCTCATCTCTTCCTCACTTATTCATCATTCTTAGTCACCAAATTTCCAAAAAATCTAATTTTGTCAATGGATTTCTTTTTGAATTAGTATCTCACCTAAGCGGATGATAACCAAGGAGCCTCCTGAACAAAAAAACTTAGAAATTCCTAAAAACTCAAGCCTACCCAAAAAATACACCACACACCCTATCCATTTACACCAACTACACATTTCTCAGGCATATAGTTCCTTCAATCAATCCTAAATATAAACCCTCTTCCAAGACTAGACTAGCCACCAAAACATAGACAACACACTCTCTAAATGTCCCTCTTTTACCTTTAAATATTTTCTCATTTTATTAGACATTCTCAAAGCTGTCAAGCCTTTATCTAAATCTACCCCAAATCCCCACGGACTCAATGCAGTATGGTATGAGAGATCATGTCAATAAAACTTGAGAGATCAAGTGCAGAACTGATAGACTTAAGATGCCATTTTTCCCACAAACAATACAGGATCAGAATTGAATAATGTTCGTCCAACCGCGCCAGGACAGAAAGGTGTTTTGGGCCAAGGGTAGTCTGGTGTGTTATCCTCCAGGGACTCCATAGTCTCAAACTGACCCCAAAATTAACATGATTATCTATTTATCTAATCACCCCCTACCAAACACCCTAGCGGTGGCTTGCAGGATACTAAGTATAATGAATAAAATCAGGCCAAATGCAAATTATTCCATCTTTATTACTCTTTTCCTTCCCTTATAACTCAAAAAATTCCTCCCATCCCACCTTGAAATGAAAGAATGCCAATGCAACAATTTGGAGCGTAAAAATCATTTGCCTTGACTGGGATTCTAATCCGGATCCATTGATGCCCAGCGGAGTGTTTTAGCCAGGTAAGCTATTGAGGCGACCTCTTAAACTCTGAAATTTTGGGGGCTTTAAAGGCTTGAAATGCTTATTAGCAGATTACTTTGTTCAAAGTTACTGCTGCGGCATCTCCCGTAGTTTTTTAGAAGTTGCCATAATATATTCATCATCGAAATTTAAATTCTCTTCTTTATTAGACAATGTACCCTCAATTTAGAATCAACAATCACCATGCCTCCCAAAAACCTACTTCCCTGTCAGAATGGCTCCATTTTCCCAAAAATACCTCCCTCCTTAATCTTTCCTTAATTGATTAATTGATTGCTCTGATGTTTTAAGCTGAACAACACCCACTGGGACATCCACCCTTCCCTTAAATACTGCATACTTAAATTCACTGCTCAGCCCCCCTCTTCTGTACCCTCCTCCCTTATGGGCCAAGCCACATTGATACACTGGTTCCTGTTAGATCACCAAAGATAAGTGAGGTAGGTCCAGATGGACGTTGGATGGGTAATCTCATGCCTATACCATGCATTTCACATACAAGAATGGAACAGTGCTGTCTCTAAGCTAAAGCCATCACATTCACAAGACTTACTGTTAGTTCTTCATAATCAATAATTCCAAAGGACACTACACTATGAGATAGCTAGTGAAATTTTTTGATTCTTACCCTTGACAACAACACTAAACCTTGGCCTGGTATCCTCGGTATCATCCTTGGTCCGTGGGCCTGTAGGCCTCACTTTGTATCGACCTCTCTTCCTTCTCTCTTCCAATTCAGCCTTGTACTTCTGCATAGAAGAATTAAATTGGAATTAAAATTCAATAATGCCCCAAACTTCAGTTTCCGATCCCATTACTACTTTTCCAATAAAAAGAGACATTTCGGGTGTGATATGGTGGAATATCATGATTAATTAAAATTAGCAATTTTCCACAATATAAAATTTAATACAACCCGTTTCAATGTAACTACATCATCATCAGGTAAGAGTCGTCACTCAGAGTCCAGTATACATGCTGAAAAGCAAGTAAGGGGAGGGTAGTGGAAAAGAGGGAGTAACCATAGTTACCCATGCTGCCTACCACCTTTCCTCTCCCTTCCCTCTTTTCAACTACCCTCCCCTTACTTGCATTTCAGCATATATACTGGACTCTGATTGACGACTCTTACCTGATGATGATGTAGTTACATTGAAACCGGTCGTATTAAATTATGTTTTGTGGAAAATTGCTATTTTTAATTAACTGCTTTTCCAGTTACAATCACTGAGTAGAATCAGTGAAATCTTTAAAATCCACAATATATTTAATGGGAGGCAAAAATCTCAAAATCTGCATTAAAGCACCACTATCTAAATTTGGGCACAAAAATTTAACACCAACCATGGTTTCAACAGATTGTGAGGTCATTAATAAGGTTGAAATCATGGTCGATTAAAAACATTTTTGCATGCAAGTTTACATAGTGGTGTTCTATTGTGGATATTGTGAATTTTCATTGGGTGATGCCTGACTCTTTCATTCTCAAAATATTTTCATTAACTGCCATAGTTCTTTCTTGCCTTCAAATGCTCCGCTTCCTTCATTTTCACAGCTTCATAATCAAGTTCTTGTTTCTGTTGCTGCTTTTGATTCTTTCTGAACTTTATCACTTCATGAGCAACCCGCTGAAATGGGAATAATATCAATCAGTAAAATGATGGAGGAACTAACCATCAATCAATAAAATTCTTACATAATACTCTATATTAGCCAATAAAAATTGGAGGATCAGAGTGGGCAGAATTCATGGTTAAGTATAGACTTAACCCTAAAAAAAATGTGCACAGGGAGGCACACCAAATTTTCCCTTAATCTCCACAAAGACAAAAACTAAAAAGGTTCAGGAACCACTTTTAAGATTTAATTGAATGGGACAATTTTGATTTTAAAATATTGGTAACAAAAGACACAAACAGCAGCTTATTTTAGCTGCTGGAGTTTCAATTGATCCTCATATGGCTTCATGGCTCTTTCATGAGGGACTATTAAGGAGATGAAAGGAAATAGTATTCATGAAGTCAATTTCAAATTTATCAAATATTTCTCCAAAATATCCTGGAAATAAATTCCTGAGACCACCAAGGCACCAAAAAGTCAACTGGTCCTTATGCCATTTCAGTATGTGCATGGAAGAGAGCTCATTTCCTGATAAACGTCATATGTCATTGTGAGATCTCCATAAACTAATGCATTAGATGATTCCAGTGAAGATTTGTATTAACATTGTAGCATATTAAATGCCTTTCATTAATAAACTTCATAAAATTAATATGCATTCTCATTTCCAAACACCTGCACATAAAGTGAGAACTTCAATGAATACGTATGGCAGCCTTAAATAAGTAATTCTTCTAACTAATTTTATACTTTGATTTAAATGAAACAAGTTTCAATGGCAGCCACATCCCCTATGTAAATTAAGTGAGGCGGTACTTCAGTCCAACATCATGTAAGTAAAAGACTTGATGTTGACTGCTTACATGCAATATGCCAACACCTCCTGGGGCCTCAACATTTGAATCTCAGAGGGGTGATGGTTTTGAGGCGCAACTTGTACTCTTGATGTAAAGGTGGTGGAAGGTGGCAGTTATAAAGGCTCAGAGAAGACGAGCGAGCAACTGAGACTGTTCAGAATGCCAAATACTCAAATTCTTTTAAAAAACCTACCAAAATGCTTCTAAAGAACAACTGTTTTCTAGAGAATGAATTTCATGCCACATTCCATATTAGGCATCATACGAGGGCGGTTCAATAAGTACCAGTGTTTGACAACAAAGGGTGTTCCTGAGGGAGGTTTATGTTATCATCGTGTGCTGCCATCTATCAAACGACGGTGAAACAAATTTCCGACTGATTTAAATTAGTTTGGATTTGGCAGCCATTTGAGTAAGACGTGTTTTGTGATTTTCACTAAGATGGAAAAAGAGCAGTATCGTTCGGTAATTCGCTTTTTGTTTTTGGATGGGAAGAAATATGAGGAGATAAAAGCAAAGTTGGATGCTGTTTATGGTACACTTCGCCATCTATGACCACAGTTAGATATTGGTTCAACAAATTTAAACATTGGCGAACATCTGTTTTTGATGAGGAGCGACCAGGATGCCCAGCAGACGTGGTTACTGAAGAAATCATTCAAAAAGTCCACACCATGATTCTCGCTGATCAATGAACGAAAGAGCGCAAAGTAGCAGAGGCCGTGGGTGTGTCAACCGGAACGGCAATTAATATTTTACATGATAAGTTGGCAATGAAAAATTTGTCGGCTCGATGGGTGCTGCGATTGCTGTTTCACCACGAAAACGCACCAGCACATTCATCCAGAGTTGTCACCGCCAAACTGCATTAACTACGTCATGAATTGCTGCCGCATCCCCCGTATTCACCCAATCTGGCTCCCTGCGATTATTTCTTATTCCCTAACATGAAGAAATGGCTCGCGGGAAAAAAATTTAGCTCAAACAAGGAAGTTATCGCCGAGACAGAGGCATATTTTGGAGAGTTCGACAAATCCTTTTTTTGGAGGGGTTAAAATAATGGCCGGAACGTTGGGGGAAGTGTATCTTTCTAAAAGGGGACTACGTTGAAAAATAAAAAAATTGTTTTTGAAAAAATGGTTTCTTCATTTCTAACACGGGTACTTATTGAACCGCCCTCATACTATGGAAGTTTCACGGTCAGAGAGGGTCACAGTAGGGAGGTATACAGGATCCAGTACAGCTAGCCCACCCTGGGATATATAGGATAATGATGCATGCAAGATATTTTTGGCACTGGATCCTATTCTTTTTATCAATTATTTTACTTCATCATAAATAATTGGCAAACAAGACTGTAGATTACTGGCTTGCAAATGTAAACCAAACAGCATTCGTAAATTAAATCATCCATACATAAAAATAATCAAGTTACATTTGCTTGTTGCTCACCTCTGAGTCCACTTGAAGTATTTCATCTCCAGCAGAGGGCAATTCCCGCCACCCGACAACTTCTACAGGAGTTGATGGAGGTGCAGAGGTGAGGACTTTCCCTTTGTCATCAAAGAGAGCTCTCACTTTTGCCCACGCTTCACCTGCCACGAGGACCACACCTTTGGTCAAGGTACCTCGCTGCACCAAGGCTGTGGCTAACTTCCTGAAAATGTATTGCAGGACATTATTCATGTGACACACCATCAGCACTGAGGTTAGAGGTGAAAAGTAAATAAATTATTAATAGAACAGCAGACAAGGTCAGGGAGGAGAGGGGATTGCTGGGAGAAATCCAAAGGAGGCAGGAGAGATGGATGCAGAGCATTTTGCTTGACGATGAGATATTGAAGAATATTGTGATGCATAGTGGGGAGAACATTAGGCAATCACAACTAATCACCTTTCCCTTTCCTAAACTGTCAATTCTCTGTTTTTGAGGTATTCCCTTCATCCTCTGTAATGTTTTTCCCACATCCCCAACGGTCATTTGTCTGTAGGTTGCCTTTCACTTCTCCCTCCCCCACCAACGTTCGCTTAACGGTTGTGCTAAGCTTCCCCTTCACTTTCCCACCCCCCCTTCTTTCTTGTGACGGTCATTTTCTTGATCGTGTAATTTCCCCCTCCCCTTCACTACATAACCTATCTTTTCAAACTCCTCCACTATCAGCTTTGTCTATTGGCTCCTGTTTCTTTCACCAACCCCCCCCTCCCCCACATGTTACACTATATATTCTTCGGATTGCCCTTATGCTTTCTCACTTCGACTTGTTTTGTCGTGACGATTACCCTTCAGTACGCTGAAGAGGGCTACTTTGTGGCTGAAATACGCGTATTTGTATTCACCTTTCCAATCCCTTTCCTATTTACCTTTTACTCCTTCTTGACTTGTGGCGTTGGCCAACTAATTTCATTTGTACTTGGTTTAGAAAGGTAAACTGTTTAAGGCTATTGGAGTTTTACATTCATTCAATACTACTAGCCGTTAGAGCTCAAATCTATCAATAATAGGACCAAAGTTGTTCAGTTGTTCAGTCACAGAAATGTGCTAATATGGTAGAACAACTTCCCATCGTGATACTGAATTTCAAATCAGGTCTTAAAGAACCAAGCAAAAGATGTGATCAAGGGTTGAATTTCATCTGTGATTAGGTTGCTGGCTTCCAACACTGAAGTACTATGTTCAAACCCTGATTTTGGCCGGTATTTTTTGGCCGTACTCCAATTCCTACTAGTTAGATATGATTTATAAGTGATGTAAATACAATGATATGTCAATGCAACAATTTCAGAGTGTAAAAATCATTCGCCTTGACTGGGATTCGAACCCAGATCCCTCAATATCCGGTCGAGTGCTTTAGCCACTTAAGCTACCAAGGCGTCCTCTTAAACTCTGAAATTTTGGGGCTTTTTTAAAGGAACAAGATGTTGTGACGAAATACCGTACATACAATGTCACAGGTATTCGTAGTCGTGCGCGAGGCACCACAGTCCACGAGGTTAAAGCCAACTTTAAACACTAATGGTGTTTCCACTTTGACAAATTCCAAAGAAACTGCGGGAGATGCCGCAACAGTAACTTTTAACGGAGTCATCCGCTAATGTGCATTTCAATGCAACAATTTCAGAGTGTAAAAATCATTCAGTGTAAAAATCATTCACTGAAATTGTTGCATTGAAATGCACATTAGCGGATGACTCCGTTAAAAGTTACTGTTGCGGCATCTCCCGCAGTTTCTTTGGAATTTGACAATGATATGTGTCTATATAATGCACAGGTTGACAAAAATATGTTCTATGTCTTCTGTGCACAATTTTTTACGGCCATCACTCCAAGTATACAAATTATTTCTGTGGTTTTGCACAGTAGGTATCCTTTCGCAAAAATCGGTTCATAATATAATAACAGAACATTTCAACATTAATGAGGAATGTGGGCAAAGTCACTTGTGCGTGGAACAGTTCCATAAACTACGGAATGTTTGGCATCCCTGACTGACATCCAGGCAAATGTAAAGGTCATATTTAGAAACAAAAGTCAAGGAAAAGTTTAAGGCCAGTATTTAAAATAGGCCTAACCATCTTTATCAAAAAGCAGTAATATGATGAGCCTTACCCCCTCCTAGGGTCAACTTTGGACTCTACGACTACAGCTTCCACAGGACCTAAGGGATCACCACGTAAATTCAACAACTCAGCCTGCAACGCTATGGCTTCAATCAGTTCATCAATTCCTTTAGCTTTCAGGGCAGATATTGGCACTGCTTGGACTTCACCACCAAGTTCTTCTAACTCAATACCCTGTTGTAATAGCATACGCTTTGTCCTCTCCTGAGAAAGAATGGTTTCACAAAGAATATGAAAGGAATTATTATTGAAAGTTTTTCATTTGTATTCAATAAACTAATTATTGTGGAATCACATGTGTAGATGTATGCATCTTGTAACAAATTTGAATTTTCCACCAGTTTTTTGAAACATACTACAGTAAATGAAGATACACAATGGCATTCATTAACTAAGATTCCTGTCTTTCAACCAAATTTTAAAAAACTACAGGCCATTGATAGATATGTTATGTTATGTTATTTAAGTGGCAGGAGGTTTACCCAAAGGCCTTTAAAGGGTATAACATCAACATTAGGACTACATTACTGAAAATAATCCTACCATCAAGCTTTCATTTGTCAATACTACTGGCAAAATTTCTTTATAGTAAGAGCCCATTCTTAAAGTATATGTGAATTCATGCTTCCATAAATATGGTAATATTAACGTTTACCTACTATATCAGCTTCCGGTTTGTCTATCTTGTTGATGGCAACAAGGATTGGAACTGAAATCAAAACAAAATTCCATTACTATTACCCTACAAACACGTCAAAAACATAAAATTATACAAAATCATAAAATTGTGCTTTGACTAAAAGCAATTCAGTCTTAAATTAACATGATCAACCTTATCATTACTTGACTATAATCAATTACATTTTCTGGTAATTTTTCAAACCTTGTACAAAGTGCAAAATAACATTAAATATGGGTGCGGGAGGAGATAAGATCTTCGGCAGAAATACAAAGGAGGCAGGAAAGGTGGATACTGAGAATTTTGATTGGCGAAGGGATGTTGAAGACTGTAATAGAGGAGAGAACTTTAGGTACGTTGGATGGAAATAAGGTAGGAAGCAGTATGTCGTAATGAAGATGGATTTTCTGTAGAGTCCAATGTCAGGCTATGTTTTGATAGGAGAGGCAAAGAAATGAATATTTGTTCAGTCTGTGTCCATCCAAACCCAATCATAAACTGTAGAATGTCAATAATAATAATAATAGTTGTGCAAATTTCAGCATAGATTTCATATGACATTATTTTTACACAAAGAGAATACAATAGTCACAGGATCAAGGTTAACTAATATTAAATGCACCTTCTCTGAAATAAAATCCAAACAAACCAGTGACTAACTCATATGAGTTAACACAAATCTGAATATTTTACTTTGTTTAAGTGAAAGTATGCTTACATTATGGCCTTCATCTCTAGCATAAGACATTAAATTTCACAAATAAGGAAGTTTGAATTGCACTTAATGTGAAAACAAGTTAGAAACATAGGGAGACAAAATATGATAATCTATACCAGACCCAAATTTGACAAATTTATTTACCACAACACAAGGACACCCTTATTTGACAACCAACTCACCATTTGATTTTTATACGTGCCTATTTGACAGTTAATTCTCACGTTTAGATCATGTTTCAAAAACCTCACAACCACATTTCACAAAGTAATTTGTGATTGAATATGGACAAGTGCATAAATATGGATGCACTTTTCCTCCCCTGATTTTCAAGTCCTCATTGGCAAAAAATAGAGGATCCAGATGGTGTGGTGGCTAATGCACAAACTTCCCACCCAGAGGGGACAGGTCCGAATCCCAAAGGTGGCAGGATTTTTCATTGGTATCCTGATCCTTACTTGGGGTGCTTTGCAGAGAGCACACATTAGCAAGTATTCAGTCCGTTGGATGGGATGTTAAACTGTGAACCCCTTGGTGTCTTTCGCTAGGAGTATGCAAATGTAAGAGTATGCAAATGTAAAAGTATGCAAATGTAAAAGTATGCAAATGTAAGAGTATGCAAATGTAAGAGTATGCAAATGTAAGAGTATGCAAATGTAAGAGTATGCAAATGTAAGAGTATGCATCTGAGTAATCTAAGAGTATGCATACCAGGTTTCTCTCCCCACTTCCTCCATTCCCTGAACATCCTACCCCTAACAGATTACCCTCCTATCCCCAATAGTGCACATGACCTTAGCTGTCATTAACCTCTCCTGACAGCTAACTGGTCAAAAACCTCATTGGAATTTATGATGCCAACAGTTCATCATGGTGAATCTCACTCATATTCATTTGAATTCCTTGGTGCTCTTGGAGAATATGTACACTGGGATTATCAAAATTACTGAGCCATGCTTTCAAAATGACTCAATGGTTAAATGACACAGTTTCGGCACCTGAAGATTTGACGAACAAAACCAAGGTCGTAATAACAAAATTCTACATGGAAAAGCAAAGTGTCTTCTTTCATTAACTAAATGGTTGATGAAAAGGTCATATTAAACCATTAATAATTTTAATTTTTCAACTGTATTCTAACAAAGGCAACATGCTGTCACTTATTTCACATGATTTAGCAAACCCTTTCAGAACCTGGGTCATAATCTCACAGCGTCTTAATTTTAAGAGAGGCCTTGGCACGAAATAACTGATTTAATGCTTCATTACAGCAGTTTAACTAGCAATCAACTCTCATTCCTCCCGACATATGAGCATTTGTAGTCCTTCGGGAATTCTGGAGGGTTATACTTGCTCCCATTTACTCATCAAGATTCCACGGTAATTAAATCAAAGGAAATAAGAAAAGTGATTACTCCCATACACTATGTCTTAATGTGTGTGAAATTCATATTCAATTCCCAATTAAGTTCTATTAACCAGAAAATCAAGTTGTTTGGATTTTTATGTGGTTTTACTGATACATCAGCTGGGATTTGAACACAGGGTCCTTCAGCTGTATGGTCTAAGATATTTTAAATTGACAAGCAGGAAACTTGGGATTCCCAGTGCTAAATTTACATTATAAATCAAATTCAACTCAAAATTTGAAATTTTTCTTGAGATTGTAATTGAGCTAGATTGGCCATAATATGAAATACATAACCAACTGGCACACCAAGCATACTAGTATGTGAAACAGCTTTAATCCGGAAGACTACTATTTTCACTAAGGGAATATTTTCCCGAATCAATAAACTCAATTGGAAAAAGTAATTAGATACTTAATTTATATCACAAGTCACAGTTTTAGTAAAATAACCTTTTAATTCTTAGGATTCCAAGGACTGCTTGATTCTCTAAGGGATATTTCCCTAACACCTTTTTTTCCGTTTCCAACACCTTTTTGAGAAACTTCCAAAAAAATTATTATTCAAGCAAGCATAATTGAATTGAATTACGAAATTGCGAGGGTAGATTCCTTTAAATATGAGTACTTGGATGTAATAGTTACTCACGATCTGTCCTGGGGAAAGTACACATGAGAAATATGCAGTTGTGCTAATAAAAAATTGGGATTTGTAAAAAGACTGCTAGGTAAATGCTACGAAAAAGTGAAGGAACGATGTTTTCTTGCCCTAGTCAGGCCCCACCTAGACTATGCTGCCAGTATATGGGATCCTCAAAAGATAAATTGGATTTTGGAATTAGATCGAGTTCAGCGGAGGGGGGCTAGATTTTTCTAACTTTGTTATGACCAACACAGTAGCATAACTACTTTGATAGAAAATTTAGGCTGGGATTCCCTTACACAGCCGCGTTTACAATATAGATTAAACTTATTAAAAACAATTAAAGATGGGTCCTTTCCCAATGACATCAAGAACATAAGACGAACCCCAAGGTATTACAGTCAGAGGGATCACAAATATGAGATTAGGGAGAGACTGCAAGATTGACAGGTTAAAACCATCATTTTTTCCAAGAACAATAGGAGACCAGAAGGCTTGTATTCGAAATCCCCCAGGAGTCAGTTCAACACAATAAGTATTAACCTACAAGGTTAACTGTGCATGGTTATATATCTGCATTTTTTTCGTAGCTTTCCCCCACTTTACCCCACCATTTGAAAACCCTAACCCCCTCATCCCTTTCCTCCTGGTGCTGCACCCCCCTGCCACACACCTTTTTGGTGGCTCGGAGGTATTGATGTAGATGTAGAATTGAATCAAAGAAACTGCGGGAAATGCCAAGACAGTAACTTTTTATCTGAGTCATCTGCGCTAAAGTGCATAACAATGCAACAATTGCAAAGAGTAAAAATCATTTGCCTTGACTGGGATTCGAGCCTGGAACCCTTGATGTCCAGCGGAGTGCCATACTGGCTGTCGAGGCATCCTCTTACACTTCAAAATAATTGGGGATTTAAATGAACATAATGTTAAGATGAAATACTGTACATACAAGTTTTTATTAATTACTCACCTTTTGCATCCTTAGCCATATTTATTGACTCCACCGTCTGTTCCATCACGCCATCATCTGCAGCAACTACAAGTACTACAATATCTGTAATGTGGGCACCCCGTGAGCGCATTGCAGTAAAAGCAGCATGCCCAGGAGTATCCAAGAAGGTCACTGTCTCACCAGTTCTGGCCAATTCAACTGAAAAATAAAAAAAAGGTTGCCATTAATATATAGCCAGTCATTCATGACCAGGAAACAATATTAAGCAAAAATCATACAACACATGGCAGGCATAAAAAAAGTCAAACATACAAGTTGGCTTTATAAACAAGAAAGGAGCTAGCCTCACATGAAAACATAATTACATTCATAGTGAATTGGGGCAAATATATTTCCCTGAGAAGACTGCTCTATAACACAAAAATATCATGCCCAAAAGATATGTAACTAAATGATTGTATGGGTAACATTCTGATGATTAATGAGAACTTACATGTAGTCCTACTCCATGGAGCAAAACCTTAACGTAGGGGAATGACTTGCATGTTATGATGACCCTAAGAGCTGTGCTATCAGGAACAATGGTAATTGCTTTGTGAAGGACAACCATGCCTGATAGGTTGAACAGTAAGGCCTAGACAATAGGTGATTTACAAAGCATCTGTTCCTCAATGAGATGGCAGTAACTACATCTGATCAGAGGGTAGTGACCATTTAAAGTGATGGTGTCTCATTAAAACATTATTGATGAAGGAAATGAGGAACCACCTCAAATATTTATCTCAATCTAGTATGTTGGAACAAAAACATGATAATGTCCTAATAACCACAAGGCTAGCTGGGCACAACACCCAGCCCAACGAGCTTGAAGTTCTGCTCTGCAGCAGGAGAAGTAAGGCCTATGATCAGCATCTTACATAATCATTGCAGAGCAGAATTGATGGAAGCAATTGAAAAGAAGACAAAGGAAAGGACCACACTTATTGCAATTCAAACTTGAAATGAAAGCGTGATGTTCAGGATAGTGAAGTTAGAATATGTCAAACTGATGATGGAGAGAAGAAATATAGATATTTTAGGGCTGTATCAGATGAGATAGAGAAGGGGTTAGGATTATTGGATTGAAAGTTATAAAGTAATAAATAGCAGAGGGAAGGAGAGCCACAGTAAGGGATAACAAGAGATAAGACTATAATTAGTTGAGATAAAATCATTACAAATTAACTTGGTTGTTATTCAGGTTTACATGTTGACTAGCAATTACAGAGAGGAAGAAGTAAATAGTGCATACAACCAACTACACCAAATTATTGTTGGTGTCCTGGAGAGAAAACATTTGATAGTGATGAGCTAAGAGAGTAACTAGAATGAGATAGGGGAATATGGTTCACGAATAAGGAATGCCACTGGGGAGAAGACAATTAAAGTTTCGAGAAATAAATACCTTAATTATATCTAATACCAGATTTAAGCACCAAAATTGACAGGTACATGATGAGAGTACCAGGAGATGCATGGCACCGCAGTATAAGTTATGTTTAATCATGGTTGGATACAGAGTTGGGACGAGTCATGATTTCATGGCTTCCCACAAACAGATGCAAATTCAGATAATTTAGTTCTCATGAAGTGCACCATCAAATTCAAGAAAATAAAAGAGTAAGAGAAATAAGGAAATGTTGAATCCAATCCTGAACTAAGGCAGAGCGGAAGGAACACCTTTTAATAGCAATGATTTTATCAAATTACTCCCATTATCCCCTAATTACTCTGCTTATGTTAAGAATGTGAAAAAAGGCTACAAAAATAGATCCTAAAACTATTATTCAGCAACCAAACACAACCGAGACACATTGGCTGTGTGGAGAAATTCCAAAAAGTTAAGTGCACTCTTTGCAGCATGATCATGTTAGAATGAGCAGGTCGATAACTAATGGTCAATCATCTATTCATTGGTACAACATTAAGATTCCGAATAACCGCAGGAAATGAGTGAGAAAGAAAGGTTTAGATTTGTAAATAAATTTATAAGCATCAAGACCAGCAGCAGCTTAAATTGATGTTTCTGTCAGGTAATTTACACCTACTAACCTAATTTCAGAACTATCACCTTTATCAATGGATTTACCATAACATGACTTCCACTTTCTTCAGAATATAATCAGCGGAGTGGAGGAATATTCATTTCCACTCATGAACAAAGTAAAATAAAATAATGGAAGACCTGTCAATGAAGCCATCAGATGATGAATTGCAATACTGCTTTGACTAATGGAAGCAAGTGTTTTAATGGGTAGGGAGAGTAATTGAATCAATCAATCAAGGTGATTAAAGTTAATTTTGAATATTTTTACAAAACAATGCATTCATTACCTAAGTCCTAGCCATAGCCACTATTTTGTGTTACATTCTCCTGAGCCTCCAAATAATTGATTTCTGATTAAAATACAACAAAAATAAAGTAGTAATTTTTGTCTTTCACCATACATGGTAGTTGCTCTTGTTTGCACCTACTGTGTCCCATTAGAATAAAAATCTCATGTTATAACTACAAATACACATTCCGCAAACATACCCGAAAAAGCTCCTATGTGCTGAGTAATTCCTCCAAATTCAGATTCCACAACAGATGAATTCCTTAAAGTATCTAGCAAAGTTGTTTTCCCATGGTCTACATGGCCCATGATTGTAACTACAGCAGGACGTTTCTTCAAAACAGAGGGATCTTCAGGAGGTGGCCTGGGGAAATCAATTTCATAGTTAAAGAAAAAGTCAATGGATACAGGAGAAAATTAACATGTAAGTATGAATACAAACATGCCACTGAAAGAAATTCATCAGTCACAGCATCTTACATGCCATGAGATATCCCAAATTACTTAAAAAAATTTTATTTTTACTTTGAAGATATTTTAGTGCTTCTATTAATTTTATTCATGGGTGCATACATGAAAAAGTTTAAATTATTAATGGCCAAAAAGGATTGCATTTCTTATAATAAACCCTTAGTACAAAAGGAAGCGAGATAATCCAGGGGGTAGAGCAAGTGCTCAATTCTGGGCAATGCCTCTGGGTACCCTCAGCTTCACTCAAACAGAGTGATTTCTTAGGTTCCATATCTTTCTGGGAAACCACAGGTGGCAGAGGAAAATGAATTGACCCCCTTATCATGATGTATGAATTTCAGGTACTGTATGAGACAGTAGTAGTTAGTATGTGAGCTCTACCTTCACCTATCACAGCAACCTTCAGTGTGGTTGATTACTGTGGTTTAGTCAGAATTAAAGTCTGTAAGAAAACAAATCTAAATAGGTCAGTGGAATTGGCAGAGGTGGCAAGGGCATTCAATAGCTTCCTCCCTTCCTAACAAATTTCTCACCCCCAGTACATTCAATAGTCAAGAGGGAAATTGGATGGGAATATGGCAGTAGCTATGTCAGCGTCTCAAAAAAATGTTTTTCAAAATAGAATCAGACTTTATGCTATTAAGAAGAAAATGTCAAATGAAAAAATAGCACTTATATTGAGAAGGGAGTCATAGCATCTCACTCATTAAGAACAGGTCATGCAAAATATTAGGGCCTCTTATATCAAGTCTTTTGAGCTGATTTCAATAATTATTTATCCTGCAAAACTATAAGATGCAGCAAAAATGCAAATGTGATAGTTGACACGTAAATATCAGTGAAGGCCGCAGAAATAACCTTTCATTTTTGCCAAGTTTATTTTCCATAAACGCAAATGTCATAAACGAGTCTTTGAAAAACATTCACATTCACATGAACACTTTTAAAACTTTAACAATTTTGTGGAGGGTATTTGGTGGAAAAAAGAACACTTTTGACCTGCACTCACACAGAAAAAAAAATTCAACAGGAACACACCTTTACCCAATTCCCTCTGTGGAAGAAAGGAGATACCATCAGTTGAACATAACACATAACATTCTCAGCACATTATGCCTGATGAAGCTAGTCATAAGATGGAAAATGTCGGATAGAGTTTTGGAAAATTTCCTTGAAACAATCAGATGAAATGTTTCACATTTTATAATTTTCCAAAAATAATGTAATAGAAATAATGGGTCAACAGTCAAATTACATCGTGTGTACGGATCAAACTTTTTCATGATACTGGCTCATGACACCCCAGATGTCACAAATAACCAAATAGTGTAGTTTTTTTATGTTATAAATATAAAACCCAAAAAAAAAAACTTGGATAAAATATGCTCAGGACAGGGAATGATGTCGCAGTGCCTGGAATCATTAGCATCAGTTAGAAAGAATTAAAGAGAATACGATAGGACATATGGAATTCATTTAAGGAGAAAGTATTATGGATAAGAGTTTTCCAGGCAGATCAGCATAATCCTGATGGATTAAAAACACAATAACCAACCATCAGTAAATTAATCAGTTAAGGTTGATTTTGACAGGCGAAAGTTAATATCACAGGAATAATCCTTCCACCGTGTGAAATTCAAACTTAGAGGGTACGAACAGCAATTTATTCTCTTGTGGCACCTTCTATTTCCCAAAAAATTCTAATATCCATAAAATTGCCTTGCATGGATAATAGATGGGTAATAGAAAGGTAAGTCAGTGGATTTGTGAGAAAGTTATAAAGACAGTTAAAAGGCAAAAGGGGTAGGGCTCTAGATTCCTAATACTGATAAATGGGTACCAGTAAAAATTTCTTCTCAGGACGAGTCAAAGCAGCACAAAATGGAAATAATATAAAATCTATCTCTGATCTATTGGTGAAAAAATCATTTAAATAGAATTGAGTATAAATTAGAGAGCAATAGAAAAATGGTGACATTTTCAAATTTAAATATTTGGGTACAAATAAAATGAAGGCATTAGGCTACATGACAACTGGGTTAGCAATGTCCTAATTAGTTACAATAGTAATCCTTTCCATTAAAATACATGTTCACACCTTTTAAAAACATCTCTCAACTTCTCCTCCTTCTGTTCTACGGTTGGAGGGGATACAAATTGATAACGAAATCCAGACTTCTTCACTATATCCTGAATAACCGAAGAATTATCTATTTGCGACTCGTCCCTGTCGTATTCAATAGAGTTGTCCACAAAGGTCATTACTTCGTAAACGTGATCTGAAACGACAAAAAATGCAGGTATTTAGTTTCAACAGGAATGAAAATAATTGAAATTTAAGAGCACAATAATATTTCATAAAATTAATGATAACACTCACCAACGTCCTTATCAATTGCTTTCGCTAACTCGGCTACAGTCATATTTTTCCAAACTTGTACGACTTGGTTTGCTTTAAGTTTTGATTTGGGGGAAAAATTAAATACCCTCGGTGCTTTCTGAAAGGAAGTTTCCAGTAAACTTTATCTCCCCAGAAAAATATTATTATTAAAAAGAATGACCCAAAAATGTTCTCTACTCACTCTTTCTTCTGCGGTTTTCCGTCTTTTCGATCGAACAACCCCTAAGTGAATTCCGCATGTTTTCAAAACTAAATTATTCACATTTTGAAAAGTTTTAAATACGACTACTTTATTGACACGAGCGCTGTGAAAATATAGAAGAAATTAATGCCGAAACTTTCAATTAAGTAGATACACACTGTGATTCATTATATAGAAGTATGAAGCATACGTACCCGAAATAAATTGTTCGCCTTAAAAAATGAAACATAATGGTACCTAATTAATGCTTTTATGGAGTTATTTATCCCATTCTCCAAGAAACATATTAATAACTCCATGAAAAGTACACATTACTAGCTACTCCTCTTCGAATCATACCACTGCGGAAGGTTAACTGAAATTAGCCCACGGCTCCGTCTTGGCCGGCTACACTATGGAGTTTTCAGCAATACCAACAGAAACATTTTTCCACAAAAAAATTGGCTATTTCTCTTAAACCAGGGCATGAATATCTCTAAAATTGACACAGTATACTCAGTTGTACTCCCCCTCTTCACCTGATTGCTTGAGAACATCGGGATTAATATTTATACGATTTACACGGTATGATACGGCAGGGGCAAGGCATCGGCAGTCATCTCATGAAACCCTGACAAACCATCATCAGCAGCAAAGAAGATGTGATAATTAGAAGAAGATCGAATAAATTAGAATAGGAACATGGAATTTTAGGAAAATGTTGAGAGCAGGAAAATTAGAGTAAATAAAGCGAGAGATGGCAAGAGGTAATACAGGTGCTATAGGTCTGTGCGAGGTGACATGGAAGGATAGCGGTGATAGTTACTGAGTATAATGCAGTGGAGGTGACGAGAGCCAGCGAGGGGTTGCAATAATATTGAATAAAAAGTTAGGAAGAATCGTAGACAACATGTACTAGAGCAAGCAACGGATTGAATATTACTAGTAGAGGTAAAGGCAGAACCGAAAAACTTGGTCATTTACACACACGCACCACCAAGCAATCATCAAGAGGAAAAAGATGATAGTGAATATGATTGTTTAGAGGGTATAACAGAGTGCTTCTGCATGGAAACATTTGATAGTGATGGGGGATTGAAATGCAACAGTAGTCAAGGAAGGGCTTCTGATGAGATGGGGGTCTTGGGTTTAGGGGTAAGGAATGACCGAGAGAGAAAGCAATTTAATTCTGCTGCAGACGGATTAATCATCACCAACACTTTGTTTAGACACCTTAAAAGAAGTAGGTATATATGGAAAATGCCAAGTGAATCAGAAAGGTGTAAGTTAGATATTTTATGGTTAGGCACATTGTTAGGAACAGTGTCATCAATTTAAAGTTTCCTGGGAGGGGACACAGTCTCTTGACCACAATTTAATAATTTTGAAGTGTAGCATCCAATGCAGAAAGAAAAGGTAGGGAAGACTGTTTAGGAAATGGAGCCGGTTGTGTTATTTTGGAAGAGACAAGAGAATTGTTTCGCAGCTTTTGTCAATCCAAAACCTACCTTAACCGGTAGATTACCTATATGAGGGTGGTCCCAGAAGTACCCGGCCTGACCTAGAGATGGCGGTAGTTGTTTGAAAAATATCACTGTATTAGAAAGTATGCAATCTATAAAGCATATTTTATACGTTTGAAGACGCTACGCTGCTTATTATTAGTTTGGCAGCCATCGATAGTGAACGTTTTCGGTGAAAATATGAAATTGGAGAAAATTGGTCATCGTTATGTTATACAATACTTTTATTTGAAAGACCTCAGCCCCATCAATATAAAAGCTGAACTGGATTCTACTTTTAGGGTCTGCCCCTTCGTTTACAACAGTAAAATATTGGGTAGCAGAGTTTAAACGAGGCCGTACGAGCTGTCAAGACGGACTTCGTATTGGTCGATCAAATGAAGTGACGACTCCAGAAACGGTGAGGAAAATCCACGAAGTGATACTGAATGATCGTCGACTGAAGGTGCGCGAGCTAGCAGACAGTAGGCATTTCAAAAAATGCGACACATAGCATATTATCTGAAAATATGGACATGGGAAAGTTGTGTGTAAGATGGATGCCGCGTTTGCTCACACTCGAACAAAACGTGTCGTGAATATGTTTCAATTGAGTGTTTAGCAAAGTTTTACAGCAGCATAGCAGAATTTTTGCGTCGTTTCATAACCATGGATGAAGCATGGGTCCATTACTTAACACCCGAGACAAAAGAACAATCAAAACAATGGATTCAAAAGGGTTTCCAAAGAAGGCGAAGACTGTTTCATCTGCAGGCAAGGTCATGGCGTCGGTTTTTGGGATTCACATGGGATAAATTTCATTGACTAACTTGAAAAAGGAAAAACTATTTTTATTAATTGAGAATTATGCGAACTTATTCAACGTTTGAGCGAAGAAATCAAGCAAAAGCGTTCAACAAAGAAGAAAGCGTTGTTTCATTAAGACAATGCACCAGCTCACAAATTATTGCATTGGCCGAAATTCATGAATTGAAGTTTGAATTGGTACCTCATGCACCCTATTCGCCAGATTTAGCTCCCTCGGATTATTTTCTCTTCGCAACCTTGAAAACATGTCTGGGTGGTCAAAGATTTTCCAACCGTGAAAAAGTGATGTCGGCAGTTTATGGCTATTTTGAGGAGCAAGACAGTTCTTGTTATAAAAGAGGGTATCGAACTAAAAGAACATCGCTGTGAAAAGTGTATAGAGCTGAAAGGAGATTATATTGAAAATTAAAAAATGTCCAAAATTTTTTTTGTTGGGTTTGGTTTTCTTTGTTGGGTCGGGTACTTCTGGGATAACCTTCGTAATAAACTGAAATAAATCTTCGTAATAAAATAAAAATTTCCAATGGCATTTCTTCACAACTATATTATAGTCCCTGCTTCCAATACCTGTAAACTGTGAAAGTTGATGAGCTAAATATATGCTCAAATATGTTCTAAACAGCTTCCACCAGCATTTTCCATGTGGCCCTATGCTTGTGATGGTGTTTGAACCAGAGTATAGTTATTATCAAACTCTCTCTCCTCCAAAACTTGTTTTCTTTCTATGAACATTTCTCCAACCTCCCTTCCACCTGTTACCACTGTACATATTCCAATCCTGTTCCTATTATGTTTTTCTGTCCATGATGATCCCCATTATCTCTTCTTTTTGTTCATTAAAATTTTACTACTAATGATGTTCTTGAACATACTTGGATTGCAATCAGAGTGGGCAGAATCTCTTCCTATGATTCTATATCACTCTCCTGTTCTTTTTTCACTGCCCTTCAGGCATTTCCTTTTCAATGCTATATTCATTGTGTTCTCTCTCCGTGCCACCTCTATAATAAACTCAACTTCTGTTCCAGTAATTGAGTCTCTCTTATCTTATCACAAACCTGTCCTAACATCATCTTTAACATCCAAGCTAGCACAACTGGCCATTTATAGAAGACAACCACGAGATCCTACATTCTTCAACAGTTGACTTCCTGGGCCTTCACTAATGTGAGGACCTTGATTGAACCACCAGCATCATCATCTTCCTAACAACCTCTATACAGGTTGTGTACAGCCTCTTACATGTCAAGGAAGTTAGTACAATTAACTTCAATTAACACTTTAAGGATGGATAAATGTTGGCTATTGTACTGGCTTCCCACACAGAGGGCCCAGGTTCAAATCCCAGCGGTGTTGAATATTTTTCAGTGGTATCTCGATCCCTAATAGAGGCGCTTTGTGGAGGGCACTTTGAGTAAGTATGCCGTCCGTCGGATGTTAAGCTGCGGACCCCTTTCGTAAAGAGTATGACAATGCCGACGCCAGGTTTCTCTTCACCCTTTCCTGTCCATGCGTAATGGCACAAATGACCTCAGCTGTTGGTTGCCTCCCCTAAATACTACTACAATGGATAAATGTGCCAATATGCACTATCATGGGATAATTCAAGGGCTGCCTCTTGAGCATTATCATAATAAATAGTCAATTATAGCCATTTTTGGGGCATTCATTAGATTTCCAATTTTTGAGCCCATTACGCTCAAACCCTAACCAGTTCTACGTGAGGTTCTCACCATTCTGCTTTCCAGATTTACAATGAACTTCCAACATCAATGAAATCTATTATTTTCTCTACTACTTTTAAAACGAAAGTGTGTAAACTGCTAGATAGCAAGTTTTATTGCAGTGTGGATAAGTTCTTTGAGGTCGAACTCAAAATGTGAATTGTTATATATCCCATGGAAAAACATATCATATTCCCATCCTAAAAGGTATAATTCCAAGTTTTCTTTAACTCTTGTTGTCAACATGGTTGGGAAAGGGTTTCATGACGGTCTCACCTCTTACTCTGCTAGGTAAACTTGGCACAAGAGGGCCAAATCCCATATTTGCTAAGATTTAATATCACCTACACCACATTTGTGACCACAGTATACATTCCAATTCTAAGTGATTTTGACTCATTTTTCTTGCCAAGTCAATTCTCTCTTTAAGACTCATATCTCTACTATTTAATCATCTTTCACTTTAGGTCTTCAAAACTCATCAAATCTCCTTGCATATAGCTGCATATTCATTCGTTCACTTTGATATTTATTATTGTCAAAATTTCAATTACCAACAGTGCACATACATATGTGACTATTGAGTTAGTAAGGATTACATGTGGTTTATTTTTACAAGGGAATATGCCAGAAACTTATTGTACACTAGGGACTGAATAACATCTGGTAATATGTGAATGTATCTCATGTATAATAGGTGACCTGGAAATTGTAACCCTAAGTAAAATACAACAAGAAGAGTTCACCAGTACATCCTGGAGATATTATTTTTCCAAGTAGACATACTGTACACATTGATACCCACCTCTATGGTAAGAGAGAACTGCGCTCACAGCTAAAATAATTATTATTCTTATTGGATACCTGTGGTTCTCACATTGCACTCCACATTTGCATATAAAACCAGTAAGACAGTTTCCAACCCAAAGGTCAGTTTGATAGGTGATGGTAGAGTTCACCCAATACTAAGCCCAATAGCCGGCGAAATTCACACACGAAGATAGGGGGCATGCCAGATCGTTTCCCTGTGCAACCTGTTTTACCCAGGTAGTTCTGATACTTTAAAATCACACTTTGGGTGAAGCTGATAGTACTTGGGGAGATGTGCCCAGTAATCAAACCCGGGCCCTCCAGTCAGTAGTCCAATACTCCAGGACTACCACGTCCCTTATTTGTATATCAAATTCCAACATATTTTTGGGCCATTTGCTCAGTTTTGAAGCGATTGAGTAATTTCTCACTGAATGCAAATACCTTATTCCTTATTAGATACCTATACTCTGCTGCATTTCGTATTTCTTCAAAAACAGACAAAAAGGTGGAAAAAATATAATAATTTGGATGATTTAGACTAAGAATGAGATTAACTTATCCAAATCATGCTCCGCATGTTTTGTTCTCCAAATTATTTGAAAAATTGCACAGAAATGATTAAACTTGTTTTCATAAGCTAGCGAATTGTGTTAATTCAATGAATTAAATTAAGTTTTTCATGAAAGTAAGAACACTAGCATATCAAGTTACTTATACCAAGTAAATTCACCAGGCAACCATTGTGAGTGACAAAATTAATTTTAAACTGATGTTTAATTCCTACCAATTGCTTCAAATCGAGTTTGAATGTACAGCAAGAAAATGATGTCTAAATCCTAAACCTCTATTCCTAAAACATTCCCTTCCATGATTAGTCAAATTAATATCTTATGAGGTACTGTAAGACAATGTGAATTGATTCAACCCCTTATTTCACAGCAAGAATTATTTTGGGCCCAAACTTGTGAAACATACAACTAAAGTAATGTAATATGTATAATTCTGAAAAATAATAAAATTTCTTCCCAACCTAAGAACATCTGTAATGTTCGCATGTCCACGGCTTTTGAGTGTAAATCTTTGATCACAATTTCATATTCTTCACTCGTTTTAATGCCAACAACTTACCTCATTAATAATTTGAAGCAGAAAATAATGACATTATGAGTGAGAATTGCTGAAGCTGTATTTGCTTAACCCTGAGTAAATTTTATTTCATACAAAGCAGATATAAATGGTCACAAATATTCACACTGATGACAAAACAATGTCTTTACCAGTTTTTCACCTTACAAGAATATCTTGCAATAAGTTATACTTCAGTGTTCCCAATAAGACAAAGATTACATGATGATCTTGAGGAGATTGAAGTTTGATGTCTAGTTGCACATATGGATTAAGAATTACTTGAACAGTTTCTGGCTTTTACTATTTTAAATTTGTTCACCAAGAGTACTAAGAGATACTGGATACAATGACCCTGCTTATGTTTTGTTTTTTTTTTAATAATGAGAATGTGTCTTTTACAATTTTACATTGCAATGCATCTTCGGCATCAACTGCATGAATCATATTTGAAATTCCTCATTGACTCCCTCAAATTTAAGTAACAGATTCATTTTGTTTTTATACTTCAATAAAAATATAAACCAGATAAGGGAAAATGATAATGTTACTTATCAAGATTCTATTTCTATATTTGACCAGCATGGTAAGTACACAGTACCATTAAATTTACCAGGCCTAACATGAAGAGCAAGTCCATGAAATAAATATTCAATAAAATGGAAACAGGTAATTGTTTTCTCAAGATAAACCTTCCATCACAACAAATTCATCTTTTTATTTTTCCATTCAATTATTCTTCAAAACTTGTACCACCACAACCAAGTTGAAGCATACCAAACGTTCAATCTTTGGAAAGTAACTCATCACTGATAGAACAAATTTCCAGGACAGATGAAGGGCAGGATAGGTAACCTATATGAATACCTACATGTGATGGGGACACAGTTGATTGAAAAACTTTTAATGTCAGGCTACCTGATTTACCTACAATTCTATGGTGAATTATAAATTACAGTTTATCAACCAAGGCTTGAAATTTCTTTCAAAGAAAGACATATTTGAATGATTGTTGTACTTAGGAAATATAAACGTTTCCCCACTACTTATGTTCTGACCCTCCCTCCCCCGTCAACCAAGAAGATTCATACCAATGGCACAACAACATACATGCACTCTCCATACACATTCAATTTCACTTGCACTGTGTTCCATGGAAACTTCACAATTGCTTGTTCAAAAGAAGGAAGATAGTTCTCAGACTATGTGCACATTCCACCATCAAATAACCTCACCCAAGTCTACTCTCAACTCCACAACCAGTGGCTTCTGAGAGGAAGCCGGAGAACTTAGGGAGCAGATGGTGTTGGATTGGAGGTGGGGGATTAAATTCCAAATAAGATGCTCATCCACTCATATATATAAAAAAAAGGTCCTGATTCAAAAACTTATATATCACTCGATGTGCACTCACACACACTCATACACCCATGAATGCACAGCAGTGCACTGTTTTCCTTGGAGACAAACCAATGGCTTGGTTCCCACATACATGCGCAAAATCATCAGTGGGTGACAACACTTCTTTCGCTGCCCTCAATCAATTCATAATCACATATTCACTCCATCATGCACATGTGCTCAGTAGCAGCACAAAATGTTTACTAGCACCTGCCAATGCCCCAATAGCCAGGCCAAGAGTTGACAGCACTTGGAAAGGGCAAGCTCCTCCACTTGACCTTTCCCTTCTCATTATCTTCTGGCTAACACCCTCACTAATGCTGACATGTGTGCTCCACTCAGCAATGGTTCCATTTCTTGTGAAAAGCCCAGCCACTAGAAAACCTTAATGACAACCAACCAAACCGGGAAATATATTTGTGCTTAAAAAACATATTTATTGTGACAAAATTAGAATGGGCCCTCAAAGCCACATTACTAGGTTCGCTCCAAATACTGTTTCAGTTCAAAAGGTGAGTGAAAGCTCACATTTCCCAAGGAATGGCTTAAACAAACACTTCATCATTATATCGGCCAGAAACATAATCAAAACTATAATCAAATCAATACAAAAAGAATTGTGAACTTGAATAAAGGAAGTACAAAAATTCTAACCACAGTTCACACTTATAAAAGTTACTACAATATATCACGTATTCACAAATCATATAGACGCAACTTGCTTGTGGCAAGTACTGGCAGTATGTTCCACAAAATGGAGGAGAATATGAATCAGTGATTGGTAAATGGAGAAAAAAACTCGAGGGAAACGAGTCTTGACTAATTTGCAAGCATGGTATGAGTTCATTACATGGTTTCCACCTTGCACTTGGGAATATCTGTAATGCCCACTGCCAAAGAAACCATCAAGCACTATTCCATGCCTCTTATACTCATGACACCAAATTACAACCAACTTCAACAACTTTCAATAGGGCATACAGTAAGGTCCGAACAATTACCAATGCCCCAAACACTAATTACATTATGCATCATGGATGAATTCCAATGCCACCATCAGCCCCCGAAGCTCTTGTCTTGACGTCGCATGAGCACATCTGAATAAGAATATTCCCGAGTATCACAACATGCAATAAGCCAAGAGGCATCACACTCCCACCACGCGTTGCTATGGCAACAGCACATATATCTCAGTAGGCCTCAGCACTGTGAAACACTTCACAAAAGAAATTAACTTGAGCCACGAGTGTGTCAATCCAAAATTACAACTAAATCATCCATTCCTTTCACACTAAGCTTTCGCCACGGCTTTCGGGCAGCTCGGCGAATGTCTGTTGCAGTTAGTTGTCTCCTCATTTTCCTGCAAGGATAAAAATGGTAATCATTATTTCTGAGATTCAACTTTAATATAACTCAATGAAAATGCAAACAAGCATTTTATGCTGCCAAGTTCATTTCAAAACAACTAAACAATGAGAAAGTTCATTAATAGCATGGAAATATAATAGAATTAAATATATAAGAATGATAATAAAACTTCCAGGAGAGACTTGAAATGATATCAAACCAATGTTCTTTCCTGTATTAATTGCATTTATGCTGTCCCAAATTACACAATAAAATGTCAATAACATATAGGAACACAATTAATGCCATTCATCAAAACAATTATTATTGCTCCATGTTAAACAAAAACATGTTTTTGGAGGCATGAGAGTTTCTCCTTTAAAATGAAAACTAATAAAAATAAAACAAAGCCAAAAAAATGTGATGATGATTACTACATATTATATTTATTATAATGAAATATAATTTAAACCTAACCTCTGCAGTTAGCATCAGTAATGGCTGCCAAGGCTAATAACAGATAAGGGAAACCTGCATAATGAATACACACAAAAGGCTGTATCTCCTTCGATAGAATCATGACCATAGTAGGATTACAATGAGCCATGACACCATAAAACTGCTAACAGAACCCAAATAAAAAATCTTCAAAGCAAAATTTTTCCCTACTCTTCCTAACAGTTCATAGTATTTTATCAATTTCACAGAAATTCATATTCTCCTTTTTTTATGACTGCTGCCTTAACACTCCCCACACATACACAACTTTTACATATATTCCTAATGAGTATAGAGAAGAAGTCTTGTGCTAAAAATGAAGGTGCACTTAAGAGATATCCCATAGAGCAAACTTATCAACATGCACCACTTCATGGAAGCCTTCACCCAAAACAACATGTTCACAGAAAATGCATAGTGAAGACACATGAAAGAAATATTATCATCTATACCAATATGTTCCATTCTACTAAAGAAACAACTATTCCGAACCCCCCAACAAACTTTCACAATACCATCATAATTCATTTTTAACAGGTTGCTACCATACGTAGGGATTTAAGTCCACTGATTGCCTTCAATGTACAATGTAAAACAGTGGTTTGGAAACTTAAATACATTATTAGTGTTAAAATTTGCTTGTTAGATACCCCATTGATTTAATTTCACTATGGAGAGATTCTGACGGGTATTGTGTCGTGAAGTTATTAGAAATATCAAAAAATTACTTAGTAGTATAGCCTCTTTTACATAAAACAATCCAATATGTACAGTTGTAACCCTTTGAATGCTGGAAATTTGTGCCCTACGCACAAAATGTAAAACCTTGGCACACCCTTGGCCATTTGATATTATAATTGTTTCCTGGACCACCAAACAGCTTTAGTCTTGTTTCAACAGCCTCTCTGACCACATCCCTGTTCATCTTTTAATAAAAGAACAAAACGGTTAACTATAAGACACAAGAACTAAACAGTCCTAAATTCAATCTAAAAATGAGACAATTACCCAAGTTTCACGTCAGATTTTTATAATGTAATTAATTTGGTTAGTGTCAATGACAATAGAAAGTAGTGTCAATAAACCTTGTTATCACTTTTGATTTGAGAGACAAAATTACACAACATTTTCCTGCAGGTCACTCACACTACATTTTGAGATAGACTCAAAGGTAGAGCTCTATAAAAAATAAGTACTCTAAACATAAACTTAATTAAAATAATCATCCTAAGAAACTACTAACATTAACTTGGTAACTAATTCCAAATTAGAAATGGAAAAATTAGAATATGCATTATATTATAATACTATTGTGGCATCAGCTGCACTACCTGTGAAATAGATACACGAGAAAACAACAAAGTATATCTAATGATGAAAAGGATTTGTTAACAAGTTAAAATTAAGGGTTGAAGAAATGCTAGGGACATTTATGTCTGGAATATCATACAGAATTATATAATACAACATACTTTGGATAGGGATATAATAATAACATCCAAACTGATATCCAGCCTTCCTTCTACCCCATTGACTCTTCCAAAAAATCCTTTAGCAATATATGAAAAAATCAAGTCCTCCAAAAGTGAAATGTAACCTGTCATTCATAATCTTACCAAGATCTCGATTAAATTTTCAATAAATTTGATTTTAGTGCATTGAAAAGTAATGTACGAATGAAGGTTATTCAGCTTTTATTTTAAGAAATTATATTCTGAATAAAATACTAGCTCAGATTTCAAATTAAATCAATTAAATTTAATACATATATCAAACAGATAGAAGTATTTAATGAAATGAAGAGGAATAAATAATTTATATTTTATCGTGTTTCCAGAATGTTAAAATAACCAAAAAATAACTTAATAAGTACCATTTGCAATGATAAAACAAGCGAAAACCAAAATAGAAGGAGTTTCTTGCCTCTTCTAACTCAGGAAGAGAAAAAATAATGAATTAATATGCAACAGTTCACTCACATATTTAATTAAAGAGTATCAGATATGACGATGCAATCGCTACATTAACACAGTTTTTAATTTTTAATCTTTCCCCAAAAACCCTTTTGGTGTTTAAAAAGTCTTTCAAATACACCTACATCTATTAACAAAGCATTATAGCACTGCTGTCTACAAATGAATCAATTCTTTGTGATTCTATGGTTTCTTTTATCATGCTTATTTGTGTGTTAGAGATAAATCTAAGGGAAATGTTATTAGTATTACCAGCAAAAAATGGCCGCATGAAATATATTTCAATAGAAAAATGCACTATATTTTATAAACATAAAAACATGAGTGATATGGGTAAAAAGTGCATTATGTGTTACGTGTAAATGCTTTCAAAACATTCAATTTTGTGGGCCAAAACGTGTGCAGATTTAAGCTTTAGTGTTTAAATCTGATTTTATACACCAGTCTCAATAAAATCACTATGAATTATGACTTTCTGGGCATTACATCAATCTGAGACTTTATACGTGGAAATGAAAAGCTCTCCCCAGAATGAATGTTTGCATTTTCATGCTTGAGGTTCTTTATAATTTGAACTCTACTCTCACCTATTAACCAGCCCATTGGTTGATAATATTGGTTTTACACACATTTAAATGATTGGCATTAATATCTACTTCCGAAGATTTTACAAATTGTAAATCTTGTAGTGGAAGAAAAATATTATCTGAATACTATTTTGTGTACCATATGCGCAGATAAAGAACTCACAAAAATCCAATCCTTCTCCATGTTACACAGATTACAACTTGAATTGTAACTGGAATTCCTATACGATATAACAGCAAGGAATGAACAATATTTTACCGTATGAGTCACCAAATTTTTAACTTCTGAGGAGACAAAAATGATAATATGAATTGGATGGGATTAAAAGCAGTGAAATACAGCAATAGACTGAATAGCAATTATGAAACCAATTTATCATCACTCATGAATTAAAATCAAAACAATGAGAATTTAACAAGTGAATAAATCAAATTAAATTCTGTGATGATTCCTTAATTCCAGGCTTTGTGGACAACTACATGAATTCATAATCATGTCACTTAAGAAAACGAATTTATTATGAAGTGCAAAGCCAGTGTTTTAATACAGTTGCAGTTAAATCAATAATTTAACTAATGCAATGTTTTAAAATATAATAAAGTTGAAAAAATGAGGAATATTATATTTAAAAAATAAAACATCAATGATGCATTTTTACAGCTAATACCCGACAAATTTAACACCACCACATTTATATCAAACGAAATAAACTTTCCCGGATTAATTCTAAATTTATTATTTTTCCAAATGCCCTTTTCCACACCTAAGCAATATTTTCAGAGGAATAAATGAAGTCAATACCATATTGCAAATGGTCCCACTAAAAAGAATATTCAATTTTTTGGTACTCTTTGCAAAATGGATTTCATGAAGGTATCTTCAACAGTTTATCTCTGTGACCCATCCCAGATGAAATCAAAGGCATTACCATTAGGATTTAAAACCAATTATGGCCATGCTGGTTAAATTTCAATTTTAATATTGGCTTCAAAACTAATACATATGAATCAAAGATGAAATCAACGGACAAATATACGAGTATTCCATAAAATAAGAAATAGTGGGGAATTTGTTGGCAACCATGTCACCACATAATATGTATACTCAGCAAATCAACTAATGATTTTACAAGAAATGCAAGAACAGAAAATATAATCACTGGGAATGGATAAGAAGAGATGGGAATGGTGACATGAGCTAAAATGACTGCTCAACAGTTGTCTTCTAATCTTTTACTCAAATAGAAATGGCAGGAATGGATTCTGCTCCTAAAGTTTTCCAAAAACCAGATGCAGAACTTCTTTTTGAAGATGGAACCTATTTTCCATACAAGCTTCAGAGATTACTTTTCCCTTGCTTATGGCTTCTCACATAAAATGAAGAGTTTTATAAGAACTTTTCATTACAGCTACCTTATGTTGTTGATCAAGAAAATAAGTCCCTGAACCAACTGGCTACGGCATACATTGTCGTTAATTTTATACCCATAATTTTTCATAGTTTTGCCATGGCATCACCCATATAATAAACCCTAGAGAGATGACTCACTTGCTCGCCTCAGTGGCTCGGAAGTAGACGTCATCGGGGGCATCCATCCACGAGATCACCTGCTTCCTCCCTCCGCCCATCCGGCTCATTGTTGCTATCTTCGCCTTCCCATTCAGGTGGTTGATGACAGAGCGGCCGAGGAGAGGTGAGGCAAAGGGAGCACCCTCACCCACCACTGCCGATGACAGTGACACGCCACCAGCTCCGGCCACTATCGCGGCAGCCGCAGCTGTCACAGCTGCTGCAGCAACGGGCAGTCCAGCAATGGCACCCCCAAGACCACCGCCACCCCCCACCACCCCTCCTCCCAGGGCAGCCCCACCTGTCCTCACCCCGCCGCCCACCACGAGACCGGGCGAACTCAATCCCACACCACCAACACCACCACTCAAGGGCTCTTTCGCTGGCCGCTTCGCTGGACTGGGCACTGCTGGGGGGGCACACACACACACAAACACACAATTAAGGCGTCGGCAATCAATCAAGCAACCAATCACATTTAAGGCAACCGACCTATCAAACCCCTGATTCCAACCAGTTCCACCCCATTCCCTCTCTGCCACAGGGCCACCTTCCATGCAATATAAACATTTACTTTAAGGGAGTGAGGAGTAAAGAAAAAAGAATGAAAACAACCCAGTGGCGCTCCTTGGCCCAAACCTCACTTTTAAGAATGCAAGGTCATTGTAACCTCTCTGCAGGGTGTGGTTACAATTCAACCAGCAATCAATTTTCGCCTTGCTTAGAAAAAGCACCTAAAAACACTTTCAAACTCTGAAAGAGACTTATCATTCAGGGAATGGAGTCCTCAAGTGGGCTTCTCCCATAATATTATTCCATGTCTTTTTTTTCAGAGGAATTTGACACCAAGACAATCCTCAAAACGGATTGCTCACTGAATTTTTCAGTTTTGAACTCCAGGGCATTTCTCTTATGATGGGTAGAGAAGGGATTTCTTTTTGTTCTCATAAAGCTACAATTATTTAATCAAAGACAGGATATTACCTGGTGCCTAAAAGAGTTGAGATATCCATCTGCATTTTGAGTACGGACAGTGTAGGAAGAGCATGGAAAGTTTGTGTAGTGGCAGAGGGGATGAAAGTATTCTGGGGACCAGATTGGTTGGCCACACCACCAACTTCCAACCAAACCGAAATCCTACCCCCACCCAAATTCAATTCCCAGGACTTGATGAAATATCGTTTGCTAAACATCGTTAAAGCAAATCCTTTACTTGTGCTAAATATTTACCTTACAAGGGAATGGTTTTGTCGAACTAATTTAAAGTACCTTTCTTCAATAAAATAATTGTTTCAGTTTACTTGGCAATTATAGGGATTTATAATGTTCAGTATACTTAGAGAGTTAAAAGTTTCAACTATTCAAAGGATTAAAAATAATCATACTTGGTTATTACTTTATCAATGTACTCCACTGTTAGCAGGGTCTATAGAGGCATGGACACACTTTGAAGGCCTAAAAAACCAATTAAGTGGCAACGACTTTGACAATTTCTAAAACCTCGGTGGACCATCAAACCATGTGTGGTAAGCATCAGTCTGTATTTAATTGCAATGGTCATAATTTCACTTAACCTAATGATGTACACTCAAGTATTTAAAAACGGAGTGATGAATATGCGAGAAAATAAGGCCCCAAATAATTTTTCCTCAAACTCTATTATCTGGCAAACATGCCTTAGATCTCAGAGTTAATTAAATAAAGCAGCAAACACAAGAGAAAATGGAATTTGAAGAAGAAAGTGAGCAAAGAAGGAAAAATAATTCATGAACCTGGACCAAGGTGTCCATTAACGGGCTTGATTATTTAGATTAGTGTAAAATAAATGAGAAAGAATTACAACTATTCATAATAAAACTTAATGCAATACTGATCACATAATTTGGCATCATCATTAGATTAAAATTTATTTTTATCCTAATTATTATACCATAATTAAATTTTATCTAGAATAATATTATACTGATCATATAGTTCACATTCACAGTTGACTTTTTTGATTAGAGATTAAAACACCAATGACCAAGAACCAGATACCACACTTAAGAGCCCAATAATTAATAATTATAGCAGGATTATAAATATACTTTATAGTTCTAATTTGAAGGGTATACACAGCAGTCTTTGCCTTTATCTTTCAACTGGCTATGCAATAATGAACCTCACAAATCAAAAGAAACAAGTTTATACCCTAATATAAGCCTACTATTGAATATTAACCATATAAAAAAGGTAGGTTTCTATAAATAAATGCTTGAATGTCAAATTTATTCAGTAGAAAACTATTCCCCATTCACAACCAGAATGATTTCACTAGAAGTGTAATTAAGTGTGAACAAACATTGCCCAAAGAAAAGCAAATAGATAATCCTTATAAACTGAAGATCTTACAATACAAATAGAATTTCCGAAACGCAAGCATAACATTATGTACCAAAACAAGGGATGACTCAATAATAAAAAAATATAAATGAAAAATTATGAATATTCATTTTATGTACTTATGCATTCCTTATATATAGAGTCATTAGTCATAACTAATGCATCATAGATTTGTGTTGCTGAAGTGTGAGCTATCAGTTATAATTTACTATACCCAGTTTAAAGACAATGTATGTAATCAAAATGATAAATGTGCATTTCAAATTTCCCAAAGATATGAAAAATAATTTTTTTAATTATGAAAACACTAACTGATATGGAATAACATATTGCTATACAATGTTTAATTAACATATACGTAGTTATCATTCCAAAAAAATCGTTGATGTGTTCTTTGGTACAATCAAGGAAATTTATAATCTTAAGCAACTAAATGCCGTGACTAATCCTAACTTCAATGGCCAATTCAAAATATCAACTATGCATTTTCACAACTAAAAATTTCAAGAACAACTGAAATAATGTTGCTCTTTCAAACAATTTTGGAATGCAAGTGTAATGCTCATGACACATTTCTTGTGCATTACACAAGCAATCTTGTACACCTTGAATGACCAACAGGAAAATATTGCATCAACATGCAGTCTCTCAATAATATTAAGTGATAACAAAGTGATAACACATGTGAATTGTTTCTAAAAACCACATAAGCTCTCTAAAAGCAAAATATCTTCCAAGAAGATAATACTTATAATGAACCAGTGCAGATGGACGTTTAAGTGCTTTATCATTACACAGGTTCCCAACGAGTTGGAAATATAATACATAACCAAATAATAACAGATTTGCCACTAAATTTAAAGGGAAAAACCACATACATCTTATCTACAGTTATCTATTGAAATAAAATAACCCCATCCATAGCCAATACCGATAAGCAAAAATATCTAAACTAACACTACTCTTAAATCAACATAAAAAATTTTTATTATCTAAGCCTAGCTAAAATTACTGGGGAAAATATGACAAGCAGCTGTCTGGCAAGCCTGGAAAATCAAAGGGAGTAAAATCTGAAAGAAAACAAAACTTATTGGTTAGAAGTTTCATAACCTTATTGAACAATTTCAAGAACATTTTCATTCTGATCACCAAAAAATCTCTGAAAATTAGAATGAAATGCAGGAAGGCTTTCTCATTCATTAGATTACCTCATTATGATGGCATATTCTTGAATTCAAAGGAAAGGATAGCAAGATAATGGCCAATGAAATATTTACATGCACGAGATAAACAGGATAAAATGAAAATTAGGAAAAAAAGACTTTCATATCTCTAAAGAAAAGAACCTGTTCAAAAATTCCACCATGAAGAATGTTAAAATGAATGGCAGAACTAGAACTGAACCGTAGTATTCCACTGATATTAGCCTCACCACTGAACCACTAATTTAATGCCAGCCATAAAATTATTTAACTATCAACTCTTAAGCATTTATTCCAGAACATGATTCAGTTTCCAACAGCAAAGATATTACTACCCTTAACTTGAAAAAAGATGGAGCAAATACTTTCATATCATTGAATAAAAATTTACAGGACAAGATATATTATTTATATTACATCATTTGATCTGATTTGTTTCGCTGTTTATGGGATTAAGGGGCATGAACTATCATATCAAACAAATGGACAGGAGTGACATTAAGCAAGCCTTCTCTCTCTCTACCATCATTTATCATTCAACAGAAGTTTGACATAACAATTACACAAAATAACATACTTCCTCTATTTTCAAGGAATAACCCAACTCTATTTAGAGATTTACATTCTTAGATGTAGAGGGTGAGGCGGGAGATACATTCTAATAAAATAAGTTACATTATGACAGTTGGTTGCCAACTGAAGTGATACTACTACCAGAAAATTCATGGAAATATGCACGTAAGGTACTTCTTATAACCAATGGATTACTAAATACTTTACTAAAAGTATTCATACTTCCTGCCAATAATTCCAAAAAACAAGTTCAGAGTAGTATGAATAATTGCTCATGATTAACTCAACAATAACAAATAAATGACCATGATAACTACAACTGGCTGTTTCACAGTCATTTACTCTAATCTTATTAGCATGGCAAAGGCTCTTCCCTTCCTAAACTCAAACTGATCTTTATCCAAGTGTTTCTTCCTTATCATGGCAGTTTGCATAAAAAATTCTTGAATCTACCTCTGCACCATGTTCAATTAAACTTACTGTCCCATATGCTTTGTTTTCTGCTTTTAGAATGGGTATTAAAACTGACAAGTCTTCTAGTCACAATAGTTTATTATTATAGCAAAACATACTCTTCCATTTTGTCTTTAACTATAGATGATTCTGAGATGAATATAGTCACTCCAACATAATCACATATGTATGGCTTTATTCTTCTCACTTATTTCATATTCCACAAAAATTGGACTTACATTTTTTTCACCCTATTTAAACAACTATTTCATCCTTAGTTACTTCGTAAACATTGTCATAAATAAGGAAGAATACTACCATCTCTATGCTAAAAAATGAAAACTTATGTGCAATTCCAAATCATAAGTGTCAATAATTACAATTCCTAGTTCAAAAAATGAGGTCATTAGTTAAAAGAACTAACATTGCCGTGAAAATATGCCCAACAATTCAAACTTCTACAGTTTCATTTGTATTTTTCAAAACGAAAAACATCATTCCAAGCAATAATTATGGCTCCATTCATCAATATTGGCCGGACATTTTATGAATATTATCTATACCGCATAATATTAATATTAAAGCTGGATGCTGATGTAAACATTTATCATAGTGACCTAATTATTATGAATTTATGAGGTTTTATTTATGTAGCAAGTAGTTACAGCAAAAAATTATGGAGTAGTTAGCAGAGATTATGATTCAAACTAAAAAAGTTTTTCCTCACAAATACTCTTATCTTTTAAAATAAAAATAGAACCCTATCTTTCTAGTGACCTACTATGAATTAATTCAACACCACTTACTTAAAAACAATTTTTCTGAGGGGTTAAAAGAAAGGCCACATGGCAGTCATAAATGATTTTTTATTTTGTAAGTAATAGCTGTTAGTAACTTATTTTGAAATTAAATTTTAACTCAACATGAAAACCAATTAACAACAAAAAACTTTTAAATCAAGTCTTTAAAGCTTTTAAATGAAGTAATGAACTACAATTGCCATTGAACTTTATGTAATATAATTATTTTTTATATTACATACCATGCACATCTTCAATGCTATTGTTGGCATACTCATAGCACTATAGCAGTAGCACATACTAATACTTTGGTTCATAGCCTGTAAATGTAGAGATTAAATTCAAGAAAAATCATAACTTGTCATCTGAATTCGGATCGAAGAAAAAACTGAGTCTTGATTCTAAATGGAGTATATCTTAACACTTATTGGGGCATTTAAAAACTTTTATTTCATCAGTGGCATTAGCATGGAGGTTACCGAATAGACTTCACATAAATCTAACATTCAAGGGTATTAAACGAATCACTTTTATGGTAAAAATATTAGAGAAATATGAAAAAGTATTTACAGAGTGTAACACTATGGAAGATAACAATGATATTATTACACTTGTTATTTTTTCCTATCTAGGCTTTGTTGGTAATGAAGCTAGGGAGCCAAGCAAAAGTCATTATTCTCAGTTGCTCAATTAATTTTCAATATATTGTATGCATATTACAATAAGCAATTTATGAAATAGACTATAATTTTGCGCATGGACTTATAATTTCATGATAAACCTTGATTAATTTTATATACATTTCAGTTTTCACGAAAAATCCCAAAATTGACAATACATTTATTTCTTCCCCTTATTCCTACAAGAGTACATAGAGTACTTTACATTGCTTTCACAGTTAAAAAAATACCCAAAGCGTTGTCCACAAAGTAGACAGTTTACTATGGCCTGATTCAAATATTTTAAGTAAACCAAAAGACATTAAAATTCAGAAGAAAACAGAGGGTAACTTTGGAGCTTTAACAATCACAACTGAAGTGCACACGAGCACAAGAAATTTACTAGAAGAAAATTCATACTTAAAATGCTTATAGAGTCAACACACAATGACAGTGATTCTGACAATGAACTATAACAGTGGTTGTACTCATATCCATAAACAACAAAATAACATCATTTCTTGATTGTAAATTAAGGTACTAAGGCAAGATCTTGAATTCAAATACAGGCATTTCATGTTTTATTTTAAAGCATTACTAGGAAGCCGTGATTGTTGACCTTTCCATTGAGCAAAATAGTATATATTAGGAATAATAAATAAGATTACTGAAATTTCAATAAATATTTTTGAGGCTTCTAATGCAAGATCAGTTCTTTGATGTTCCTAAGGTGCAATTTTTCATACACATCTGGAAAAAGACAGCACTCTCAATGATGGCCATCCCCTGAATAAATCATTAGAAACAGTTCCAAAAATGATATGATAAGGTTGTGCCCTCAGGACATTTATTTTCTCAACATAAGGCTATAATGGTAAGCACATAATGAAGTTTAACGAGAAATTCTTCCCTTTTCCCACAGCGGAAAGAGCTTCCCTTGTTTTTTTGAATCTGAAGGATCTTGAGACTAGAATACAAACTGTGAAGTCTTTACAATGCCAACAAGTCAACTGAAATATTTCTTAGAATTTCAACTACAATAATATCTAGACATTCGTTGGTTATTCCAAGAGGGGAAGACTTATAATAGGCATTTTAAAATTGATATGTTGCAACTTAAATGAAGTGAAAAATCAGTAAAACAAATTTTAAATTGGCTGGCATTTCTAGTTTAAATCATTTAAGTTCTTTGCTTCATTAGCACGTACAAGGGCAATTACTTTCTCATACAGCAAAAAATAGATAAGCATTAAACCAATTAATTAATTCTCAATATGCTAGCCATGCAAATACAGAAAGCCACTCACACATATTACAACATCAAACCTTACCCCATACCAAACAACTATTATCACTGAAGTATCTCCCGAGTGGTTCAGTGGTTGGCTTTAAGCAAATTTTCTGCATGGCACATGCCAGATTTGATTCATTTTCAGGTGTATTAAAACAAGTTTTAACCATTTTAGACCATGTTTTAAATGAGTCTGTTATATCTTTATACTCTTTTTATATCCAGTGGTATTTAATACTGAAAAAAAAATTCATCATGATAATCTCTATTAATTTCCTCAAAAGTAATGCACTTGAATGCAATAATAAACTGCTATTATTTGTTAACTGCTCCTGTCTAGAATAATAAATCAAAACGACAATGTTTTATATATGTAGATAGTAAATGTGAGATTTGAGAGGATATTGGCATGGAAATATAAAGATTTCAGGACTTAATATACACCCATCCCTCACTGGACGTACTTGATCTATTCCATTAAAGCATTACTCTTATGCACATATTAAGTAATTCATATGACTTGGCTCTCACTATTACTTCTTTCATGGATGTGAAAAAAGCTCATCATTGAAATACAAGGAAGAAAATGAATACATAAGCTGGTAAAAGTTTGCTAAGTGATCATACATCATATTGCCAGGGATGAGTGCATCAAGTTTTGGAATGACAACAAATGATGAGCGGGGAAAAATTATCCATTTCATCAGAGTTTGTTTTACAAGTAAAAAAAAAAAAATGAAAAAGACTCAAGCAAATATAACCATCATGCTGAAAAGAAATTCATATTCTTCAAAATATACAACAGTGTACAGTTGAGATTATTGATCAAAAAAACATGTTTTTTGCATGAAAGAAAAATGGACAAGTAAAAAAAATTTACTCATAAAAAATAATTTTGATATTTAGTGAATGCCCATTTACTTGGCAGTTTGCAGGAGTAATTTTCCATCCAGCGATAATTGTGAACATGGAGTATGAATTATCCTAACAAAAAATGATTTTTTAAAATATACTACTTGATACCAAGTAGTTTAATTTGGAGTCTTTATGGAAGAAAATGTGAACAGCTGTTGTCAGAAATACTATCATTAACTCACAAGTCACATTGTGCTGATGCGCTAATGGAAAGTTAAAAATTATGAAAGTTTAATTTGTCAGCCAAAATAAAAAAAACTTTTCCAGTTCAGCTTCATGACCACAGCAGACTTTTCTAGATTTAGGTAATGGTCAGTAATCATGTCCAGTACTTGATAATATCAAACCTTTGTTTATTTCAGACAGTTTTGGAGAATATTTTTAGCTATAGCCAATAGCTCTACATTTAACTAATACAGAATTGAGACAAGTTGATTTTCCTCTAACAGTATAATTAACACTACTGCTTGTCCCATGGGGGCCAAAGAAAGTTAAATCTTTCAGAATATTGCAAATTTCACTCATTACGGTATAAAAACCTAAGCCGACAGAAGACTGGTAGATAAAATACAACAGTCTTTATTTTACATCAATGAAAATTTCTCGACTCTCATTAACAGAAATACAAGAAAAAATTAATTTGTCAAACGAGCCCTTTGTTCAATGATTGGCAAATAAATATCCTAGAGATTTGTTCTCTGGTAGGTTAGGACATCACAACTTACTTCACTATCAATATCCTGTTTATTGGCAGAATAATAGAAGAAACAATTTTTGGTATAAACTTGATATTAATCTGAAAACATGTGCATGCACATGGTGAAGCAAGAGAGTTACAAAATCAATTAATTTTCCTTTAACTGGCTACATGAATAAAAACTGTTATTTTGATATAAAAATATTTCCACAATGAAATGTCAGGAATATGAAGCAGCATAAATAGCATTTATCCTGAATCTAAACAAGAGGATTTGCCAAGGGCTTACATGGATATTACTCTTGACTCCCAAAAGCATTGCTGTGTATGCTTGCATAACAAAGTCATAATACTAGGAAATGTTCAAAAAAACGTGTCATGGTTTGTTTGAATTTACTAGATTTATTGAAAGAGAGAGAGAGAGAATGCATGTGGTGGCAGAACAAAAAAAATCACGGCATACACTGAAAGTTTATACTAATGAAAAATGTAAACTCAAAAACAAGATCCCTGAAACTTAATATCAGGCATGCACTAATGAAGATGGTTGACAGTGAACACCTAAATATACATGAATGGTATTTCATTCAAGCTGATTTTTAGCAAGCAAGGAAACATGACTTTCTCAGTTGAATGTCTCCTTTATTCATTCGAATGGTACATCAGAAGATGAAATGTACTTGTGATTAAACAACCCATTTTGCAAAAAGAAACTTTCAGCAGAGAGGAATGTAAGATGCAATTAAGTTTCCCATTGAAAATGGTACATGGTACTCTTGCATTCCTTTCCCTTTGCTTTACAATCAATCAACTGTACAAACACAAAAGTAATTATTCTTACATTGTGATAACACTTGAACATCATGTTAGTAATACAACTACACTAAAAGAATACCACCCATAAAATTGTCATATTTAAAAATAATCCCTTCTGTACCAAAATCAATGAATTGATGATATAGTGAGTATGCCCATTCACTGGGATGAAAAAAATTCATTTTGTGATTATAATTATTTGATGGTTGAACGATGACCTACAACCATAAAAAAAGTTGAGCATGAAAAATGCACCCTTAGCTCAGTGGAGCAACTTTTCACAATGACAGAAAAAAACCTCATGTAAAATTCTGCTTGAAAATTACAAACTCAATTGATTTAGAAAGAGTATATAAAACAATATCTAGAAAAAGTCTCCTCCAAGTAATGAAAAAAAACATACGCCGGTTAAATCAAGCTCTGAAAGTGCTCTTCCATTCCAATTAAAGGCAAACTAAACTTGGGTTTGTCATCTGCCACATTTTATTCAAAGAGAAGAATAGGAATGTGAAGGCATTGGGAAGGAAAAATATGGTCATTGAGTGACCTAACAGTCTGTAAGAATTAAAATTCTAGAGGGCATTATCCACTGGCAGAAAATAAATCTGATGTTCGAGACAGAAACTTATTATGAAACCTCTGGACAAGAACTCAATTTTAACTTCTACAACACTGTACTTATATTTAAAATGTAAACTAATTATACATATTAAGATGCATGAAAAAATATGAAATATCACAAATATAAAGAGTGAAAAAATAAAAAAAGCAATTCATTTTATTTGATCAGATTAAACCAACACTACACTGATGAACACCTTTTTAGTGATATTATTTCATCTACACATATTCATTGACCAGTAACAACATAGCCTGTAGCATGATATTTTAAAGAGAAATGTTGATGATGAACTATAGTTTCATCATTATACATAGAATATTTTTAGTGAAAAGTGAAAGAAAATATCACAACAACTACTTAGGAAATCCTTACAATGTAGTTCAGATGAAAATCTTTTTAATACAAAATATGAAAATGCTATCATATAACAATGGCATTTCATGAAAATGAGAACATGACATTTCATTATCTATCTTACATTTTTTTTAATTTTCAACTTGCCACTTGATGACATTCAAGTTCAAAATTCATTGAGTCAAGATGATTGAATTTGTACAACCTCTACAAAATTGTTTCAAAACCTTATATTTAATTACTAATTAAATAAGGTTTAAAATATTACACCATGAATTGAAAACTTCCACTTAACACTAAAATCTCACAACGGGCTTGCACATTTACTTGACGAAAATGTTTCACCACAGCAACTTTAGGTAATTTTTCATGAGGCAGAAATATCAGTATAAAAGACATCTAAAAGATGAATATGATGCTGAGGTAGATACATTAATATACATTCAGACCCCATGCGTAATGTCACTGAATCCATGAAGTTTGCAAATGCCTGCAGCTTTTACTTGCCAGTCAACTACGTCTTATTTTTTCACCTGTATTGGAATTTTGTAAGCATTAACATTTTTGCAAGTGGAATACATTTTGTTTTTTAAATGATCGAATTAGTCATTCATAGTCATAATTAAGGGATTTATAAGATTTAAGAGTATAAGATTTCTTCATCAGTTAGTACAGTTTTCCAATATTATTAATATCGCAACTATAAATAATATTTAAATGCTTCCATTACAGTAATTCTTTCTGAGAGATATTACACGTTTATCCGATTCCATAATATTCTAGAAAAAAAAACATAGACAGCCCTAAGACGTGTTCTTGGTCCTATCATCACAGCCAAATTCTACTTTCAATACTTCAGCTTAGTTACTTTTCTAAATAAATTATTTCTACTTCTGATTGAAAGAACTGCCTGAAACATGGCTTATTTAAGTGAAGCACATTTAAGAAACATTTATGAATTGTGAGCTGGTGCTCAACACATGAAAGCATTTCATTGAAAGGCTTGCTCAGTGCAGTAGATCACCTACCAACTGATGCTAAAACCTTTTTGTTAATGTGTTAAACTGGTGATATGTAAAAATAAATACATTCAATAAGAAACATTAAAAACATGTCACGCACCTTCATCCCACTCCATGTCTGATTTGAAGCCAGAAAAAAGGAAAACTCAAGTTAGTTGAATAAACCGATATGTTTGCACAGTAATGAGTAGTTAAAGTATAGAAAATAAATACTTACCATCCATGCCATTAAGATCTTCATAAGCTCGGCGTTTCAGTAAAGAAGGTGAAATGTTGTTTAAGCTTGCCTTCTCAGCCTCAGGTTTGTTTGGTATACGTTCATACAGGATACTACCATCTAAAATCAAAATGATGAGTTCATTAATATCTCTTAAATTGATCACATCCAATCCACATTAAAATTTCTACACAATGCAAATGAAATTACCCACCCTTAGGCTAAGTACTACCGTTAGTGTTAGCACATAATGTCGAGCATGCAGAAGTGTCAATTGATAACAAATTTTTTCAAGAAAATTAATGATACATGCATCTTCGTAGAATTTATAAGTTCAAAAGAAAAAGCAACATGTGATCAAGTTAACTCTAACCATGAGTGATGAAACGCATGCTCTGCAGAGGTATCACTTCATAGGTTACTTCAAAACCAACACACAGTAATAATTTGCAAAAGAAACACTTTGTTTTTCCATATAAAATTTCTAATCACGACCTAGGTTTCGACGCTCAGCGTCATCCTCAGGTGAAATACAGGCCAAAATCTTTCTTTATATACTAGAAGGAATGGGAAGAAAGATTTTGGCCTGTATTTCACCTGAGGATGACGCTGAGAATCGAAACCTAGGTCGTGATTAAAAATTTTATGTAGAAAAACCAAGTGCTTCTTTTGCAAATATGCATCGTTTCCACAAAGTGACGCCTGAAGTTATCTCCTTTAACACAGTAATAATGGTTAGCAGATTAGTTTGGAAAAAAATACTGGCCAATATTTTGAATGTAAAGTCTTCGGCTATATGAAGCTTCCGTGCTAATTAAAGCAATAGCATGACTGTGTAAAATTGAATCATAAATTGAAGAATAGAAAATTTCTGTAAAATCAGATACCTACTCAGTACATGAATGGACAATATGCTTGTTTTATCAAACAAAGCTTAAGTTTTTAAATAGTTCAGTGACTTCTCAATTCATTTTCTATTTACAATTAACATTATTTACAGACAACCTTCTATGAAATCAAAGCCACATGCAATCTCACACTTAAAAAGAAAGAAAAATAGTAGCATTCTTAATGAAAACCTTAAGTTAAATATTGAATACAAGATAAAGTGTTTTAACTCATTCTTGGCATATTATTTATGTGTGATTATAAAAACTTATTTTATTCATGGGAAACCCATGATGAAGTGAAGCTATGTATGTAAACCCTTATAGCAGATTGACATTCGAATCTTTAAATGTTTTCAAAAGGCTCAATGGGAACCATACTTTGGTGGACAAATATAGTACAAAATTTAAACTCATTAAAATATGCTGGATAATTCAATATCTTAAAACCAGTAATTCTTTGTCATTCTTACTGTCAGGTCTCCTCTACCTTTCACTGTACTTCAAAACAAATATAGAATAATAATCATCATTAGTCCTCAAATACTAAACTTGACTGAATGAAACTCTCTATTCTTCCCTATCCCGTACTAATACTCTTATGCTCTGGCCACTCTTCCGTCCTATGCCCCTCCTGATTTGACAGCTTTATTCCTCCCTTGGCCTTCATGTGGTTGTTGCATCCATTTTCCTTTCTATTATCCTTACCAAGTCTGTGTCTTTCAAAGGTGTGACCAATTCACCTGACTCTTTTTCTTAAGGGTGCTCCATATGGCATATTTCTCTTCTATTCTTCTGTATACCTTTTCACTTCTTACTTCATCTGTCCATGAAGTCTTCACCAACACAATTTTCAAAGGCTTCTATTCTCCTTTTGTCTACTTTTCCAATGGTCCATGTCTCAAATCCATACAATGCAACATTCCAAGTGAACGTTTTCACAAACTGCTTTCTTGTTTGTAGTTGCATCTTCTTTGAACACAGGAGTTAACTTTTTATCATAAACACCCCCGTTTAGCTTGAGCTAATCTGCACTGTTGATCTTCTTCCGTTCCATGTTATGATGCTTCCAAGGTAGGCAAGTGCTTCTAATGCTTCTAATTTCTCTCTGGTAAGCACATCTTCCTTAAACCTCTCTCTTCCATGAATAGGGATTTTTTGTTTTCCAATTACTTATTTTCATGTTATAATCATGCAATACTCGCTTCATTATATTCAATAATGCTCGAGGGCTTCTTGATTCTCTGCTATGGCTGTGACGTCATACATGAAATAATGAATATTAATGTCTTCTGTGCTTAACCTAATTCCTTTGATATCAATTGATTGCATTTCAATTATTGATTCTTCTGAGTATATGTTGAATAATGTATGTGAGAGATTGAATCCTCGTCAAATCCCTTCATTTATTTTAGCATCTATTTTTCTTCCAACTTTTATTTGTACTCTGGTGATTTGGTTCTTGTAAAGTTGATAGAATTTGTACTCTGGTGATTTGGTTCTTGTAAAGTTGATAGATTTAGACTTTTGCTTTTGTAATAAAGTCCAAGTTTTTCCATCAGCTTGGGCAACTTTTTCCACTTTTACTTGATGTTATTCGAGGCCTTTTTCCTGTCAACAAATGGTACACACAAAGACTTCTTAAAGTGCATCATTTTCTCAACCAGAATCCTTTGACTAAGAGCAGCCTCCCTCATACAACCGTGTTTTTCCTGAATCCAAATTGGCTTTCTAAAGGTTGTTTTCAATTCTTCGTGCCATCCATTTACTGATTATTCTTATTAATATTTTGGATGAATGTGAAACTAGACTCATGGTTTGATGTTCCCAACATTTATTAATTCTGGTTTAATTGGTGCTAAAAATTTATACTATTTTTTGAAGTGGTCCAGTAGTCCCCCAATTTTGTAGCAGTCTTCAATTACTTGGAACAGGGCATCCTCAGATTTTCCTGCGCGTGTCTTAATGATTTCTCCATTCATTTTGTTGGCTAATGGGGTCTTGTTTTCCTCATATTCTTTTACTGCTCCATTGAACTCACTTCCGAGTATGTCTGGGCTTTCATTATCTTTGGCCACCTCACCCTTATCTATCAATGCACCATTTTTTCGGTCCTTTAAGTCCTTGATATAGTTATTTTATACAATCTTATCTGTTTCCCATGTCTGCACCTTTTCATTAGCATCTCTGATGCTGAATTCTCTGAATGAAATAAACACATGGCTCATATATACTGATTATATACCTTTCTTATTTAATCTTATAAAGGTTTACTAACTGTTACATTAATCATGAGCAATTGTGATATCACCCCTTCTGGAATAATTACCAGATCTTTTTTATTTTTTTATTTATCAATTTTTCTCTTCACATCTTTGGACATATTACTTGGATGTGATGCACAGGAGGAAACCCCAACGACATAGCCGTGCATATGGCCACTAATCCCAAATTTCTTTCAGCCAATCTAAAACATGGGCCTCATTTATCCATTCTTTTCTTGAGCATAAAATATCACACCATACGGTTATTTTCACCTTGGCATCCATTGAAATCTTGATATAATGTAAGCAATCAGTTCTCACCCCTCAGCTGCGACTATGCATTAGAGTGATTCTAATTTTCTCATTTCAAACATCTAATATGACTCTAGCCCTACTGGAATGGTTAAACAAAGGGATACTTTGCGTAACTGACCTTATAAACAATTTAACAAGGGGTAGTGCAAAGATGATATACCATGAACCACTAACGTCATGAAAGTGTTTTATAAGTATAAATGAAAATAAATTCTGACTGATTAATTTAATTACTATTACAAAAAATAATAATTTCTACCTTGAAGGCTAATTGTGTGTAATCAACTTGAAGAGTTTGCCAGTAATTTACCCAACTTATAAGGATACACTTGTGCCATGATGAAAAGCATTGCTTTTTATTACTGAGCATGCAACTGCTTACACTACTTGAACTGATTTGGTATTTATTTTCAATTTTACATCGAATATGTACCAAAAAATGAAGTTAATATTGAACGTACTCGTGGCTTAATGACTTTTTGAAATAAAACAGAGGACTCTTATCCCCACCAATAATTACTGAGTGACACTAAGAAAACAAGACTACACTGAATACAAGAATTTATGTATGAATTTAGGTAATTACCAATAATAATTACTTAAGCCGGAAACTACTCTTTTAACCCTGCACATACTATTTGTTAATTGGCATTAGCCTGCACATGGACTTCGCAGTATTTAAATGCGCTTAACAATGGCTATTTACTACAATTAATTACTTTTCATTAAAAGCTAACATGGTATAAGAATAAACAAACAGGAAAGCAACTGAACCATCTCCTGGCAGTAATTTGGCTAATTGGTAAGTCATCTAATTTAAATAGTGGGGAGGGCTTCTAAAACCCACCTGGGCCTCGAGGAGGGCGGGGAAATGCAACCCGGTCCGACCGTGGAAGGAGATCTCTATTTGTTGGAGCCAGCCAATCAGGTGTTGCAGCTGCCACCTCTCCTAACCTCCCGAGACTAGTTGCAATATTTGTTACACTGCCTCGATCCTTTTTACGATATCGAAGCAACTCCCTCAGCTCAGCGATTGATTTCCCAGCAATGATCTGCTGACCTGAAATTTTAAACAACATTTCAAAACATTTTAAAAATCAACACACAAATTCAAAATTGAGAGAAAATAAAGGAGAAAACTGATATTCGGTAAGAATAATGGCAATAAGATTTCTATTTTTGATAAAAAAAGGGTACAACCATTTTAGGTAGTCTAAATATATTTTAAGTAGATACATTTTTTGATTTCAGTTTCACACTGAAGTAAGTTTTGATTAAGAGCCATAATTTTTAAACATATCCTAGATTAAAATCCGACCAGAATGATTAGAAAAACAGCAAATAATAAATTACATAAACCAATGAAATAACTGTTTAAGTTTAAAACATTGTGAAATTTTTTCCATTTATTATTGTCCCTGATATTTATCTATTTTACTTATCCCTGACATTCTAGTAATTACAATCTGATGCAATAATCTTCCCATACACAATACTTGTTCTCTAATTGCTGGGAAACCATGGAAAACCAATGAAAATTATATGATTATGACCCCATTAACCACAGAAAACCATACAAATGCTTTCACCAAAAGTAAAAACATGCATAAATCTTACATTCTTGCTTGACTGCTGCTATGTTGATTGCCCAGAAAGGTGCTCTTGCAGCATGACGAGGCTGCAACAGATGACGACAAGTTCTTCGTGATATTCTTGTAAGTGGTGTAGAGCACAAATAGAATGCTGTCCTTGTTTTCATAATTGGTCGTGGAGACCCAGATCGAATTGCTAAACCATGAGCGGTGGCATAATGACGTGCTAAGTGAGCCTTTAGTTTGAATTCCTAAAAAGTGATAAAGAGCATAATTTATTAAATATTACCACTGCATATTTATATCATATATTTCTTAAGGTTCAAAGGGTAAAAGTAATTATGAATTCAAGATAGTAAAGACAAAATTCATAAGCCGCCATGGTCAAAATAGTTAGACATGATTTACACATGGCATAATATTTTTGATTATTCTAATAATTACATGATCACAGCATAACTAAAAATAGTCGACTGATTCATATTCTTCCTTGAATTTCCTTGCCTAAGGCCATATTTCTTCATTTACATCCATTGCCAAGCAGGGTAGATTAGCTTAAAGAATATCAGTAGAAAATGCACTTGTAAGGCTTAAGACGTACTTAATGTCCTATTTATGAAATGTTACCCGACAAAAACAATTATTTATGACTGAAGTAAAGTGCCTTTACAACAGTAGTAAATTAACTAATGAGCTTAGTTTCAACTTTATTTAATAAATATTAACAACGTTATAATCAAATTCATGAAAACACAAAACCAAATTATAACAAAGTCAATGGAAAACATCAAAGGATATGTGCCCTTTGGTTACATTCTGATGCATATTAATTAGCTAATGACCACTGCAGGCAAGTGAATGAGAAGAACAGCAGAGGAAGTCACCCATTACATCAAATAAAACAGGTAATGCCAATCCTGACGGTAAAGGAATTTGAACACATAAAGAGCCTATGGAAGAGTTAATTAGACAATTATGTGAAACTAGCCCATGGACTACCATTAAAATGAGTGTGATGAATAATTGAAATCTACAGGTGTATCCTGTAATCCATTCCATTTAGTGCATTTTCAAAATGACTACCGGAATTATAAATAATTCAACAACTTTTTTGTTCCAAAAATAATTCAAATCAAATAATTTTAGAGATTAATTTATGATTTCCAGGTTTGGCATACTCCTGTTTATGCATTCCTTATAGATAGACAAAATAAAAACAAGTGAGAACAAAACTATGGAAAAAAGTTGAAATTAATTTTGGTAATTAGAAATGGATGTATTATTATGCAACCATTATGAACTTGTAAATACTGCACAATTTAACTTTGTGTAAAAGTAAAAATGAAATGTGGCACTGATATCTGGACTTATATTCATTTACATCCATTTATGTATTGTAATAATTTAACTGTTTGTTTCATCATGACACATGTATGCCAATATAACTAGCTAAAAAGCAATAACTAAATCTATGTATACATTAAACTAGAAATAATTGAACTAAGCTAAGTAACTAACCTTCCCACAATTAATAATGCTACAGCGATGTGGTCTATGTGAAGTCAAGTTCCCAGCAACTCGCTCTGTAACATATAAATGAGCAATTAATAAAACAACAAAAAACAACATAATGCAAAACACCATTACTCAGCATACTACTGCCTTGTAAAAAGATTAGTTTTTACCTTCATCCGATACACTACCCGATTTCTTTTTGCTCTCTGTCTCATTTTCTCCTGCAAAGCAAAAAAAATCAATAAGAAAAACCATTTTAAGTAGGCAAGGAGAAAAAATTTAAAACACTTTGAAACTTATATATTCTACTAACCTATCCTAGATGGTATTTTCAGACCACCATATTTCTTCCAATACAGCCAACAATTATGACACAGCTTACACTGCATATGTGATGGACCCCAAGCATACCACTGAGTTGAGACTGTTACTGAGGAAAGAAATAAAATGGGATATAAATGGGGCACTTATATTAAAACACCCATAAAACTAATCCATATAAAAAATAAATGCATATTTGAATTTTACGTAAATTTAGTTTAAAAAATTATGGAAGAGGGAGGGAGCTAACGAAATGGGTTTGCTTTCTCCTTGAAAAAATAACTCTTCTACACAGAATTTGAATGTGTCTTTTCAAGCGATTCGTTCAACTTGGGACAATATCCTCACAGAATTCAATTCCCTGGTGTATTTATTTGGCAAATGTTGGTAGAAAATAAATGAAAATTTACATACTACAAAGTTGACCAAAAACTTACGGAGAAAACAAGGTTAATAGGCATTTTCTGAAGAGTAGCAAAGGATAGTAACAAAAAACTACCATATTTTCCCATCGATAACGTGCACCTTATGTATAACGTGCACCCAGAACTTTGTAGTTCTCATGAATTTGTAAGATACCCCGCGCCCAGGGCTTCATAGTTACCTTGAACATGTTAAGAGGCCACGCATCTGTATATAAATATATATACATGCGCGTACAAATTATACGTAGTGTGTGTAAAAATATGTGTATGTTTCCATTTTTTCAATTTTCATTACATAACGAGCATAGTCTTTTTTTTGATCATCTGAACATTTTTGTTTAGATAACGTGCGTGTTATCGATGGGAAAATACGGTAATAGCCTTAACTTCAGTAACCAATAGCACATGCCATTATAATGCATCAACAATAAAGAAGATGCAGTTTGTGAATTGAACACAGCAAAACCAATGCTCACATTCAGTTCAAAGGAATAAAAAATTGTAAGAAAGTAACTGTATTAATATTGTCCAATTGAGGACTTTGCTGGGGCTTAAAAATCAGACAATAGAATACTCTTAAAAAGGCATAAATCACGGTATTCCAGGTATTATCAGTAAAAACGGTCGAAAACACAATCAATAAAAGTGAGAGAATATTTTCATCATAATCTCATCAAACAATGATTATTACAAGGGTACCAGAAGATTTACTCATTATAAGTCATACTTACTGCTACAAGATTCACAGGCTTTCCCAGGAATTACAGGTTCTCCATTACTATTTCCATTAACTACACCCTTGTTGTTATTTATCACTGCTGGGTTAGGCTTATTACTAAAAAGAAAAAAAATTGGCAACTTTTAGTCAAATAATGCACAAGTGAAAAGAGAAAAGAATGTGATTTATTTAGAACTTTTTCTTTCCATTCATAAGAAATGTTTACGTAGTTAAAACATAGTAAAACCTTACATCAGCAAAAAAGCATAAAATGCATGCTAAAACAAAACCTTAGCTCCAATTGTACTCAGCCATTATCTTTCACTTGAAAACATAAATATTATGAATAGGTATAAGAATCCTGCAAGTTAAATATTTTTAGTTTAACTTGGTTAAAAACTTTAAACATTCTTTTCAAATTTAAAAAAAATATATGGCACTGACTAGGAGCAGAGCTTGGAAATTCTACCAGTGAACTCAAGGGAGACTTAGAAGGAAAATTCACCTTATTAAATTGACTGCAAGTTTAGTAGTGCATAAAATCAGTGTCTATCTAACATATACCAGGATATACGATTCTTAAGTGCATCCACTTGAATTCAATTCAATTGCTCAAAGTTGTAATCCAAATGTTTTGCTGAAAATATTACTTTTTAAATGCATTTACCTTAGAAAATGAATAAATTATGTTTATAGTCACTCCTAGATTCCTACTATATAATATATTCGGATAACTGTTTCAAAATATACCCACTTTTCAAATGTTAATCAAAACAAAAGTTGACTTTTTTCAATGACTTAAAAGAACATAAGCTTGAGGGATTCCTTAAAATGAATTAGACAGTCTCTCCCGACTTGACTCTGATAACCCATTGGAGTAAAATAGTTATATTTAACGCATTAAAATGAAATGGTCAATGAACAAAACTAGTTCCTGATAGAGATGCAGGCATTCAATGAAATTTATAAAACAAATAATTGTACTTACTAATTGGGAATGTACACTTGCTTCAATTTGGATTCTGCTTCGACAGCCTTAACTCTTTTCTGCTGAACATATCGGTCAGTTGTTTTCCACATATAGTAATATTCTATTATATTTTTAAGTGTTTTCCAAGGAAGCTGAAAAGTTAAGAATGCTATTATGAATTTCCAAACAAAAACATAATTTACTCTTGGCTAAGCTTCAGTGGAACTAAACACAGTTTCATACTCCAACTAAGACAGTGAATCATTACTAATTGTTCAAGGTTTTCATCTCTTTTAGAGGATAAAATAACACACCTAACCACTGCCATTAAACTGACAGCATATTAAAAATATAATTTATAGCTATTAAAATTATGCTATAGCTATGAATATCAAAAGTTCCCCTTACTAGTACTAACTATAAATAACAAAAAACCTTCATATAAAAGATATCTTCAAAATGTAGAAAATATTTTAGATTAAGGTTTCGTTCAAATAGTTACCTTGGCTTTAAAAAAAATATGAAACTGATACAATTAAATTGAGCTTACATGAAAGTGCTACCATAGGACTTTAAACTTCTTTTTAAAGTCTAACTAATAATAATTTCCTTTGAAAATTAATTAAATAGTTAAGAATTTCACACAGAAAGCCTCAAAATTTAATTACTATTGAACACAGCCAGAGGCCTATTTCAGGCTTTGACATCACAATCTCCTACCATCAAGGCTCAATAATTATAAGTCTTAGCTGAAGATGACCTAAGGATCGATAAAAGGGAAATCTCTCTCTTCTACTAATTCTGGAACTTTAACCTATTCAATTTGGATGGCATTCTGGCTGCCATTCACTCCTTAATGCCCATGTGGAATATATAATATACGTGTTTGCATATATCTCATATAAGTGCATTAGAATTTGCAGGCATATAAGGACCAATGTGGACCAGAAATATAAATACAAAATACAAAAATTTATAGCTCGTAGTTGTTAGCCATTTTTAGCTGCAGTAACTAAGTAATAATAGCTAAATTGGGATTTATAATGATTTTAAAGTAGTAATTGTACCAGATATTAGTTTACTTAGAATATATTTCAAGAATTACATTGTTTCAAGTGAAAGGAGAAGGCAAATCGAGGGGACAGATGGCATAGAAAAAGCCTGCCTGCCATTTCCCTGAGCCTCCTGAAAGTACCTAATGGTGATGACTATGACCCTGCAAATGTTTGATTGAGTTTTGCTTCACTTATCAGGGCAGGCAATTTACCAGTACAATATGGTCAAAGGGATGGGAGACCTTGTGTAACCAGGGGTAACAAGTTAAGATGTCTTCATGTCATCAATGAAAGTATGCAGTTATTGCAGTTGTTATTGAATCAACTACTACTAACTTATCTTCCCCTAAAACATTTAGTCGTACAATAAAATTTAACATGAAATATGCACGTGCACATAAAAATTGATTGTCTAGAACAAGAAATCATTGTCATAATACTTTCATAATGATACATATTTCCACTTAATGATCATTGGTCCTATGGAATGGATTAATATTTGAAGGTAAGAACCCACTACACTAAAATTACAGACTCAATAACTCTAATATCCTATTTATTTAGGACAAGCATCCATTATGATCAAAAGAGATACTCACAAAATCTTGCCGAATGTCTATGAAGTCCTTTCCATACTTTTCCAGTGCTTCCTCAAATAGATTTGCTTCCGAAGCTGACCATTCCTCCATTTCATCTCTACATAGGACTGGTCCCGTAGAAGGAACAAGCGAACTTATTGCATCCGCTATGTTGTAACTGTGCTTGTGGAGGGTGTCCATTGCATGGAACTGGAATGGTAAAGAAAAATAAAATATACTAACCAATATGATACAACATTCTATTGAATGTTAGTGGTAAATTTATGAATTAGAAGCCTAAAATTATAAGAATGTGGTCTTAATCGAAAAACTCTAGAGAAAACTTCATTTCATTACTTATGCGAGTCAAGATATAAAGGCCTTTGAAGAAATTAAATTGAAGAGTACCCAATTAGAACTGAGATTTAGCTGTATTAAAAAAATAGATTCTTAGATCAAGATAAATAGACATTGCCCACAGACAATTGAATCAAGTTATTTTAATTGAAGTTTTCCAAAAAATACCTGCAATCATAGATTGGCATACACCTTGTCCCAATGAAATGGCATACCCTTGTCCCATCATCTCATCTCAGTTAAAATGGACAATTTGCATACACCATAATTAATCTAAATTCTCTTTCATTCCAGTTACAGAGACTGGGATGGGAGAGACTGAGAGACTTTTCAAAGCTGGGATTTTTTAAAGGTAAACATGTCTCATAAGGATGCCATTAGAACATCAGATCAACTGAAATATTAAAAGAACCTTACTGTGCATGCACTGAAATCAACCAGTGATAGGAAAAATGTTAAATAATTTTACTCACCAATGTTATATCCCTTGAGGCAGCAGCAGCACTCATGTGAAGGCTAGGCTGCTTCACTGAGCTTGAGCAGTCAAGAGCACGAGCAAAAGTGCCCACAGATCTTAAAAGGAAACAATAACATTACTAGTCAGGAAATATATATATTTATAGTTTATGTATACAAAGTTGACATCTATTTATATAGATAATTGTACATATTTTTAGCTAGTGGGATGTCTGACCCCAGGTCCCACACAATCCACCAGGTGCAAATATAGTGCGATGCCAAATGCCAGAAGTTAATTTTCCATAGAATCACAATTTTTACTCGACTAAACAAGTGTTCAGAAAAAGAATTATCACATACGTACTTCAATGCTGACAAGGGAAAAATTTCAATAATTGAAATTATTCTACTTACCTGACGAGTATGTGTCAGTATACCTGTATAGCTATAAAAATATACACCCTTGTGAACGACTAATATGTTTTTTCACGTTATCTCACTCAACATTTGCACTCAAATGCATCCAAAATTTTGTTGTTAAGAACACTTGAATACAAATATGTGAATTGTGATTACTTTACGGCTTGATGCTAAGCAACATCATGTTATTGGATACATCAGTGAGTAATGAATTGAAGCTCTTGGACAATTTTTAGGTAACTTAAGACTTGAAAAAAATTTGGCACACCAATAATTATAGCTGAAAAGCACAGTACTTCAAATATACATATTATTAAATTTCATCCTCAACATCAATTTACTCTAACATTTAATTCTGATCCTTTATAGTTAAGTACACTAAAAAATTATGTAGATGAAGCAAAATAAATGTAGTGAGAATTTACTGCATTTTCATATAGTAACTAATTTACCCCCTTCTTTAAGCACACAGGACACTATAATAACATCATGTTTGGATGTTTTTCTAACTTTTTCAATAACATTAAGAAAATAATTAACCATCAAATTTTTAAATATTTAGAATTAATAATTAAACACTAATCGCACTGAGTATTAAACACAATTGGTTTTCAAAGGAATATTAAATACATCTATGAAAATAATTGACACTACACTTAGCAACAGATAAAAGAAAAGACCAATGGCTATCTTTAACTTGATTAAGCAATATTACATGCAGAGCTGACTACACTACATCTACTCCTGACTATGTACCATTCTAAAATATTATATCAGGTATTTTTGTTCCTTTCTACAAGGAAATCTGGAAATTTGAGATAAGGACAGAATCTTCCCCTTTCTTTTAGGACATCGGAAAGGCATTTCATTCTTCATAAATCCAAATACACAGGTATCATGAACTTTTCAGGGAAATAAAATTAAAAATAAATAAAAATTTCATCAATCATCATATGTTGACCGAGATGGTATTGTTTTTTTTTAATTTTCCACCAAGAGAGCAAATAATTACCCTCACACAGCCATTTTATCAGCTTGCTAAGTGGTCTTTGGATACCACTACTGAAAAACTGAAAAATACCAATGCTAAAACAATCCACTGCCCAAAAATTAAGGATAAACACAATGAAGACCTCAAGACACCATTGCTTAATAAGGCAACCCTATGTAGTTATATTTTGCTGGCCTGCAATCTCTTTCAGCTCAAATTTCGGCAGCACTAGATATGTATGCTTTTGTTGGCAACATTTAAATGAAGTAGATCATCATTAAAGAAGAGATTCTAACAAAAATTTTTATTTTCGGCTTCCACAGTAACTCCCACTACCCTGGGTAAATTCGGCTAAATATTATGATGATTTGACTCTTATTTGCCATAGTAACTTTCTCCACTAAGTTTCATCTTTGTCGACATAAACAGCATTGGAGTACACATTTATGCATTGCAAAAATAGTCATATGCGTAGGCACTTTTATACTTATCCACCAGTAAAATACTCTCCCATGCCTCTCACATCACTTTGCCTCATGTCCACCCAATGAATCATTCCTGAACTTCATATCTATTTTCATCATTTCCTTCAGTTTGAGATTCATCCCATTCCTGCTAATCTTTATCAACAGGTACAGAATCTTTATACATACTCATCATTATAGAGAGATGATGCAATGCTCCTACAGTATTATTTATTTTGTAAATCAAATAAATTCTCACTTATAAATTAAATAGGGGAGCCCTTTGAAACAAGATGACTCTAAGCAAAAATATTGAAATATATATAAATAAACTTTTGATAGAAAGGGAAACACAAATGAAGCAATAACTCTGAAAGTATGCACTTATAGACCTATGTCTACAAAATATCATACCCAGATGAGTTTGGTAAGGAAGGCTCAAGGTAGAGCAACCATACAAAAGAAGTGTCTTCTGTGCTATGAATTCTTAATCAAACTACGTCAAACTTGCATGGAGAATTAAAAGTGGTACATGAAGAGACATCTCTGAAGCAATAGATTACAGGCCCAACTGCCTGGGAATGGTTAATAAAAAAAAATAGGCAGCGGGTAAGTTAGACTCGTGTCTGAATATAATCAAATAATTTGAGATGATAAAATGCAGTTGGTTAAAAAGTTACTTAATACATATTCATAGGCATAAGATAAAGCGTTTATACTTTCAAGACAACCTTGCAGAAAAATAAAGGCTTCATATTGTAACTCTTGCATTAAAATGGTTTCATAACATGACCGCATGGCATTCCTACTCGAAACTACATTGTAATGAGCTATTATGTATGTGTTACTTTTAGAAATCAGTGTAGAAACAAATTAACTGGTCAGCATATCTAACTAATAATATGCTTCAATTCATAAACCACAAAATGCTATTTGGTTTCCTGCACTCACTTATATAGAAACAGTTAAGCAAATTGCTTTGATTTTAAGAATGAAAATTACAACTGACACAGTGAATTCCATAAATGACATGTAACTTCAAATACAGAACTCATTAATGTCCTAAAAATAAATACTGAGATGCCCTGCTTCACCAAAATAACCTTTGATGAGACAATCTATTTCATGGTCATACATCATAAAAGATGCCAACCAATTACAAATTCTTAATAAATTATATTACTATATTTTAAGAATTACCTGGAAATGACTAAAAATTGGTCAATTTGTCTATCGGTAAGGTGGTGGCCAGGTGTCCACACAAGGGTTTCTAGTTCTTCTAAATTACGGTTATCACCTTCCCCTGGAAAAGATGTGTAACATTGAGCGAATGATATAAGGATTGAATGAATAATATAAGGATCACAATAACAACAACAAAATAATAAATTTTGGCATCAAAAGAGTTCATTTTAGTAGATAATACTAACTTTTTTCAAACAGAAGTAAGAAAGATATCATTTCTGAAATAAGCTTTTGACAGCAAAATTCCCTCTCAAATGAATAAAGTAATAATTGATGCTAAACACAAGATTGTCCTGAAAGAACTTTAATGACTTTGCTTTCACACTAACCTTCTTTCAAAAGAGGAGTAGGATCAGCTTGATACCGGCTTCCCACCCTTATTTCCCCTTTGTCAGCCAAGAGAGTCTTTTGTTGAGGATCAAACACCAAACAATAAAAAAAGGTGTCCTATTGAGAGAAATTTAAAGACAAGCATGAGACCAATTTTATTGCAAATAACACAAATGACAATAAGAAATACTACGTCAAAATAAAATATAAAGTAATTAAGTTGTGCAAAATAATTTCAAATGTTTCTTGCAACTTTCATACACTTAAATGTACAGCTGATGCTGCTAGTTTCACTGCTGTTATAAACATAAACGTGTTGCTATTTACTTAAAAAAGCATCCAAGCACTATGCCTGAAGCAGTAACACCACATTGTTCCTCCAAAAGGTAAACTTGTGTGAGATAAATTAGCATCCTCTCTCCTACATACAAATTGAGTCATTACAAATTAACACAGGTATTCAGGAGTTATAATTTCTTTTAATAACTATTATTATATGGGACTTGACATTTTTCTTAAATTTATTTGTAATTCACTTGATGCATTCAATGAGGAATACTTCGAGATTTGTCATCAAAATTTAGAAAACGAGTAAAGGTATACTGTTAAAAATTATTATCATTCTTTGCTGTTGCTTTGACTACAACTTTCCTAATGCAAACTACAACCTCAGATAATGAATGCTATGTGACCTGCTCACAAAGTGAGGTAATACATTTTTCTTTAAATAATTATCATCTCAAATACAAAATAAATTGGTGGAAACTACCAAGTTCTTATTCACTGAGAATACATAGTGAGTGCTCATTCATACCATATTTACTATCTTTGAAATGAAAAGGCAGTCATTACCCAGAGAAATACATATGCTTATTACCAGCAGCTATAAATTTATTGTTGATTGAAAGAGAAAAAATTCATTTCTTTTAGCTTCTAGCACTAAAATGATAGCTTGACCCACGTTTTGAGTGTTATTTATTTATTTATTTATTCAGTACTAGTCCGAAAACAGCGCATTTTGGCCTTTACATCGAACTGTTAACAACGATAACAATGGTCACATTAACAAACACCCAAGCCCTAGACGGAGGGAAACTCACCCAGGCGGGAATCGAACCCGCGACCCTTGGAATGGCAGACGAGGACGTTACCCCGCCGCCACCGGGGTCAGCAAACATTTAATAGGCATGAATGACATGTATCAATTATTTCTGACATTTATGATAAGTTACTATAGTTGACCAATAAAAAGATGAGGAAGTAAAACCATTAAGGATTGAGATCAACATTGAAACTAACCAGCTGGAAGGTACTGAGTATCACTATTTATTAATCTGTGCTTTCTTAGGTAAGATTATGCTGGAGTTGGTTTGACTCAGGATAATGTTGTGTTACTTAATAATCAGTAGGATATACTAAGCTAGGGTTTACCAATTCAAACAGCCCTAAATCCATTCCCATTTTTGGAAAGTCTCAAGGGGAAAATACAATTAGCTTACGAGAGAGAGTATTACAAGTGTTGGGCAATCACTGAAAGTTCATATTCACATTAACAGTACAAGTCCCTAAAAAAATATAAGCCTCTAAAAAGACCGTGTACATATTTAAAATTAACCCCTGCATCAAGTGGTTCATCACAGTCTTAGGTATAGTGAATTTCCCATCCTTCTAGTAAATGATAAGGAGAATAATTTTTTTAAATATCAAAAAGTAAAAACTAGATTTGATTAGTAGTTCCAAGAACCCCTTCCTTCCTATCAATGAAACCTCTACTTTACAAAATATTGCACACGTAACACATTAATCAAACAGAATGTCGGCTTGGTAGGCGAGGGCAGGGCACATCTACTACTAAGCCCTAAGGCATGTGGAATTCACATAACAGGGTGGGGGGGAGGGGGCAGTTCCTTTCCCTGTACCACCTGTGGTTTTCCATGAAGCTCTGGTACTCGAAAAAATCACACAGCTCAGATTAAGCCGAGGCTGCCCAGAGACGTGGAAATGAAATTTCCTTGATATGGGCTTTGGAATGAGTTTTTCATATAAGAACAATTGGCAGGATAAATGATAGTTTTTTATCTCAACTAATTAATTGACATAGTAAGCAGAAGATAATGGAGAGTACTTACATCTTTGTTAAGGTAGCTGAGCAAGGACTCTGTTTCATTGAGCAGGGTTACAGAGCACTTGCCCCTTATGTGTGTTGCTGGAAGGGTCTCTACTTGTCTTGAGAGAAACAGTTCTCGATGCTTCAGCTGGTGACGCTGCTTGCCATTCAGAAGCTGCGACGGACTTGTTGAAGTCTTCCCAACTTCTTTTTCGCTGCCCACACCAGTGACACCACCAATTATGCCTCCATGAGGCAATTGGGCCACCTTGGCATCTAAAGCACCACTGCTCACCAAAGCTATCGTTTTCTTGTTGTCCTCCCCTATACTGCTCCCACCTCGATCCACATCTTCCTCCATGCCACCTCCTCCCAAGGCACCTGTGCACAAAAAGAGCATTCATTAGAACCACCTTCCAAACAAAAAATTGACATTAAATAGCATTTTCACTTTTAAATTTCCCCGAAAAATCAAGAATTTTGAATTGGGAATGAAGAATGTTTCAACATTTCCAGGAGAAAAGCTGCAAGCAGCATAAACCACTAACAAAGCAATTTTTGAAAGATATCTCATTCAAATTAGTATTTTGCAGGAGCTCATTATGGCAACAGCTCTACTGTATCCAATAAATGTGATGATTACGAGAATGCCAAGGCAAATGACCCACTGCGGTCAACCTTTATTTAATATTTGAGTAAAAACATATGTTAAGCCAACAGACAACTAATTTCTAACCACTGCAAAAGTACTGTAGATAACTCTTCTGCCATAGGCTTTTAATAACTTCTCTAAACAAATGGGGAAATAGTATTGTTAATAATGCCCCAAGGAATTCATGTGAAAATAATCTTAACTCAAACATCTTAACCAGATCTTTCAAAAGTTAGGTAGAAAGACTTTTGGTGACATAGGTACCAGAACACATTACAAAATGCTAATTATCTACTAACAATTTGGCAATAACACACATCAGTTAACTACCAAAATAACTGCCTTTAATTAAAGGAAAATATTTAAAATAAGAAGGTTATGTAATAACAACTGAATTCATCAAACGGTTACTCGATGGTATTTCCATTCCTGTCCATGTTTAAACGCCCATAATTTGGCCAAATTCTAAATATTTAATATGAAGGCCACATTGCGGAGACTCAACAAACAGATAATTCACATTTTGGCATGATAAATAACTAAAATCTATGTCTTCATCGATATTTCAATTTTTAAAGTTAAAAAACGCACTATATTTATATCATTCTTCCAGTCTCCAAGGGATCTCTTAAGCGCATGTCGCCGTTTCACTACACCGCCATACACAACAAAACATTTATTCTAGCCTCCATAACACTTACATACTACGGTCTCCCCGAATTAAAAACCCGCCGCTTGCGTTACGCTTTCCGGTTCGAGCATGCGCCCTTTTCCTATGGAGAAACCGCCGACAAACACGGCAAAAATGGCGCGCAGCGCAGGAAACGGATTCATTTTTTTACATAATGAGAGAAATCGGTAACTGACACACAAGCATACGACTACGTTACCGTCGCCAAACATGCTGAGTCGCAATTCTGGCGAGACCATTAGTGCCGATATCGAAATAAAAGTTACACACTGGAAAATTGTTTACCATCTTAAAATACAGCCATCCTAATATTGCTTATGAACTTATCTAGCAGTCTTTTTCTGAATGATAAAAATTAGGGGGGGAAAGGTAATTTGTTTAGGATAAGACCCTTCGGTACTGAATTGCGCCATTACAACAACACGTACACGGAGGATGGCTAAACGAGACATATAATTTCATCGAGGAAATGCGTATTTTGGTTATTAAATTTTGTCGTTGAATCGGCAATATAATATCACTCAAACGAGATCTCGTACCTCATAACAGCCACCTCACTACTATGGGTGATGCAAATCCAGTCATTTAAAGTTTAACGCTTTTAATTCCATTCGAATCCCAACAGATTGAAAAACGTTTTGTCTCATTTCACAACCGGTAGTTTTTTCTAAAACGATCATTCAATTGGTGGTGTTAACATGAAAAGCCTAGTACACACTTTAAAATTTAATGAGAAATCGAAACATTTTAAGGCATGCTCACTGTATACCGGCAGTTACCTCTGAATTTTACTTTGTAAGGAATAACTTGTGGCCCGTTCCAAAAATATTGTCACTCGGTATGGCGAAACATTAACATTAGCTACAGCAACACAGTGACGAAAAGCAACGCGCCCACTTTGGGGATCGGGTCGAGGGAAAAAAAGTATGGAACACGCCTCCTACGGTTACCGTAAATTCCTCCGAAAGCCAAATCAAAATCATAACATGATTCGAAAAGAGAACAGAAAATACAAAAAACATGCTACAATATTCCTTTCGCAGTTACTCGAAGACATCGACATAACTATAGAAAGGCTAACATTTTTGCTAATCGAACGAATCAAATATCACAGAGATAAGTCTAAGGCAGGTAAATGCACGTGACTAGCAATTTGTAAAAGGTAAATGCAGCGTGACTAGTATATTTGCTCCCACACCTTATTTCTATTATATCGTATTTACTCATGTATTAAATGTAAGACTATTCACAGAGACGGAACATATACTTAATTGAATAAAATTCTCAAATGTTGATGTAATTCAGTCTCATACTGATAACGTGTACTTTTATCTCTAGAAAATTATTCATCAAAACGAGGTTTCAGCTGATTTGGGCTCCCACAATATATATGCATTACTTCAATGACTTATCCATCATCGTGAAAATGGTTCAAGGCTCCTTCAAACGATTGTTACAGCTGGTATGTGAAATAAGATAATTTCAATGAAGACGCAATTGGATGTGGATTTTGGAAAAACCAAAGGATCGAGACGTACCAAAAAATCGATTCTCGCTTTTCTCCGTTAATATTTCGAGAATGCCATCTATCTCCACGAATACGAGCACAAGTTAAAGGCCTCTAAGCAGAAGGGTGTCACAACAAAATCACCCAGAATTACCACGAGTTGAATGCTATTACTGCGAAATGAAGGCATGCAATATTAGATCATTATTTATTATTGGTGGGTAGTTGGGGAATTATTTCCACGAAAAAATAATAAAATACGAAAATTTTCAACAGCATTCTCGTAATGTTATATTGAAATCACGGGATGCATCAAGCAACGTTATCTCTTCCGGCTAAGCGCTTGGAAGTGAGGAATCTTTCCGCGTTTGTAACTCAATGTACACACGATGACGACCATATAACTCATACATTTGGGACAGTGAATCCAAGAAATTGAAGTCATTATTTGCGAACTGAGAAAACGAAAAAAAATCCTGTTTCTAGGAAATTTTAACCATGATTCTTGATTGTTCTGATTAATCTCGTCTCTCCATAATGACCTCATGCGACAATCGGGGAAATCAAAAAACTGTTAACAATTAAATTACTAATAACTTTGACTTTCTTGGAATTAAACGTTAGGTGGACTAAATATTTGCAGCAATATTTTTCGAATCTACCAGCGGCTTAATTTTTCCCCATGTTCAATTTCAAAGATTCTTTATAATTCGGATGATATGATTATTAGATTCTCTTTCATTACCTACCCCAAAGAAATTTGGCGCAAAAACGTTATTTATGGTTAAAGTCAATGAGCAAGGCGGGCGGCCATAAAAAAATATTTGGCTCATAGGGCGACATATCAGTAACAAACTAAAAATGGTATCTAGCTCTTCCAACGTCACATTAGTGAAGAGTAAACTGAGGGGAAAACTATTACAATTTGCCTTAAAACAGATTAGCTACAGAAAAAAGTAACGTCTGGGGATACGTAAATCATCCAAATAGGTTATTGACGAATTGATTTCACTGTATGCATAAATTTCCCAATCAATTTCCCTGCTTCTAGCGTCAATTTTTGGAACGAACTCGAAGGATAACAATTATAACACCAGGAAAAATTATCACTGATGACACTTTCATATTGTACTTCATTACATTGTGCCCTTGTCGTACTATGTATTTCATTGTCCTTTCCTTTCCCCAATTAGTACATCAAATATGAAGTAGCCGAGATTTTTCTCAATGCATCTGCTTAAGTCACTATCATTTTTAATTTGAAAAATTTAGGAAATACTTTTTAAATAAACACTCCAATTGGCTGTTTGAACTTTGCATCCCTGTAAGCTAAAAAGAATCCACACAAATATGTTACATCAGGCTAAATAATAACGAGAAAAAAAACAATGTCAGGGAATTCAAAAAATTGTATGAATTTCGTATGTCCGGTTTAAAATTTTATTGTTAATATTTCAAAATGAACGGTGGTCAGAGGGAATTTAGTCTTAGTGGCACATATGCAAACACGTACAATTTAACACACACGCGCCTTGCTACATCTAGCGCGCGCCGGTGATACATGTATCAAGCGTGTCTCGTTAAGGTCATTTGGAGCCAAAGATATTCCATATTCTTCATATTCCAAACTCGAGTACAGAAAATGCATTCCTCTTTCAGCACTAAACTTGCTGAGCACTGCCACCTACGCGATGAAATTTTGAGAAGCATGGAACCCCTCGGCCAATATTCGGATACTCAACGGACGCCAGATCATATTTTCTCAATACGCAAATAAGGTTTCACAACACTGTACGTAAGTCATGATATTTTTAAGATCATTCACGAGTTAAATACTTGCGTGATCAATAATAATGGCTTTCATTTCTAAACCAATTACTATGCTCACTCATTGTACAAAACAAAAAAATTGCCGAAAAAAATTGAAATTTGACATACATCGAGTCTCTCTTATAAACATGGAAAAATTATCAGCGCTTGCTATCGCCCTCTGGCGCGATCGTGAATCGAGAGCTGTGAACAAGGGCTCAAGAGTTTCTCAGGCAGGAAAAAACCACAGAAATCCCTTCGTGAAAAATATTTTTCTCATGAGATTTCGGCTTGAAAAACCACAAGCCTCCAAAGGTGGGACATTACTCCTTAAATTCACCACGCACGGTTCCGAGTGCACCTTACGAGGATGGTGGCTTCGAACTCTCGAGGTACACACCAAGACACCAGGAAAGCATGAGAAATGTTCCGATGACTGGCACATGCGAATGAAGCGAATCTGATTCTGGATCAATGTGGACGCGTTTCCCCAAAAGAAAATAGGCATATCGTTCCTCTCAAACTTCACAGGCATGCGGAAAAAAAATCACGCCACGTGGGCACAACCACTTGGGTTGAGAGGGAATAGCAAATGGCGGGAACGTTTCCTCGCTCCACACGGTGTGGAGGAGGGAAGTTGTACCGAGGGTCGTGGGAGGAGGGAAGGAGCGGACTAGATGAAGCCGGGGAGGTTCGAAAGTGGAGAGAGAGAAAGGGGGAGACGAAGCGGAGGGATGCAGAAGGAAAGGAAAACGGGATTAGCACGGGCTGAGGAGGGGGGGGGGGACTCGGGGGAGGGATACACGGAGAGGGTTTATTTTAGAGAAGGGAAGGTCTAGTAACGACAAAAGATACTAGGAGGATGGGGGAATTAGAAGGTTGCAAAGGGGGGGGGGTGAAAGAAAGTTTGTCAAGGGGTAACGGGTTCTTCGAGAGGAGCAGGGGGAGGGTTTTCTCGGTGGGGGAGAGGAGTTTGGGGTTTCCGAGGGGTGTAGATAAATGGGGTGGGGGGAGGCGGGCGGGTGGGACTGGGTATGGCCATTGCCACCCCCTTTCCTCCTCCCTACTCCACCTCCTCCCTCCCCTTCCGCGTGTGCTGAAGAAACTCACGGATCAATAAGCCAGAGGGGGGGTAACAACAGAGGGTGGGGAGGTGGTGGTGGTGGGACATGAGAGAGAGAGGAAAGTTGGGTGGTGGTGAAACTGCCTCTGCTGCAGCTCGCTTCCTGATAGCACGGCTCCCCCTCCCCGCCCCCGCCAAACCCGTGCCCATGTCCATTCGCCCACCGCGGCGCACCATTCACGCGTCCGTTGCCGCTGCCTTCCTTCCACACGCTCCGGACCGCTGCAGCACCACGCACGTAAGGCACGGAGGTGTGCAAATGGGCACCGACGGCCTTTCGGAGACCGCCCGGCTCGCTTAAGCCGGAAGGGGTGCCTTCCGCTGGGGCGCGACTTCTTCCGCGAAACAAATCGAATAAAATTCAATGGGCAACCGATCGACCGGGAGGCTTGGACCGTCTCCTCATATTTTTTCCCCTCTCCCCTTCCTGTTTGGGTGATTTCCTGCCGGAGGGTCTCTTTCTAGGGGCACTACGATTAGTCTATTGAACCTCAGGTGTGCTCTAGATGTGTAAATAATTATTTCAATATTAATTATAAATTATTTTAATATCTGCCGGTATTTACGCCGACAAATCACCTCGCAAGCCCCCACGAGGGGTTGTGGAGGGGGTTGCCAGTCCACTGGCCGTACATAGGAGGAATATCGTTTTTTACATAAGCATATTTTAATCCAGGATTTTCTATGATTACTTTTTAGTCGCCATCTATCATAGACAAATGCATAACAACGCCTTCATTGTACTGAAATCATTAGTCAATGGAGATGAACTTCAATTCACCTACGTCAACCGATGCTTTAAGAAGTGACGATCAGAATCCCACGGTTCCATCAAGGTATCTCAACAAGTCAAGACGTTTTTCACGAAAACTACTTAATTAAAACTAGAGCGGTCGAAAACCCGGGAGATAGTCTTTAAAATATCAGGGTTCAATACCCGTCTCTCCACCCCAGTACTCGGGTCCTTCACCCGTGTCTCCTCCCCATCCGACGCAGACTCCTACGGTACAGCACTTATGAAAACATGCTAAATGATGTATTTCAATTTATCACTTGTATTCATTCAATGCTGGGAAAATGTCATCTTATTTTTCCAATTTCAACAGGAAGCATTAAAATTGTCGGTCAACGATAAACATTTTACGATATTTTTCAATCGACAAAAGGGTGGGCGCATTGGATGACAATTTAAAAAGCTAGAACTACATAAATGCCACCAAAATTTGAAAGATATTCGTTTCCGACTCAAATTTTGACTGCAGCTAGGAATTCAGAACAGAAACGACCGTTTTAATGTATATTCGTGAATATTTTCATCTGACAATTATTAAGCGTAAACCTGAAAGACATTAGGTGCAAACATCTCCAAGGAGGGGGACCAGGGACAGGCAGTCCGGATGGAATTATAAAGAGAAGTCCTAACCGCAGCACTCGATGACCGTCTTTCGTTATCACACGTCGTTATTTGTTTTATCACGTATATCACATTGCGTGCATTCCGCCGGAGATACCGGGGTAGGCTGAAAAGTAATGCACACATGCTTGTAGAGCGCGAACAAAAACAAATAAAGCAAGATCGGGCAAAAGTTCATAAAAGTAAAATTCATAAGTTTCAACACCATATATTTATTTTTCAACATAGTCACCGTTAAGGCTAACACATTTCTCCCAGCGTGAATTAAGTTTTTTCATTCCGTCACTGAAAAACACTTCCGACTTTTCTCGAATCCAGGACTTGACCTCATCATCCGAGGTGTAATGATTACCCTTGAGTTGAGGGGAAAAAAATAATAAAAATCCCAAGGCGCAAGATCAGGGAATAAGGAGGGTGTGGAATCGACGCTGTTTGTTCTCGTCTGTGAGACGGCGTGGTACCCATCGTGCACAGATTTTACGGTATCTCAATGGTTCAATAATGAAGCCGACACGTTCCTTGAATATTCCAATATGGTTTGCGATACGCTTTTGGGTGACTGGCGGGTCATTTTGAATTAAATCTTCGACGAGTTTGCGATGTTTATCGTATGTGGCAGTGATCGGACGTCCGCTGCGTGTTTCATCAACAATTATGGCTTTTCCAGGCTCGCACCCACGATATTTTACCACCCATCGATTTACATTAGACCTATCAACAGCATCGTCACCATAAACAGCCTTTTAACGGCGATGGATCTCAGTAGAAGTCACTTTTTAAGTCACGCTGTTTAACTCGCGTTGACATAGCACTAGGACACGTGTTGACATAGCACTAGGACACGTCTCCATACCTCCGCTTCTCAAATTACACTGGATGAGTGAAACGACCTCAAACCTGCGCATGCGTGTTGAGGGGGAATGTTACTTCCACATGCCACCAGGAGAGCTTCTGAGGCTCATTTTTTTGTGTTCTACAAGCATGTGTGCATTAGTTTTCAGCCTACCCTCGTACATGTCAAGATAAGCCACATGCTCTCTCACTCCTCACCACCGATTTCTCCAACAATTCAATCCACAGCACATAACCAGTGCCTCTTTCACAAACTGATCCGTTTTCCCCCCAAAAATGGCCAAAGAAGTGGATACTGTGCTGACATTTTAAATCAAGAAATTCCAGGTCAGCATTAAAAAAGACGTATACTTCAGATCTAGAACCCGGGTATCCGTTTCAAAAACATATGAACAAGGACCTCAGTTCATTGGGTTTGCCAATAAAGAGTTCATTCCGTTGTTTCGATTCTACAAATATATTTCCTCTGCGCTGCAGTTCCATCGCAACAATCCCCATAGGCATTGTTTGTTTCGCCATCACATTTCATTTGGAAAACCATTACTTCGTGCTGCTTCGAGGTCGACAACCGATTTGACCGCGAAACAATAAAATTAAAGTGAACCCCCCCATTCAGACGTTTTGATCTTCTCCGCCCTAATCCGATTCAGCTTTGCACATGCTGCGACATGTTTCCGTACTCCTGGGCTCAAAGGGATACTTTTGATGCGAGGGAAGAGAAATCGCAGATCCCGATTGGCTCGACCGTATACCACATCGTCCGTAACATATTCGGTGGGAGGACAGGGTGACCCCTAAAAGCGAATCGTGCGGTCATTGCGCGGGCGATTAGGTACATACACGCTTAATTTTGCATGATCCGAATTTTCCGGCAACATACGACATCGATCCCTCCCCGGCCGATAACTATCCGACGTCGGAGTAAGTCCAACATTTCAGGGACGACGCGGGCCAACACTCCATCACCCTCCATATCGTTTTACGAGATGCCAGTTGTCGGCACCGTCATGACAAAATGAGAAGCCGTAAACTTTGGTATAAAAACAAAACGAATTTCTTATCTCACGAAAGTAGAGGCTTCCGCCAATATTTGCTAATTCTAAAAATAAATAGCCGGGCAGCCATTTTTTACACAAACAATGGTACACTCATTTGTCATCTTTCCAGTGGTTTAATATCAGTGTCTAATTCCTTATAGTTTCCGATGTAAACAAAAGAAACACCCGGACGGTCACCCAGCTGGATCTCTTCTCAGACTTTTTATGGAATTCCATAGAGGGCCGTTGCGCTTTGCATTGATTTCCATGAAAACTACGACATAATACTATGGATTTACAAGGAGGTCATAAAAAGTATTCCCGTGAGGATTACAAATAACCAGTGCCAGGGCAAGCCGGAAAATAAAAATCACGTAAGTTTGCTAAACTAATTTACGCTACTACAAATTGCGGTGCAAATACTATGGACGCAAAAACATGTCCATCGAAAAACTACTTATAACAAGCAATGAAACATACGATAAATATAAATTGATTCCCGCCTCTCCACCAACAATAAATACGAGCGAATCGAAAGAAGCAAATTTAGGCGTATTCAGTAATTTATTCGTGGTGAGCAATTAATGCTTTTCCTCCGTTACATTAACAATATGAAATGAGTAATCCTTTGTGAATAAATTTTGGGCTCCCCAAAAGAGTTAGTTATTATTTTCGTCTACATCTATCCAACACTCCGCAAGCAGCCTAGAGGGCGCATGGCGGGGATTGCGAGCTTGACCGCTTTCTTCGAAAATCAAGAGGCCTCCAGCTCAATTGCTACAGCATACCCACGACACTTATTAGTTCCCGTAGCAATTTTGAAAACATTATCGTATTTTCTGTGATTAACATTACTTCATTCCGTAATTTACATTTTTTCGCCATGGATTCCAGATACTTGCCTCGTCTTCTAAATGTGACCCCACTTAAGTGAAGTAACACCTCTTGATTTTTCATTATATCTCCCAACAACCCGTCTAATAAAAATTAAATTCTCTAAGGCTAACACGCTAATTCTTCTAATGCGTGTACCCTATGGAAAGTTATATGTCAGTTTAACACCTAAGTATTTGACCCGTTCTGAATTTGCTATCTCGATCCCACTCATTTTATAATTTAGGTCTACTTTTATATTTTCGCTTATTCCAAAACTTCAGCTCTCTACATTTTATGACATTTAATCTCCACCAACAATTCTTTACACCTCAGATACCCGCTCTAAATCGTTAGAGAGTGGCACGCTATCTGCCGGTGTCCTTATTTCTCTGTATGTTACTACGTCGTCTGCAAATAATCTAAGATTATCTAAGCCTCTGAGTCCACGGTAATAATCACGATAAATTGGGATGAAACCTTTTCTCGACATCCAAATGGAATAAAAGTGATAGTTCCACAGGTAATGCGAATACGCAACACTGTCACTTTCGTGAAACGGATGCTGGCTGACCCCCGCTACCCCTTATGCCTCTGGTATCATTTTTGATGTGGCTAAATAAGCGTTTAAGTTTTTCAATATACCTTCATGCGATTTCATAGTTAAATATGTGACGTGAATGAAAATGAACGAACCCGCGAATTCGATCGACGAGTATGCTACCCAGCCAACACGGGTACCGAGCAGAGACTCGACAGGGTACATCTTGTGCAACAATGACCTTATCTGTAAAACCAGTCAAAAAACTACCTCCATTTGAAATATTTGCATTATATTGATGAATATGTCACATCATCTACGTCAATACAATACCCCATAAGCCGTCGCAAGTGCTCGTGGCGGGGTATAAGTCGGGAGGTATCACCGAGCTAAGGCGAATTCGACCAAGGACGGCCGAGATTCCCACGCGCGGACTGCCACTTCTCCGAAACATTTTTTGGCAGTCGGGATCAACCGACTGGGGAAGTCGAGCTAAGGTTGGGGCGGCGTTACGGAAACGCGCCACTTGTGGGCATCGAAGCGGGGCAATGGGTGGAGGAGGACTTTGTCCACTCGAGCACGCCACCGAGACGGCGGTCGGGTCGGCCGCGCGAGCCCCGATCACCACCCGCGGGGACCGTTGGCGGTGGAGGAGAAGCCGGGACCGGGGCAGGCGCCGCCTCTCCTCACTCGGCGGGCTTCCGTCGGGATGATTCCAGCCGATGCCACGGGGGCGGAGGAGGCGCTGGGGCAGCGTGGGGGGCGTCGTGGTGGGCGGCGGTAGGGGACGCTGAGGGGGTGGGGGAAGGGACGTTGCTCGGGGGATCTGGTGAGGAGGAATAATGGAGAGGGGGACGGTGCGGAGGACGAGTAAAAGCGGAGTCGGGGAGGTGGGGGGAAGAGAGGGAAATCGAGTGGGCAGGGGGGGAGAGGGGGTGGGAAGGGGAGTGAGCTGTGAGCGATGCTCATGTGGCGTCTAGGGTGATCGCTGCCGCCGAACAAAAGGATCGGATCCGCGTTCGTATCTCGGGCGACGCGCAAACTAGCAAAAGAATAGCGCACGATGAAGACGGCTGTCGAGCGGGCAGGGAATGCAGCTGGCGGGTGAGGCTGAGGGAAGGGGGGGGCGAATGGGCGGAGGGAAGTCGAACCGGCATGTTTGGAACGGGCGCGAGCGACGCTGCACACCCGCCGTCGAATTCAAATGAGAAAAGACCACTTAACGGCACTTGGAGGGCCATCAAAGTTTATGCCGTGTTTCCATTAGGGGATGAGCGATAGGGGGGTGGGGGGCTACGGGAATCAAAGGAAAAGGAAAGTGAACTGAAGAGTATTAAACGGATCGAAAAATATCCAATTATGGACGAGTGAGGGAAATGCTGCTTTTGGATGCCTCAAACACGCATTAAACGCCTGTCACAGCCGATTACTAATAAGGGCACCAAATAAGGGCTATGCGCATGCCAGCTCCTGAATGATATATGTATAAGCTAATAATTCTCCATGCACGGTTCATTGCACCCCCCGCCACACATCTTTGTAGAGGTTTTCGTGTTATTGTGTAGATGTAGTTGAGATGTAGAAATGTGGGAGCATAGTTCAAGAACATACCACGGCCACCTATCATTACGTAGTCTTATCTGTTGTAACAATTAGGCGACGCTAAATCGGCAAGAAGAAAAAAACTAAAACGGCAAGGGCAAGGGATAAGCATAGAAAGACATCTCCACTCACCCGACTAAACAATCAGACTAGTCGCAGTGTCTCGTATTAGAGGTTAGGATAAGGTAATTTTAAATGATATTAGAGAAGTCTAAACAAATTTTGTTTGCTTAAGGGCATATCAGCAGCCAAGGTCATTCGCACGTCTACAGCTGCCCAAGGGGCCCACTGAAATTCTATCTTTACCTTTGTATAACTTTCTAACCATCCATAGACTTTGTTGCCAAGGATATTCGTTCGAAACGTGTGGCTACAAAGTGATAGATATACTTAAATGGCATATTGGAACAGACCCCTGATGTTTTGTGATTCAGCATAAAGTGAGAGGCGAATGACACCTTGAGGTACAAAAGGGGTGAAGGTGAGGGATGATATTACCCTTCTTATAATGGAACTCGATTGCAACTTGAGTTCGGCGGACTTCGGCATTTTATCCTAGATTGAACTGAGTGTAATCCGAGTCACTTTCTCAGCCCACCCCTTGCTCGACCGAAACGATACAAAAAATAGAATGTGACCAATATGATATAACCACAACTAAATAACAAGCAATGGCACGGATAATTAAAATCAATTTAAGCAAAATTGAGAGACGCAAGAGCCGTTTTTAAAGGTAGGTATTACTTATCCCGGATATTTTCCTTTCTATCGGTAAATGAGAAGTCGACTAAAAGGAATTCTCACGAAGTAATAAAACTTACTAGTGTAATCATATTATTACAAGATCTAAGATGGGAGTCGCATAAGGAGCGATGGTTAGATTACAGATGAATTCTTAAATAAATTAGACGTAGGCTTCATTTGTGAAGATGATATATTACGATTATTTTTTTTTTATTAGGTAATCTACCGGTGAGATATAGGTTTTGGATGGACGAAATTACGGCTATCATGATAAAAATTACTTGAAATAATTTCCATTGGTATTCAACCAAATATGAAGAAGGCTTAATTTTTGAAGTTACATTCCTGGTGCTCAATTGCATGGAACCATGTACAAGTAGGAGAATTACTAATTCCGCCGTACTACGACCATGAAAATACGATTTGGGAGATCAGGAGAGGTCAGGTTTAATGAGCTATTTTCCCCACAGCCAAAAAGCTACAAACAAACACGTTAAAGATCAATTGTTTACTAAATGAGACCCAACTTGTAACCATTGCTCCCACTCCTATTTTATTGCAATCTACCCCGTGATTTGAGTAATACTTGATCCTTCGATATTGTTGTGCATGTAAAGCTTCTGTTACATCATTTCCATCGCTTGGATTATTAAATTTATCCGTTAGAAACATGGCTATTCTATTCGGGCGCATGCCTGGCGCAGAAACACATGCCTCTACATAATGTAGATTAACGTGTAGAAATACCTCTAATAATGGAGTTTTCTCTACATAATACCCTTGCAGGTTATTATGTAGAGGTAAATTAACTTTAAGTACCATATAATTTTGATGGCACACATGGTTAACGCGCTAACAACCCACCACACCATTGGCATGACTTGAAGGGTAGCATGCAGATGTGCACTGCGCAAGTTGCCACAACGTGATTTTCCGGATCAAAATGTACATCCCACCTTGCAAGACGCCTGGGAGGCGTGTCGTAGGGGGTGTTAGGCCACTATCCTCCAGTAAATAAACCATAAATAAACCAAATAAGTTTAATTTCATGAAATTTGGAACGACATGTATTGCAACCGACTACTGCAACCTGCTAACTACGACAATGAGATTAGCATACGAATATTAAGGACACAGCTAGATTACTTTATGCACATCAGGTTACAGAAAGCTATTAACTCATCTCATAGTAAATTACTAATGATGATTTTTTTACAGAATATGCTGATCAACGTCCATGAAACGCTAAAACACACCAGTCTGATAATTACCCTCTACCATACACCGTAACCCTCAAGGCATACCGCATCGCCAGCTACTCTAATTAGAATCGAGGTGCGACCCATATCGGACAGTCGCTTACACAACGCACTGTCTTGTACCTGTTTACATGAAGCGGGTCGTCTTCCAGGACTGCCTGACAGATAACTGTCCCCATGTTAAATCGGCCTTTGGGGAGGAAGTAGTGGACTCTTGGAGGAGGGTCGGAGGGAGGGTAGGGAACGCTGCGTCGCAGAGGGAGGGACGCGTGGGAGGAACCAGGGCAAAGGCGAGGGAGGTGGCGGAGGGGAGAGCGGAGGGGTGTGAGGGGCGGGGGTGGGTGCGGGGCGAGGGGCTGCAAGGGAGGGGAGCACGGACATTTGGGCGCTCCAGAGCTGCGGGAGGGAGAAGGAAAGATGCGGGGACCGTGCGGCCCGCGAGAGGGAAGAGGTTGTGGGGGGGAGCGGGGGAGACGGGTCTTCGGGGTGGCGGTGTGTCGGGAGGGGGGTGCGGTGGAGGAAGAAGTGGGGATTGGTATTGGCGTGGAGGAGTGGGACGAGGGTGGCGGGGAACGGGGAGATGACGTCGGAGAGGACCGAAGGGAAGCGTGGGAAACGGACGGGAGGGGGGGAGGGAAGGATTTATAGAGGAGGGGGGATATGGGGAAGGGAGAAGCCCCCTTTGGTCGACGGAGAAACTGGGGGTAGTCTGGGGAGAGGTGGGCGGGAAAGGATGAGGATGGGCCGGGGATAAGAGGGGGTGAAACGGGATGACGCAGAGGGGGATAGGTGGGTATGGATTTATAATATTAAAACCACCTCTACAAACGGAAACACTGGTGAATACCGTTGAAATCTGACACCCGGAATTAAGAAAGTACATACTGAAAAAAACACCCATTTCCACAGAAATGCCAGTATCAACAACTGAGCAGGGTAGTAGTGAGAGGAAAACATTCATTTTCAAGCACAATTGGTAATGACAAGGAAAATCGGAAGCGTGTGAGGGGAGAAAAGAAGAATCCCTTTCGTTGCAACAGGTTCCGCGATCATTTGGTTCAGGGGATATTCCGTAAATTTTCTAGTAACTCTTAATGTTTACCCGCATTCCAATTCCTTTAAAATGTGACTTCAGTCAACAGACGTGGTAATACACCCATTTAGCCCAATTTAAAACACTCATGACAACATTAAAAAAATCAATTAAGGCTACAATTCAGCTTTTACAAGCATGCTCACTTTTAAGTAATAGTTTTTTTCCAATTCTGTTTTGCTACTCTTATAATGCTTACTCAAGTAAGTTGCCGTCTCAGATGGCAATTCTTCATAAACATTAACAAATTATTCTTCATTATTCAATGAGGATTTAATGTCGGAACGGAAGGATTATGGGAGACCTCTTAAAAGACTCGACAAAAATAAATGCTCTATCGGTGTTTGACTACAAAGAAAAGGCAGAGAAATCAGAAGAAACTAAGAATTAACATGATTTCAGTTGAATTGCCATACACTACTCGGAACGCTTCCTATTATTTTGGCCATGAATAAGATTTTAATTTAGGACTGCTATTTATTCTAGTCGAAGGTAAATTTTCAAATTTCTGTACTAAATTGAGTTCGTAATTGGTTTTTTTTCCAACCGATGAGGTTCTACGATATCTTGCTTGGTATCATACAATCAACATAGTATCGTAAAAACCAGTTTAATTATCCAACCCAATCCTTGTTTACCCAAATTTTAATCATTACCCAAGTCCTGTATATTTTCCGAACTAGCTTTCACACTTCTCAAAGCGTTCTTTAAATGTTTTAACTTTAAATTACAAACATTATATGGTGCGGGGGCTAACGTACTGGCTTCCCACCCTGAGGGCGCGGGTTCAAATCCCGGCGGTGTTGAATATTTTTCAGAGGTATCTCGATCCCTACTTGAGGGGCTTTGTGGAGGGCACTTTGAGTGAGTACGCCGTCCGTCGGATGGGACGTTAAGCCGCGGACCCCTTGGCGCCTTTCGTAAAGAGTAGGCTAATGCCGACGCCGGGTTTCTCTCCACCCTTCATCCTTTCCTGTCCTTACCCTATGGCGCAAATGACCTTAGCTGTCGGTCGCCTCCCCTCAAAACTACTACTACTCATTCGTGGATGATGATTCTTGCGGGGTTTTATGTAGATTATTCTTTATTCAATAAAAAAGTTCCAATTTTAATAACTATCCTAGATCAAAGAAAATATTTTCAAAATAAGAAAGGGAATATGCTAGCAGGTAAATATGCTAACTTTCTCTACAATTTTACGCGAAATCCGCTTAAAATTTAGTTGATTAAGCGGTCCGAGACATTAACATTTTTCAAAAAAGATTCGACTCCCAGGTGTATAGGATGGCCTTCAACCAGTCGATGCTTCGAGAGTAGGGTGAAGGGGATAAATATTGTTGAAAGAACCGCCGTAGAGTGACATTGAAAAGGGGTTCGCCGGGCTAAAGAATTTGAACAAGTCGAGGGTTTGGAATCAGAAGTCTTGACCCAGAGATACATACACAACTTCGGCAAGCGATTTGAACCCGAGCAGCCAATTTTTGCGTGATCCCTAAGGATCGCGATGCTTCAAACAGCAAGCAGGATGATAAGAGGAAATGATGGAAGGACCTGCGAATTAATGGATCGTCAAGGAGATGGAGGGAGAAAAAGGAGAGCTGAATGAACAAAATTCGCATTGCCGAGTTTATTAAGGTACCGAGAGAGGGAGTGAGATTTATTGGGCTAAAATTGACAGGACACGAGTACTAAAGACAGGCTTGACAATCGTATTTTTTCAGTGATAACTGCACTACAACAGGCACACAGAAACGTCCTGTAATTACCAGAATATTTCAATTACACAATATTTCGGCAGGTTGCCATATGAGAGGTGACATTTACTCAAATGCAAGGGGAGCCAATTCATTCGAGGGTATGGATGCCGTGATCGTTCTTCGCTTGGGGATCGAAAAGTTTTTGACCGGCTATTTGTAACCTAAATCCACAGGAAAATAGCTAACCAAATTCGAAGGTCAAGGATTCACCCGAAGCGGGTTTCGCCCGGTTTTTCCCAGAGGGGGAATTCCAAAGATGGCACCCCTCTTTTCAGAACCGACGTCCAACCGCGCGGCCCCTCGCGCTTTTTCCATCAACACTGGTTTAATACCCTTTCTCCATCCATTTCCCTCTGACCCCATTTCCCACAGCGATCCCCGAAACGCACAATGGCCCCTTAGGCTCGCACAATAGAGCAGGGGTGCCCGGACCCCCTAGAGCGATAAAACCCATTCACTTAAGTGTACCATTCAAGTGTTACTACCTGCTTCACTTTCGCACATTCCTCGAAACCTTTCGTCGAGCATTTATTTCAAAATGTTTAAATTCTTGAACATTCCATATCTTACGATACATCTGTATAATATACCACAAACCGCCTATCCCGAGGACGTGTGGATGAACGTTAAATGCCCCTCACCCAAGTATTTTAATATGCACGTTTTTTTGAGGTTTTTTAGTGAATGCTTTTTCCTTTTCTCTCACCTACTCTCCATTATCCCTTAACCATCCACCTCGGTGCTTGTACCCCTTACCACACACCTTTTAGGTGGATCTCGGGGTATTTATGCAGATGAAGAGAGGCGGCAATAAGCATACCTATATTTACATAAAAAAGTGAAAATCCATGATGTGCACTCCATGAATGTTTTAGTGAGCAAGATTGACTAAGAAAGAGAGCAAGACCTATCCTTATGGGAGTTTGTTTCAGCTGGTATTCAAAAGCAAACATAATGCGAAAAGAATTAAGATAAATAAAAGCCATTTTTGGTACAGGAGACTGTGATTATACGTGCAGCATGGGAATGGAGGTTGCTCAACTAGCTTTTTCTACGGGACGGATATTTTTTTCTTCTATCGACTGGAAGGAGGAAGCCAAGTATTGAGCAAAACACCCAGCCTTGAAAGGAAGTTGCCCAAAGAATCGATTACCAACCCTGACAAGGGTTATGTTCCTCATTTAACTTGGAATCACAGCATTTAGGGCATTGAGTGAGGCACAGATGCGGGGGGGTAGCAGGAACACCTCAGCAGGAGGTGACCGCGCGTGCCAGTCGATAGTACGGAATGGTCGTGGGATAGCAAACAATTCGCCCCCACCTGCATTTTTTCAAGCCTATATCGATTATTTAATCGCCTCCCAATCTCCGATAAAATATGCATCATCCATCTGAATGCCGAGCAATATTTTCAACACCCTCGTCTTGCCACCACTTCTCTCCATATCTTACTTGACACTTTTCCGTTGGTAACTTTGCGCTGCTATTATTTTGCACGAGCCAACCCCAAGCTATATTATGCGCGTTAAATAATTAGCATGTCTATCAAATCCTTCACTAGCGACACTGAAACGTGTCATTAAAACATATGGATTCCTCTCATCCTGTAATCTCAATGCGATACATCTACATCTACATAATACCCCGCAAGCCGCCGCAAGGGCGTGTGGCGGGGGGTGTTAGGTCACCAACCGTAAAAACGAAAAATACCACATGCAAAAAACAACACGGAAAATTACACCCCAGCAGCGCACACACTCATGCAAAACTCCCTCCATCCAATACTCATGCAAACACATACACCGCAAAACAACAAAAAACTGCACCCCGGGATACAGCACGAAAGCCATCCTAAAACACGCAAGCCAGGACACAACAAGCAAGAATGTGAAACATCACTACCACATGAAAATGCACCACAAAACACTCAACCCCCCAAAGAGACAGTAAAAGGAAGGGAATTCGACCCAACGTTGCAGGTAGCAGGAATTTCCCCCCGCCGGGAGGGAAGAGGGACTGAAAGGGAAACTTAAAAACAGATGAACAGAACACGAATGATATCATGCGGAAAGAATGGGTTATTATAACAAAACACATAAGGTTAGTGGAGGAGCATGCATTTAAGTAGAACTAATTATTTTTTAGACACTGAGGGTGGCAAGTGGAATTTTTACTATCTATAATCCTACAGTTGCTATCCCGTATTGTCCGTGGGAAGAAGGAGTCCTTGAGTCGGCTAGTCCTGGCATCTATTTCCCGAATTTTATATGCATGATCCAAGCGACCAATGTATGTAGGAGTACGAATAATCTGCGAGACCTCGGTGCTGAAACATGCGGATCTGAATTTATTTAATAATTTCAGTCTTGCATTGAATCGTCTCTCTTCTAATGATTCCCACCCCAAATCCATGAGCATTTCGGTAACGCTTTGCGTTTTATCGTAGGAATTTTTTACAAAACGGGCTGCCCGGCGTTGAACCTTCTCAATTTCCCGAATGAGACCTTTTTCACTCGGGTCCCACACGCTGCATGCGTATTCTAAATGAGGCCTTACAAGAGCGTGGTAACAACGTTCCTTGACCTTTGAGTCACTTTTGCCGACAATGCGTCTAATGAATCCCAATTTTTTATTTGCTTGACCGCAGACTTTACGTATGTGAGTCCCCCAAGTTAAGTCTTTTGTGAATGTGACACCTAGGTATTTTACCGTATCAACTACTGCTAGGTCACCTCCAGCTAATTTGTAAGCAAATCCCGTTGATCTTTTAAAGAAATTTACCACTGAACATTTATTATAATTTAGAGTCAATCCCCAGTTAGAACACCATTTAGTAATGCAATCTAAATCCTGCGCTAGAATAAAACGATCCTCATCCCCAGATATCTCCCGATAGATCACCGTGTCATCCGCAAACATCCTAATGTTACTTTTCACTTCGCGGTTCAAATCGTTAACAAAAATCAAGAAAAGTAACGGCCCGATCACACTTCCCTGAGGTACCCCCGACGTGACTCGAACGCTGTCGGAACTAGCGCCATCAAGGACTACCCTCTGTTCCCGCTCTGAAAGAAAATCTTTAACCCAACTTATAGCGCCCTTGTTTATACCCGCGACCTTTAATTTATGAATGAGTTTACCATGTGGGACCTTATCAAATGCCTTTTGAAAATCTAAGAAGATGGCATCCACTTGCCTACCTCTCTCACCAGATACAAGTAAATCATGTGTAAATAATCCTAATTGGGTTTCGCAGGAGCGGGTTTTCCTGAATCCGTGTTGATTGTCACTTAAAAAGTTAATATTGTCAAGGTGTCTCATTATTGAACTGACAATTATGTGCTCTAAGATTTTACAACAGATAGAAGTGAGAGATATAGGTCTGTAATTACTGGGATCCTCCCTGTCACCACTTTTAAAAATAGGCGTTATTTGCGCGGTTTTCCAAATCTTAGGTACTTTGCACTCTGTGAGGGATTTGTTAAATATAAATTCAAGGTACGGGGCAATGTTTGGAGCTAAATGTTTTATCACCCTAGCTGGTATATTTTCGGGACCCGGGGATTTGTTGGGTTTAATCTCATTAAGTAATTTTAGAATTCCTTGTTGGTCCACTGTTATTTTTTCCATGGGTGGAGTACGTATTGTTTCTTGGAGATATGCGGTGGCAACATCATTCGAGAAAACGCTTTGGAAGAATGAATTTAAGATGTTAGCTTTAACCTCGCTGTCTGTATGAATTACATTGCTACAATCCCTTAAGCAAGCCACGGTTTGTTTACTCCCATTTACTTCCCTAACATATGACCAGAAAGCTTTGGGGTCAGTGTCCAAGTGCTCGCAAAGTACTTTGCGTTTAAATTCCAGTAAGGCGCTACGTAATTGTTTTTTGGTTTCAATTTTAGAGGATCTATATGTGTCCCATAATTGTGTATTCTCAGGAGATGATGTGTTCACGCCTGCCCTCTTTACCCTAGAGTGTAGCATTCTCTGCTTTCGAAGGGCTTTTCTAACGTCTTTATTGTACCACCTGGGGTCGCGATTTGCTTTAACGTATTTTATAGGTATGAAATCTACGATTCCTTTTTGCATGATATTGACAAATTCTGTCCAAGTTTCTTCCACGTTGGCATGACTTAAGCGGGTTTTGAACTCGGGTAGTGAAGAGTTTAATTGATTGGCAAAAGATTCAAAGTCTGCTTTATGGTAATTATAAATTTTTCTTTTTGGTTTAACAATCTTTTTTATTGCTATGTCCAAATGGACATTAATTGCTTTATGGTCACTCAAGCCCTCATCAGTTGATACACTAATAATACGTTCCGGCGTGTTTGTAAGAAATAGATCCAATATGTTTTTTCCACGGGTGGGCATGCGTACTGCTTGATGGAGGGAGTTTCTTTGAACCAATTTTATCATGGAATTGCAAGATTCGCGATCGCGGGTCCCAGATTTAACGATATTGCTGTCCCAATCTATACCAGGGAGGTTAAAGTCGCCACCAATTATGTTTATGCTGTTATTATATTTACGTGTAAACTTGTGAATTTGATCGTTGAGGGTGTGAAGTGTTTTCAAATCTGAGTCTGGAGGTCTGTAGAAAGAGCATAAATTTATGTTGGGTTGATTGGTCCGTAGTAAGGTGCACCAAACACTTTCTATGTTATTATTTTCAAATGAAACTTGCCTGCTTTCAAAATGACTTTTAACTGCCACGAAAACCCCTCCTCCGGGTCTTGTATCTCTATCGTGTCGGTAAACTTTGAAATCTATTGGGAAAATTTCTTGGTCATTAATATCATTGCACAGCCAACTCTCTGTGCCTAATACTATATCAGCGGAATGAGTTTGGATTATGTGTTCTAGATCCGCTGATTTGTTCTTGAGGCTTCTGCAATTTATAACAAGTATAGTTAAATTATTTTGATGTTGAATAACGTCCTTATTAGTGTCTGACTGTAATTTAGGACGCCTTTGTGGGGAAGTGCGTGTCACATGTCTTTCTAAATCATTGCCAGTGTTGTCAATGACTTTTATATTTTTATTAATAATATTATACGCGCTATCCCCAGATGTTATTGACCCACTAAGTGACCTGCTCTCTATCCTAAAAAAGGCCTACAGTGGTCGAGTATCCTATCCGCTACCTTACTCGCCGCTTCCGCCGTGTAATGGACCCCAGATCGGTTAAGGGGAGTCCTGCAAGATCGGAGGGTTGGTCTGAGGTCGACGAAGGAGGCTCCTATGTCCGAGCAGAATCTCGATAGTCTCTGGTTTATGCCTAAATATGCGATAAATGGTGACCCTGAGACATTTCCTATGGAAATACAGAATGGCTCGAACTGTAGCGATTGACACGTGGGAAAATAAGTAGTCAGCAGAAATCCTTGACATTGACGAACCATCATGGGCCACTCCATTCTTTTTTTTCTGTGGCATGCGAGGGGTTCACTTCTCTCCTCTGGCTTGAACGAAAATTACGAACCCGAACGTTAATTCAATACATCGTGCAGTGGCACACGGGCGGGTGGCTCGAAAACACGACCAAATCAGGAATAATGACGGAAAATCAGCGACGAATTGAATGTTTATCGACTCTAGCCGCCTCGAGAAATAAAAAAAACTCGTCCCTTAAGGCTCCAAAGGGGAATCCGGCCTGGAAAAGAATACAGCGCTAATCCTCCGAAAAAGCGAGCCGAGGAAAGGGATGAGAGGCCGAAGTAGGAGGGTGGTGAGGAGTTTGGGCCAGTCAGGCTAGAAGATTCCCACGCCTCCTCCTCTCACTCGGAGCGAGGGAAGGCTCCTCCTCTGGCCTTGCCCCTATGGGAAGGAGCCGAGAGGTCCAGGCACACAACGAAAGCAGCCAGAAGACAAGAATATGGTCAAGATATGAACTATCACGAAAGGACGGGAAGATCACGGGGGTGGGGGGGGGGGCTGTCAGGAGTTAGTTCTCCCATTAAATCTGAAAAAATAAACGATAATGAAATTCTGGGAAAGGAAATCTTTACACCCATAAACTCGGAGGGGTAAAAGAAATAATGGCGGGACAAGTAAAATATGTAACTACGAATCACACAGTCATCAGAACCTAACTTTTATCAGAAAACACTTCTGTGGATAAGCATTCATTAAAATAGGGATCATCATACGAAATGTTCGAAACTGGGAAAATATTCGGATGAAAAACATGTCGAGTGGATGATCAAACTAATATTTGTCTAGAAGTAACATGATTTGGTTTTGCATGTGGTTTCATTCTATTTTACGGGTAGTGACCTAACACTCTCTGCCACACACCCCCGCGGCAGCTTGCGGGGTAATATGCAGATGTAAACGAAAAATTGTTACGGAGAATTGTTAATTCGCATTGGTTAGACCTCCCATTGAATGTGTGCTTATTGTGCATATATTTTGAAGCATGTTCGGCATGCGGTAATTATTCAGAGTACAGGTTATTGTACGTATATGTATATCCCTTGCCATCAGCTTGGCGATGATTATCACTCTTGAGCTTGGATGACCAAGCTTTTAGTTAGTTAATCCTTGTATTTATTTTATAAACATGGGAAATAACAAAAGCTAACTTTTATTTAATGTTTAAATGCCATCGGATGACTTTATAAACATCAAATAAATATTGCCATCAACATGCTTTTATTCAGAAGATGAGGAGCCCCTTGGCTTGAAATTGCTTTGATACTTCAATGCTTTCTCTTTATAGGTTATTGCCGCCACAAGACACTAATACTACGGAGTACTTGAGAACAATTAGAAGCAATATTTTGGCTGGCCTCGATGGCGGCGGGCTAACGTCCCCGTGCGCCAACCCAGAGGTCGCAGGTTCGATTCCCATCTTGGTGGTTTTTCCTCCATCTAGGGCTTGGGTATGTATGCAAGTGTCAAATATTTATAAGAATGTTAAAAGTCCGATGTAAAGGTCGAAGTGCTGTTTTCGCAATAAAGCAAAATAAATACAGTTAAAATAAATATTCTAATACAATATGGCCATGGGAATCCACACTATCTTGGCTAGCCTAGTTGCATTTAAAAACGAGAAAATTTTCAGGATTAAATGAATGCCAAATACATTGAAAATTATATTCCTAGTTTTAAGCCTTGGCCCAAAATTGATACCTAAAGAAAATACGCATCACATGTCCCTATCATGGGGGACTCACATACGTAAAGTCTGCGGTCAAGCATATAAAAAATTGGGATTCATTAGACGCATTGTCGGCAAAAGTGACTCGAAGGTCAAGGAACGTTGTTACCACGCTCTTGTAAGGCCTCATTTAGAATACGCATGCAGCGTGTGGGATTCGAGTGAAAAAGGTCTCATTCGGGAAATTGAGAAGGTTCAACGCCGGGCAGCCCGTTTTGTAAAAAATTCCTACGATAAAACGCAAAGCGTCACCGAAATGCTCATGGATTTGGGGTGGGAATCATTGGCTGAGAGACGATTCAATGCAAGATTGAAATTATTAAATAAATTTAGATCCGCATGTTTCAGCACCGAGGTCTCGCAAATTATTCGTACTCCTACATACATTAGTCGCTTGGATCATGCATATAAAATTCGGGAAATAGATGCCAGAACTAGCCGACTCAAGGACTCCTTCTTCCCACGGACAATACGGGATAGCAACTGCAGGGTTATAGATAGCAAAAATTCCACTTGCCACCCTCAGCGTCTAAAAAATAATTAGTTGTATTTAAATGCATGCTCTTCCACTAACCTTGTGTGTTTTGCTATAATAACCCATTCTTTCCGAATGACCTCATTCATGTTCTGTTCATCTGTTTTTAAGTTTCCCTTTCAATCCCTCGTCCCTCTCCGCGGGGGGAAATTCCTGCTACCTGCAACGTTGGGTCGCATTCCCGGCCTTTTAGAGACTCTTTGGGGGTAGAGTGTTTCGTGGTGCATTTTCATGAGGTAGTGATGTTTCAATTTCTTGCTTGTTGTGTCCTGGCTTCCGTGTTGTAGGATGGCTTTCGTGCTGCATCATGGGGTGCAGTTTTTTAGTTGTTTTGCGGTACATGTGTTTGCATGAGTATTGGATGAAGGGATTTTTGCATGAGTGTGTGCGCTGCTGTGGGTGTAATTTTCCGTGTTGTTTTTTTGCATGTGGTATTTTTCTTTTTTACGGTTGGTGACCTCCCGCCACACGCCCTTGCGGGGTATTATGTAGATGTAGATCATAAGTTTGAGTATAACTTCAGGTAAAAATAAATGTATGCGCCATCGATACTAATATTCCTATAACAGGTGAATCTATGATGCTGGCAGTCAAACAAAAATCCTCACAGTACCCTCATTCACAAAGAGACTACATTATGCTGCAATTTCTCTTGATCGTATTATTGAAATTGCACGGATGCTCTTGGCAATGCAAGTGATGCAGATATTTTCTGCGGCGGAAGGATCCAGGGTTAGGGTTAGGATTCCCCTTCTTCTGAGTGTTTACCTGCAGTACCCGATATTTCCCATACTCACAGGCATCATTCTTCAAAATCGCGAGATATCTTCCGAGAATGAGAAAGAGTAAGAGCGGTGAGCGGGAGACCGCGGCTTCCCCCGTAGGAAGCCCACGAGAGGAAGAGGATGTCGTAGAGATGGCGGTGGACCCACGCCGCCGACGGCAGAGGAGAAAATGGCGGAAGGGGAGGAAAGGGTTGAGAGCGCGGGAGGGGTGATGTGGCGACGGTGGCTCTCGAGGCGGCCGGAGGACGGGTTGTGGGGGGAGGGCGTGGGAGGGCAAGAGGGGGGGGGGAGGAGAGTGGGGAGAGAGAGGAAACGCACCGCGGCGCTATATCGGGAAGGGGATTAGTGCGATGCGGGGAAAATCTCGGCACAACGAATTACGCTACAATGATATAGTCGGTAGAATGATTTTTCTCCCCGCTTCAAATCTTCTTCCCATAGCCTCGCAACCATCATCCCCCTTATCGCACGCTTTTAACACGATACTTTCAGCCCCGATGTGTCCAGAGACGATTTTCACGAATCGATCACGTGAAAATAACGGGGCAGGAAATTTATCAAATGAGAGCAGGGGAATGGATAAACATTCAGCACATTTAAGCCAAGTGTTAATCACGATAATCTCTCTCAATCTGCGCAGTAATTGTGGCTCCCCATGCGTTGTCATTAATTTACAATGTTTTGGAATATCCACAAAGAATGGAAAACTAACCAGTCTACAGGATACATCTACATAATACCCCGCAAGCCGCCGCAAGGGCGTGTGGCGGGGTATTATGTAGCAGGATAATACAAGAGTGAAAAGAATCAACATTAAGAGTAAACATGGCATTTCAGGTAAGAAATTTATTTTATATCATAAGCAACGAGATGCTTGTTCAAAATATTGTAGAACTAAGTACGTCTAAGTTTTTAGGCATCCAAATGTTCAATCGGCTAATTGATTCGTTATAATGGAAATTCCAACAGCCTTCTGAGTTGGGCACCACCGGCAACATGCGTAACCAATAAAATTGCATAAAAATCGAAGACACCACAATTTTCAATCAGCCAAACGCATTTCCCCTTTCAAAAAAAAAACCCGTAGGTTCGATAAATTCCACCAAGTCCCTGAAAGAGTTCTTTCCGAGTGATTTCGAATGCAATCAACAAATATAAATGATCAAGAGAACTAAAGAAGCTCATTTAGACATTTCAAAGCCCCGCTCAGCTTCTGTGAATCAATTAACAACAACGAACACCTCCAAAAGCCCGCCGGGGACAGCGTGCGGGATCGCACGACATTGTGATTTTCCCGCGACGGACAACCCCTTCCACCCCAACGTTGGGTCCTCCATCGCCCGGAATGACGACGGCCCGAAACAGATGGGCTCGATGTGTACCAATGAACAACCGATCGTGTCTTTTTTCCCTCCCATGCGTACAGGTTAGGGTTCCAGCGTGAAAGGTGGAGGGGGCAACGGGATACGTGTAGAGGCTGAAGGATATGTGGAGCGGATGGAGGTGGAAGGGAGTAGTACCTGGCAAGACAGGGCTCGCAAACACTGCGACGGGGACAGGGTCACAATGGATCCGGGGGAAAAGAAAGGCAAAATGGCAGGGAAAATGAGGAGGGGGAACGGAAGAGAGGGGTTCTGAAGGGTGCATACCAAACCGAGGAGGGCGGACCAATGCCAAGGTCGATTGGCGTAGGGGAAGTCGAACTGGATATCGCAGATAATGGGAGGGAGCGGGGAATAGGGTCGGGGATCACAGAAGATGATAGCGAAACGGATATGAGTGAAATGAAATGCGGCAAGGAAGGAAGGGGACGGGGAAGCAAAGAGGGAAGAGGCGTTGCCGAAGAGATGGCGTACTGGGAACCCGATATCTATTGAATACGGGGTGAAGGTCCTCCAAGCCGTTGTCGGAAATCTACAGATAACCTTTCTCGTTTTAAGTAAACCGGTTAATTCAAAAAACACACCGTCATCATGGGTTTCATTAATCGTCCACCAAAGAAGCTAAATTTAGAAGAAATTATGAAATTGCGGTTAAAAATCAAGTCTGTTTACCAAAACACATTGTATTACAAACACGAATATCGTACCTACCACGCTCCCTTTGCTGTATGAAGCTAATTTTCTCATTCCAGTCTTCAAATTATCATCTTTCTTCTCTTAAATATGATGACGGCACACGACTTTTAGTAATTTAATAAACAGAAGGCTGTTGAAATTCCGCAAAGATAAATAAATTGCGTGTAATGTATAATCCGAAGGGAGAATTTTTCATATTGTGGTAAAACTGAAACCAAAATGAGGCGAAGGAATTTAGTGTAGGACGGTAGGGGAAAGAATAAAATTAAATTATTCACGTTCGCCGATTTTCCGCATCCACAACACGCATCAAAATCCGACAGAAGACAAGTATACCACGACATTTCTCGAGATTTCTCCGCTGAAAATACCAAAAGAATCCTCAGGTCACCGATTGTCCTAGATTTAGATCTGCTGGATTTCTCTATAGTCAAGAAGATAATTACTTTCGTGAACCCACTCGATGACGAAGTTCTGAATCGATAACACCATGAAATTGAATACAGACTTTCAGAGAGAGTTATAATTCATCGTACATACACTACCCATTGCAATTGGTCCTTCTGAAAACATTTCACCATCAAGAATAAGGAAGACTCGCAAAATTATCACCAGAAATCGCAGACCTGGGTCGCGAGTTTTGTTTAAATAAAAACTATGTTATTTTTTCTTCGTTTGCCATCCCTCTATCAACGATTAACTGTCACTTTCCCAAGAATTTCACACACGTAATTTACCATTTAACACTATGATAGAAAATGTTAGTAATTCCAGTCCTTCGTGCACGGCATGCGGCCGCAACTCTTCGCGTGCTGTACTGCACCCCATGCCGCACACCACGCCAATGGCTTTTATCTACATCTACATAACTCCCCGCAAGCCACCTCAAGGGCGTGTGGCGGGGGGTGCTAGGTCACCACCCGTAAAAATCACATGCAAAACCAACATATTCATGCAAACCTACACCCATTTAGGGTACCGGATTTCACGGTTTCATGTAGATGAAAATGAAAATAATTGAGTGAAAACCAAGTACACTTTTGGAATCCTTTTATATAAGTTAACCAAGCGTTACGGGTGGTGATCTAACAATCCCCGTCACACGCCCTTACGGTTTTCTGGGTATTATGTAGATGTGGAAGGCACGCAAGTCTACAGCAAGAATCAAGAGCTAACTTAGATAAGGAACAGGCTGAGAGGGGGCAGGTCATTGCAGAAGAGTATCCCTTGGTTACCGAATGCAACCACAAAAAAGAGCGGGCCCTTACAAGGGATAGCACGTGAGAAGGGGAAGTTATGTAATTCCGGTGACCATGAGAGAGTGAGTGTGGTGGTGGCATATGCAAATTTGCACCCACGAAAAAGAAATAATAGGTTCAAGGAGATTTGTGAAAAAAGTCGTCCACCTAAGACTGCTTATCACATCTATGGCTTAAAAAACAAGCAAATCTAAATCAAACAGTCACGGAGAAATTAAATTCAGAAGAACGTTGGAACCAAGTCGTTAAAAGTCTCGTTTCTTTCAGTAATTTTGCCGATCTTAATCCCGCTTGCACCCCACACGGGGGCGGGTGGCAGAGGGTGTTAGGCCAGCAAACATTAGCACAATTGAAGATTAATGGCATTCGGGATTTGACTGTTGTGGTAACAAACTGTTCGAGGGAAAATTAATTCCTGTGATCCATTACTCTAAAAACTGATCCATTCGACAATCGATTTTCATTAACTTCTCACTGTAAAATTGGCACAATAAAAAAACTTGAAATGGATTGGGGATCCATTAAAAAAAGGTTTAATTTCTGTGCAACAAATGACATTCGTGCGAGTACATTATTTCCCCAAAGAGTGTTTTTTTTTGTAAATAACTGGCTATTTTCAATAGCTTTTCCACATTTGAGTTTTCCAGTAGCGTAATTTATGAAGAAGGGTTAAAAACATATCAAGAAAGCCGGCAGGGGAGCGTTCATTCCGTAGTGGTGACGGCCGAAAATTTCATAAAAAATTATTCGTTAGATAATATTGGGGAGTAGATGAAGCATTGTGTACCGAAAGAGCTATAATTGAATTTACACCAATGATAAGTTAGAGAGAGATAAGAGAAAGTAAAGTCATTTTCACGTATGTCGATATACCATGAGTCACCACAAAGTCTTAAAAATGAATGCTTACCGGATGAAACTTCAGATTTTCAAGAATTCACAAACACGAGTTAAACTTAATTTTTGATAATAAATGCCTGTTGTGTAATCACCCCCTGCCACACATTCTAGTGGTGGCTTGCAGTGAGAAATGCAGAATATAATCGTGAGAAGATATTATAAACGTAATTACATTTTGTAGCGAAAGCTAACGAAATTTCAATTACAGATTTTGCATCTAACTTAACGACAATGAATTGATCTTTCTAAAAACTACACGCGCCAATCCTCATGAAATTTCTTGTTTTCGAAACAAAAATAATTTCAATTCACCTACAAGTTGAAATTTGTCGAAAACACCACCATGTTCGCTTTGCATATTTTTTAAGACAGGTAAGCTCATGAAAACACATAGTGAGAGCGACCGCCTCCAAAAATTTGGAGGAACGCCTGACTTTCACCGATGCGAACACGAGATAGCAAAAACACCAAAGAGCCATTCCTGTAACGGGACCTTTTATGACCCAATAGGGCTTGCAAAGGGCCTACAGGGTTTTCAAAGTGCACTACGTCGGATTTTGGCGGGAAAAGAAAAATATGTACACTCAAAAATTCTGGAACTGATTAAAGACCATCTTGAATAAATTCAATAAAAAAATCCGGGAATCCCGTCCCTTCAACTACTTGTACATACCATTTGGTACACTATCACATATTAAACTTAGAAGGCTACGTATAGGTGCAATATTTTGGTATAACCAGGTATATAAAACCCAATAACTTATTTCATTGATAATTAGCTTAAATATCCCATCCGACTGGGGATCATTTGAAGATTAACATTTCAAATGAACGCTTTTTAACGAGCGTAAAAATATATACAAAAACAAATCAGGCAGAAATCAATATCGCATTTATAAGACGCACATGCAGGCATTGTAAAAACACCTCGTAAGCCGCCACGAGGGCGTTCAGAGTGAGGAGGCTTGCGGGAAAGTGCTGCCTTTAAATGACCACTTGGCACTTAACATCCATTCTCATTCAGAAACATTCATTTAGCGAACAAAGACATTTTCACGACGCTCATATCCAATTTTTACCCATAATAACTAGCTAGAAAATTCTACTGGACGATAAACAGACTTGGAATTAAGTTAAGGCCCCAGGCAGTTTCTTTCCTGATGAAAATAACGGTATTAATGACGATAATTGCAAAAGAAAGGAGACATAACAGTCGCAACTCTCCGCCCCTTTATAAATGTAGTGCTTATTGATAGATCACTGAGTATAAATAATACAGGATTAATTATATTTGTTCCATATTTAACAAACTTTCTCGAACCACGATGTTATTTGCAGATTTGAAATGTAGCAGCACCATTTTTCAAGATGAAAACTAGATATTGAATAGCAATTTACGTGTGAGCATTAGTGTACAAGGTTAACCAGCGAAAACCGTTTTCGGTATCTTATTTCCACTTCGTTGGATTTTCAACAAAATATCTCGCAAATTTTATTCATACCACAAAAAGGATTTCCAGAATGTTACTAGAAAATAGAAAAATAAGACAGGCACTTAAAAAAGATTATTAGAACTCTAGAACATTCTTAACTAGTAGGCATTTGGGTGGTGGAATTTCATAGGGACGAAATGAAATTAAGAATTTCAAGTAAAAGTGATGCCATATCATCACTTGGACATCAAAAAGAATGATTCCGACTGAATTAGATCAAATAAGAACATCAAAAATGTTATAGAAAAAGAAGTGGGGCCAAAATTTGAATGCTGAGACAACACAGAAGAACTTCCCGTGGACGAGCGGAATAAATCTGATCGACGAGCTTCATAAAAACTCAAACAGAAATCATGGTTGCAAAATTGATAATTCCCTGCAATGCTTTCGGAAAGCCTCACAAAGCTTGGCAAACGAATGTCCTGCGATATTTTCTTGACGAAGAATTCCCGCACTCTTGTTTAAAGCAAAGCATACATGTACATAAGTCCAACATTCCGCAGTCGTAAGCTTTTCCGTTGGAAAAAGAACGATGAGAGACGGCAACTCACCGCTTCTGAAAAGATAAACTAGTTGCAATGAATGCTACCCGACGGCCCTCGTCAGTCGCAGATAACACACCAGACAACACCTGGGTCATTAATAGTAAGTTTTATTGTGCCCGCGAACTCACTACGTGTGGAATTACGTGAAAAATAGCCTCCGCAATAGCATTTTTTGTTCACAGAATGAAACATTTATTTCACTTCGGGTCGAATGAATCCAAACCTGCAATTAAAATCAACTTTTATCACATTACGACGAACGCCAAGGCGCTTAACAAATTGACGGCGCTAACTTACGTTCATTCCGATGCAACTATGTGTGTCACCACCATTCACCATAGTTAAGGAAGAAAAATGAAAAGTCACAACAGGACGTAACACAATTTTCCGTAGAAGAACATGTATACTCTCAACGAGATACTTCATGAAAATTAGTGAGCTTCATGGTGCCCACATCTGGTTGATATTAAAAATGCACCCAACATGGAAGAATAAAAATATACCCACAGGTGCTGATTGTGCGTGGACAAAGGAACCTAACAGCTAGACGCTGATAACTAACCGAAGCAAATAAATATTCACTAAGACAACTTCACAATCATATTTAAACGGATTGAAACCATCACACAGAAACTAAATAATTAAAAGCTAACAATTTCCATTGAATAGCTCCGTAACCAAGTTGACGAGAAGTTAAGAAAAAATAAGACGAACCGCTTCAATTGCCCACTTAGGGGTTGGATATTTAAGGACGACACGCTCATTACTTAGTCACTTTAATTTGCCAATTGACCAGAAAAATCACAAAATATTTTATCTGCCAACTAACTACCAAATCCAATTAATGATAGTAATATCTTGAAAAGCAGTAGCGAAGACGGCTTTAATCGGTCGGATGTAGAGAATTAGGTGACAGCATTATTGTTGACGGAAGGCTAGCTTATTTTTTGTCAAAGGTTCAAAAAAATGACGTTTTTTAATATTGAGTTTTTTCCTCAAGAGCGACAAGTTATTTTTCCTCGGTTCGAGAACTATACGGAATACGGCTCTCGAAATAACTTCCGCTCTACCCCGCCTCCTTCCCAACCTACCCCCTCCCGCCAACACCACCTCTTCCCCACCATGCTTGATACTTACTATCATATTTACTATATATCACTTTGGCCATAGCTACACGAATTAACTGAGCATCGCTCACTAAACTTGATGACACGCAGGCGTACTGCGCCCATTTCCTTGGCTATCATTGAGCCAACACACGACGGTGTTTCCTCCTAGTCCAACTAGTGAAAATTTAAACCAAGAAATCTTGCATATAATTATTGGCCACACTTGGATGAGACTGGCAGCTTCTTAGACCACTTGCAAGACAAGCACAAATACTTTTCATAAAAAATCAAATTTTGGCATTGTGTCCAAGTATGATGCAGACTTCGAATATCAGATTAAAAACTTTGTTAGCATCACACGCTATTGAACCTTTAAAAGAACACCCGTAGACATGTCATGCACTGTAAACCGAAATAAAACATTTGGCGGCAATTCCGTCGAACATGCATTTTACTCATTAACACGCTATTCTCAACCTTCTAAACAAAAAGAGAATCCAGTACATTTACAAAAGACTCGGCAAACCACCGAAAGGACGTACATATTTGAGGCGCTCATGTTCGATTGGGTTACGATTGCCTATCATGTTAGAGAAGAACGAATATTTATATCCGTCAATGACGATGCCCAACCCCCTTATTTTATCTCGGCGGTCGACTCGACCAACATAATTTGGTAAAATTTAAATCCCTCGGTGACGCAAGAAAACTCGGGTGCTGCGTACTTATCAAAAAGTCCTTTTCGTAAATCAAGTGGAGTACCAACCTAATTTCTCCTGCCCGTCACGCTTACCTCTTTTCTCGCAGCAATTTTCAACAAATCTGGCGGATTTTTTCGGTACCTTTCCCAATTCCTGGATTAACGTTTTCTCCCATATACTACATTTCAGATGCAGTATGACTGAATCGGAGTAATACCACCAGGGGGTGTTAGCAATACATACACAAGCGTTGACCCACACATGCATTTGATTACATACCCTCCTACCTTTTCATCACATTTGCCTACAGTTCGTCTAATGTAACCTAGCTTATTTGAGGCTTAGATATTTTTCTGGTGTGGGCTTCTCAAGTATAAATAATTAATAAACTGCAATCGCGTTATGGTAGCTCTGGGGCTCAGGCGTTCGGCTACCAACCCGCGTCCAAATACCGTGTTATACCTTTGGCCAACTCCATCTCAAATCCAAGTTGTGTGATTTTCTGGTCAGTAGAACTTTGCGGGAAAATAAATCAGAAGGAATCACAGGGAAGGAACTGCCCCCTACTCTGTATTTGTGAATTCAACACGTCTTCGGGTTTTCTTTTAAATAATCTCCAGCCTAACCTATTTTTACAAATTTAAGACTGATTACTACAACCATGATGCATAGAATATACAATCCGATTACATGCACGATATACGTACACATTAAAATCATCAGGAGTTCGTTCCTCTAGTACCTTCATTATAAAGCAATGACGCTACTCGCATACACTATGAAATAACTTTGCAAGGACAACTAGAAGAGTAGATACATGCGCAATACTTTTAATCATTTATACCTCAATCAGGGAGAAGTACATTTTGATGATAACCTCGACAGGCGAATTAACCTTGTGGGGAAGCTATGACGTCGCACAAGGAATCCTGATGTAATTAATACGAAGACAAAACTATTCCCGACGAGGACGATACTCGACCTCTCTAGTTTAAAATTAGGAATATATGCTCCACGGAAACCTCATTATATTTATGTAATTATGCACCGGAGCACGGAAAAAACTTGGCTCTTGGACAAAACACAATCGAAATATTTCCAGATTTGCCATGGATTTCCTAAAACTGCGTAGTTGAAAAGATGAAGAAAATTTTAAAAAAAGTTAATTTCTCATCGATCGGATGTTCCAGCGAGAATTAACACCGGTAATTCGGACACATCCCGGGAACCGAGAGAAGCTCGATATGCTCTCGGCTCCACCGTGTCTCGAAACTCGCCGTCGAAACAATGAAGAACATCAGGGCATCACTTGCGAAAACGTTGATGCAGGGAGGGGAGTGGATGAGATCCGAGTGTGGCGAATCGACGCATTCCCCAGTCGGAGAGGCGAGGGGGTGGGTAGCGGCGGCGGGGAAGGGGGGATTGGTGGGCCGGGGGGAGAGAGGAAGGGGCGACGTGGGAAAGAGGGGGGACTGGGAGAGGGGGGTCACGGAAGGAAGTGGGGGGGAAGGGAGGGAGGCGAAGGGTGGGTGGCGGAGGCAAACTGAAGGGTGTCACGAAGGAAATGAAAGAGACGGAGGAAGGCGGGAGTGGGAGGAGTGAAACGAAGACGTGATGGGGTAGAGTGTGGTGGTGGTGGCGAGGATGAAAAGCGATGTAAATTCACCAATTTTCGCTACCCCCCACCCCAAGGAAATCGATCGTCGAGGAATAAGGCGAGAGGACGGCCGGTCGCGCTTGGGGCCCGCGGCTAAAAAGTGTGCCCACGCAGTGAGCACCACTTCCGACTTCCGCCCGTCCACATGACAAACTCAACGACGCGATTCACAGACGAAGGAAAGCTGAGAATTGCAAATCATACAAACTGAACTTCCGAGATACTAAGACCAATGGAATATCCTTAAGTAAGCAACACCTCCCTTGAATTTACCTCCCGATTAACTTTTCTTCACCACGGTGTCGGCCAAATGTTACTCGCAATCTAGAATTACGCACACGTTGGCGGTTTTCCATATTTCGCAGTATCGATTAGGCGAGTCCAGGTAATCTTGACGCATAAAAAGTTTTTCATAAAACGGATTCTTGAATTACACCCACAAAAAAACAGCATTTCCGAATAAAATCGACATCTACATTATGAACAGCACGCACTAGGGGGTTTGGTAGGGGTAAATTCTACACCAGGAATTCCAAATTGAACGTTGGTAAAGTGATACCTACCGGAGTTTTTGCATCGCATCGTTTGGACCAAATAAAAACGCTCTCCCATACCACTCACCTCTACAAGAGACATCCGCGCGGCTTAGTTTGTTGATTTCTCCAGGCTAACGATTATCCGAAATTTCAATGATCTAAACGGACCCATGGTCCCAATTAGTCCGGATAATCGGGAGTTCTACCGTATGTAACAGGAAGGATGGGGAGGGGGAAGATTTGGTTACTCTTTTTCCTTCCTTCCGCGGGAGGGAGGGACAGGGAGGTCAGTCACACCAACTTCCCACCTCCCCCCTCCATTTCCCTTCCGTCGCTACACCCGCTCGAAACCCCAGAGCAACCCAACCTTCCCTTCTCCTCTCCCCTCGCCAAACCTCCCACCCCCTTCTTCTCCTCCCCCCTTCGGAGGTTACGCTACCGGCCGAGTCCGTCTCCCTTCCCCCCCAACCCGCCCCTCTCGTCGAGAGAGAGAGAGGCCTCCCTCCTCCGTGCAACAACCGCCCGAGCGACGTCGGCGTCGGAGGCTCCCCCCTTTTCCCATCGCCTGGTTGCCCGGGACCCAAAACCCTCATTTTCCACACACGACCATCCTCGCCTTTCGCAGTCATCCTTGAAAACCCCCTCCACGAGAACCTCCAAACGGGAAAGAAGAAGCCCGTGGGACGCACCACGCTGCTGGAAGCGGGGGACCGGGGTTCGACACTCCGGCCGCCGCCGAGCTGTGATCGCGAATTCCACAACCTTCCGGGAGTGTTAGTAATTAATTTTAACGATCCCGAGCTTAAAGCTGTGATGGCGGCGGGGTGACGCACTCACTCGCCAGACTACCCGCGGTGGTAGCCGATTCGAATTCTACACGGTTGGGTTTCTGTTACGTCGTTAACTGACCGGCGGCTGTAACTTGAAGTGGCAAACTAGCTTGCACGCTGAAGAAATGAAGGACCTCCTACAACAGCGACACCTTTTATTTTTGAGCAAATAATCCAAAGTATCAAATCATTCGTTTGACGCTGTGAAACAGGGTGGACAAACAGATTTCCGTGGCCCCTCATGACTTCGCGCCCTTCACCAAATTCACCTCCATCGATAAAAAATGACAACGCATCATCATTTTCACTTAAATCGAAGATCGTTAATGTAAACATGTAAGCAAAATCAAGATTTAATTTTCTGTTCCTGGGAGAAAGGGGCCGATCCCAGAATATTCTAACTAAGCTCGTTGCGATAAAACACGCACACATACGCAATAAATTTCAAAAAGAATACATCAAAAAAACAGTCGGGGAATAGTCCGAGAGAGAGCATCATACTGTGGTGCACGTAGTCTACTTCACAGAAAATTTTCCTCGAGAACTTTAGCAGCTAATTCTATGCATTACCACATATAATGAAAATTCAAGGCTATCCAGGTTTAATAACAGCGAACGGACACATATGGGTGGCGTGGGACAACTCTATTCTTAAGCATGTACCAAACCAAAGTTATCCTCAAGTCAGTGTCCTAAAGAATAAGAGTTGACCTACTTTACATCAAGAAGCCTAACTGAAAAAACCGCAGGCGCCATGGCTCCGTTAGCCACTCGAAGCTATGGAAACGCAATTAAGTTTTTCCTGGATGCGGGTACGCCAAGAACAATTATAAAAAAATCCTCTAAAATTCGTACAGGTTTCCACCAATAAGTTTACATATCTGCTAAATAATATGCGAAAAATTCACACCCCGTTTGTTAAAGATAAAAAAAGTTATCATCCAGAAGGTTGGTTTGATAGGTGAGGTTAGAGTTCACCCATTCATAAGCCCGACGGTGGGTGAAATTCATACACAAATCTTGGGCGGGGTCCAGTCACAAGGCAACTTCCCCTGTGACGACTACTTTCCTAGGAAGCTCAGACATTTGAAAAACCACACAGCTTGGGAGAATCCGAGGGTGTTCAGAGGCGTCACACGGAATCTAACACGGGCTCTCCGATCAGTAGCCCAGCGCTCTACCCGTTGGACTACTACGTAACGTGCCCTGTTAGGATAAGAGGTCATAAATAAGATAACGTAAACAATATAACCACCCTCTCAAACCTGCGAGCATGTAACTTTGGGTTATCTATTGAACTCGAAAAACCAGTTTCATAAGTAGAAACAGCCCAGAATCGGTAATCCCTCACAAAACGTAACTCACCGGCCGCCGACTCTAATTGGTCACGTGGATTTAAAGTGATCATGAATTGGATCAAAACGCAGTTAACAATTTATGCAATATCAACCGTTTAAGTCCAGTGGCCAATTTTTAGGGTCCCGCACATGATGGTAACTAATGCATTAGTTCGTTAGCTTAGCCTAAATCGCATGAAACAAATAGAGTACCTACTTTTAATACTACGAGTATACTATGAAATAGGGATCACTTTCATTGAAGGTTTGAATCCACTTGATTCAGAGTGAATTCTACCCAAAAGCTTGCCTCTGAGAAATCGGCGAAACCGATTTTTAACGATTGGTGAAAGGCATAAAAAAACGCCGGGGTATAATGGACAAGGACGCTCTTAGGAGTGTACCGATACAAAGTTCGAGTCGAGAGGGGGAATATTCACAACGAGCGACACACCTGCCACTTATCCTAAAAAAAGGTAAAAGGGAGGACAGATAAAGGTTCATTTTTCTGGACTTGAGGACAGAAGAGTGGAAGATTACTTAACTAGACGCAGTATTGTTTGAGTTTGTGGTGTTTTTACGACTTACATCTAAGTAATGTGGGGTGCCTGAGTTGAAGCTGGGGGTCGAATTCCTTAGACGAAAAGTATTCCGTCGCCTTACACCATTTTATAAATTTTTATTATTATAAGGGAAATTTATGATGCATTAAATTAAGGCAACGGAAGAAATGCCAACATACGCTACCATTAGCAAAATAATTTGTATTTAGCATCTAAATCTTTAGATATCGCAATTTAAAGTAACCCCCAAATATATGAAAAAATGTAGAACTTGAGATTGAGAGTTGTCACATCATACGCATTTGCAGATAGTACGAAAATATGAACTGCGATAAAAAAGTGACATGGATATGCTTCCTTGATATCAAAAATAATAACACAGGTAACCTCATGAAGTATTAAAAACCCATTTATGATCTATTTCAGGTTTAGTATCAAAGTACTTATTTGAATAACTACAAGTATCTGTCAAAAAGGAAACATTAGTATTCAACGTTGAACGGCTCGAAGTTATATAATTCGTTATTAAATGGCGCAATATAAAATGTAAACTCAAGGGGACCCTATAACATCATATTCCAAGAGGCACGAAACTTTCTTATTCCGCCAGTGGTGATACCATACACGTGTCACGTAATGAATATTCCCGAAGTGCGGATTTCTCGTCCGCGGAAAAAACTCAGAAGCGGCGAGTCTACTACCTGCTTCCTTTCTTAACCTTAATCATGTGCACGTATTTTGTACTCGACCAATGTCAATGCTTACAGAGAAGTGGAGTATACCAAAAAATACACGGCTAAGACACGGAAGTTTTTGGGCAGTTATGAGCCACAGTTAAAGCCGTCGGCAATAATTTATTTTTTCTTAATTGAATAGTAAAATACCCAATTAATACAGAGTAAAGGCTGGGAGAGTATTATATTATATAAGATATTGTGGCACATGATATGCAGCAAGCTAACAACCACGAGCGAGAATTTCTCGAGAAGAGTTCTCAAAGGTGTTTGACAATTAATTCGCAGTATACCCAGCAGCTTCGAATCGACAATCAGGCTAATTGAATCACGTTCACACCTGAACATGCGAATTATCAAATGCTCGACGACTGCAGTTATTGAAACCGAGTCAGTGGGGAAACAAGATCTGATCACATTAGAACTGACACCACTGATTGGCGGCATCAAAACTCGCCGCCACTGATGGCATCCCCTCTCGGCGGGAGGCACTCCTGATTCGAGTCGGGGTTCGTGATGGGGGGTAACGAAGAGGCATGAAGCGCTCATGAACTCGTTTCGACCTCCCGGGGAGGAGGGACACCCGGAGAGATTCGGCTGGCGACGCGCTCTATGACACACCGCCACCGCGGGTTTCCGCTATCAGTTTCGGTTTATAAGAAACGACGGCGGCCATTACAAAAGGACCCACGTCAAAGCAAAGGGAACGATTAGAATTTGCACTTCATGAATGACAAGGGCAAGGCGTCCAACAGAAATGACCCCTCCTGTCCCCCCCTCCAACCGTTCGGTCTGGCTCCCCCACCCCCATCGAAATAGCACGCACAGACGTGGGGGCATCATCATCATCATCACCGCCACGACCGGCCCGACTCGCAGGGCTGTGACCTTGCCCCGCCGAATGCCCGGAAACAACAGCGCGCTTCGGCTTCTTCCTCCGCGCGCGCCTGCTTCCTCTCCTGCTTGCCCTCACTCCCCATTTCGGTATTGAAGGGGAGGGGAGGGAAGGGGGGAGGGGCCGGGAGGGTTCGCGGAGGAGGGACACGACGGGCGGCTGTGAGCGCGCGGAGAAAGGGAGAGAGAGCGGAGGCTCGGAAAAGAAGAGCCAGCCGCCCGACCCGCGCAAGGTGCATTGAGAACAAAAGGCGATCGATGATGCGCCCATTCATTACGACCCCTCATCAGAAATTCAGCGCGGTGAAATGGTTAGTTGGAGGTGATTCTCGAATTGAAATCACGGAACTCGACTCTTTGTGTGGCCCAAAGCTCTTTGACCGCCTCTCATTTGAACAAAGACGCGCGGGCCGGTGGGCGTGAAACGTGTTGTTATTAGCAGGAGCGGAATCACCTCTTCTCATGAGCGTGCTCCTGTTCCACAAAATGCCATTGTATCAACAATTTTGCCAACCAAGTGAAGCATTTATTAATTATTCTATTATCCATGTTCTACAAATTTTCCGCTTTTGGAAAAGATGCAGGCGGTTATTAGTAAACTTTAATTTAAAAAAACCTCTGTCAAAAAGACTTTCAGTGTTTTTTTACTACATCAAACACGTACAAATGTAAATGCTAACGAAATCCATGATAAGAATCTTCTACTGTTTATTACGATGAAACGCAATTTATCTGTCAAATTTATATAATTCCCCGAAAGATAAATGGAAAGCGTTGGAAACGGTTGCAAAAAATAATTCGGGCAATCTTTGGTGAGTAGGAAAGAGATGCGCTGGTGGCGGTAAACAAATCTGCTTTGACCCGAGCAGCAGCCTTTCTCCTGTGGGAGAAGAGAGAAAATCAAGATTGCCACCAGGCACTCCAGCTGATAGGTGGCCGCAATGGAAGAGTTTCCGTGGTTTTTGAGAGAAATTAGTGGTTGATTGCCCACACTGCGCGAAAACGAAAACATTGTCGGGGGAGCTGAGAGGAGAAAGATGTAAATGTTTATGTGGGTGCCGTAGCGTTGAGAGCGCGTTCCCTCTCGATTTGACGTCGCCGGCTCCGCCTGAGATTCGATAGTCCCGCCGCCGACGAGCGGCGGACATGCGCCAACTTCCCTTCGGCCCCTCGCGCCGCGTACGTCCGGCGAGCCATCCATCCATTCATCCCGCCCCGAGCGCCCCCCCGACTCGCCTCCCTTCCCCGTCTACCCCCCCACAGACCCTGAGGCCCCCCGCCCGCCCGCTACAACTGCGGCCCGCCGCCGCGTAAAACCAAATGCGAGGAGAGCGCCTCTCCCCCCACGCGATGGCGGAGACGGGTGGGCACGCGATCCGATGGCTCATAAAACGAGGAATTTTGGGGCGGTTGATGTGAGTATGAGAAAATCTACTACCTTGATTTCAGAGGCGCTGGAATATTTACGGCGCCGGGGAGTACTCTTGAGGGAACAGAATCATTACGAAAAGCGGACAAACGCTGCCCAATTAAGAGTTTTACGCGCGCCTGAAAACGACACTAATATACGAAACGAGCTGTAAATAAAATGATTAGGTTTCATTGTCTTCCATTGGACTGAACCACGTGAAAGATATGCCTAAAGCGAAAAATAAGTTTAATTTAGAGGAAGGTGCTTTTTTATTCGGATTATTTACTGCCATTTTATTTCAAAACAATACAAGGAATGTAATTTTCAAACAAAATTTATAGTAAAGTCCATTGATATTTAAAGTAATTATCCGCTTTAAGTCCCCAGAATTAACCTAAGATTTCCGGTGATTCCTGAAGGGGATACCGCGAATTCCATTCGGTGTAAATGTCGAATCCATTGTGGGCCCAATCGACGCAAATAAAACTAAAATAAGCAGTAGATCGGAGATAGAAAATATGTAGATCCGAAGAATGACTACATGAAATGCAAGCGTTTCGGTTCTTCAGTTTTTAGAAGTCCAAGGTGATTTAAAAGATCACGGTATAGTTAAGCACTTTAAGAGTTCATTAAATCAAACCTTCCACCGGTAGATTCATGACTATGATATCTTAATAGGCAGAAAGGAATTATTGCTACCTGGTACCTTGGATTTTTGAGAAATGGTATTAAAATATATTACCTTACGCATTCCCAATAATTTTACACAATTACATTAAATGTGACATAATGGTGTGCATAAATATTATTACACACTTTAACATAAATGCAACAGCCAAAAATGTATAACGTAGTAATTACATCTCAATAAGTATTTGAACCATTTTAAATTAATAGATATCTCTTAGTAAAATTAATGGGAGAACTCAAACATCGACTCTACGAATAAATTAAAACCAGTCAATAATGCCTGCTTACCTGGTCATTAGATCATGACCAGGAAGAGGACAAATTCTTCCCGGAAGAAGCGATCGTTGGAATTAGGACAGCACGTATTGAGTGCAATTTGCAATGGCCGGCGTGCACACATCACCCCTTCATTTTCGCCCCATCATCCCCCACGGGTCAATTCACCCCCCGCGCAACGAGCATAAACACGGACGCACTAGAGGAAGAGCTAGAGAGAAAGAGAGAGAGAAAGCCGTGCTTACCCCTTCCAACCACTTCTTCTTTCACCTCATCAACTCCTTTGACAAACCGGGCTAGCCTCCTGCGCCAGGGCTACCCCGCCGCCCTCCGCCGCCCCGTAGCCTCCCTCCCACGGGAGGCAGTTTAAGCACCCAACTCCACCTCTCTCTCTCTCCTCCCCTACATTCCCCTCCCATTCAGCCCACCCCACCCGCCCCACACCACATTCTCCTGATTCGGCTGGAGATGGCACCACGCACTCACAAATTCTGCCCCTTTCCGCCTCGGCAGCCGCTCTCCCCGCCACCCACCCCCTCTCTCTCACGGGCCCGTCCTCCCCTCACCCCCCCCCCCGACTACCCGCCACCTCTTTCGCCACGACCATCCCCCTCCCTCCACCCTCCGTAGGCTACCGCCCACAGCCGATCGCACCACCACCCCCCCCCGCCGCCGGGCGGCAGAAGTGAAGCCGTCTCTCCGTGCCGCCGTAAACGGGTCGCGGGTTCGATCACCGCCGCATGCACCGCGACTACGAAACGCCTTCCCGGCGTGCATTGCGGAAGCGAGGAGGAGGGAGAGGGGGGGAAGAGGACACGAACGATCGTGGTTGGTACCGACGCTGGAGGCCGTCTTGATTCCGAAGCGGGATTTGAGGAAAATTAGGGCTTCGGTTAAGAGTGCCCGATGAACAATCTCTCTAGGTCCGCCTTGAGGAATTCGCTCGCGGTTTAAATATAACACCGACTATTCCGTTGACTCCTTTTTTGTTTACCTCACCGAGAGCCGAGGAGACAAAAAAATACCACGGTGAATCATACCTATTTCCAATCATTTGGTCAGCTTAAAAAAATGTTTTCAAACGTAAGAAAATTTCTTGAGGTTATAGCATTCATGTTGACTGCGAGAAGAAAACATTAACTCTCTACATCACACGTAATTTCGTATCGTCAAAACAAAGATTCAACGTCGTGATTCACCTTTCACAATTTCGTACATTTCGCCTATAGGTATCTTTAGTACGACATCCGACTCCAGTCATATACAGATTAAACTAAAATTTCTGTAAAAAAAATACGAAATAATTAAATTAGTAAATACTACCCACATAGCAAAAGTATATGGTTGCAGTGCAACGGGTCAATTTATAAATATGAAAATAATTAACTCGTAAGTAGCTCCGAGAGGTAAATCACGGTGGTTTCTCGTATTACTAAGCCACACGATGAATTCTGTGGAGACGGGACGAATTCCAATACCCGAGTCACCCATGGTTTCTCACAAGCTCCCTACTGCGAAATTGACACCCATAGACGCCAGCTGGGAGTGTCAGTCCCAAGGCATCACCCGGATTCGCACCAAGAATTCGATTGCCATAAGCCAAAATGTTCAAATTACTAGGCTACCACTACAAGCATGAAACTTTTACAGGGCTACTAGAACTTAATTCACAAAATATAATATCTGAAGGAGGATTAACTTTTTTTTTACCAATGCTTTTTACATTACGAGTACTTCATTTAAAACAAACCCTCTGCCCTCCTTCCAGTTCTATTCCGAATCCCGTCCGCTAGCTTCACCTGGCATTAGCAGTTAATTTACATTGATGCACGTTGGATAATACTCCATGGGACCCCGAAGGGACCTTATGGTCTCAATTTCGCCCGAATAAAGACGTTTATTTGTTCATCTGTCTACTTTCACGTTTACCGAGGAATTCCTACATTTCGTAAGAGCTTCCTAAAGTCGTTTTTAAATACTTAGTGATGATGCCCAACGGGAATTTCCCGGATTCCTATGTAAAACGAAGAATTTATGTATTTCACCAAAAAATAATTCCAATTCGTACTACCCAAGAAGATATGAAAACCATCTGAAACAGCATTAAAAGAAAAATAAACTGTATCTTAAATGCGGCAGTGTGTTTCTTCTTCAATCCATCAGTGCTTGGAATATTCTTGGAACGAATTTTGCTTTCTCTAAATTAACGGTCGAAAGAGCGCATTCTATAACGTTGAACACCAGAGGAGGGGGATGCACTATCATTTCCAAAACTCTCCAGAGTCCACTGACGCAACGAGAAATGGGGAAGGAGAAAACGTTTGTCATATCGCCATTCCATGGCTGCCTAAGGTCCCTCTCGGCGCCAAGTATCTTAGTCCACGTGTCCACCAGCAAATGAAAACAAGCATTTTTATCCATTACTACTTTGAAAAAAAAGCACGCATTTAAAGAATCAATATGAGGATGCTCAGATGGAGCTCGAGGAGTTTTAAAATTAAATTCAGCAACATTTAAGGAGGTTAATTGCATAATAATTAATAAGTTAATGGTAAACGGCATATTGCATACAAGAACATTTTAGTAGAAGCACGCTGGAGGTCTCATGGCGCCTCAGCATATTTTTAATTCTCTCCGACGTCAATTTGCTTTTTAATGCGCAAGGCTCGGCGATATTGTGAAATCCAAGGGCCTATTGTCGATTCGAAGAGCAGATGCCAGTTCCCCGACATAATTGGAATCTCAAATTACCTCTCAGGTGGGTTTGAATGGAGTAATTTGCCAGGGGGCCAAAGTATTGTAAGCAAGACCGTTTTGCTAATATCCAAGTTTATGAGAATTAGGTGGGCTTAGAAATTAATTTCCAGATTCATATCAGCTTCCGGTAATTTAAAATGAGACGCTGGCAAGTTTGGGGAAATTCTATCACGAGAAAGACGCAGACTAGGAATCTTTTGCAAAACAATTATGCAATACTTTAAATATGCGAACCATCCATCGTCGGTGAAAATTTTAATGCTAAATGAATAATAAGAACATTTATGCAATACTTTAAATATGCGAACCATCCATCGTCGGTGAAAATTTTAATGCTAAATGAATAATAAGAACATAACGTCCTTTATGTAAAGGGTCTTTACAGGGCACAATGCAACGTGAACACTGTTGAACAGAGCCTTCCCATTTTAGCTCTTCACTCCATTTTAACGCCAGGTGACTCGACATTCCACAGTTTTGGTGAATATGGAACTGTTTACAATGCATAACCCTATTATGTTGTTTGCATACAGTTATGCGGTAATTTCAACGAAAATTGCCCCTTCACAAAAAGTACACGATTCCGACATTGGTTGGAATAATACCACAGGAATTCAAGGTAGATATATTATGCCCGCCTGAATAAAGAGGGAATAAGTTTCAAAAGCCATGAACCCCGGACGAATGTGGGATAAACTGCGGCATTTGTACATCACCTGCAACAACAAGTTTGGACTTATTTGTACTAAAAAAATCTTCTCGCATCAAACACTTTACTACCGGTATCAACGTAGATTATTGTTTCCAAGAATTGAGCACCTATGGGCAAGGAAAGCACATCCCCGTCACAAATCGAGAGCAGGCGTAGTATTGCCCAAAACGCTGCTCGAATACGAAGAGGTGAGGCCCCAGGGAAACCAGGATACGATTTTCCGCCAGATATTACTCTTTTTGTCCCCATCTAACTCGAATCTCCGATGATGTCTGCTATCTTGACACCTCGAGTGGGATTTGTGATGTCACAAGCGATTTACTGAAATAAAAAATGATGAAAAACCGAAGAATTAAATCCCGTAAATCGATTTCAGGTGAAGGGTGCCTGTTGATCATTTAATTCATCAATGATACGAAAGTGAAATCTTCCTCTCAATTAAACATTTTCCTAAGTTCGCGCACACTTACGAAGTAGGACGCACGCAATATTTTTAATTCTGCCAATGTTCCTACAAAAGAATGAAATCTGTGCTTGTTGAGTATTCATCTAAGCTGAAAACAGCCTTGATAAGTGCTAAAGCTCGTCATAAACTAATAAAAACGGATGAGGGAGAGTTATCTCTTCTAGGGATAGAAATAAAATCAGGCCATTCCCGATTATGTATCACGTTCTAAATGGACAATAATAAAATAAAATATACCATCTCATTCAGTTCGATCCGAGATATGATCTAAAGAGAAAATTGACATATGACTACCTCCGAAGAGTCATTACATGAAAACTCAATTGAATAACATAGTAATACTCCATCGTGTTGAAGAGAATCGGAGATCTTTCCGATAATGACGGTTTCTGCAACAAAATAAAACAAAAGAGTTCAAAGAAAATAACCCCTTAAGGAACCTTAAATGGCGAACAGAAGTATAGCAAGGAATAATTTCATACTGGCGTCCCTATGAAAAACTATCCGCGGTTTTCAATTTCCGCAGCGAGTAAGACGCTAAAGCCCAACTCAAAACTGCATTCCGACGACTGGGCGGGATTCGATTCCACGAGAAGCTTAAAGACAGGGCGAGGATTCCTTAAAGAGAACAATCCATTAGAATAACGATCACGGAGCAATTAGGACATTTCCACCTTAAAGATTGCTTCGCACGGAAAACGGAGGTCTGGGGAGGGAACCAACGAGGACCGAACGCCGTCGCGTGAAGAAAAAGAGTCAAATTTCGGCGAGGCATCCCGGCCAACGTTAACACAAACACACATTAACACAAGTGCAGCCATACCATCCTCCCACCGGTACACCCCTTTAGGACCCCCCGCCAGGAACCCCCCTACTCTACGTCCCCCCCATTCCACCTCCCAGCCCCCACCGACACCGCAGCTCCACACGTCCCCCACCCACTCCCCTCCCCCACCCGGCCCTGCTATTGATTCCTCCTCCGAGTCTCGCGACATACTCTCTCCCGACCCCCACCCACCCATCGCCCCTCCTCCTCTTCCGCCCCCTTCCCCCGTTCTCCCGTAAGCCCCGACGCACGCTGCCAGACCCACACCTTCCGCCATTCCCATCCCCCACACCAACGCCACCTGAGAGACGTACACCAGCGCAGGAAGAGAGTCTTTAAAACGCAAACACGCGTCTCTATGGAATCTATGACGGACGCCAACCTAGATACGGAGCGGCTCGTGCTTCCGCAAGAATTCCCACATCAGGTCACGGCACGTGGTGATTGAACACGAGGAAGCATCCCAGAATTCGATATTTTCAACTTGAGGGAGGATGTGACTGTGGTGTTTTTGAACCTTAAACGATGAGACCACTTCCATCAGTTTTCCTTTTAAACCGACCACACAACCGTGAAGGCAATGCCTAATGTGAAATTCGAATCGAAAAGATTTAAAGCTATTAGGCAAACGTATAACAAAGGTAAGTTATGTGAGACGAAGCAATGAGCGTCAAATGTGGACTTGGACACGGAACCACCGGGATGTTTATTGTACGTCAACATAACATTTGAGTAGCTAGACTTCAATAGACATGAACAGCTCAAAAAATGTTAAACGTAAGGATGGAATATAAGAGATCCGTGGTCCGGGAAACTGGGGGTGCGAGCACAGCGAGGGTCTCCACTTGATAACTCCGGACCTTAATCTCAGACCAGAGTGGTGTGGGCACGCCATCCCTAGGGCTGGAACGTCTCCCCGGGAAGAATTCCGGCTCGAGCAGCCGCCGATAATCCGCATTAAACGAGCACCGAGCTGTAGGCGCTCGACTTTAATTCGAGTTACAGAGTGAATCGCGTTCGGCTTTAAACCTTAAGACTTTTATTTACTAAATTCGCCTCGTCGTAATTTCAATCGGTGATTAGTCATCAACACCAACATTCCCGTCTCGAGTTATCGCGAAATCGATGGCAAAGTTTCGACGTGCATAGACAAAAAGCCGGTTGACGGATGTGAGAAGACGCCTTTAACGATGGCCGAAAGGACAATATTGTACATCGAGGTGGGACAAAATTGTACATCCTCTAGGTAACACTCGTCCCAATAGACAATGGGGTTGCGGCCAATACTGAGTGGGAGCCCGCAAGTAACTTACAATAAGGGCAATGGGGTGCGGTTAGAAGCCGGCTATGAAAAATCGTACCAATCGGCAACCAATGTAATGTACAGTTTACATGATAGGTACTTTAATATACCACCAAAAAATCTAACTACAACAAAGCTATGCCATAGGCAAAATCATCAACATGCACTGCATGAATTTAATGGAATTCAGAGTGTAAATAACAAAAAAATAAAAGAAGTACTGCGAAAGCATAACACGGTTGACATACAGGTTCAGGGCAATCATATACTGACATCTAATGATGATGATTATAATTGCGTTGATTTAGACTGCATAGCTCTGAAAAGTGAGTACTTAAAAAACGACAGTGCAGAACGTCATATTTTGCCAATTCATTATCGAAACCTATAAAAAAATCATGTATAAAGTACGTTAACAGCATTAGAAACCAAAAATAATCAGTTGCAATGGATATTTTGCATCTCCTGTGGTATTTCTACCGTAAAACTAGCATCGAAGTAACGCTTCTAACGAAATACCAGGGGGATGAAAATAGAATTGCGATAAAAAGGTGATAGTAGACCTTGGGAATAGGAGAGAAAAGTAGACGAGAGATTGGATGATAAGGGTATAATAGTAACGAGATTAGAATTAAGGCAAAGTTAGGCAACTCCTGGTCGGCCGAGGGGAGGGGACTGAGGGGGAGGGTGGCAGAGGGGACTGGCAAAAAAGGGTCTGGGAGAGGCTAGGTGGACCACATTGGCCAGGGGAGGGTGAAGAGGGGGAAGTGTGGAGGGTTTAAATGAACGTATGGGGGGTGGGGTGGGAGGGTATGGGAAGCCTGGGCTCTGCGTGGGAGGCGGGGGATTCCGGGGGTGGACTGGGGAGCACGGCGTTGGTTATTAGGAGGAAGGAAGCGCCACTGCAAACCCGCGGCCCTTCCATGGGGTTTTGCTGAAGCTCAACACCCTAACCAAAACCGGCCTATCCTTGCGTAAAAATGCCCAAGTGAACGTAAAGGCTACACACAAATTACAGACAAGTTTTGTGCCAAATGTCCGCTGGCTCGTATTTGGATTAGAATTCGAGTTTTTAACTATGTAATTCGGTTCCCCCAGCGCTACAGTTAACGGAAAGGAGAACTATAAGAAGAAAGTGAAAGATTCAATGGGAACTTCAAAACATCTAATGACCCGAATCCTTTAATCCATAACCAGGTTTCTGCAACTTTGCACGTAAATTGCTATGATTTAAGGATTTTTTTCGCAATCGCAAATTCTGAGTATTCGATATTTTTCTTACAACGTACCATTCAGTTTAGTTAAAATCTCAATTGATCACGTAAATTTACTCGAATGGCAACAAGTAACACTCGCCTGAAACCTACAAAGAGCACTAGGCATAAAGCATAATGGTCGAAAATATTCAATCTCTCCTAATACTAGGTATTACAGCTACAATTTCAATAAATAACAAATGTAATTATTTCATATCCCGGATAGGTAAATTGCTAATTACAACTTGGCGATGTTTTATTGATGCCCCCAGTATAATTCATGCAAGCTGTCAAGCGGAGACAAGTGGTAGAAGTTATTAGCGACATAGCACATCGCAAACCGAATTGACCGGAAAAGTGCCGAGTCCAGCATTAATTAGAAAATACATCCTCATGAAGGAAAAAAATCACCATGGATGAAAGTTTCTTCATTCTCTCAGGCAAACTATATAGAAGAAATTATTGCAAAAATTGCCACTAAATAAATCCCTTAGGAAAATCACACGTGCACTCTCATCTCAGCAAACCAATACTGTCCTGGTACGATAAACACGCGAAGAATATTCCAAGAGAATGAAACACCAACAGCTAAATAAACGCCCTATTTCACATTTTTGCCTCCCTGGTTTTCCTGGAAATCGCGGGCAATATCGAGAGGAACAGATGGGAAACTGAAATGCCATTGCGAATTCCACGTTTTCATACAAGCAGCCCAATGTTCAAAATCTTTTAGGACACCGCAGAGCAATCCCTAATGTACACCAATCTCCGATTACATGCCTTATTGCACGATATCGGGAGGGTATCGAGCGTAAGGTATGAAAGAAGAACCCTTAAACAATTGCACGTGACACCAAATTATCCCACCCACCCGTCCGACCTTTCCGTCTCTCTTTCGCCTTTCAAGTTACCGAAATGAAATACTTAGGGTCACCAAAACCATCAAATATCACTCAACTCTTTCAGTTCACCAAAAGGTATTTCCAAACACGAGCGAGATTACCTGTGAGTTCACTGATATCTGCCCATGAGGTAAAACAGTGTATTAGGAGCCAAACATTTAATCAACGGGCATGTATTATTTTCAATTAAATTAACTAAGTTGATAGGAACCAAGGCTCAAATTTTCATTTTCCTTCGAATAGACTCTAATCCCGACTGCAAGCGTTCCATTAGGAGTTGGGATTCATTCTTTTTCTTTCAAAATCTTTCAATCGGCTACACATCACTTATGTGCCTGGCGGAGAAAATGATACACATTGCGGTTGGCCTATCTGAGGTGATCGCGATAAGACACCGTGAGGTATCTCCGTCGCGATGACATCCAGACGCCCGAACACACGCAAACCTGCGAATACATCTACATCTACATAATACCCCGCAAGCCGCCGCAAGGGCGTGTGGCGGGGGGTGTTGGGTCACCAACCGTAAAAAAGAAAAATACAACATGCAAAAAAAACAACACGGAAAATTACACCCACAGCAGCGCACACACTCATGCAAAAATCCCTTCATCCAATACTCATGCAAACACATAAACCGCAAAACAACTAAAAAACTGCACCCCATGATGCAGCACGAAAGACATCCTACAACACGGAAGCCAGGACACAACAAGCAGGAATTTGCCCCCGCGGAGAGGGACGAGGGATTGAAAGGGAAACTTAAAAACAGATGAACAGAACATGAATGAAGTCATTCGGAAAGAATGGGTTATTATAGCAAAACACATAAGGTTAGTGGAAGAGCATGCATTTAAATACAACTAATTATTTTTTAGACGCTGAGGGTGGCAAGTGGAATTTTTGCTATCTATAACCCTGCAGTTGCTATCCCGTATTGTCCGTGGGAAGAAGGAGTCCTTGAGTCGGCTAGTTCTGGCATCTATTTCCCGAATTTTATATGAATGATCCAAGCGACTGATGTATGTAGGAGTACGAATAATTTGCGAGACCTCGGTGCTGAAACATGCGGATCTAAATTTATTTAATAATTTCAATCTTGCATTGAATCGTCTCTCAGCCAATGATTCCCACCCCAAATCCATGAGCATTTCGGTGACGCTTTGCGTTTTATCGTAGGAATTTTTTACAAAACGGGCTGCCCGGCGTTGAACCTTCTCAATTTCCCGAATGAGACCTTTTTCACTCGGATCCCACACACGCTGCATGCGTATTCTAAATGAGGCCTTACAAGAGCGTGGTAACAACGTTCCTTGACCTTCGAGTCACTTTTGCCGACAATGCGTCTATGAATCCCAATTTTTTATATGCTTGACCGCAGACTTTACGTATGTGAGTCCCCCAAGTTAAGTCTTTGGTGAATGTGACACCTAGGTATTTTACCGTATCAGCCACTGCTAGGTCACCTCCAGCTAATTTGTAAGCAAATCCCGTTGATCTTTTAAAGAAATTTACCACTGAACATTTATTATAATTTAGAGTCAATCCCCAGCTAGAACACCATTTAGTAATGCAATCTAAATCCTGCTCTAGAATAAAACGATCCTCATCCTCAGATATCTCCCGATAGATCACCGTGTCATCCGCGAACATCCTAATTTTACTTTTCACTTCGCGGTTCAAATCGTTAACAAAAATCAAGAAAAGCAACGGCCCGATCACACTTCCCTGAGGTACCCCCGACGTGACTCGAACGCTGTCGGAACTAGCGCCATCAAGGACTACCCTCTGTTCCCGCTCTGAAAGAAAACCTTTAACCCAACTTATGGCACCCTTGTTTATACCCGCGACCTTTAATTTATGAATGAGTTTACCGTGTGGGACCTTATCAAATGCCTTTTGAAAATCTAAGAAGATGGCATCCACTTGCCTACCTCTCTCACCCGATACGCAACGAATCCACAACGATCTCGTGATTTGCTATACCCTTTTCCGGCAACTATCGCCCATTTCACGTAAATAATTTTATTTCATCTTCTAGATGCACTTGACAGAGGTTTAAGTAACATCTGTCCGCCAATCCTCAAGCACACAGATACAAAATAATTTTGGAATCAGAGTTCGAGACCATGGTAACCAGGAAAAGTACTTATAGCACCGACACCCAACCAGGCATCACCAGAGGAATTATGTTTCTGGATCCAATACGTGAACCATAACTGTGGTTAAAGTTGCATGTTTGTGGGTAAAGGTACTTTACGGTTCGCCGATGAAAGTATTTCAATATCAGTTTAAAAAAGACCTTAAGCCTCAAATCTCCTGTATTTCAAGGCACCATTAACAATTTAGTTAAATTTATTTTAAGTTATATTTAATTGAAAGCCTGACCGCTGGACATGATAAAGAACTCGCGCCAGAACTATGGGTGTGCTGGGCAGTTAATTACGTGCGATATGTAACACTAAAAACAAAGCTTTCCCCTTTAAATAGGACAAATATTCAAACTATTTCAGCACTTCTTTCAGTGGGCAAATATGACAAAATTAAAAAGGCAAACCGCAGAGGGAAACACTTGAACTGTGTCGGATTAGATTAATTTCAGTGGAGAGGAAACTATACAAAAATTCCGTTTCAAAATATTATTATGACTATGCTCAAATCCCTCTGCTCCACCTTCCCCTAGAAGGTTCAGAAAATTACCGAATTGCGACTTTCATTAGCTTCCCATGGCGGTGGGCGTGGTTGGGTCTGACAGAAGACCCCACAACAATCGTGACTGTGCACGTGACGCACGCACAACACGCACTTGCGATCTGCGTGAACCAAAAATGAATCGCTTTGGGACACATCCGCCTGCTCGAATCTCCATTGTCGGTTCGTTCGCGCGATAACTTCATCAAATCGATGACAGAAATTAATTCCTGCGTTACAATCTCCATTCCACAATACGGCCGTGAAATGGCAGTAAAACCAAGGCATTCATTTTAGATTTTTTGCTGACAAAGGATGGGATTTAAATGAATACTTAACCATAACTCTCCATCTAACTCATAATTTCGTGTATGGCTACTCCGAAAATGACTGACTCATTTACAAGATTCTTTTGCGTGGAGTTTATTAAGATTACACATTTTGATAAAATTCGCCGCATTAAGATGCAAAAAATATAGTTTTTGCAAAGAGAGAAAGAATTGTGAAAAGGAAATAATACTAGAATATATTTACGCTAACTTTCTTATTAGATAAACTTCGTATTTCAGTCGAGCATTATACCTACTATCTATTCACGAATTAAAATTTAATTGGAAGGCATTCCTTTTCGTAATTTCATCGATCAATTTTAACTACATTACGAAAGGAGGCTTTTCAATTTAAATGATTCAATGCTAATTACATGAGATATAAGATAAAAAAATCATATTTTCTAGAAAATGGTTTGGATTGACAATGTTCGCCAGCTTAAACTTGTCTCCATGGTCGGCCTTCTCCGATACTGCGCAGCTTACGAACGTGCGCAGAAATGAGGCGTTCGAATCCTCCCCGGCCTCAAAAGGCGCTCGTGAGTCCTCACACATACACGTACTCCTCAGATAGCGACCCAGCGTAAGGCTTAAATTAGCAATAAAAACATCAAGGACAAAACGTTGAATTTTTCAAAAGTATTATAATTACAATTTTAATAAGTAACGACCGGGATATGAGATACGGAAAAAACCAACTATGCTAATCTGATGATACATGGAAGATGTGCAACTCCGCTCCAAGTTGAGAAAGGGATCGCAGAATAACGCGCTATTTGTAAGCTCAAGGGTCCTTCAGTTGAGTCCGCAACTGAGTGTTTCGAAAACAGCGTGTCAGTTCGACAGCACTTGTGGTACGTAAGAGACTTCCGAGAGACTGAAGCTCAAGAAGGGACACACACTCAATCAAATATTCATTGATCTGGAAATGACGCATACAATTTTCATCTCGAGGATAGAAATGAATATTATACAATTTTTGGTTTAGAAACGATAGCGCGATAGAATTACATGCATCGGAATTTCTACCTAATTGCGAAGGACAGCCTCCGCAAACTTGCAATGCTGCAGACGAAAAATACTCCCGAGGTTGGCAGCAATGAAGTGACGGGCGACACTTCTTAACAAAGGTCTCTGCGGATGTTGAGAGCCCCATGCGTGAAGCTACTTAGGAGCCATGCTCGCTAAAAGAAATGCTGCTCGGGCAGTTAAATGTAAAACTCTGCATTTACATGTTGATATGCGAAAAACCTTCTGGTGCGCGCATCGGAAATCATGCTCGCGCATCATAAAAAGGCATGAGCCTCCTTTTTCCAGAGCTCTGGAAAACGGATGGGTTTTTATAACGGTTATTTTAAGCGCCCAAAAAAATCAGTCGCAGCTTTAATTGACTTCGCGAGTATCTTTAGAGGGGAACTGATCACGGCTGACGTCCCTGGTGATATTCAATTGACGAGGGGCGGCCAGAGCACGCGCCATCCCTCGACTCACAACAGCCTTGCGAAAGTCACTCGGCCTCCCGAGCCATCCGACCGTTGGTCCTCGAGAGACGCGAACCCGGGACCGCCGGGTCGGGAGCTTCCCGGAGGCCGCCTCCGCTGCCTTCCTCTTCCTGGTCCTGGTGGCGCGAGAAGCCCTTCGTCTCGGGCGGCTTCAAAATTAGTAAATGAGCATTGCTCGGTTATCGATCGCGAAGGGAGAGAGAGGAAAAGGGGGGAGCTGGGGGAGGAGGGTGGCTTGGGGGGAGAGTTGGGTGGAAAGGCAGAAAAGAGGAGGGTCGGGTGGGTGGGCGGGTGGGTGGCCCAGGGATGAGGAGGGGAGGGGGGGAAGGGGTGAGGGGCGGGGGAGACCGGGTGGGTGGGTGGGTGGTCGGGGGAGGGTAGCCTTGCCTACGCCACGGCGTCGGGTGGGGTGAGCGGAGGGATGAGAAGGGCAAGGTAAAAGGGCCGGGAGGGGGACGGGGTTTATAAGGGGGAAAGGGGGATGAATGGGGTGGTCCGAGGCGACGAGGACTGGGAGGGAATCGAAGGGTGAAATCTAGGGTGTCCTACGTGGGGACCCACTCAAAGGGAACGGGCCCTTTCCATATATGTAATAAGCATATATATACACATTTTTCAGCCCACTTTGAGGCGCCATGTATTGAGATCATAATGCCGATCTACAGCATAAAAAATAAACAGGTAACCATGAGGCACATGTTTACACATTTCCCACCATTTCAAATATTAACCATGTTTGCCACTCATCAACTACAGAGCTTTTTTATAATTACGAAGAATACTTCAGTTTCCCTTGAAATCATACGGCTAATGGCGGCAGTGGACCAAGTTTCCTCAACGTGCACCGTAAAACAATATCCATTGGCCATATACATATACACCTGCAAAGTGACAATACCAAACACCGACTCACAGTGACAAAGAGGAGATTTATTTTGATATTTCAACAAAGTATCGGCTTCTACTATAATTAAAGCAATGACACGCAACAATCAATCAATGCCTTCATACGCTAAAATAGTCTTCGCGAAGTTGACATTTTGGAGCTAAATATATCGATTAAAAGAAGATTTCCTAATCCCGCAATGATGCTCGACTTTGAAATTCAGCCACATAGTAACTCACTGCCGTAAAAATAGTGTCCTCCGGGAGACGACGCTCACGGTATCAAGACACGAACCCACGACCTGTGACGAGTGAGTTACAACGAAACAAACCCGGCCGGTCCCGGCACATGAGCAAGGGTGGATGGAAAGAGGGGTGGGCGAGGGTGCTGAGCCGGGTAGCAGGGTGAACGCGGTGCTTGTGTCTTCTTCCCGCCCAAATTCCACCCACAGCCGCCTACGCCATGGCCCGCCCCACCCTCCTCATCTCCGCTACATCTCGCCTCAACACGGTACTCCTCTGATTATAAATAGACGCGATGTAAAGAGCCAATTTATGCCCGACTTATGATCCCTGTGGACCGCCCGTATTCGATACCTATTCCCGATTGTTCCAGTATTATTTCCCTCTCCCCTACAGGCGTTTCTCCCGGACGGGAGAGGAGAAGATTAGAACCTTGGGCGAAGGCAATACCGCGAGTATGGGGAGTAGGAATGTACTCTTTTACACATTACTTTGTGGAGTGTTAGCGGCAGGAGAGTATTTGGATCGTTTCGGCTATTCTTCATTGACCTGAATGGTGCGTTAGAGAAAAGTACGATCGTCACCCGGACCCTAAACGGCTCACCAGCGGATATCATTGTTGCAATACTCATCTTTGCACTTTAACATATTACCTGGTGAACCACCGGTAAGGTGTCTGGCCGGGGGTGCCTCCATACTAGGCACGCACAGTACGTGCCGTAATTTAGCAACTGATGGCTATAAAAACGTCGGTCATATTAGATTAGGCAAATAAAAATTATGAGGATCAACTTTGCGGAGAAGAGGCAATCACAATACTTGAAGCTACGAAAAGCACGATCTGTACGAATGAATCAAACTCACCCGGGAAGTACTCTTCATATGGACATGGATTGAAACATATGCTTGAGAACGGGACGGGTGAAGCGGTGTAGCAAACGCTGTTCTACATGGCCAGCATCGACTCGGAATCCGTCTAAATTGTATCCGGTAGAATTCCAGCTGTCATTGTGTGATGAATAGTGTTAATATTTCGCAAGTTCCAGCGATGAAAATTAACATCTTCACAAAGAATTTCAGCATATTTTACGTTCCTGATTCCATTTGACTGCATACATTTCCGACCCTATATCAATTTTATTCCCGAGTCGTAGATACGAGATTCAACTTGTAGAAATGGCATTTATGATTTTTAATGAGGACACATTCATGTGTTATTTCATCTCCGGACAAAAACACTGACTTTTTCAAGGATCGACGGGAAGAGAATTGGATAACGATCCTCAGAGCCTTTGAAATTTCAGTAATTAACCGAATTATGAAAAATAGGCCACCTCATGCCCAACAGTAGTGGAATACTCAGATTTGCAATGGAAGCCGAAAACGTTGTAAGATAGAAAAAAACATTAATGACACATCCCGTCCACAAAACACAAGAAAAACAAGATTTTGCACTAAATTTACCACCCCTAATTTTTCCTGTTTATATTGCAGTGGTGGAATTTTTATACTTGAACAATGAACTTAGCAATCATTATGGCTTTAATATATTTGCTGATGCATCATTTTTATTTTTTTCCAAATTATAAGTATGTGCAAGTACACTAAATAGGATTTTTTTAAATGCAATAAAAAACTTCGTTTACCCGAGAGAAAATACGCTAAGGGCTAACGAGACCGGCAGTAACCTTCCCAGTGGCTACTTCCGAGTGGCGAGCAACTGCTAGACTCATTTACGTCATTAACAATAGGTGAGTAATTAGGACACGGCATAATTAGATAAAGGAGAGAGAGGTGGGGACAAACCCAGCGTCCACCTCAACCTACTCTACACGAAAGGCGCCAGACGATCCATAATTAAAAGTTCTCAATCTGAGGGCAGTAGACTAGGTTCGCTGTCTGCCACGCGATTTATGCACAGAAGGAAAACAGATCACTGAAAAATGTTGGCGCATCTGAGACTACATATTTTACATTAACCGCGTCAACAATTCGACCTTTACCTTTGTCAGCAAAAAAATCACTTAATCACCTGTATATTCCATGCATTAGGAAGTGACCACTTAACGGTACCCATTAATCTATTTATTCCAGTTCACCCAAATTCATTACTCCAAAAAACAGGACGTTTTTCTAAAAGAACACGGTGATACTCTTGCAATGCATGAAATTTACCTTACTACATGATATTTCCGCTAAGATAAGTAATTGTTAAATTATCGTCTGGATCCATGGTTGTAATCCAAATTATGAACTTTGAAATACGGCAAAAATAAGAATCTTCCGTTCAAATGGAGAAAATCACTTGAGGTATTAAAGAGGTTGAAAAAAAAGAAGTGTGGATCGAGGGGTTGGCATTACTTAACACTTATAGGGGACTCATTTTCCAATACTTCCCTTTTAGGTGCGTTCAAGAAAATCTACATGGAGTTTTCCGGAGATTTCCCATGGAAGAGAGAAATTGTTGAACGCATGGGAAGCCTTACTGCTGCATGTACCTTTTCATGGTTAGCACGCATTCCACCTTTTCCACAGCTCCGGCTCATTTTGTTTCAACCCCTAACAGCGCCACAATCACACCCTCTGTTCTTCCCAACACTATTCCACCCTTCACAGTATCGCCGTCGAAACCTCATTTGCACCAAAAACGTGGACAAATAAAATGGCGATGGACAAAATTCACACGGGCGGATCAAATCTATAGCAAAATTGTTTACACAAACATCGTTAACGATGCTTTCATAAAATTTCGAACAGGTCCACGCATATTTAACAACCCCAACGTAATTTCAAGACCTCCTACATAGCACACATGTATATGGAAATCATTATTTCCATCCACGGGACCCCCCCCCCCCCTCACATCCCTAAACAGACCCCCTAAAATCCACCCTTCTGTCATGGGAGATGCCGGCATAGAACATTGGCATAGGGGCCTGATCTGGAAATAACTGTGCTTAGAAGGTCAGGAGGGGTGTGTGGAAGGGACAGGAGGGTGTAAGGAAGAGGGTGAGAGGGAAAGGGGTAGCGGGGGGATTGGGAGAGGGTAAGGCAAGGGGGAGGGAAGGGGGAGGTAGCATGTGGGAGGAAGAAAAGGGGCGGAAGGGGAGTCTGGTAGGGGGATAGGTGGGAGGGTGGAGAGTGGGTGGTGGGGTCGGATACGGGGGGAGGGTGGCGGGATGGGGTAGGGAGAGGAGGGTGGCTAGGGGTGGAAGGGGGGCGGGACGGGGGAGGCGAGGGGTGGGCGTATGGGAGGTGTTTTAAAGAGGAGGCAGGCGGGGCAGCATGTCGAAGCTCCCCCCCCCCTTCGCCCCCTCAACCCCCTTCCCTCTCTCCCCCCCTGCCGTACGCGATCAATTCTAAACGCGAAGAGCGAGAGAGGGCCCGGAGGAGAGTGGACGAACGAGGTGGAGGTGGGAGGCGGAGAGGGGGGGAGGAGGAGGAGGAAGAAGGGGTTGGACGCCGAGCTGCGAGGGATGGATACGAGGGCGGCCATCACCAGCACTGGCGGCGGCAGCATGGCGGAAGGAGAGAGAGGGAGAGCGCGCGAGAGAGAGAGAGAAAGAGGAAGAGCCGAGGGGAAGGCCGGATGGAAAGTGGTCCGAAGGGATGTGGGGTGTTGGGAAAGAGTCGTCTTCCAGGGGCAAGCGCTGCCGTAAAATTTTTACACGTCCTTCGAGGGGGAGGGAGGCAGGCGAGGGGGGGTGGGTTGATGGTGTTGGTGGTGTCGGGAGAGAGGGCGACCTAGGAGATCCAGGCCGGCAGCAGCAGCTCGATCCCCCGAAAGGGCGGAATCTTCAATCCATTCCGACCCTCCCAATGCGGCAGAGCGCACTCGGGGAAAAGAGAACGGGAGACTCCGGATCTCAGCCCGTCCAAACAATTTGTACCGCCTCGGCTCACGGGGCGTGCAAGGAGTGAGAGAGGGAAACTAAGGGAAGGGGAATTCAAAATTCGAGGGATGGGGCGGAAAATGAAATGGTAACGCAATCGAACGTAATCACGCCGACTCATGGTCAAAGAAAAAATATTTTCAGCGCCGAAACATTTCTAGATGTGGCAGAAACACAACACGTCAACGGCAGATGCGTTAACAAAAATAGCTCACAGTGAAGGTGGAGTCAGAAGCGTAGAAAGGAGTCACCCTCTCATCGCCTGGGGTATTAATTTGCGAAATAGTACGAAAAATAAAGGAGTTAAATTCTAACTCACATCGTATATTTCATCTACACCAAATCTCTGATATGCAATTTTTTTAAACGTTTATAGGAAAAAATCAAAGGAATAACGACAGCTGTTCAATCAAGAGCGATGAAATAATTTATTTTCGAAGTTCATTGGGCATAACTTGTGTTACTATGTTAGCTTAATGTATAGCAGATACGTGGTACAAGTTCCATTTATATGACTCCAGAATTGTGGCAACCGTTGCTAATTGAAACGTTCATTTCGCCAATACCTGATTCTGATGACCCAAAACGCATCCCATGGAGGGAGGTGTTCCTTCACATCCGGGAGAAGTCACATGGGTCTAGGTCTGAACCTAAGGGAATATGAGGAACACACTTCACATTGATTTTCGCCAGATAAGTGTGACTCCTGGGCGACTTTTGCGAAATTCACCACGCAAAAAAACGCATCAATACGCAATTTGTCAGCTAAAACGCACGTGAGAGTGCTCTTAACGCTATTAGATGATCTTCTCTTACAATGGTTGCAGCGGTCTTAATTCCTGTTGGGGATCGGGATTTTGCGGTGGCTAACGTGCAGGCTTCCTACCGAGAGGACCCGGGGGCAAAAAATATTTTTCAGCGGTACCACGATCCCTACTTGAGGTGCTCTGTAGTGAGCACGACGCCCATCGGATGGGACGTTAAAATGCGGACCCCTTGGCGCCTTTCGACTAGAGTAGGCTAATGCCGACGCCGGGTTTCTCTCCACCCTTCCTTTACCATCCATCCCTAATGGCGCAAGTGACCTTAGCTGTCAGTCGCCTTTCATACTACTACTACCTAAAACCGTAAAACCAGTGATTTGAACAACTTCCTTCGAAATCAATTGTCTCTCCTCTTTAAACAATTTTAACTATCTTCTAACTAACTACTGCTAGAGGGAAAAACACTTTCCATAAGTCTCCTGTGGTATTGCATAGGCCTCGGCTGACGATTCGTTGCGGTGAGAGCAAATTTTCAATACAGAGTCGCGTGTTACCTCAATCGTTTTCCTATGCTTACACAACAAATAATTCGAAGAAAAGGCATGATCAACCTACAGTAAACAATTCTGGTACTATCATTATAATAATACATGCACACCAAGTAATCAAAAACCGACGATGGAATGAGACATTTTCGATAAGACAAAGGAGAAATCAAAATCAAATACGATTACTTATCACCGTTAACAAAATTACGTTGAATTTCATTGTTTTTGGATAAATAACTCAGCATATAACGCAAAATTTTTTTTTGCAAAACCTAAGAAGAGGTGATTTTATAAGCTAAACACCGAGTTTATATTTTTAATCCACATTTTTTTTGTCTCCTTTTTCATGATTCTCATTCCTTTAAAATTTTATCTTATCATTTTTAATCGGGTCTGGATCTTAATACTACAAAATAACAGCAAAAACATTGATTTTTTGTCCAAAATAAATATTCCATTAAATCACTATGCACCTCGGTCCATGCAAAATTACGTCCGCAGTGCCCTCGTAATATGTGGGAGTATTCAATACGTACTCAGGTTAGGGTGCTTACCGCATCTCTTTACCAACGGAGGAGACCGACGCCAAGGTTAATAATGTACCAAGCGATAGTAATCTTTGCCGGTAGAAACATTCGGACTCGTCGCAACGACTTATCCCTATCACCCGATTTATCCGCACCTCACTACACTCCCAGCAAACTCTTGGACCAACTCTTCGAAGCAATCGCGGAAAAACAAGGGACGCGTCCCCCATCGACGCGCGACGAGAGCGCGACAGCGTCCGCGAGGCGGACACGTTCAAACCGACACACATTCCGACACGGGGATTCTACGCCATTGCGGATCCGAAAACACACCTCCTCCCATCCGGAGAACGGAAGAGAAAGAGAGGAGAGAAAATCCACGGACGAACGAGGAGGGATTCTGGGGAAGGAGGGGCGGGGGAGAGAGAGAGGATGATTCGACCATCGGGTCGACCACAGTGCTCCGGTGTAGGCTCCCTTCGCACGGGGCTGGATGAAGTGTATCATGAACTTCTGGACTTCCCTCAGCAACAACAACAAAACTATAATTATCCTTGCTCCTCAGAATATACAACTGTGTCGCTAGATATTGAAGGGCGTTTAATATAGAATGATCTATTAGAACTACGCTAACATAAAGTCCGAATGAATTCCTATTATTTTCACTTTATCACTACATGCTGAACAGAAGAATTTTTGATGTCGAAAAGTATTTATACGAGTGTGCCAATGTTATATTTTAGAATGTGCGTGGGCACGCATGCATGAATGAGTGCGAGTACATACATTAAAAAATATATTACCTGGGCATAGGTACCTATGGGGGATTATGTAAACGCGTCCAACAAAACGCTATACACACATTTACATTCGAATCCGCGTCGGCTATGGAAAGGATTTTTCGCATTATCTACTACATCGGTCATATTCATAGGACATTGAAGAAGTTTAATTATGACTATTTATGGAAACCATGAGGTAACACGTTCTTTAATTTTTACAAAAAATAACTTAAGTAAGGATAAACGTTTGAAAAAATAAATACGTACATGGAATGATTCTTCAAATGACAAAAAAATAATATGAGAAGATATCTGAGAGAAGAACAAAAAATTAGCAGTCTCACCTATTTGATATACATCTATTAATACTTAATCAACAGATATTGCAATCTATTTAAGGATGTCCATCTCATCTCCATTACGAGAACAGACATACAAGGCAAAATTATAAAATAAGCGAGGAATGAATGCTTTTGTTACACTATACATACCTAGGTTGCTGGTGCGGTTAACTTCAAGAAACGAGCATAACTGCTGCGACAAGAGAGATCGTGCTCTCTCTCATCTGATTGACAACCACACTATCATTAAAGTAGCACTATAAATACTAAAATAAATTAAGTATCAAATCCTCTGATATAATATGATATCTGCCCCGCCCCAGAGCCAGGCTGATACATACAGGAAAGGGGAGAGGGGGCAGTGTGTCTCCATTCCTTCCCATACACGTGTATTAAACCTTCAGGGCATAATTATCACCATAAAATAGTTTTAGATCATATAAAAATTTCGCTTCGAAATGAATTAACTTCACGAATTGGACGCAAGATATTCCACGCCATGTACTGAATTTTAAGGTTTTATCCGCTCCAAATTCACGATATTAGAGAGCATCTTCCGGTCAACACCTTGCAAAATTTGGCAAATAATAAAGGTGAAAATACATCGTTTCTATGGGCTCCAGAGCTTTGCTTTTCAGTCATTCGGGTCGACTGTTAAAAAAATAAAAATACAGACCACTGATTTTACGGTGCCGCGCGTGGGATCACGTAGAACTTTTCTTTGACGACCCCAAAGCAAATATCAATTAAATACCACGGAATGTCGGGAGGAATGGTCCGAACCCTGGCCCTTTCCAAAAGGGAGAACGCGAAAGCCGGAATGGTGGAACCTCGGGGCTTTGTGCCCAGTGGGCAGACGCTCAACTGGACGGGAGTGGGTGGGAATGGCACGGGCGAGCAGACACAGATGAAGGGCACAATGCATCCGGAAGAAACCGAGGGGAGGGGGGAGTGGTGAGAGGAGGAAAGGGAAGGAAGCTATGAGGGAGCCGTGGGAAGAGATGCATCGCCCGTCACACGAGAAGGTGATGGTGAGCACATAGGAGGAGACACGATGGCAAGTGGCGGGCAAAAAGAAGGAGAGAGACCTCACCACCCTCGGCTCACCCTTTTCGAGGCAATCGGCTGCGTTAAAAAAACCAGGGGGAGGGGGGGTGAAGGATCGTGGGAACCAAGGAGGGAGAATTAGGGGGACGGGCCAAACAACGGAACGCACCTCCTTAAAAACCCAGGTAGCTACCTGGCGGCCGGACTGGAGGGATGGGTGGCGGATGAATGGGAGAAGCACCCAGCAGCAGCGCTGGGAAACTGCAATTATAGCACCTTGGTCCAGATTCCCAATCGCCGACATGGTCCTCTGGTGAAACTGGCCCGATAGCGAACGCACTGGCCTATTGTGCACGCGGCTGTTTTTTTACCCAGTTTTGTTTTTTCGTAAATTTTTTGGAGGCATAAATTAAATCGTTACCTGCTGATGCTTGCTTAAAAAACTGTGGCCACCAGTCGTGTTCGGATTACAAAAATAATACTGCGTGGCTTTCCGCACTTTCATTTAAAATCAACCGCTCAGGCAATTTCCATCACTACGATAATAGAACCCGGTAAGCATACGCGTACCCGCTTTTTTGTGAAAATTTCCTTGCAGATTTTATTTAAAATAAACCGCACGCCAAATTATTATGGCTTGTATACTTTTACAGTGCTCTGGCTAAGTACATAAGTGCATAGGCTAATATAAGGGGGAATTAATCAATCCGTGGATTACGAAATGATTTGTATGATCATCGTGATTATGACAATGACGTCCCCGGTGCCGTGATTCAACACATTATGAAAAATCTCCAACAAGTTTTTGTTTTCCTCGGCCATTTTGGGAGACATAAACCCGTAGTTGGACATTCCAAAATCGACTAAGTTTACTTATTCCCATGATCAAGTTTTGACGTGGAAAGTGCATGGCGGGGTTTTTAACTCAATTCCAGCTATCCAAGCCTCAAATAGATGCCGAAGAGTATACTTTTTCGTCACTTTGAAGTTTATAAAAGATATTCCATCTGTACCGTGCCAAGGTCGTGTTCGAGATGATTCCATCATCGTAACTGAAATTTAAAACCATCTCTTTCTTTCTCTTTGAAAGCTAGAATGCCCATACTCTAAGAATTACAAAAATGCAGCGGTAGTTTCGCACGAATGGAATTATCAGATCTCTTATATATTGTTCATGAGGCAAACAAACTGCAAGTCGATTAAGACTTTATTAATGACCGGCTTTACCCAGGGCGGAAGTTCAGATTCCACTTCAGTCAGAGATCAAATTTTGCTCTCTTCCATCAATGCGAGAAGGTGCCAAAATATGTTCCTTCGATTTCTCAAGATTCTCCGCAGAAAGTAGCTGGAAAAATTTTTAAACACGACATCGTAATTTAAATTTACATCTTCATACTTTTTCGGAGGACTAACTTTTCCATTTTAAAATCGGTGTGAATAGTGTGAATGGAAATACATGAAATCACTACTTTCGGCTGGTTTTCTACAACAGATTCGAATCAAACAAATTGAGATGGACTGCCGCAATTGCCTAAGTTATTATAATTATATGAACATCAGGGTTTTCTATGAAAAAGTGAATATAAAATTAAACAATGTAATGAAAAAAGGAACATTTCTAAAGCAATCGTACGTCCAGGGTAGAACTGTATTCGGTACAAACCCGTCATAAATCCTTCCTATGCAGTCGAGCATGACCAGGATCGGTTAAGAAGGGTAAACCTTTCTTTAAAACTCGCTGCAACGACCAGCGATTCAGCGACCTTGGTTCAAGAGATAGATAAACTTGCCGTGGTTTGAAACAAGATCCCACTGACGAGCTCGGACGTGCCTCCTAGACGCGATAAATTCCATCGATCGAAGCCAGCCAATTCCACGGGTGGCCAACGAGAGCCTGCCCTCGCGCCTTCACTCACGTGGGAACGGCTGGAAACGCTTACAACTCCGGCTGACGACACACTTAAAAAAAATGGGACTTAAAATGCATTTCCGGGCGCCCGGAGAGAGGGAGAGTGTGCATGGGAGAGAGGGAGAGAGTGCATGAGAGAGAGTATGCTAGCGATTTTGAAATCTCCCACGAGCCGTATTTGGGATGAGGACGAAAAGAGAGGATGTGGATTCCTCCGAGGAGTGAAGAGGGGATGAGGGGTGAGGGGGCTGCGGGGCAAAGGAGGGCGGCGGAGGAGAGGGGGAGGGGCCTGGGAATGTGGAGCCGACCGTGGGAGAACTGGCGAGAAGGCCCCGGAGACTGTGCGCTACTGCCGAGGGGGCACGGGAGGGTGGGAAGGGCTAAAGGTCGGGCCGGAGTTAGGGGAGAGGGAGGGGGACAGTCGTGGGAGCGAGAACTTGGGGGCAAGGGCGATCGACTAGGAGGGCCCCGACCATCACCCGGGGCATCCACCCACTTAACGCGGAAGCCAAAGGTTTAGGGGGGGTGCAGAAAGGGTGACCCACACCACGCGGGGCACCCGACGAGGATGATGACGTCTCTGGGAGCCCGGGGTAGGTGTGGATCTCAGCCCCAAGGTGAGGATCCCATCCCTCATCTTCCCACAGGAAAAATAAATTGAAAAGGCCGATTTACGAAGAGAGTGGGAAGGTCCTTAACCCAGCCCGAAGATTTTAAAATGTCTCACTCGCGGCTTTTTAATCGCGGTTCTTTTGGAAAGAAATTTGGGTCCAAGGAGGGAGGCTAAGGCAAACGTCCGGCAACGCTCATGCGGTTTTCTCGTCTTTGGGAAATTTTCCCAAGCTTCCGAGAACGACAAAGCCGCATCATTTCGCGTCCTTCCTGTAACAAGTGGAATTCTGATAACATCCCAGAGGCACTTCCAATTCCTCTCCAGCTTGCGACTTTCGCAACGCGTTTCCGATCATTTTTTTAGTCATCGATTTTTTAACTCGACAATGAGTGACAGTTAGTAATTTGAGAAATCATAATTTCTATTATTTTGGCAGCTTATGATAACTTCTTGGAGTAAAAATTCAGTCGAGAGGCAGGTAACGAGAGTCCGCATTCCGACTCTTCCATTAAAATGTCTATCGAACCATTGATCACACAGCACGATCCTAATCATTTCCACTAAACCAAAATGGCGAGAAACTGTTCAAAACTCGAATTAAAATTTTTTACAGCTTAAAATGAGTCGAGAGTACCTCCGAAAATTTGCCGGATAAGACGTTCAATGAATTAAAATCTGCCCTCCCAGTAATTGCTACTATTGCTAATGCCAAATAATAGTTGACAACCGCAGTTCGGTGTTATCACGATTTAAGAAAAATTGAAATGGGACTTGAAGAAACTGATCACGCATGAAAAGAGCTAATGAAACATAATGACGCTTTAGAAAATTACGCAAATGCTTAATGCCAAATAATAGCAAGAATCCTGAGTCAGAGATCATCACCAACGTCTAAAATTTGCTGAATAATTCATCAAATTTTTAAGGGTGCCTTACCCTAAAGCACATACATTTGCAGAAAATCACTTTAGATATACCATATAATTAAACCGTGAGATTGTACAGCACGCATATGACTAGTTTTGATCCCAACGACAGAAGCTCAGGAAAAAGTATACAAATAAAATTAAAAATCACCCTTGACTTGAAAAGCAAAGAGTTCAAAAGACACTTCGATTTTGGATCGAAACAAGAATCGACAAATTCTACCTTAAACCCTCGAAATTCTCATTATTTGTTCTTCCGGGAATCATCCGAAATACTTCTGTCTAGAGTCGTGATAAAGGACTCTGGATCTTCACAGGACGGACTCAACGTGGCCTTTCCGATTCCCTCGAAATCAATCATTTAATATGGACATTTCGCCATGGCTTTTGCTTCTGTATTGTAAATTTCCATGTTAATCGTGCAGCCAATGAATATACCCCGATAAAATCCTCCATAAATCGTGTCATGATTCTCCGTGTCCGATCATCACCAAGCTTAAGCCCTTTGCCGCACCACCGGAAGAAAAAGCGGTTGAAAGTGAAGAACGAGGAAATAGTGGAATGTCGCTGGAAAGACCGGTGGCGGGGTGTATAGGTGACCTGTTTGGACAGGGGGAATTGGAATGGGAGAAGGCGAAGAAGAAAAGGAAGATGGGAATAAAATAACACCTTACATCCTACGACGCGTAACTCGTGGCTACTTTCTTCATCAAGGGAAAGGTCACGTTAAGAAGTCGGCAATGGAACGATAACATCCCTCGATGTAGACCAAGTACTCTGCCATAGAGTACCCCAAAGCGAAACAATATTAATCCAACGGCCAAATATCTCCATTTCACAAATGGCCGCCGTACCATGATGGGCGCCATGCCATAATTAAGGCAGAGGCCAGTTAAGCCAGGCTTCCGACTCTCTCAGCATGCATTATATATAGGATACACAATGGCATATCTAGAGGGCGCAAAATGATTTGGTTAATATCACCATGTAGGATACAATAGCATCAATTATTTACAACTACTGACGAATCGTTAAATTCTCAATTACTGCTTGTCCTCCTTCCGCCTAAACAATGTTGACGGGAATCGAACCCGCGCCCTTTGGCATGGGAGGACGTCACCCCGCCGCCACCAGGGCCAGCAAAAATAACTCGAAGATAGTCATTTATGAAATTAAAAAAATTAAACCTAATATTCCCTAAAGATTTTGACTTTGGTTTCACTCAGAGATTTGAGAACATAACCTCGCAAGGAATACTGTTTTACACTTGGGTGTCAGAAGCGGCCGACCTACGGGCCGAAGAGGCACGTTCCACACCTTTCATATTAGAGGACTTTCATAAATTGACAATGGCTGGTTATGGCCCCGAGATACAATCCACAGCCCGCCATGATTTTTTTTTTTAAAGTCAGAGGAAATGAACTAATTAAAAACGACTTCAAGATAGTTTGGCCCTTCTCACGGGCAAGAGAGGTGAAAGAAAACATAACGACGGAAGTGATATTCATTGACGTGTACAGGAGAAAACAAAGTTTCCCTATCATCAGCGGATTACCACGGCAGTCGGATACGAATAATTCACTGTGCGGAAATTTCAAGTCAAGATAATGAGGACTCATAATTTTTTTTACCAGAAAACTTCCCCGATTACAAAGTATGCCTTTAAACATTTCTGATTATGCGTCGGTATTTTATGAAAATAACTATACCAACAAATATTACATGGATGAAACCATTTAATTGTTTGCCATTAACATTGTAGTAATAAAAATAAAAACATCCATATTGTTTCTCGAAACTTAATTGTGTTTTTACATTCGTCGAAACTTATAAGTGGATTACATTTTCGAAAGGAATGAATGCTAACGTCAAAAAGTCACTCCGGGAATGTTTACGGATTGCGTGCCTGGATACCCAAAGGTCATACCCTAGCAACTCACCTTAGGCCGTGATGCATCCTGTTTATGCAAAACTTAACTGATGGTGTTGATACTGCGATATTAATTCAACGGGAAGAGCGGCCAAAACTAATACCAATTCCAGCAATTATAACAAATGTCCCCGAGCATAATTCAGTTCAGCTAGCTCAAGTGGTGGACTCTTTCGGAGTGCAGCCGGGTCGACTGAACGACTGGACTAGAACGTAAATTGACGCAAGCCCTCGAAAAGCCTCACCAGTTATTGGAATCTCCGATTGCATGTAGTTATTTATTGACTAATAACGAGAATTGGCATATTGGAAATGAAATGTGGGCTGAAGGTGGATTTTGGTGCGACGAGAGGAGTCAATTAGAGAGAAAAAAGACGCACAAAAAAGTAGCCTCCACCCAGGGGGGGCTAAAGGCATCTCCTTCCCGCTCCCCATTTCCAACGTAGGATAAAGGGGGTGCGCTAGCAAAGACAGCATACCTGTGGCTGAGGTACACACTGCACTTTGTGAAGAAAGGAAGCAGTGGGTTCAATTTAAACCGATCGTTGGGTAGAAATTCGCTTGGACAGTGTCAGCTGACAAACTTCGAAAATATTCCTCACGTTTTCTTTTGCTGGATGACATCCAAACGAAGTAATATGGACGCAGCTGAGTGCGTCGGGTGGAAAATATTATATACTGTTGTACGGGACGCATGAGACTTGCGGCCCGAGGTAGACTTATAGGTCGCTGCTCGTCATTTTTCTTTTTCCTACCCAGTGTTTGAACTGTCGCTCGAGCATAGGGGCCACGTTCAACCTTCAGTCCGTGGCACCACACTGAAAATGAGACGATCTCTCAATTTCAGGAATGGTGTCTTTTGAATCGCTGGAAAAGATGCTGAGAAGGAAACAACGCACGAGCCCACGGCAACGATAAACAGCCTGTCGCCGGTTTATCACATTATTCAGCGGGTAGAGTTTGGCCAGTTCCCACGATATCTCCTATCATATAACTACAGAGGCCAGAATAACATGAATCTCTTATACAAAAGCTCAAATCCCGGTCGGAAAACTATGAAAGAGGTGGCTGATCGTAGAATAATGGAGTACGTTTTACATTTCATAGGACCATCAAGTAAACGAAATTACTTTATCCAAACCAATATAAATTATCAAATAGGGTAAACCGTAGGCTGTTAATTTAAGTATAAATTACGTAAGGCAGGAAATGAATAAACTGCCATAGGCAGCGTAAAAAAAGCCAGTATACTAAATAACGACTTTCAGAACGTGTTTACATTTATTAAATATATTATTGCACAAAGTGAAGAGTACTAAGTCCATCGGCGTGTGAAATTCACTCATCAAGGTAGGGGGGCAGTTCCTTTCTCTGGGCCGGCTATGGTTTCCCAGGAAGGCCTGGTACCCGAAATATCACATAGCTTGGGTGGAGCTGAGGGTGCCCAGAGAGGCTTCGCCTCTACGCCCGGGATTCGAACCTCAGCCCTCCTGTCAGTAGTCCAACGCTCTACCCCTTGACTACCGCGACCCCCAAACCAATAGGTATGTTTAGGGTGGAGTCAATAGGTGGAGACACTTTGAGTGAGCACGCCGTCCGTCGGATGGCACGTTAAGCTGCGGACCCCTTAATGACATTCGTAGAGTAGGCTAATGCCGACGCCAGGTTTTCCTCCATTCTTTTCTATCCATCCCTAATGGCGCTCAGCTGCCTGTCGCCTCCTCTACTACTACTACTACTAATAGTATTATTGTACACGCATGCTTGGTATGGATACACCCCCTGCCACAAACATTCTAGTGTCTTGAGCCTCCACTAGTCTCGAGCAGTACAGTCAAACCTCGGTTCAGGGTGTTTAAGCGAAAGAAAAAGTTAAATGAAGCATATACCTGTAACTCTCCGCGGGTTTCCGTAAGGAAACAGAATAGCATTCAACTTGCAACGCCCGCCGCTAACACAGCGCTGGAATCAAATCAATGAACCTTGAACCACATAAACATCACACGTTAAGTTAATAATACAAATGTTTGACCGCAAAATTATAGGAAAATTTTATGATCACCATTTGTTGCACAACCCTGGTACATTCGATGCACACCCACTGAATTCGCCAAATTCCGCGAGGGACATTTTCTCGCTAACATCCCCCACGGTGAACGTCGCTGTGATGCTGAGGGACAAAATGGTGAACTCAATTATTATGGTCAAAGATGTATTCCGCGCTTTCCATTAAGTCAACATTTCACTAAATCGAGTAGAATTATATAATTTGGTCAGTTATGAGGTACATTGAATCGCAAAACCTCCAGCGAAGTCGTTAAATGACTTGACTGACAAAAATGACGAAAAGTGAACGCCAACGAAAAATTCACATGATAAAATGAAATACGACAGTCAAGTCCTGAAATTCTGAAGAGTAAGAAAATCTTCGCATTACGCGGAGCCTGTCTAAGTCTACCTCCCTACGACTGCAGGTATGCCTTCCGCTTAACATGCCTTTTCATAAAGAGGGAGAAAAAAACCGCGGTAGCGTTGGTATGGCATTATTTCACACGTGCATTCGTAAATTGCGGACGGATCCGTCCTTGAAGTAGTGAGATTTTCGTTCGCATGGATAAGTAGACTCCTAATTTTATTAACATCCGACCTGGGTGTGCTTACCCTAGCGCGGTGTATTACTTTGGTTTTGTCCGCAAATATCCTCAGGAATCCCCTATTTAGATATGGGGCGCACCGACGGCTGAGTTCGTACGTCAGCATGATTGCCTCATAACATATAACATCAAAGGGCAACACTACTCAACATGCACACACACTAGAATAACTAGAAATGCTGTTTGTATTGTAAATATTTCTCCGGACGAGCTCACTTCGGTTCGCACCTTCCAACATGAAATATACTCGTAAATAACGATAAGACTTCTGATTTCCGAAGTCTATCACACTCCGTATTTGCAAGAGAACACTCTTGCCATTATGGTCGTCGTGATTAGCTATTTCTTCAGCTGGAACGTAGGCATCATTTCCACTTATCTACTGAGTTTTTATTCACATTCCAAATGGAACGCTGAAGAAATGCCCAAACCACCCTTAAAAGCTGTCCCCGACGGGACTTAGGAGGAAGTCTACCAGAAGTTTACCACTGAGTTGACAGGGCACGACCCCTTCAGGTTGTCCTGGAGATCACATCGGCATGGAAACGGAGGGAAGAAGCTAGCAGGTTTTGATTTCCGATGATGCGTAGGCGGCTGCCGTGGCACAATGAACAAAGCTACACGGAGAGTGGGAGGAGGAGAGTACAAGGAAGATGGCGATGGCCAGCGAGCAGAAAGAGAGGAGGGAGGGGAATCGGGAGGGTGGGAGGAATGGACTGAAGGGCGGGGCTGCTGGTGCCGGGAGGTTGGGTGGGTATGAGCTGGAGAGGAAACCGGAGTTGGGTTATGAGAGGGAGAGAGAGCGCGGAGAAGTGGGGGCGGAGGGGCGTCTGGCTCTCTGAGAGCGTTGGGTAGTTGGAGGAAGAGAGGAAGAAGGGGAAGTTGGAGGAAGACTGTGGAGGGGTGGGGTCGGACACAGACGAAATGCAGGATTAGCGAGGCTTAGTCGCACGAACGATAAAGAATATTCAGCGGGCGATATTTGGGACAATTCTTCGGAAATGGCCAAGCATTCCGGACCATTGATATGGCCGGGTTAAATTTCAAGCTGAAGTTTATGCTGGCGTTAAGAGTAAAAGGAAAGTGGTTACCCCTTAACTAAAGGAGTGCCCACGTTATAAAAGTACTTTTAAATTTCCTTTGAACCTGAATTTCCAAAACAGTTATCCGACCAACTGGTGGTTGAAATGCCGTGCTTTTACTGGTACATCTACGTAATACCCCACTACCACGCCGCAGGGGCGCGTAACGGAGGGTGTTAGGCCACCACCCGTAAACCAGCATAAAACCACATGCAAAACCAACAAATTCTTGTCAATCTAAATGTACTGGTTGTATCTCTTTCCAACATATTTAACTGTCAATGTTTCACAAATACGGTTTTTATAAACATTTACAAATACAACACTAGAAGACATTATTTTAACAGCAAACTAAATAATGCATTCATTCTATGGTCGGCAGACACCTTGACGTAAACCTAAAATTGCCTAAGGATTTTTATACGCACTATTTAACAATATTTATGCGGCAAATTGCAATAGAAAAATAGAAACGTAACGACAGAACGGTTGATGATCCATGGCAGGGATGTTGAATTGGTTTCCACGTTTTCGAAAGGTACCACAGACAACAATGGACCACCCCATCCATTTAAAAACCAAACCAGAGCTATCAACCCGAAGGTCGGTTTGGTAGGTGATGGTAGAGTTCACCTAATGCTAAGCCCAACGGCCTGTGAAATTCACACATCAGTGTAGGGGGGGGGGGCAGTTCGTTTCGCTGTGCCGCCTATGGTTTTCCATGAAGATCTGGTACCCGAAAAATCACAAAACTTGGGTAAAGCTGGGGGTACCCAGAGGCGTTCCCAGGAATTGATCCCGGGCCCTTCGGTCGGTAGTCCAATGCTCTACCCACTTAACTACCACGTCCCCAAACCAACTAACCTTAGGGGTTGATAACAGCGGTTAAACATTAACTACCTGTATATTTCAATGCGGTACAAACATCGCAACGTCAGAATAAATGGTGGTCAGTAGAGAGAGAAATTATTTAAGTGAAGGTCAACGACAGGAACTAGAACCCAACAGCCACACTGCGAAGGCGAGAGGCAGAATGAAGATGGGAAGAGGTTGAGCGGCTGACTGATTGATTGATGTCTTCACTAATACAGGGCGAGATTGTGACTATTGAACCCCGTCCTCTCTCACCTAACCCCCTTGTCAAGATGCATTACGACGATTACCGCTGAAAGGTAATGAGGAGGAGGTCGGAGGAGGGAGCGGTTTGATTAAGGGGAAGGCCAGGAAGAGAGAAGAGGTAAAGGTGGAAGGGGAGTTCGTGTGGACACTGAAATCACTCCGAATACCGCGACCAAATTTAAATGACTATACCCTGCTTCACAAATAACACTCCAGGAAAGATCGGAACGGGGTAAGGATGGCTTGGCCCTCCCTCATCTCATATTAAGTTCATTAACAAATGCGAAGCGCTAATTAATTCCAAGATCCTTTGTAATAAAATAGACTTGATGGCCATAGTTCGAATAGCGACCAGGCAATGCTTATCTAAGTAATTTAAGCATGCAGTCGTAAGAGCACCTTATAACTCAATTACTACGACCACGACTTATAATATCGCAATCTTTGTTCATGGAAAGATAGGAAAGCATACCATAGAAAAACTTCAGGAACATTTATTGGGGCAGGGTTAATAATAAATTGCCAGTTTATGAGAAAAGGAGGAATAACTCAAAGACTAGATCCAGCTATGAAATATGTTTCAGGAGTAATGAGAAGGATACAAAAATAACAGCTTTTTCCGACACAAAATAATTCAAAATCAGTCTCGTTACGGTAAATCCTCCTTATGCGAAAATATACTCTCCTAACAGACATTAGTCCAGAGTGGTGGTGGGGATGGACGAATGTGAGAAGGGCAGAGGATAAATTACATTTTACACGCTGCCCCGCAGTTATTTTTTAATTGTAAGCTTTAGGAGTTCCATGAATTTGAGCCAGAACATTTTTTTCAAATACAACTAATACTAAATTAAATACTAAACTAACGATAGCATTTCTTACATTTCAGGGTCTTTAAAGATACCCTTGTCAATGTGGGTCTACTACAAATATTAAACAGTCAGTATGGCACAGCTTTTCTTTAAGGTAGCACTAAGGGGTAGCGTAAATATCGAATATGGATCGATCACCTTGGAGAGTAAGCACGACCTTCTTTAACGTAGCTAACATTCCTCGCAAGGTAGGCTTCGGTCGTTTTCCGAAGAGAGACATTCACCTTCCAACCCAATTTCTATCCAAAGTTTCCGAAGCATTCTTATCACCAAGAGAAAATTTGAAAATTACGGGGCAACTCCCTTGAACGAAGCCTGATATCCATGAGAAGCAGTGGCGCGTGAAATTATAAGTGAACGATCGAAAGCCGATCCATGTCTTCGCATTTGATTCGGGATCCGCTCGAATCAAAAGGAACGAGAGTCCAACGACAACGCATCAACATTTTTACTTGTTTTAGTTTTGATTTAGTTTAAAATCACTCATACTGCCGAGAAAATCCAAATCCTTTTGCACAATAATACAAATGCGTCCGAGCACTCTTTTTAAGTAGCTAAAATTTTCTCCGACATTTACCGAGGTAAAACTGGTCCACAAAAATAATACCACAAGGAAATGCTCGTAATTTTACAATTAATTTACAATTATCAATTCCGAACTTCTAATATTGCATGTTGAAAAGAAATGATTATTCGAAGTTGAGGTACGAATGAGTCGACTGTGTCAATAATTCGGAAATATTTAATACCTCTAAATAACCTGAATGAAAAGCAATGACAAGTCATGAAGACATGACTTATCCAAAGGCAAGATATTTATGGATAATAAACGGAAACTAAAATTAAAAATGAGGAAAATGCCGAGTTTCCGCGATGTAATAAGCTTATTGATAAAACAACATGTTTGAATTCTCACCAGACTTTCATGGCGGATAATATTTTACTATGATTAAAACTTCGAGAGTATTCCTTTTAGCGTATCCAGTGTTAATTAATATCCGCGAAGTGCATTAATGTTCGGAGGTATAGTTTAATTTTTTCGGCTCTCAATGGCTTTAAATACTTCACAGAACTTTTCTCCGTAAGACCTCTACCCTCTCGATCACTCGATATTAGCTCACAGGAGACAATTATTAAAACATTGGATGAATCAAAATATGCTGTAACGGATTGGATTTAACGGAAATATGAAATACAAAGGCTTAAGAAAGTACCATTAAATTGAGTTTTATTTTAAATTTTGTATATTAAGTTACATTTTAAATGTCATGTCCAATGCAAAAACTTTAAACAATAAAATAAAACGACCCGTAACCTCTCTTCCGGTAGCAAAGAGAGAGAAAAATATACGCAATTCGAAATACGCTTAAAAAGTGCCTAGGGGCACACAAAAAACGTGCATTTTCGTTGCAGTTCCCTAATCGATTTTTTCATGAACACAATAATTTCCTCTCAGCAGAGTACAAATGAAAAGACACAGATACTTTTTCAAATATACTTTACACCTCTGCAGACATTCAATCGCTAATTCAAAGGTGATAACTAAACATTTACCATCTGCAGTCCTGAGGGTCTTCGAAAACGCAGAGGAATAAGAATGCGAAAGATGATATGGGCCAACGCTTCTACAATACATCCGACAATCGACCCACCCCAAGTTCCGGAGAACTCCGGCGTGAGGATCCGACGGGGCTATGCCCACGGGGTCAGCCACTAGGGCCAAAAAAGGATGAGAAGGGGTGGATGGGGATCCGGCATACGCGACGGAAACCCAGATAGGATCCCCTGATGATGCTGGCTGTCCGAAACGATCCAAGGATTTCAATTCGCACAGAGAAGGCACGCGATTATTCAGTCTAGGCGCACGTTTTGGAGGCACACGCGCGCCGTAGTATTTTCCCAAATAATAAAGAAACGGCCATCAGCGCTGTCACAATTCAATGCGAAAGCGAAACCATGCCACTGTCGAAGACTAACCGGAATAACTTCAAGTTCCCAACCAACAATGCTATCATGTGCTGGTAAAACACGAATCTCATCCAGACATTAACTTTCTTAGCAGAGATAACTTACCCAAATTGTGCGTAATCCTATTCCATCATTTGGTCATAAAAATGCCATTAAATTACGACAGTTACGGTTGAAGAACCGGTAAAACCTGTCGATGGCTCGCTCGCTTGTTAACTCTTGAGACAAAAACGATCCAATTGTGCCCCGAACAAGTTATTTTGCGATGCGATTGTGTTATCGACATTTTTCTAACCACTATTTTCACTTTAAAACATTAAGAAAATTATACCGGGCCCAAAAAATGGATTTTTCGTATTTCGTGAATTCTAAATGTTACGAAGAGGCCGTAATTCTCATACGTGTTTTGGTAGCAATAATTTAATATTCAGGTGCCACGAAGACTTGAGACGCGGTTGGTGTTACCACATTTTAAATTACTGATGGAGTTTAGAAACAGTTTCGGTTCCTTTGCATTGTGCAGCGCTCGAAAAAACACTGCGATAAATGTTTAAAATAATGGAGTGAGCTCTCCGCACAAGAGGAATTTCTCAAATTATGGAAATTAGAAGAAATCGAAAAATTAATCATTTACCCCGAATAACATACGAACAAACTAGGATCAGCTTTCCGATGCATACATTTTCCTGAGCCACAGAAAAGTATCCGCAACACCACCGACATAGGTACTATGAACTAGGCAGTTGCGGCACGCCACCGTTCAAAAAGGTTTCCCGTAGCGATGTTGAATGAAGGCGCCGCTGATTGTTATGGTCCTCTGTTGGTGCCTACGCAATATGGCGGGTGGACGTAAAAAAACGGCCGGAATGTGATGGGAAAAGGGGGAGGGAAGAGAGGTTTGAGAGAGAGAAAGAGAGCCTTGGGAAGGGATGGATGAGCTTCTCAGAAAAGAAATAAAAAATAAACTTGGGGAAGAAAATATTGAGGGGAGAGGTAGGGAAGAGAGAGGCTGGGCGTCGCTGTGGAAGGGGTAAGGGGAGGCAACAATCGCGGATAGACGTCGAGACAGCTGAGCACATGGGCCCCAAGGGAAACTCGGCCGCCCTTGTAGCAGCAGCCGCGAGTGGAGCCGGAGACGTCCCACAAGCAGACGAAGGCGCGCGAGTTGGGAGGGGGGGGGGGGTCGGCAGGCGTGATCCGGTGTTCCCCGCGGGGAGAGGAAGGAAGACCGCTGATGTGCGTGGGAGAGCGGCCCCAGAGGGGGGGCGCGCACACCGTGTGTCCAAAGCGGCAATTAGCTTAAAAATAAACCAGGCGCCAATAAACTTCGCACGAAGACACTCGAGCGTAATTAACTCTTAAAAAGGAGGGAAGAGAACGTTCAGCGAGTTACGACTAAGTGAGCCACTCGACAAGGCGCTTCAGGACGGGTGCAAATACTAAATATGCCACCGCGAAAGTCGCCGCAAGGTGCAAAACAGTTGCCAACGCTCGCGGAATCCATTTTTTTGGGGCAATTCTCGCATGAGACGTAAAAGAGAGGTCACAAAGGAAGTTTATTTACGAAATTTCCAGAATTTGCACATTTTCCCGACAAAAATTAGGCGGTGAGCCAAATACATTGCTAGGTTTGTGAATTTGGCGCTTCACGTATATCGCTCATAGCATCACCCGTATAGGGAATGTGTTGGTGCAGTCTATTTTGAAAGCCTCAAGGCAAAATATAACCATTGGTCCAGAAAAGACAGAATAGCTATCATAGTTACGGAATTGCTATCGAGAAATTTTACTTTCAAAACGCTCCAATTTTCATCAAAGGACTGCTTCCTCCAAGTTTTCACAGAAAATTTGAATTACGCTGACCCTCGGTCATTTTTACTCCGAATGAGAATGCTGTTCGATTATCGATTCAATGTTGCACTACTTCGCCGTCAAATTAATTGGCATTCGAAAATATACCCGAGGAAACTACCCGAAAATATTTTAATAATTCCCAGGGAAATACTTTTGAATCTCGGAGTCCCATCAGGTTGAATAAATATCATACGAATCTAAACATATACGTGCATACATAGAATTTAGTAAGAGTGGACGCGATTTGCGATTAATGAGTTAAGTCCACATCGAGTTTGCAGAACGCTTTGACAACATCGAGCCATCAAACGTGTGTTGTCTTTCAACGACGGAGAAATTACATCAACAACTGAATGCGGGTAAGGACTATACCTGATATTCTGGGGGAAAATGACAGGAAAAAATTAAAAGTAAGATTTCAAATCATTTGCTTGCCGGACAAGCAAATGATTTTTATATAACGTGAAGTAATCGTCTCAGTGGATCAATTTTTATCAGGATAAACTAATATAAAAAACCAGGGTTATTCCTATTCGTTAATTTTTTCACATTTGACTACATAAACCTTTCGACGTTTTGATTGATAGCTAAACATAATAAAAGACGTGATAATGAGAAACTGCTGAAATCGTAGTATACAAGTATGTATTCCTTCTTCGCCACCGTGTAAGGAACCGCCCGGAAAAGAAGCCCGAAGGGAACGGGGAGGGGGTTGGGGATGGACCAAGTCAGACACTAAGAGGTTGGAAATTTTGGACGCCGTGAAGTTTGTTTCCACCATAAGCTACACAATTACATAATTTGTAGTTTAGTTGATAATACACTGTGATGAGTAAAAATTCCAAAGAGCCTGAAAAGTTACCGTTAGAAAAATGGCGACTTTGGCGAAATGACGGAAAATGGAGATTTTATGGCGACTACTGCACCAACTATTCTCTTGGCCTCCCACGGCCGAGGGTACGTAAACTGAATACAGTCCTGGGACCTGAGGTAATTAAAAAACCTTTTTACAAGTGATATCGGTTAAATTTTCGAACGTTAATAGGAATTACATTTAGAAGATATAGTTATCACTATCCCCTCTATCACGGTCTTAAATAACCCATTTCCGATCAATATGCTTTGCATCCACTTTTTCTCACCATACCAAGTACTTCCTCATTTGTTTTCCTTTCAGTTCACTTCACTTTTCGCATCCTTCTCCACACCCACATTTCAAAAGTCTCCAATCTAATTAAATTCCAAAGAAACTGCGGGAGATGCCGCAACAGTAACTTTTAACGGAGTCATCCGCTAATGTGCATTTTAATGCAACAATTTCAGAGCGTAAAAATCATTCGCCTTGACTGGGACTCGAACCCAGATCCCTCAATATCCGGTCGAGTGCTTTAGCCACTTAAGCTACCGAGGCGTCCTCTTATCTCTCTCCAATCTAAGGTTATCACCCTGCTTCAAAGACCATGTTTCTCCGCCATACCAAACCACACTCCAAATCAAAGTTTTAAGGAGTATTTACTAAACATCCCCGACGTTCCTGACATCAATTACCCCCTTTGTTACCCTTCTCTGCCAAATATCATTCTTCGTCTTATATCCCTATTACTTCGACCATGTTGGTCCAAAACCCTTCCGATATAAGTTAACTGATCCACCTGCTCATGTCTATGACCTATTTTAATATTTAAATTAGCCATTATCTTTCTCGAAAACCTCATAACCTTAGTTTTGCTTATATTAACTCTTAGTCAACACCTATTACAGTGACTATACAATAACGCTCATCAATGCTTGCAACCCCCTGGCTGACTGAGAAACTTAAGTGAAACCTTCCGCTAACGTAAGTTATATACAAATATAAGTAGAAATAGCAATGAATCAATAATATAACCACATTATGATTCATGCTAGCCAACGCTATCACAACATGGAAATTTGGAGCAACATTTCAACACTTTTTCGTTTAAAATAGCATTTTAATCAAATTTTTAGATTTTAGGGTCGTCGAAATTCGTGAACGTCTCATATGAGAATGTGAAAACGGAAGAAGTCAGATGTGTAAGTCTAAATAAGACCGCCAAAGACCGTGGACGTATTTTATAGAGGGCCCAATCACAAGAGTTAATATGAGAACCGAGTGACCATAGGAGTAGGAGGCATCGGGCGGATGCAGACGACTCATGGTGTATCGAAGTAAAACAAAACATTCGGTCCACCATATTTCCTCCGAAATCAACCTTCGAATTTCTCGAAATCCAAAGAGACACCAAATAATATGGCCCGGGAGAACGGTGACACCGGACTCGGGAGTCCCTTGCGAATGGGGGGGAGAAAGGGAGATGGGCCTGAATCGAGCGTTTACTCACCAGCAATAGCGTCAGCGTCGTCTGTAGAAGAGGGAGCCTTGAGCCACATTTTCTTGAGCTTGACAGCGACGGGTGATTCTTCAGACGCAGCCACTGCAAAGAAAAGGGCGAAATTTAGAATTTTGCAAGGAACATTAAAAAAGTAAAGAAAAGGGCATATCTATAAAAACAATACGTGAATATGCTAGGGTATCATCATACGTATTATCACATTTTTATACGAAGTAGAACGGAGGAGTGGACAGTATGGAAGAAATGAACGTTTTATTTCCTCGTTTTTCTTACTACTTTGCATTCAGTTTCCTTAGATAGGTTTAGAAGTGTACATAGTTTTGAGCCAAGGGATGATAATAATTAATTCAATGTCAAGTAAAAAACATTTGACAGATAGTCGATAGAAAATTTGAACACGAGTTGAAAGCAGACAGTTATTGACGAGACGCGCGAGCGCAGATCGCAATCGGTATTTAAATATATGCGCAATACACAGCTGCAAACGTCGATGAAACCTAAAACTTCAACTAATTAACACTACAAAAAAATGTAATAACACTTAGAGATAATGTTTGGGAAACACGGTTCTTACGCCACTTTGAACACTACCGTCCACAGGGCACGTTACCCAAATGTCTATATTTGTATTCAAACAATATACGTCGGAATATATTTTAGAACGGATACTGTGTATGATCAGCGTACTCTGTTGTTAATGAAACTAAATTACAATAATTAACCGTTATCGCTAATGAACTGCATCTCAATTATGAATGTGTGTACTAATCATTAAACTGTTTAAACATTCAGCGTCTAATTTTCGTTATTACCGCAGAATACCTCACTGAAAGAGCGCCACGTAGGCAACACTCACCTACGATTTTTTTACTCCGTAGTTGGCGTTATTCAAAAGCAATGATGACTTTACATAGTTGCCAGTAGACAGATAATATAGGAGTGTTATTTAAAAACTTTTGAGGTACACCGTATTTGAAAAAATTTAAGTCAAAACTATTGACACTTTATTAATAATTAATATTAATAAGTAATAATTACTAAAGTAAAGATGAAAAATATAAACGAAAATAATCTTAACATGCGCATTTTGTACACATAAAATAATGGCGAAATATCAGACCCTAATCAATACCTATATTCCATGTAGATATTTAATAAAATACATGGCAATGTAAGGCAAAAATCACAACTAAACATGACCCTGGAGCGAAATTCCAAAAAACGTATGCGCGCCCAACGCTGACGCAAAGCTTATTAAACGATTACAAGCCGGAACCTCCTCGGATCACTATGACTTTCGAAATAGACTGCATAAAATTTAAAGACACATTAATCATTTGGTTTTGCTCTAAAATTTCGAAATGTTTACGCTAAATGTCACGGTAAAGAAATAATTTTTCACCGTAGTTATTACATGTGAATGAATTTTGTTTTGCAGAAATAAATGGAAATGTGACAACATTAAATATTAACTTGGTTGAAGACCAGCAAGAGTCACTAAAATAAAATTTGCCGTAGCAAGGGATCACAAACATCTATCCATAATTTTAAGCTAGAAATTAAGAATATTTAAATATTCTTTCTACCAAAAGGATTCTGGTGTAGCATTTTCTTACCAAGAGACATTGGGAACCAAAATGAAGACAGCAGTATTTTTGTATTGAACATACGGATTAAAATTGTTATGTTTCTACTATCTAGCTGGGACCTATTTTGACGATTAGGAAGCGCTACATTAACGATGACACACGCAGAATTAATTCACTCAGTCTGCCATTTTAACCATTCTTGTCCCCTACGAAGTACTAACCCTCAATGAAGCAATACACTTGACGCACAGACTTTAATAAACACCACTTAATTAATTACTATTATCATAGAGCAATGAAGCTGCGGTGAGCCAGTGAAAAAAGCATGACTATCGTAGAGACTAGATCGAACTTCATCCTTGCCACCCATTAAAATCCTCCAGTTTTTTCAGAATTATTTTTCTTAGTGGTGATTTCACACAACTTCCCAAAGCCTGGCTATTTCCATATGCATACATTCATCGAACAATTTAAATAAACACGAGAGCATCCATGGAATATCAACGGTGCGGGTATTATTTTATCTAGTCGATCAAAGCACAGATAGCCACTGGATTCTCGCCAATAGGAAAACCGACATTGGGCCTTGAAAATGAAAAAAAGGTGCATCTTTAAAAGTGAGAAATACCGCTGGTTGCTTGCTATTTAATTCACTTATTTCTTGCTTGCCTCTGTTGTTCTTTATAGATTTACAGAGATATAGGCAATGGGAAAAGATCATGAATACCGTCATGGTTGATGCGAAATATTTTTTGGGACAGCTGAAACCCTCTCTCTACATGGTAAACTCGAGATAAAGAACCGCAAATAATTTGATTAGATAATCAACATAGGATATTAACAGTTATAACTATGGAAAGAACTAAGTTTCTAGAATGTAATTTGGAAGTTGAGAGGAAGTTAACACCATGATCAACGTGAACCCAGATGCTGACACGCAATTTTGATTTTTAACAACTCCCGTTTTGCACAGTATCCTTCCAACAAAAAGAGTACTAGCTTCCAACAAATTGAACTCATATTCCCGACTGCTACAAAGGTAGGCGCAAGGACTCGATGCCAAACACACATGTGGGAACGTGTGGTGCGTGGGGTGAGATTTGAGACTGGTAAATCACTACTTCCCCCCGTGCCCAGGGGATAGAGATGACGGGTATTACGGGATGAGAGGCGACTTGTCGAGCGATTCCGATCCAAGTGCCACGGGAAGGCTTAAATGACACGCGGCGATCGGTTCGCGGGGGAAGCGAGTAAAGAGAATTGGCAAATGAGCAGACTATGCGTAATTGGGGGAGGATTATGGCGAGCAAGATGAGGTGGAACTGACAGGCCCGCACAATTGACGACGCGAGACAATCCGTATCAGGTTTCATGGGGAATTCATCCGCTCCGCGGAAATTAGCCTATTGAAGAGGCACTTAGAAAATGAGAAAGAATTCGTTACTGCCGAGTCACAGCTCCCGTACGCAAGGATAAAAAAAAACTCTTGTTTCCTCAATGGTTAGACCACCACCGTTACTAATCGCGACTGACAACAAGCTGTCGCCGTGTTTACTAACGTCACTTAGTGGGGTGACACCAGCTGCGAAATCACAATAGCCCTTTAACTCATTTCAAACTGCTGGGAAAATGCTATTTTACTACCGGTTTCTCGAATCCACACAAGACAACGTAAGGTACAGACAGACTAGACAGCTAATAGCTACACAGCGTAGTACGATAATGTTGCGGTATAACATCCACACTGCATCTCTTATTTTCAATTTTTTCAGTTAAAACTGCAGAGTTATTGCGTTGTTCCGAATGTTCAAATTATACGTCCTTGGAACTTTTACACCGAAACCGTTAAACTTACGAATTTCACTGAGAAAATTTTCATTTTAGAGACCAATTGAACAAATATCTTAAGTGGTATTTGGTGCGCCAATTTCATTAAAAAAATTACGTGCAAAAACAGTCAGGTTAAGAAAATAATAATTCCTCGCAATTAAGGTATTCTTGAGTGGACAAGTAAATTACTTAACCCTTGTGATTCGCGAGGAAAAAATCAACCATCTGAATTTTCATACTAACAAAGCAAAGGCACATTTTCTGAATATATTTCTAGCAAAATTACAAAATATCCTGGGTATTTTATTATGTTTCCAGACACCCTCGAGTCTATTCTTAATTTAAAATTTTCCTGCTTTCAATATTCGTCCACACTTAATGCATCCCTGACTCAGTGGACAAAGGAATGTAAAACTGGCTGAAAATGCCATAATATCCAGTATACATCTGTGTAACACCCCGTAATGTGCTTGGCTCTTTACTGGCATTTGTATCAATTTTTACACCAAGCATACATTAAAGTGAACATTGGCAGCCAGTGGAAGAAGTTTAAAACCGAGCTTAATTTTGAAAATGATTGTTTACATGTTGGTGATTGCTCAAGCACCTCATAATACAATTGGTTTAAGTAATTATTTGGTCGAGAATGTTTCGCTAGTAAATCTACCATTCCCCTAGAACTTGCCTCTCTTTTCTTTATTCCCCTGAGATTTCCCCGCATTCCAAATTCTGTATATCTCGTTTTCATCATGTTTACCAACTGCGTAAACCTATCCCAGGGACGTATAACAACCGAACAACCTCTTTCACTTCGCCGACAGCAGACAGCAATTCAATGCCCTCGCAGCAACAGCTTTCAACGGCAGACCATAGCAATGAACGCGACCGTGGCTGTGAAAAGGTGCTGTTGAAACTCTCTGCGTGGCTGGATATGCAAAAAGAACGGATCGGTCCGGTGGAAAAGAAAAATCCGATGGCGAATCCCAGATAGATAAAGGACGTCCGTCAGTCCATTTGATAGCCGAATTCGCGAGGAGGAAATGGCGAGGGGGGTGACCGACAACACACATACGCACCATACGCCTCCTGCCAGCGAATGACGACACAGTTTACCCGCGTGAGAGCGCCCGCGAGCAAAAAGAAAAATAAAATGGCAAGTGTAGGGAAATCGCAGAGAAGAGCGAGCAAAAATACAGCGACCACTCAGATCCTGTTATACTACTCCTCGCCTCGGCAATTGTTTTGACTTTTGCAAATCCATTTCGCCAGAATTTATGGCTTCATATTTAATGGCTTCTGCCGCTCCGAGGTCAGGTAGCAACAAGTATTCACCAACTGCCGCTTCTGCTGCTCTCCATTCACGAGAGGCCCCGTAAAATGCTTCACTATCGCCGGTCGATGCTTGCTGTTTTTTTTATTATTTCGACATATGGAGAGAGGGATATGGATTGAGATTCAAACGACAGCAGAGAGGCGGAAAGGAAATCTTGACCGCAATACTCAATCAAATCAGAGCACAGGCTAAGTGTTTACCAAAAAGAGGGAGGCTTGCATAAGCTCACTCTTCCTCATCACCCTACATTTGAATATCGACGGGTGAGGGAATACGCCGACTTCGTGGACACGTAAACAGGCTAAAATCCACACCACCCCTGCTCGGCTGACGCGTTATTTTCCGCAATCGGAGTGTCGGGCTTATGATTTTGCTTTTAATACCTTCAGGGGGTAGGGGGAAGTTTAGCCCTATCGCCCTTTAACTCAACTTATGCGACATGGAATTCCGATAGGAGAACAGGGTTACCGTATGCATAGATATGCCGAAACATTGCAGTAACAATCGCTAAAATTTGATTGGAGTTCTATTTCTCCAATAAGAGAGAAAAATTAATGCATAATATGACACGTAAAAATTAAAAATCTCAAATATAAATCTAGGTTTAAAAGGAGATCCGAATAAAAATTGAAAATATATTTCTGCAGTCACCGTAGTGCATAATAAACAGCGAGACATGTGCCGTAGCGCAAATCTGATGTACATGAACCTTTATAGCGGAGTCCAAGCGATTTTCAACGCATTATTCACTAACTCAAGATTTTCTTAATAAAGCGGTAGTCATAAACGGCATTTAAAATATTAGAAATTCATGGTTTTGTACGTGTAAAATTGACAGCAAATGTCACAGTAAGACTCATACTTCAAGACGAGCGGATAAGAATCAGAAGAGCAAGATTTCTCCTTGCTTAACTTTTAGTGTGTAGGACGAAATATTAAATTAGAGTCGGGGAGGTGTAAAAGGTTGAATAAGTTTAAAATTAAGTTCTGGGAGATAAATTTGTCTGGAGAACAGAGACATTGAAAATGCAGTTCTTTCAGTTCTCTTGAATGAGTCTATAACTTCAACTTTGTGACATGAACAAACGGATAGACCCGAGTTTAGATCACGTCTGCATTAATCTGTCAAAGTGAAAACATAAAATATATTTAAAATAGCGAAAGTGATAGCGGGTGCCAGGTGGTTACTAACTACGGACTGGCCGCGACAAAGGAAGGAAAATGTTTCCTCGAGGCTCTCCACACCGAATTATTCATATCAAGTCGCAATTTCTTCAATCTTGAAATGGAACGGATTGTCGCTCCCATTTTTGTTCCATTGTTCCAGAACACGGGACCTATTTCACATAACTGCTTTCGCACAATCTCAATTGAATTCGCCAATTGAAACCAAGTAAAACTCCAGAGAAATTGAAGAAGTTTCCGACACCGTGACCAACTGGATCTACACTCGTTCCTAGATACACGCACACACATATACCTTGATGGTCATGTCTACAACTTTCTCAATAAAGGCGAATCACTGAAGGTAAATGGCTTAAATCGCAATGAATCCCAATATCCCTCACTTAATCTCTCCTTTTTACAACTCATTTCGTCTATTTCTACACATCATTTGTTATAAATGGTATTCTTTGGTCAAATGACCGAAACAGCCCCGCCTCCCTACTGTTGGCTCTAAGCACAATTTTCTTCTCAAAACATCATTACTGCCCAATTGCGAAGTACCGAGAAAATGAAACGGCATTTCAACGCCTTCTTAGATTAGTGCATTTATAAAGACAAGCTTTTGAATGAGATCTAGTGAGAGTGAATAATCAAGTGGGTGTAAAATGTTACAGCGTGGCTAGAGGTAACAAACATGCATTATTATAACAATGGTAACATTGAAATACATTAGACGGAATTAAAAGAGGCGCACTTCTTTACAGCCATTAAATTACTTTCTCAGAAATGTACGAATTTATTTTGTGTCCATAAATCATTTATTCATTCTCTTACCAATCAATCAACTCGTTTATCTATTAACCATCAGTTTTTCAAAAACTTTCAGAAATCTTCCGCAACTTACTAGAATTTTTCGTCAGGGAGATTTGCAGAATTCCCTTTTTCCACGTTTCCGGGTTTACATCCATCTTGTAACTGCTAATAACCTCTACAGGCGAGATAATTGTGAATGATAAATATTGAGCAAATACCTAGAACCATTTTTTTTCTTCAAAATTTTACTTCCGTACGGTAACACGTACAATTAAGCTTACATGGGGAATGTTGCTACACGACTCAACCAACCAAAATATGCTGAGTCAGTTTAACCACTTCGTGGAGCTTGAAGGGTCGTGGTACTTAGCCGGGTAAAATATTCGGCTACTGACCGGAAGGCTTGGGTCCAAACCTGGGCGATTCAGGTTCACCCTACCTAGGTGCTTTTTGGGTATGCTTGGGCTTTATATCTTCCTGGGGAACCGACGGCGGCACAGCAAAAATGAACTGGTACCCCTTCCCTCAATCCCTTTGTTTCTTTCGCCGTAGAGATTAGAAATATTTGAGCTCCACCTTCACTTATAATAGCAGTTTTTATGGGAGTCGACCTACACCTAAAGTCATTTGCGCCATTACGGATGGATGGGAAAGGAAGGGCGGAGAGAAACCCGGCGTAGGCATTAGCCTACACTTGCGAAAGGCGCCAAGGGGTCCGCAGTTTAACGTCCCATCCGACGGACGTCGTACTCACTCAAAGTCGTCTCCACAAAGCACTTCAAGTAGGGATCGGGATACCTCTGACCTTCACTTATCAAATGAGTCTTCCGCTACATTACGGGGGTATGGGCGAAGGCATCAATCGTAAATATTTCCACGTAGGATAAAACACTCGCACTACATATAATGCACAGCCCCCGTACTATTGCTAACCCGAACAACAAATCAAAATAAAAAAATGGATAGGGAAGATGGTGAGAATGAATGGAGAGAAGGGTGATATGAAATATTTATTCCATCAGGTAACCCTGAATAGACGATTCCATCAAAATTCAGCAGACCAAGGATGATTATTAGAACAAAATTGATCAAATTTATGAGGGGAAAACTTATAAATGTAGCTGAGAAAAAGTGATCATTACACGGTAAGTCGAAAAAAGTCGAATATATAGCGATATCTAATGATCGATATGTTATTATTGATATATTCGTGGTATTAGGGTGAAAAGCGTGAGACGCAAATTTTGATTGAACGCCTCAGTATTTTGGCTGAGGGAATCTAAGTTTTAAATGCCGTCAGAAGTAGATATTACTGAAATACTGCTTCCGGGAATCGCATCCACGCCCAAGGGGTGTAAAGGAACTGAACTAGAGAAGGATAAATACGATACGACTCATTTGAAAAATGATTTTAGTATACCTATCATTTTTAAGGGCTGATAATAATTCATATGATTTCGATTCATTTTAGTTCGATCGGGAGAGTTTCCGACCATTTGGCATCATCTAACACACGTAAATTGCAGAATCAAAAACCACTCGAGCAAACCCCCCGACTTGCCCTTTGAGCCACCATCGCATATATCGATTCTACTTATTCCTTGATTCGATTTCTAATAGATAACTCAATTCAATCAACTTCTAAAGATTAATTTTCCACCACCATAATGCATATAACCTATCCGAATAAAATGATTTTTTCGAGTGTACGCAGGGAAGACAGACACACGGCTGCCTTTCCTGCATTAGTCTACGTACGTTTCCTTAGCCCGAAATAAAATCGGGAAATCCCCGAAAAGGGATTGGAACTTCACTCAATTTTGGTGCGTGCTTTGACAAATACCACAAAAGACAACTAAAACCAACCATTTATTCCATGTTTTCAGGCTTAAATTTGTGGAAATCCAATAACACTGAATTAAAAAAAAACAATGTATCTTTCCACGAAATTCTTTATTAGGTACGGCTAGTTTTAACGCGTCGGCGTCATCCTTGGTACCCGAGGATGATGCCGATGCGTTGAAACTAATCGTATCTAATTAAAATTTCGTGGAATGATACATCGTTTTTTTTTACTTCAGTGAAGAACAACCATTTCGCTACCCGAGGAACTTGACCAATTTAATTTCGTTAAGCAGCCGAAATCACATTCAAACGAATTCCCTGGAGGAGTTGCGACTGAAGGAAGTTTCGAGATTCCAATCGCACTAGTACAATGGTCGCGGGCGCCCGTCTGCAATCAAATTACCCGATAGGTGGAATATGGAGTGGCTGGTGAAGGACGCATTGAACACACGTCTTTTGCGAATGTAAGCAGGCTGACCATAGTTAGGTGCTCAATTCAATGGCTAGCCACGGGGCGTGATGAGACCGGAAAACAATAGAGGCGCACGTCACCAATAAGGCAGCAGGGCGAAGAGGGGCCCCAGAGTGGCCGCCTCGACGGATACGGACTGAGGCGAGATAAGATTAAGGAGGAAGTGAATACATTAAAGGCCGCTGACTTTCACTCTCACAAGCACTGAACACTTGCCGCGTCAGAAAAGTCGAATCGCTACTAAAATGCCACTGGTAGGTGGTTCACCTTTAATCCACACTCTCATCCACCCTTTCTCCGAACTATAAAATGGACTGCAAGATCTCCACCGCAGCCATATTCCGTCGGGCGTGAAAATAACGTAAATAATACAAACAAGAGCTACATGACCACAAGAGGATGATGACCTACCATAAACGAAATCTCCACGTACCGATTTCGTGTATGTATTACGATCGTTACTTACACCGACCCGATCGCTCTTAATGAACAAATAGGAACATTGTGCATTGCAGTCTCACGAGGAAGTTGCAATTACGATTTGGGCGAGAGATAACTAGTACGGGGGCCGCAATACCGTATGCGTTTACGTCTTTCTAATATTTGGGTGTAATCGTAAACACGACATTGTTGGATAAGGAATTTCATAACTGAAAACATTCGATAAGAGAAAATATTAAATCCATTGTATATTTCTATTTAGGTGTACAGCATGACATACTATACGTATTTTGCTTCCTGTTTAAATCGAGAAAGTTGGTCTTGGATTTCTCAATCAATTCTCACAAAATCCGGTGCCCATTGGCAATACTAAGTAGATGACAATTCAGAAAAATAATGGAGTCAGCTCACATAGCACGATTTTGCAAATGAAAAAATTCTAGCGAAATCGGGTATTTTCCAAAGTAAAATAACGTAACGCGGTCAACGGAGCACTCTTTCTCTAGGAAGATAAAAAATACAACATTAAGGAATAATTACTAATACTTCAACAGGGTCGATTTTGGCTGTGATCTATCCCTTCTAGCAGTCTTAATTAAAACGTTAAACATCAAACTTCCTCAGGAATAAGACAAACCTTATAATTTCACAAAAAATTATCAATACGGTACTACAAGTTTAATAATGTTTTGTGAATTTACGAAGGGTCTTATTCCTAAAGATGAATGTTCATAAGGTTGAGTCCGATACCACTGAAATGATCTATAGTAACTACCTACTACTAATATGCGAGGACTGAGGTATTTGAGCTATCGTGGGACCGAGATGCTACAGTAGCTATCGTACTGGCTTACCACACAGAGGGACCGGGTTCGAATCCCGGCGGCGTCGAATATTTTACAGTGATATCTAAATCCCTACTTGAGGTGATTTGTGGAGGGCACTTAAGAGTGAGTACGCCGTCCGTCGGATGGGACATTAAGCTGCGGACCCCAAGGTGCCTTTCGACAAGAGTAGGCTAATGCCGACGCCGGGTTTCTTTCCACCCTTCATCCTTTTCTGTTCATCCCTCATGGCGCGCTAATGACCTCAGCTGTCGGTCGCTTCCCCTAAAACTAACGAACTAACAACGGGCGTACGTACCCATATTTCCATTTAAATCACATGACAATCTTTAATTGATGCAGTGCTCTACCCTCCATACAATACAAGGAGAAAGTAAACATGAAAATAAGGAAGAAACAACTTTATGAAACATCCCATTGCAGGAAAAATTATTATTTCAAGAGTTTATGGTACCCAAGGAGGCAATAAAGATCTGTGCCAATATAAATCCAGCCACAAATATTACACATAAAAGACTTTCCCAATTGTATCTATCGCAGCGCAGAGAATCACTTTTGTCAGGACTAATATCGCACACGAACGACAGAGTATACCAAATGTTCTGCAGATTTATACCATCTTGAATAGGGAGTATATATTTTTTCTAAGGATGAAATTAGTTAAACGCTCTAAATGACTTCGTAATCTCTTTGTGCCGGTAGGTTTGAAAAGCCAGACTTTACCCACGCCATCGGGGGCTGTGAGAGATGAGACCTATTGCCCGTTGAACTGAGGGGTGAGAAGGACTACGCGAGGGGAATGGAACAACGCAGTCTCGGGGCGTTATAAAAAAATTTGCGACACGAAGCATTTTGGCTAAGGGTGAAGAGGTCATCGGGGCCACGCAACCAATGACGAGATAGGGCGACAGGGAGGGGGGAAGGGTGAGTGAGAGGGAGAACTTGCGGAAAACGATGGATGCGGAGCGGAATTCGGGCGACTTACGAAAGCGCAGTAGCATTCGCAGACGCTGCAAGCGTTTGAACCACCACAAGAGGACACGGAATACCTTGAACCGTAAGAAAGGTACGAATGATAACAGAGTATAGTAAATTTGCAGTATGCTTCCTGTAATTTTACCGACAGTACTGTGCCTAATCCTTCTGCGCGATGCAATGTTTAACATTATAGTTTTGTATTGCCTTCTTGTATGCTCAAAAGTAACCCACCTTTAAAAATAAATAATAAAATATAAGCAATTAACGCTACTGCTCCGCTGTTTAATGCACCTAATTCAGTTCTCTCTTTCGAAGTTCATTCTATCATCTACATAATACCCTTCAAGGCACCGGAAAGTTTTGTGATGGCGGTTGCATCCACACCAGGCATGCAAGGTACGCGAAGAACTGTCCTTGTTTCGAACATGAAAGACTGGACCCAGTTACAGAAGATTAGTAGCATCATACATGGAAATGAAAAATTACGACTACGGAATTCAGGAAGAGGGGACCATCAGAACATATCCCGCAGACCGAAACGAATATAATATTTAAATTAGGTGACATTTTGCAAACTATTTCCATCTTTCAGATTGAAAACTTTTCCCACAATTTATGTGAATAACTCCGAGATGGAATAAATTAATACCCGTTCAAGTTAATCAAATACATTAGCTTATATAATCATAATCAAACATTGATGTATGCAGCATTATCATCTTAGGAAAATACCACTCGAACATGAAAAAAATACTTTTCACTTCGGGTCAAAGTATCAACATCAGAGTATTAAGTGTGAACAAGTCTTTCGCTTTACCTGTGTGGAGCGATTAAATCCAATCATAATTATTCTTATTTGAGAGAAGCATTTTCTTTCGGTAATATCATTTTTTGCCGAACATGGCCGCGTTTCTTGAATTTTCGTGTTAAATGAAGTACGTCGGCGCCCGGTCTTCAACATTCGAAGGGCACAGACGAGAGCATGCCTCAGTGTTCAGCATAATCTTCCCAGGAAAGGTGAAGGGGAGTACACCGGAAAGCAAATTCAAATTGACCAGATAATCAGGGTAACTCTTTCATTCGTCCGTGATGGTGCCCTTTCTACTAGTAATCCAGTTCCAAGGAGGGAATGGTGATAGGGATACGGCAATTTAGGGTCGACTAGGATGAACTGGTGGTGGGGGATGATGGAGAAGACGGTTGATCGAGGGGAAACCGAAATGCAGCGCGGCCAAGTAACCGAAGGCACGCCCCCCCCCCCCCCTATGGAACTACGGCAACCGAGGGTCGTCGACGCACTCTCTCCCGCTCCCTCGCCCGCCTCTCGCGAGCGCGTCAGCTGACGGCCATTGAAGAGGCGGTCCCCGAATACATACATATACGCAGCCCCTCCACAGGTAGCGGCGGCAATCGCGTACAAGGGAGGGCTGGTGAATCGATGTGGGCCGCCCTCGATACAAGGAGAGCGGAGAAGCCGAGCCAATGGATAAGGGATGCGCAACCGGGGGAGAAGTAGCCAGCGGACCCAAATTGTGCGCGTGACCTCGATGATCGCGCTCAATGCCCCTCGCAAAACATGAACATTAGCAGGTGATTGGCGGATGAACCCCTGATCAGTGCAAACCGCTTTCCCCCCAGCGTTTCAGCACCTGACGACGTCAACTGAGATATGGTATTATTCCATTTCTCATATCGATTTATAAAATTAGAATAGTTGCTACGAAAAGACACAAGAGCTTCCCCAAAGCATTTATGATTTACACATAAATTAGGCCCAAAATGAAATTCTAGACTTTCAGAAGTAAATACCAGTACATTGAAAAAAAGATGTAATCATACTCGATATGAATTCGGCTAAAACACTCTCAGTTCTCAGTGTTTATAAACTTAATAATTCAAAAGCAGGTTCTAATACCCCCAAAGTTGTCGTTTTTATGTCCTAAGCAGGCACCCAGTAACTTAAGGTATTAGATTAGCGATTAGGATTAGGGCTTAAGGAACGGGCACATCAGGCATATAGTAGATAAAATTATATTCTTCAAATAAAAATGACCAGCCAATTCACCACCTCAAACTTAAATCCAACCAAACCGATTATAGAAACCTACCATTCTACGAATAGGACCTGTGTATTTGATGTCACCACGGTCTCGTGTCGTAGACAATAAAATGTGTAAACAGAGCCCAAACCCTCATCTTTATACGTTCTGATCAAGGCTCGGGCGGACTAACTTCAGAGAAGGGGATTTCCCTCAGCTCAGCCCTCAAAAAACGGGTAGACTAAGGCGGGCGGGCGGAAGGTCACGGGAGAGAGGGTGTTGGGGGTCATTGGTTACACACTGTTTCTTCAAAAGGGACTCGAAGAGAGGTGGGTTCCGTGGAGCGTGATGGTGTGGAGGAAGTTGTCCGGGGGAGGGGTGAGGGGCGCAGGTTATATTTAGGAGCGCAGAGGGGAATGGGTGGGCGGTGGGGGGGGGGGCTTGGTATCCTCCTCGCTCGTCTCCGGTCGCCCACTTCCTCCGGCGGCATCAACGCCGACGAGAGGAGGTGGGACCGAGACAGGTGTACCGGTGAGCCTCGGGAGAATACTAACGCGGGAAAGGCGAAAGGTAGGAAATAAAAAAAAACATTCGAGAGTTAATCACGACCATGAGCATATCCTCCATGGCCCAATTTTCTCAATGCTGACGGTTTATTTTGGAGTTTCTGTTCTCTACTTCGTATAAAAGAAAACACCTTTCGGTTTCCCCTGTTCCTGGGAACAAATTTCAATAAAAGTAGGGATTCAGACACCGTGATTAGTTAAGCATTTTGGCTTATTTAAACATCCTCACCTTTTCGGGACCAAGTTCTACGATTAATATTGAAGACATTAATATTTTTAAGAGTAACACAGTCTATATAGTTTCAAGCCCGAAATACCTATCATTTCAATGAATTAGTAGAATGATGAAATTTAGAACTTTCAGCGCATATAATTGATATGCTTAGGCCTACCTACGACACCTAAGGATGTATTCGTAAAACAGAGCACAACGAAAAGTTCAAAGAAACTACGGGAAATGACCCAACAGTAAGTTGAAGATTCACTCGCACACGTTCACGCAGATGCGAGAATTTCGCAGGGCAAAAATCACATAAAAATCGTCCAATCGTCTTAGCGATTCAGTGTTACAGGACGCCTCGGTAGCTTAACAGCTGAAATCACTCGGTCAGAAAACGGACTCGGATTCAAATCGCGGTCAAAGCGAATCGTTTTTATACTGTGCCATTTTCGCACTTACGATTAAAAATGGCAATCTCATAATGAGTAAACCTAGTAGTGGATATAATTAATGACGTGACTTTGTAAAAAATTAGTTTTGCTCGTTTTATTAGCTCTATAATTGGAACCATGAGTGTTGCTCAAACGAAGTATTTTGATAATTTAATTCAGGTTGATATTATATTTCATATCAAGTAAATACTTTCGAACTGAATACCAATTATTGCTTAAAAACATTCGCTGAGACGACTTTTCAAAAATATCAATTGTTTACTGATTTCAACAATAATTTCTACAACGAATACTTTCTACAAATTGTACTACGATAGGCCAAGTTTCAATGATAGCAAAATTTTTAACGAAGATTTTTTAACAAGCCGTGCCATGGATACAGCGATACGCGAGGCTGTGGGGGGAAATGATGACGGTGGCGTCACTTCGCGGCAATTCATTTTCTAGGAATTTATAATGCATCACTAACATGCGCTGAGGAATTGTAATTAGAATAGGATAGTTGTATACATTAAAATCCCCTTAATAGCCTAATTATCAGTTAAATTTTTTGGAGCACTTTCAATATTTCTGTAGCTTCGCCTGTGTAAATAACCAACGTGATCCACAATCATTACAATCAAGGGTTCTCGAACATAACGTGTCCCACGTCGATTTTTCTCCACATTATTTATTCAGGTCTTGATGAGCTTTTTCTGGTATACGAGACGTACCATAATAATAAAACTCATGAACGACTATCGGCATCGTATAAAATAACTCGCTAACTTACCGTTGTTCACATCAAATAGGGCCGCCGAGGAGACAAAAGGGAAAGAGATAACAATAAATACACCAATGGGGCAATAATGCTTAAAATAAAATCAAGGATCTTTATGCTCATGACGACCGAGAAATTTTTCAGGCTGAATTTTACCGTTCCCATCTTAATCAACGACTTTTTTTTAGTGTTTCGTATCACGTACTTATTTATATTTACGAGACAAATGTTCCCATAAACGACATCTTGAGGTAAAAAAGCAGGCAATTAGAACACCAAAACAACATGGTAAAACTCATGATCGCTTGTAAGCTTCAGCTGCGAAGCCCAATTAAAACAGCCACTGAAGCAAGGTGAAGCGTCGTTGATATTTCGACATTAACAACTCAACGTCTGCCACTCAAATCACCGTTGAGATTGCATAGCAGGTGGTTATTTCACACCAGAAGTGTAATACTACGTGCACGCTACCAAAGGTTTAATTATTGAGAAAATGTTAAGAATTCAAACGAACAACAAGATTGCTGTTGAAAAAGCTACACCCACAATGACATACTTACATTTTAACTTATACTTAATGCTTGCACAGATGAGATGTCAGCAGTGAATAACAGATACGGAATATTTAAACCAGCATATTACTACTTAGATCTTATTAAAAAATATATCATCCGCCTAGTCACAGCAATTTCTCGGTTTTCGCACAAAAATTCAGGACTTGGACAGAGTCGGAAGCATGTCATATGTTTGCATTCATTTTACTTATGCATTCCGCGATCGATCGCTATGCTCGTTCAGAGAGAGCCAGATTAATACTGGACAACCTGGGTTGGCACAGTCCAAAAGGTGCACTGATCGCACGAAGAACACAAACAAGACTAGAAACATTTCGACACATATAATCATTTAAGCTTAAAGCTGATCCAGAAAGAATAATCCTATTCGTAAAAAAAAGATGTACTTTTACTAGTCTCACCATCACTTACAAATCGTAAGACATTCTCCGAAGGCCTACATTCTAATCTCTTTTTACAACACCCGCATTTTCGTCACTATTCAAATGCATTGCTGTAATGTAACCAACGAGATATTCTTCACAAATAAATGCAACATTCTTTGTGAAGAATATAAAGCTTATAACATCAAACAGGTAGACTAGAAAGCAGGAACGATACAACAACCATAGTTCAAATTATGAACCTCGGTGCCCTAAAAGAACTGAGGGTGACCCACATTTCTCTCAATAACATGTTTGTGATACCAATAAAATAAACCTCAACTGCACTATATCTGCGCAACACATTCGGGTAGGGGCTCTCTTCCGTCACACTTTTCCACCGCCATAACAATCATTAAGTACAATTAATTAATATTAATGTGCGCGAATAGAGCCTACTTCGACAATTAAAACTAACAAATAATTTTGGGTCGCAAGTATATGTGGGCGAATATATAATGTCACACCTGCTCCCGAAATTAAACCATTTCGTATTGATGCAATTCAGGGTAAGTCCTAACAAGTGAATATCACATTTCACCTTTATCAACATTCTCTAGCACATTTGCAGTGTATCATTAATCCGAAAATTTCTCGCATTAGTCTGGTGAAGTTTCTTCCATTCAGTCTTTTTAGTAATTGTCACCATTACAATGAATCGAGATATCCTTCCCTCTGGAACGCATCTACTCCAAAAATCATCGCTGCATTACACTTATAATTACCTTTGTTTTCCTTGTAAAAGTGTGTAACAATCCTTTGTCGAAAAGTTAGTTTCAAGAGAAACAAAAGATAAATTACGTGGTCACTCAGCGATATACATGGACAACATATTCTACACCAGTATTCGTAGCAATCGTTCCAAGGTTTGAACGAATATACAAAGACAAAAGGCATTTTTCCTTCATTAAAATACGACAATTTTTCTGATTGAAAACACCAATCTCAACATTTTTCATTCCGAATGCGTTCGCCAGGTTACATTTTCTTCAGCGCAGATTAAGAAAATATATTCTCCTATTCCGCTGAAAAAGGATTGCGATGCTACACCGGGATTTAGGGAACCTAAGACAGAAACAGCCACGAATTATAACGTATTGTGATAATTAACATATAGAAAAAAATCCTTTTAACTATCCCAATTTGACAAGGAGATAAAAACGTCGGTCCAGCTAAAAACAGCGAGACTATCAACAAACGGCTAACGATCGCCATAGAACGACAGAAGAGAGACTTCGATGAAACCACGAGTCGTCGAGCAACCATTGCGCTGCTTACGTTGCAGAGCCAATTTTGGACGGGAATAGGGTCACAGCTGATTGAGGTTGCGAAACGCTCCTTCGAAACTATGCCGCGTGGCCAATAGAACCTGACGCCGAACTAATAGTCCTGCAACCCATCAACATCCGATACACGAGGTATGAGCCATCGGAAGGGGCAGACAGTGCGTGAGACGAGTTCCCCGCACCCTTTCCCCTCGCGCGGCCGAGAGAGAACCTCCACCTCGGGGTGCACAAACCTCGGAAGTAATGGTGAAAATGATGAGTCACGGAGACTCTCGCTCCCGGGGAGTCATTGCGTCACCAAGAGGGCACGAGCGCTATATTAATAGAAACGGGAGGGGAGCACCGATGATCCGAATCACATTTTTAAATACTGCGGCGGTCACTTGCGTCCTTTTTTCGCCAACGAGGACAAGTTTACGACAACCAACGAACCACTTTCCCCCCATCAAACAATGACCCCTTTCATTCCAATAGTATTTGGTCTGGGGAATCAGATGGCGTCAAGTTGCCGGCCCATTAAGGCGTGTTTGCGACCGTCATAAATTAAGAACGCGGAAACATTTTTTTTAAAGAAGCCACTGAAACAATCCATCCCCAATTAAGAGGGGGCGAAACCTATGAATTGTTAGACCTTTCTGATCCTAGTGAAATATAGCCGACAGAGAAAATTTTGGTAAATATTGAAAAACGATATCTATTTCAATATTCGTATAATGGTAGCTAAAAAATTTGGTATGAGTTTTCAATAGACCCACTACAATGCTCCAGCGGAAGTCTATTAAAAAGACTGCGTCATTTTAATGAAACAAGTGGGTATTGGCAGTACATAAGATGAGTGCAGATTGCGATCTATGATAGAGAGACGACGATACGGGTGGGTTTCCATTTCGAGTAGTCAAGGTCGAATCGGAAGATAAGTTGGGGAGGATGCCAGGGCCCTTCCTCAGGAATAGGGGGTGAATCATTCGAGCAACTCCGAAGGGGTGAAGCGGGTGAAAATGGAATTCGCACTTTGTTTTCGAGAAAGCACGGAATCCGCTGGGCTACGTTCAAGGATATAATTGCCATAAACCGGGGGTCGCAAACCTTATTAACACTGCGTGCGAGGATTGGCAAGAGATATAGTAAAAGCTACACGGAGCCAGATTAACAAATTTTCAGCATGAGTACCAGCAGATAAGCACAAGATCAAAAAATATTCGATAGAGCCAAATTTCCCTCAGTCCTTAATACTAAATCGAAAAGCCTTCACTGACGAGGATTCCTTGCGCGGCACTAGGAGAAAAATATTACTTAAACGGCTGAAGCCATAAGGTGTTTAAATTAAGCTCATACTCATAAATTTACCCATTTACCCATAATTATATTTTAAAGGCCTGTATCCTAACAACTCCGGCTGAAGCCCACAATAGGTTTCCCGGGTATTCGATAGATACATAAAGTAGTTACCGGCCAATTATAACCATGGCATCCGTTTGGCTTTGCATCCTTTATGGCGAAAGAATATTTATAGACGCATTTAATATTTACATGGGTAAAAAACTTTTCATTACTAATAGAGAATCACTTTGTTTTTCAATAATATTAGAAAATTTCTAGAATATCAGAAAAATATAATTACTAACGCTATATAACAACTATCAAGACGCTTATTCCACACTTATAGCGCCACAGAGGGGACATTTACCTATTACTTCGTAGTAGTAGTATTTAGGGGAGGCGACAGACTGCTGAGGTCATTTGCGCCATAGGGGATGGACAGGAAAGGATGAAGGGAGAGAAACACAGCGTCGGCATTAGCCTACCCTTTACGAAAGGCGCCAAGGGGTCCGCAGCTTTACGTCCCATCCGACGGACGGCGTACTCAAAACACCTCAAGTAGGGACTAGGATACCTCTCAAAAATATTCAACACCCCCTTTGAATTGAACCCGAGCCCCCTGGGTGGGAAGCCAGTGCGATAGCCACCGCACCAATTCGTCGAACGAAATCCGAGTTTCATATTTGGTTTCTCTGCTTAAGGCGAGGTTCAATGTTACGGCATCTTTGTTGGGTTCTCGTTCGCCTGTCGATTAATTACATCCACCAGGTGCTCTGCAACAACCAGTGATTAACGCCCTTCTTAACGTGTTGCTAGCTATCAATTGTAATGTTTACATCGCACATATAGATAAGGGAGAAATGGACGCCTGAGTAGCTACTGATATAAGAAGATTACAGACTAGGTCTTTATAGAGCCATCAAATGCCGTAGTAAGGATTACTACTCGGAAATTAATGTCTGGGAGAACCGAACTTCACGGATTAACTGCGATTTCCCTAACGCAAAATTGTTCCAATACAGAAAATAAACAAATGGGAAGGCAATTTAAAACATCAGCCATACATGTACAATTACATGCTCGTACGTATGCATATAAAATGAAACTATTGTGAAGTCAAATTAAAAAAATAACAATACACGTATTTTGAGGGCGAGAACAAACTCCATTTATCAATACGAACTAGTGAATCATTGAAATCAGCGTGTGATACGACGTATTATCTACAATTTTAATCAGACATGCTCATTGTTTCAACGCTTTATCGAAATTTCCGGACCAATGCCCACTCCCCTCGACTTTTCCAGTTTATTCCGTTCGTTGCAACTCTGTCCGCGGACGAAAACGTTTTGGCCCTTTACCCAACTAAATTAGAGAATTGTACCAAAACATTTTGATGAATACATCTACCACTTGAGCAAGAAAGGTCACGATATTTTTAGTTTTGTTTTCTTCCTCCTAAACAAAGTGGGGTGGAAGAGAAAACTGTATTTACGCAACAGTTGCGTAAGTTAGGCTAGTCATTTCAAGTCCATCATGAAAGATGGAAAATTCATGAGAAAATTTTTTTCCGCCAACGCCTTATTTAATTTATTGATTGCAAAACCGTGTCGTCTTGAAATTTCTTCCGATAATAATGACCATATGTTAATAACTTCAGACTCGAAATCATTATCCAGCGGAAAGTAATCACCATTTCGTTATTATTATTTTCGAATTCAGCATATCACGCCTGATACCACGCAATTCGTAACTTTCCCGATTATTTAATACCCCAATACATTCATATTTGTACGAAATTTAAGGCATCACCTCACAAACAACTTCCCCATTGTGCGTACTGTAAAATCAAAAAAGTATTAAAACCCCGATCCGGAAATACGTGAGGAATCACACAAAAATCGTCCCAATAGCATTTGAAACAGCGAAAATATCCAAGTCACGGAATTGGACAATACGGACATGTTGACTACGGAGTGTGCTCTCCGTCTCGTAACGTGTGCAAAAGGGGACGATAGGAGGATTATTGGAGGAAGAGAGTGGAAGGAGAGAGGAAGAGCAGCGAGAGAGTGCGAAATGGGGCCGAGGAGATCAAACTGACCACTCTCAAGCCACTCCTCCTTGCGCGCAGCCTTCTTCCCCTCAAAAAGAATTCTCCCTCTCTCTCACTACGAAAGGGAGCAGAGCCACTTCTCCATTCCTTCGCAGTGCACGTGACGCATATTTTGGGGATCCACGGTGATCTCGCTCTCTCTCCCGCGCGCAGACACACAACTCCAACGGGAGAGAGAGGTCCAAGGATAAGAGAGTGCGAAGTCGAGCCGAGTGCGCGGCGGAGTGGGAAGGACGAACGACGCTCAGATCGGCAGAAAGGCCTGCCACCACTGCCGCTGCTAGTGGGGCTTCTTCAAGTTCAACGGCCAGCGGAGAGGAGGGTGGGGTTGCGAACGGCCAGGGGTGGGGAAGAGAAGGAAAGGGTAGTTCGGGAAGGGGGGGAGAGGTGACGCTGTCGAGGTGGAGATTCGAATGCGGACTACGACGTCGATTCCTTCCCATCCACACACACACACCCCGCCCTCCTACTTCCCTTCCTCCCCCCTCCCCTCATGGACACCCTTCTCCCCCCAGCTAGAGGACGCTACGAAATGGCCGCCAGGCAAGCCACGAGGGAGTGCTTGGGCAAAACCAGGCCACGGTGCAAGGTCGCAAGGGCTATTCCACGCGATTGTTGTCGGCTCTGATGGAAGTGGTGGCATCTGGTGTGGTGGCGAGTCCCCGAACGCATCACGTGCCCTTGGGAGGAAAGTGCTCGACCCAAGCGAACCAAGCCCACCACTTCCAAGGAAGCGGTGTCCCTAGTTACGCAGTTTGATTTCGGTGAGATTGATCGGAATGACACGCAATATGGTGCGCCGATGAAAATGGAAACATTTAACGTGGAATTGGTTACTACCGCCTGCGAGAGAGCAATCACTCGGAATGCTAGCAAATGATTCATTACCAAATGAGCTACCGTAAACAACTTATCAGCCAATGGAATCTATTCTGATCCACACGTTGTAAATTCCTTATGATGATCGTCTGGAAAACTTAAGTTTTTTTTAACACAAAAGAATCCGTTGAACGATACTTTTGACACCTTATTTGATATAGCAGACTATCTACATAAAGTCATTCCTATAAAATAAAAACTGCTGAGGCTAAGCAGAGGATTTTTGCGAATTTATTTGCCTTCTGACTACTTCGTAATAATATTATTGATGACTCCATTTACACATGTTGCAATTAAATGGAAACACACACATACAAGAAGCTTTTGCTAACTACGGGACCGTCTCCAGGCCGAGAAACATTCGTGAGTACCACGATTTTCTTTCGTCTTATCTTTCATACAAATTACGTAAAAAACGAATTTTACATCACCTTAACAAGCTAGGTACATCATACGTTTAGATGTATTTAACTATGTTTATAAATATTTGCATACTAATTATTATTTGCTAGGCTAACATTTTAATAAGTAGGTTTTTGATGGATTGAGACGGAACGCGGACATATCTTAGCCTCACCTAACTACACTCAATATGATACCCCGCACTGTTCTTCTTAACTGCAAACATTCAACCTCCCTTTACCCGATCCAACAGTCTTTTCCTCCCATTACCTCGCTTGCCCCTAATCCTCCCCTCCATCAGTCTTTAGCATACCATCACCAAACAAAATGCTCGGCATCAATCCTCCCTACCTTCTAGGGATTTCTCCCAATAACCCTCCCCCACCATGTCTAGCACTTCAATTGTTTTTTATTTCAACCATTTAACCTTTTCGATCCTTCACACGTACATCTCAGAAGCTTCCTATCTACGCCTATCATTTTACTTGAATCACATTTCCGAGACGTATCAATGCCATGCACAAGCTTTCCCTGGTCTTTTTTTTAACATTCTCACTCGAAGTCTTTGTCATAATCCCTCCTTTTTTTAAAAATTCTTAGACTCTCGCAATTCATATTCTTAGATCCCAACTACTTTGACGATATCCATCTGAAACACTTTGAAATATGATAGCTCTTCCACCTTCATTAGTTTTTGCCCTCCTAATTTAACGTACAAATACGCTTTTCTCTTTCTCAAAAACCTAACAGCATTTGTTTTGTTTACAATTATTCGCATCCCATACTTATCACACTGACTGTCCAATGCACTCAGCAATGACTGAAATCATTTGGCTAACTAAAACTTGATCACCATCAAATCTGATTTTATGAATTCCCCACGGACTTTCATTATTAACTATAGTTCTTCCCAAGTTTGTTTCGCCATTTCTCACCTTAGCAGTCTGGGACGTCTACAGGTTGTCGATAATCCGTCTACCTCTCCAATTTACTCATATATTTTTAATTATTTACACCAAATATACGCTATCCAAAGCCTCATCAAAATCTACGAAACAAATACATCCAGACAGTATTATATGTCCATTTCTATTAGTGACCGCTTTGGTATCACGCCTGCCTTTTCTCTTACTGTACCCGAACATCATCTCTATATATATAATTTGCTCTTCTCTACATCCTATTATTGATGATCCTAATCATTTTGCTGCGTACGAAATCAAACCTTGCTTTATAGTCCTCACATTCGGCTGCCTTTCCCTTTTTGGAGATGGGAACAAACAGCCACCCGACGAAATCTTCCTGCCATATTCCCACCTCCAAAATGCGAAAAATTAGCCAATAAAAACTGTTCCTTCCTCGTTTTCCTAAACCTTTAATTAGTTCCGCGGGAATGCTATCTTTCCACATGGCTTTATTTCATTTCAATTCCCTTAATGCCCTTTCTATCTCGAAGTTAAGTACACGCGGGGCTAGGCTCTCCCCATTTACGTCATGTTCTATTTCTACGTTTAAAATTGCTGGCCTATAACATCTTTACCATACAGATTCTACATGCGTTCTTTCCATCTCTTTTGAATTTTCCCATCTTACTTCCTAAAGGTGTTTTCACCTTTCTGCACAGCGCATCCATTTCTCCCTTTCTTGGTTAACTTTCCATATCCTCGGACTGAGGCGAAAATCTTCATATATCACCTCATTTCCGAAAAATGTCAAATAAATGAAATAATGAGAAAGAATTCCTGTAAGTGCGTATACTTTCCGTAAGGAGCTATTAAATTCAGACAAAATTTAAAAGATGTATTTTTAAATACATACTCATGGTCATTAAAACTGTGAATGTTAAGTGTACTTAAACACAATTTATTTTCCAAACCTGATAGCACAAGGTATCCTAGAATATCTACTAGTGAGTACATTGACTCGAGAAAATGGGATATAAACGGGGGTGACGATGACGTCGGCAAGGAACCGCTAACCCGGTGGAGATTACGTCCAGCGCTTTGTATCGAATACATAAGAGAGAGGGATGGTACTGAATACATAAATATGTTTATTTGACAGATGAAGATAAGGAACCATCTATTAGGCAGCACAAACTTACAAATTTTTTTCGATTGCACCCATATTGTTCACATGCCGGGGATTCCACATGACAACACGTATTCTAAAACTGGGGTCACCAATGCTGGAAATTATTCCATTGGAAAGACGAGAGAGAAGTTTCTGACGATTCTCTTTATGAATCCAAAAAATTGAAACGCTCTCGAACACAGAGAATCTATCCACTCACTAAAAGTGGGGTCGGATGTCAGGATGACTCCATCCTTGATGGAATTAAGTTCTTGTTAAGTGCGTATAGTTCTTGGTTAGCGTGAAGGTAAGCTTACAACATGAACATTGTGTTCCGAGGTACCCCGCACGGCACTCAAGAACACTTCGTCCAATATGCGCTACAGATGCCTGCAGTCTTCCACGCTATATATCTAACTGGATATTATGAATTGGTCGCCGTAGAAACATTTGCTGCGGGATTATTCCTATCTGAATGGTCATTCGCAGAAAAAAGGGCCTAAAATTGACCCTTGTGGGGCCCCGAATGACGCTGCTGCAATGGCAGACGTCAAGAAATGCACAATTATCCTCCGTGTTCTATCGATTAGAAACAATCGAAATACATTGCTTGATTTTTACACAAGGTACGAATTAATAACGTTTCTGTAATACTTCACCTAAACTATGTCATTATTACCATATATCCCAGTACCCGAAAATTTTTATAGAGAAACTTTTCAAAACAAACATTCCCATTTGCACATGGATGATACATTTTTGGGAAACAAGAGAGAATAAAATCATCACGTCCTTATCAAAACTGTGAGCCAGCATTGGCCCGGGACTAACTCCGACAAGGGGACTGAACTGGACTTTTTAAAAGGACACGCAAATACAGCTGAAAGCCTGTACCGTGCACAACCTAGTACATCATCTGTCACATTTATACGGCATCTCAGACGGATACGAAGTTACATTCCACTGTCCTGCTCTACATTCATCTAATATACATCCACTACACAAAATACTTTCTATGACCAAGCATTTTCATCAGATAAAATATCGTTCGAAGAATTAAGGATACGTAGACAGTTAAAATTAAACACTCCTCCGTTAACACTTGTATCTACACTTGCGGATTTTATACTGCAAGAGGCCGCAAGGATGCATCGTAGACCCGAGGGCGTGAGGGTACAGCAAAAAAGGAAAAATTGTCACATGATCCAGAAACAAGGACGGAAATAAGTTCACAAATTTTTCCCGGAGTGAATAATGCTGTCTTACGTTTCATAACGCTTGTATCCATAATTATGAACGGAAAAATGGCTACCTTGTCTATTGGTTCGACTATTTGCCGATCAGCATATTTACATTAACTTCTGGTTGCAGTCTTACCGACTTGGATAATGAGCAGCTCGAATCTTATCCTAATATCAAATCACGCCTTTTTTTCCTAAAAAATTAGTCTTGCATAAATTTTCGTAAATAGGGTACTTTAATTCAACGTTAAGTTGAGAAGTACACACTATCAGTTCATTCATGTCAATATTTAACGAACTGGGCTGCTTTACTTCGTCTTTGAATTGGCTAATAGCTCTCCGCTGGGTCCTCATATTGTCAAACTAATGCGTACATCAAACCTCTCCTAACTATGCCTTTCGCATATTTCCCCGATGGCCTTGGGAGCAGTAAGTTGGCACGAATGCAATCATATTTTGCCATTGACACAAATGGCAGGGGGGAGAGGTTTTGAATTAAATTATCTTCAGGGGACATAAAACAGTCGGACAGTGGTCAGGGCTACACTTACGGCCTCATTAGAAACATTCACCTAATTCGATTTATCTGGTCTTGTGAACGTTTCTGGCGGCACGTCTACTCCTGATTTCCGTTGAACGTTCCCCTGTCAACAGGTTTCCCAGGCACTAAGACATGAAAATTAAATTACAAAAGCATACCCGAACCTTAAAAATCAACCACCCCGAGCGCTCGCCAGGACATCCTGGGAACTATTCCTCCAAGCTTTAAGTCATATTACACTTCAGATCCTCTAAAAGCAATTAAACACTAAATATAAAACATTCGGAACAGTACATAGGCACGATGAAAGGTTTACACTGCCAGCTATGTTTGGCCAATAAACTGAGTTGTAGCTTTGAGTAATGAGTTTCAGGGCGATGAAAACATTAACGGACGTTGAAAAAAATTAGGCAACTAACCATTCGCTAATTCTGATCCAATTTCTTGCTTACGAGTACAATTTTTAGCATTGAATATACTGTTGTTTACAAATGGTAAGCAAATCAGCACAATTTGGTCGGACGTGACACTTCTCACGATTACAAATAGTTTCAAAGTTAAACAGCAGACACTTGGAAAGTTTGGGGAAGGGCTCCAAATTCACTACACTCGCTTCGCATAACTTTATTTCAACAATTTACCAAAAAAGTAATATTTTGCAATTTTTACCAACCATTATTAAAAAAGATGTAAACGCATATGAAACACAAGAATCTTCGGGCAAAATACAGAGAATAAAAGACTAACTACAATAGGAGAGAAAATACAAACCGCACAATGGTGTAAACGAAAGAAAAATGTCATCACACGGATTCGTGGTTAAAGGCAGCGTACCAATTGTATCGTTTTTTTCTTGGACCAGAACCCCGTTTCAACATAAACATCAAAGCTTCAGAAATTAATCTCACAAGTACATTTTTTCTGCGAAAAGAAATGACACACTCACATGATATTACTACATGTAATACACAGATGAAGTGCATCTCTCTCTAACATCTCGAGTGAAATCCTAACGATAACTCGGAATTATTTCTTTTCTAGGTGGAAATCAACCCTTTCTCTGGATGTCTAGAGGAGTCTTTCATAGTTTAGGCCGGACGGACACTTGATCACAGAAACATAATGCAACACACGCGTGGCATCCCAATACTCTCCTCTTGCAGTCCAGTATAGATGCATCGATCAATCAATCAACAAGGGAGGCATCCCCCTTGCCGATCAATTCCAAATTTTCACTCCCAGCGACGCGAAGTAATTGGTCGCACCACAAAATTGGGTTTCAGCCATACAATACCCTTCAACCACATGCTTGTGCATTTCGTACCATGCATTCTTTTAAAACGCGTTTGATCGATCAATTTGGGGCAATTCCCAGTCGAGGAAGTCAGGATTGGTAGGGGATCGACACAAGTGTCAATATAGAGCTCTAATTTAAGAAAACGGCCTTAAAAGCAATAATGGGAAATCCCCAGCTATATCCTACGGTCGCAACTACTAACGCATTACATAAGTGATGAGTGCAGGGGAAATATTTTCTCTGTTCTATGCACACGTATTTATATAAAAACAGTACTAAGCATTCTTAAAGAAAGAGCAGCAAGTCGAGTGGCTTCTGGGAAATTCTGCCTACTCGTAAACTAAATTAAACCGTAGCATAAATCAATGAAGAGGATTGATTGAATGACAACAAAAAAAAACACTTTCTAATAAACAATTTAGTTTTCTAAACAAAATTTGGGGTTAAACGACTTTTTTTGCATAAGAAGACATCATTTAACCAAAAACGACGTCAGTTTTACGAAATGTCTTCAACCAATTCCACCGACAGCTATTTAAGCAATATCTATGCGATAACTAACCGGCTTTTCTTGGTGAGAAATTACATTGGAAGGGAAAAATAAAGACGGCTCAGATCATAGTAATGGAGGATTGAATTACCCGCATCCACATTACAGAAAAACGGGAAAACGAGACCGTAGAGAGACGGCAACAACAGCTTTCGATAGGCATCTTATCCTTGAGTGTAGGGGACCCGCAAATATTTCTCATGCCCGCGTGAATCCCACAATAGGCATGGACACCGTGAAAACGTAAGACGAGTTTAAAAGGCGGTGGTTTACAGCTCGTCTGTACGAAAGTTCCCATTTCGAATCCCGAGAAACGGAAATTGCGCACAGGAGTCTTTTCCGACGTCTTAAATAACTGTTGTCAAAGAAATTTTGGAAAACTTACTTTATTATGAAAATCTAACATAAATGCAACTCAATGGCGGGATTTTTTTCACGCAAGAAGGCGTAGTGGCCAAACGTCATTACTGTACCCTCATTGCATTTCCACATAATCCCTTTTTCGAAACTAAGCGTTCCGAGCAGTGTTATTTTTTCCTAACGGAATATAAAATTGAATCCCAAATGGATGTCGCTTGCTGATTAGAGACCCTAAAATCATCCCTAACCCTAAGATCATTAAAATTTCTAAAACTTTATTACGGACAATATTTTTTATTATTTTCTAAATATGAATGAATAATGGCCGCACAGTTCCTAGGAACATTTGTCTCGTGCGTAAACATTTGTCTCGCTTTCGAGAGCAACGCTCGTTAGTAAAAACTCATAGCAAATCTTAGGTGACCAATTTTAATTTTGAGGGAAAGGATATTATGTCTGTTAACTAAATTAAATTTTTGCAACCCCAGACAACATTCCAATATATAGTAAAAATACTTGTTCAAAATCAACGTGGACAATAACTAGTTCAGCAGTAAAATGTAAACGACCTAACTTTAACCTGGCGTTTCATAGTTGTCGAACTGGCTGACGAGATGCATTGAAACCTTAAGTCCCAAAAAGCAATGCCAGTGTCAAGCGTCAGGAGAAAACGTCCATGAAAAAAGACTGATAAACCCACCACTTCAAAAGACCATCGTAATACCAAGAAAAATCAATCATTTCTATACTCACAATCCTCCAGAAAAAACCTACGAAACAGACGGGAGTAAAAAATCACCTTAGGGAAATTATTAAAATCACAACTTCAGTTTGATTCGTTCCATACACATTAGTATATTTAACGCTGACTAGTATACTAACGCTGGCGTTGAAATCACATGTCCAGCAACATGGCGCATTGTTCAATTATTTTCTGGAATTCATACTTGAAATTAGAATTCATACCTGGGTATGAATCGTCTGGTTAACCTTTAAATCTCATCAACATTCCAAGCTGTGTCTTAACTCCAGTTTCGAAGAGTGAAATAGACGACACGCCAAGTCGGACAACTAGCTGATTGCATTTTCCACTACAAAATGGATAGCTCATTTGCATCCACATAGGGCGAAGAGTGGATTATTGGACTTGCAGATTATTCCATCGAAATTGTGGAACAATGCGAGCAGGGGGATACCGCCCATCGCATGGGAAGTTAAGACTACGGCTCCTCTCATACTTTTCGCTAGGGGCAAATTATTTGTACGAGCTTCTCCTAGCTCTTACCTTTCCCTCTACTGCTACGGAGTATTCTCTCTAAAATTCCTCTGGTCCACAACCGGAAAAAAAACATTCTTTACCCAAGCGCAAGCCAGTGCATCAGCAACCTAGGCAGGGACTTCATCTCATCCATGGACATGGAATCCTTAAGAAAGGATTTCCCCGGATATTCATGTAACTCATTCCTGATTCGCCCCATTTGGGCCAATTCCATTCACAGTGAACACTCTCGATCACGAACGACATGGCTGTACATGGAAGAGAGAGCCAGTCCATGGGCAGACGAGGGCGGAAGAGAGGATGCCTGGAATCGAACCCAAGGGGGGAGGGGAGGAAAAGGTGGGAATTAGTTGCGGAGGGGAAGGGGAGGAAAGTTGAGGGGTGGGGCGGGGGGGGGAGGAGGAGGCAGCGGCGAGGGATCGATTTGGTTGGACTGCCCCCCTCTCCCCTCCCACAACCACTCCACACCAGAGGGCCCCTCGCACCCACCCCCCGGACAACCCTCCCCCACACCCTCCCACAAACCCCCCACGCCACCGACTCCCCCCGATCCCTCCCATCGAGGCCCCCGAATCCTGCCCCGCCAGCCCCCATCCCGAACACCCAGCCAGCAAACAATCCACCGAGGCTGCTGCCGCCTCCGCTGGAGTAAGTGTCCCTCTCTCGCTCCACGCACCCGCTGCCATCCGCCCGAACCCACGCAGATGAAAAGGCAATGACTTGCGACGCGGAGGCGGGGGGGGGGGGGGTCTTGAAAATGTACTGGTAAAGCCACGAAATTCGGGAGGACGTCGGAATTACCATGCTAAGAGATGTTGGAAGCAGAGTGAGGAAGTTGCAGTTCAGTGTACTGAAAACTGCGAAAATAGACACATTCGTAAAGGAGGAGTTGAGTATAACGGACAGCGACGGCTGAGAAAATTACGCACCGAAGTCCCGGCGCAGGAAGAGCCATCACGTGACAGCACCACATTATGAGCGAAGTAGGCTTCGATCCCGATGGCCTTCATGATTAGCTAACCTAAGTGTCCGCCAAGGAGCTATTTCGTTTTCTTTTAAAGCAGGTGAAAATAGGGCCGTCCGGTCCATCATGACATTAAACGCATGCATTCTTCCATATAAAAAAACCATGCCGGAGGCAGACTTCAACCGGCTAGCTTTCAGATTAACACGCGCGCGCGTCTCCTTTGGGATAACCTGACCTGCACTGAGTAAATACAGGAAGCCTTTGGGACCACATATTTGGTCTCATTCCTTGGCTTTCGACACTTGAACAGACGAAAAGCCTAATACAGTTCCCCCATACAGGACTGGTAGAGCATGAGTAAGATCAACCGAAAGGGGATGAAATTTCGAGCATTAAAACTGCTTCTAGGGCGATTGAATGTTTCATCTGCCTCTTAATACTGAGCTGAAGTCACCCATAAAAACGCAATACATTGTTCACGAAACCATAACAAAATGGCCAACAAAAATAATTAATAGTAAAAAAAATTAATTTTCGAAAGATAACTGTAAAATAGATATTCACAAGTATGAGAATGACGTAAGGATTCTAAAATAATATTCGTGGCGAAAACACCCACGAATGTAGAAGTTCTGAAATGGAACGATTATGGAAAGAACTAGAAACTCGCTCGCATAAAGCTACGCAATACTTTATGTGACTGGCGAATGCGACAGAGCTAAGCTCTGAGCATGTGTTAAGAGAACAACACACAACTGGTTGATACTTCGGCGCAGTATTGGTTACAAATTCGGAAAAGAGATCCTCATGCAGTACTGTGCTAATTTATGTTGAAACATTAGGATCAGTACAGACAGACGGACCACCAGAGACATCTGGGGAGCAAAAAAGGAAATAATAATACTTACACAAACACATACTCATGCATACATATTAGCGATACTATTATCTGCGACCGACGATGGAGACATTACCGCCGAAACGTAAAATATTTCTGTCTTTCATTTGTAACGATGTTTTAAAAGCCTCTCTAATATGCAACGTGCGATTATTGGTATTCTACCGGTTTACATAGGTTTTGGATGGCACAGCCTATACAAGGGTACAACGATGCACTCCCAACCTAACACAACCAGATATCCGACTCTACAATATGCCCCTTTTCATCTCCGTATGATTCCTTCCTCCCTTAATTCCGTGCAACATGCCTATCTGATTCCTTAACCTTCCTCGCTTGCTTAACGCTATCCCGTCCATCAGTCTTCAACAACCCATTCCCAATCAAAACGCTTTGAATCCACGTTTCCAGTCTCCTTTGGAATGCTCCCAACAATTCCGTCCCCTTCCCCACCGTACCTAACACTTCCTCATTTGTTTTCCTTTCTGTCCACGTCACCCTTTCCATCATTCTTCACAACCACATTTCTTAAGTCTCCAATTCATGCCTATCATCTTGGCTCAACGAACATGTTTCCGCGTCGTACATAAGCACGCTCCACATCAAAGTTCAAAAGAGCCTGTTCGTAACATCCTTAATTAACGTCCCTGCCATTTTCCTCCTCCTGCTGCAGTTACACGTTTGGGTGGAAAAGTATATGGTGGTATTTGGAGTAATATATGACGTAACACGAATGGAACGAATTTCGCCATTTCTTGCTCACACTTCCAATGAGACCAGCTATGCGAAACTAACTTTGGCTTAAACAATGACATAATTAAATATATATAAATAAATATATATATATATATATATATATATATATAAATGAGGATAGACCACGAATTTATTATAAGACCTAAGGTGAATGAAATGGGGAATGATGAAGAGGGGGGTAACATGGCGATGCTATCTTTCACGAGTAAGGTCTTCTTTAGATTAAATTGCTAGTTTATGGAATTCTCGCGAAGCTAACCTCGGATGCCGAATCAGATCGTGTGCAGCGAAGTGGGGATAGATTTGATACGAATAAATTAGTAGTGCATCTAGATTACTACAGGAACTACGCAGGGAATCATTCATTGGCCGAGGGTTAATTTTATATTACAGATCAAGTCTTCTGCATAATTTGGAAGCACGTCTCATATTCGACGATGCTGAAAATGTATAACAAGGCCCGTCGTGGTACGGTAGGGTAGATAATGAAAATAAGAATAGAGATCAACGGTAAAACTGACAGATTTAAAAGTTCATTTTTTCCCATGAACAATAAGGGATCAGAATAAGTTTGAACTACGTAGCATAGAAAACATTTTTTTAATGCTTAGTACCCTAGGAAATGTCAATTATTTTTCTCTCTTTTTAATAGTTCTCCGTACTAGCAGCGGATCTGGCAAGCGTTGAGAAGAATTCAACACGGGAGGAAAGCACGCATGTCCCACGATTGGCAACGACTTCCAAGGGAAAATCTCAGGAAAATTCGGGAAATATCTTGGGACGTACATTTAAAATGAGTTCTATGGTGATGACCAAACAACAATTACCACAACAAATAACATTAATCAAAATATACTGAGGAATTAGCCTATAATTGGCCCAAAATGGTCTACGCCGAATACTACAATCCAAAGGTACCTGGTTCCTATATCATTAAAGGTACCTGGTTCCTATATCATTGGTGAGGCAATGAAAATCTGTCAAAAATAATATTGAATAATTACCCACGTTCCTCCTTGCTTCCTCTCCTATATCCCATATCCTCCCTTATCACTTACCCTTCCTTCCTGGTGCTGCACCCCCTGCCACATACATTTTTTTGGATCGCGGGGTAATAATGTAGATAGTCAACTAGTTTTGGTGATGTTGATGGAGGGGCGTAGTAATTCAGGGGGTAGAACGCTAGGTGCTGACCGAAGGCTAAGGGGTTTGATTTCGGGCGACGCCTTTGGGCACTCTCAGCTTGGAGCTTTTTCGGGTTCCACATTCACCTCGGGACCTATAGCGGCAGAGGGAAAGGAGCTGCCCCAACTGATCTGAGGATATCGCACACCGTTGAATTTAGAATTCGGTGAGTTCTACCCTCACGAAGTGCTGACTGATTACCCTGGCTAACTATTGAAGTTAATCTGACAATCAGTCGCCTCACCTTCTACAGCAAAGACATCTGAATTGCTCCCAAATCCCTTGGTCTCTTTCCAAATCTCGACGGTTACATGTATTCCTGCGGCATTAAATATGCTATCAAATGGTGAAGAATCATTAGGAGAAAAACAAAATTGGCACTTTTCCACAATTTATTGTAGAGTGTAAAAATACTGTCATTTAAAAGAACATCATATTTAACTTTACAATTTCAAGATCCCCTAAAATAGGTCTTTTTCCCTTATTTTCGTAGTGTAGAATCACATGATTAATTTACATGAGTGGAATGATTGTAGCAGATGCTTAGTTAGGAGTGATGTTTCATCAAAAGTCCTCCAGCATCGTTCATGCTCTTTTATTCTAGCCTTGAAACTTCTACCTGCCTGGCCTAAACAGCAAATGCCACAGGAATCACAATTTGAATCATGTCTTGCACCTGCAGATGGTTCGATGAACTGAAACGCGATGTCACAAATAAATCCGTGGAAAAGAGCAAATTTGTTTTTCTCATAAAGACGAACTTCCACTACATCTCGTCTGAATCTGATGAATATTTGGCGGAGAATCAGTAAAATTTTTGAATTTTGGAACGCGGGAAAAATAATTCGTCATCGTCCACCCCGACGCAATAAATAGTAACTTTTGATAAACTGACAAAGGGGTTACAGCGAAAGAAAGTGCCTCTTTTCAGAACCTATTTCCTACCACAGCCGCTTATGTTTACTCTACCGTTAAAAATAAAATCAGACGGGAGCAATACTGTCAACTTACACACAGTGTTTTTATGGATACGAAAGTCCCACAACGCCGCAGTTTTTCTGACCCAAATACACGTTAATCGCAATGCTTCCCCGCAAAAAACCTCAAAATGGACTTACCACGAGATACTGTGAAGTATGGCCAACTGGTACCATTACCGGGAGCTAAAGTTATGAATGCGGAAGATGGATTCAGGAGTAGTTGGATTATCATTCCATGAAATGTACTCTACCCTGCGACCAAGAAGCGAGCATCTCTACGGGACCTGATTGGCGGAAAATATGGGGATTGTACGACAGAGGATGACTACGATACCACGCATGCTAGATAGACGGCGTTCTAAGACGCTAGTATCCGTGACGGTCCACCAATTGAATTCAGTACGTGGCCTGATAGACAGGTGCCAAAAAATTGAGGCTACAAGTACGCAGGTCACTTTTACCTACATTCAGATATTTTGAATGCCGAACGCCACTGATAATCGGTGCGTTCCCTGGGATACCGATAAGCATACTTGGGCTAGCCATCTGGTTCCATGGGCCAGGGCATTAGATTCAAGGAAGGATTAGCAACATAAGATTTTTGGCTAACCAGGTGAGTGGTAAACTCACAAAAAGTGGCCAGCATGGAAATCTCATAAAAAATGAGATGTTTTAGCAAATTTCGGAATGTCCCTCTAAAACGACCGGCGCTAACTATAAAGAAAATAGAGATGGAGCTCCTCAACGACACGAATATCAAACCCTAGAAATTTGTTTTCGTAAATTTTATAAGAACACCTGCTCAAGAGTTCAGCCACAGCTATTAAAACAAAAGCAATATGAACTTGGGAATATTCCCTCGATAATCTCAAAATACGGGGAGAACTGTGTACCCCGGGAGTCACACTCACGCTATTACATAGACAACTTTCGCACTCACGATCTGGAATATTTGCCACAAATATTCCTTGTCAAAAGCATATCCACGAACAAATTACCGAAATGAAATGAATAATAATGGTAAGGGAGAGAATCAGGTGGATTTTTTCTACGGAACAACTCGGATAGTAAGACTAACCTCTACAAGTTAATCTACTTCAATGGATAATTGTCGAACAGCCTACTTGGCTGAATTTACCGCAGGGGTTTATGAAGAGGTCGCCGAAGACGTAGAAATATTTATGGTATTTTTACTTCCAAATACGAGCTGCAAAAACACCAAAATTAAGTCTCTCAGGGTAAAAGGGATCATATATGTGATGTTCTCAATCTCACTATGCGATAAAGTTTTGAGCATATGGAAATGAAAACTTTCACTCCCAAAAAATCCGAAAGCTTATCCTACAAGCCTATCTCTCGATGGGTTCGAGAAAGAAACTTGAACCCAAGAAATGGTATTTTTGGCATTAAAACATTACGGTATTCGGTGGTGCTCGCGATGAACAATGTCTCGTCATCACGCAAGAATTTTCAGGCGCCAAAAACCGTCATTGGAGGTCTAAAATTACTTCCATTCAAACGATACTTTTGATGCAAAATATGTTCGTAAAATAATTCCTACTTTGCCACAAATTTTATGGTGGTATTCCAAAAATGAAATTAAACCTTCTTGAAATAAAACAATAATAAGACGTCCTTTCCCAAATTCGGAACTCATTAAGAAGAAGAGTGCGTGGGATTACGAAATGAAACATTATATGATCACAGAAATGGCTCAGAAAATTCAAAATCCAGGAAGAGATACCTTGAACTGAAGTTTAACATTTCCGATAAGCATTTCACAAGGACCTTCATAACAACAGGGCACAAATAATTTTTCCGACGTTAGTGGAATAGTAATTTACAAAATTGGGGCTTCTTTTCCAAACAAGAAGCACTCGTCGTCATCGACTCCATCAGTTCAAAGGAGGCAAAAATGCAAACAGGCGTAAGCAAAAGAAAGTGCGATGAAGCTCCTACTGATTCTAATATACATTTAGTTTTGAGCTCCCATGTCAGCAGAAACATAGGCTTACTATCCGACGGCAACGTAAAACAAGACACACAGATAAATAAGTCTCGATGATTTGGAATGTCTCGCATGCAATGTATACATTAGTCGCGACTGATACAAAATACTGAGATTAAAGTTAAGCGATAATGGCAATAAATATACAATACACATGAGCATATTTACTACCCTTCTACCTTCCACAAGCAACACACAAAAAATGTGATAGGTCTACGACATTCCCCCAGCAGGTATGAGAATTACTACATTTAATATAAGTGGTATTAACGGAACTCCGGTCCGACGAAGGTCATTGAAGGAATTCAATATCGCCCCATCAAAATTCAAGAATATAAAATATTTGGAACACTTCGACCTTAAACAACATGATCTCACATGAAAGAGATACGTGTACGAAACACCTGGAGGGGTAGAAAGTACTTGGAATCGAACAAAATTACTATGTAAATAACACTAGCTTAAAGTGAATAAAAGAAATCGGCTGGGATTGGTGCAGTTTAACATTGATCAAGCTACATTCCGAATATAAGTCACATATTTGGACAACATCGGAAAAAGGGTTTTTGAAGGAAATGCCAAGTTTAATAAATACGATACTTTTTTCAGCGTTTACTTGAAATAAATCAAGTCAGCACAGCAAGCCTGCTGGAGAAACGAGAATGAACCCTTACGATCACAAAAGACATGGGGGCGGTCTTCTACGTAATAATATATGTAGTATCATGTTAAAAACACTATTCAGGAAGGACACAGGAACTCACCCCAGTTATTAAAAAAAAAACATAAACACAGTAATCAACCCGGAGGTCGGTTTGGTAGGTGATGGTAGAGTTCACCCAGTACTAAGCCCTCGGTTTGGTAGGTGATGGTTGAGTTCACCCAGTACTAAGCCCGATGGCGTGTGAAATTCACACATCAGGGTAGGGGGGCCAGTTCCTTTCCCTGTGCTGGTTATGGTTTTCCAGGAAGATCTGGTACCCGAAAAATCACATAGCTTGGGTGGAGCTGCTTGTGCCCAGAGAGGCTTGCCCGGGAATCGAGCCCGGGCCCTCCAGACACTAGTCCAACGCTCTACCCCCTCGCCTACCGCGACCCACCCCCAGTTTTTTATCCCATGATAATATCAACAGAAACCAAGATAAAATCTGGGCTCCTACTGGACTTCGGGTCCAATGTTCCGGGTGTCGTACTCAGTAATGGGATAGGAGAGGCCTCCGCGGTCGTCATCACGCGAAATCCTTGCAAAACCATACCCAATTCTACGAAAAATAAAACTCGGTAGAGATCTAAATCGGGTAGAATCGGGGTATGGCATTTCATAACGATGATGAGAACAGGGAAGATATAAAATATCAGGAGAAATGGAGAAAACAATCACAGGCAGGTCGGGTTGGTGTGAGGTGAAATGGAGAGACAAGATGGAAGCGATTGTCAAAGAGTAATTAATTTAGGAGGGAAAGGAGTTAACGTGGAGCGGTCCCAGGACTAAAGAGGAATCTGGAAAGAGGGGTATTAATTAAAGAGTAGGTGACTGATATAATTCAATTAGTAAAAACGATGCAGATCTGGATAGTCTAGCGGTAATCCAGGCATACAAACCGACAATAGTCACCTGGGGGAAATAGCAGCATTCTGTGCGGGCAACAGATAAAAATTTCCCATGCAGCGAAAGTATTTAGTTCTAATTAACACCAAGAGAAGGTTATTAAACAGTACAAGCGACTGGGTTAAAAACAGTTCGGGTTCAGAAGGGACAAGGCACGCGTAATGCCATAACAAATGAGAATATCAATAGAAAGGAATATCGAATATAATCAGAATATCTTCGTACTCTTAGCGGATTTTGAAACCATTCAGAGTAGAAAAATGTAATGGAGATATTGAGATACATAGGAATAGACTAGAGGGATAGGCGACTCATTCGAAATTTGTGAGTGAACAAGACGGTAAGGGTAAAGAGGGAGAATCAGGTTGGGCAGTTCAGGCAGAGTGGGACAGGATTGCTCGTTATTGCTGGCAATTTTCGACTAAGATATTAAGAAATTGTTAAGGGTGGCGTTTAAGAAGGATCAAAGCTGACACTACATGCATGAGGCGAGATGGAGAAGAGTGAATAAACTAGAACAGATGGAACAGTTCATGTATTTGGGGAGTATTTAAAGGAAAAGAGGGCATAGCAGACGGGGAGAAACGTAAAAGAACAGTAAGAAAAGATCGGCGTCAGCGGAAATACGCATTTATAATAAGAAGAGAAATGAAACCAGTTAAACTACCAAAAAATACGAAGAAAATAATTAGAAACTTTAAAATGCTGCGCAGCGCTGCATATTTTGAATTTGGTCTTAGAGGCAAGAGACTATATAGGAGGCTTTTTGAGATACGTATGCGGCGGAGAAAGGAGAACATGACATGGACAGAGAGGAAACAAACGCTGAAATTTTAAATACCGTATGCGAAGACAAAGTTGCTTCGGAAAATTCGGAAAAATACAGACAAAATGAGCAACGAGAATATTGAATGGGAGGGGCATGTTGATAGCCGTAATAGAAGCGAGAATGATGGGTAAGCAGGGTATAGGAAGGAGTAAAATAAGCTCTTTAGACAGCTTGAAGACTGTCAGAAGTTGCAGGGCAAACAATATAAATTTCTCGCGATACATGGACAAATCTTTAGGGATCGTTCATAACCAACCTCATTGGCTAGAATACCTCGAATGAATGAATTGATAAAAAGAACAGTTCTACTTCTGACACAAAGGAAATTATTAGGACCGTACAGTACATGGGTAAAAAAGATCGCTTGAATGAAATACAATAAATGATTATAAGCGCGATAATCCAAATAGTTTTTTCAACCCTGTATTCTTCACAATTTAAATAAGTGTTCCGAATTGCTCAACTTGTGATCAAGTCACACAAGAACAACAGAGCAAAATATTAAATGGGACCCTGTTGACATTAAGCCTTTCATAGTACGCTAAGGATATATTCCAGTGTTCTACACCACCTGCCGCACGTCCTCGTGGTGGCTCACGATGTGCATTTACGTAAGCCGTTAGAAGGTCAAGGTCATAGAGCTTGCACAGATACGTTTTCGCACAAATACACGTCAAGTAAGAATAAGTCCTCTTTGCTTAATATTACCTCATCAACGCAAGAATAAGATTGGCTGAGATTCTTTAAGTTGGTAGCAGGGCAAAGGGCTCATGGACACTGAAGAGTGGTCTACAATTTATCTCGTTACGGATATTAATCTGTCATGGGAAATAATTAACTTAACATCAATGTTCCATACTTATAAGTTTACATCTTTGCCTGCAAAACGTAGAGAGGAGGTGTGGCATGGGGTGATAGGTCTCCAACCATTAGATTAATTGGATATTATTACCACAGGGTATCCTTACTTATTCTTAGCAGGCAAATGAGAAAATAATATTCGGACTTGAGGTTGGCAATGCGGAAAAATCAAGTTGACAACGGAAACTATCCCTTTTTTAGGAAACAATCACTCGCCCAAAACAATCAAAATAAGCACTCTTGTAAATAAAGAACATAAGTACTCTGTAAAGGGTGCATTCCTATTTGATTGAAAATACATAATAAATTGACTGCATTCGACTTTCTCTCCAGTATAGCCAAAATTACGTAAAAAGGCTTGCCAGAAACGATCACGCATTTCCTTAACCACAACTACGAATTCCATCACCACGCAGAATTCCTTTTATTCGGAAATACTTTTGGAATTCTGTCATTTAATGTTTTATGGTAACGTAACCCAGCGTTTCCGCAGCTAGAATACCCTCACGCGGACAATGCTACTGAATTTTCATATGCTGAGGTCGGTCCGCAATTTGGGGTCCCGGGTATTGAACAGACCGTATCACTCGCTGACAGCTCAGCTGTATGTAAATGTAAGAGGACCTTCGTCCTTGAGGCATTAACCAGGGAGCGTCTTACTGTTGAATCAGTTAAAACTGTACTGAAGATTCCTGATGATTTCAGCGGCCTTAAGATCATGGTTAACTGGGAAGTTAACAGCGAGTCGGAGTTTTCTTCACCCCTCTTCTTCCAGATTTCCTGCCCTACTTACTGGTTCTCCATGACTCGATGATCAATCTCTTCCCCTCCCCGTCAAAACAGAACTGAAAAATCCATTGCCATTCCAATCTCGCACGACCGAAATGGTTCTACTGCCTCGTCTGAAACCTCACCACTTCTCAAATAAAATTAATCAATGCGATTCCAGATATACATTCCTATACGAGGCTGAAAAAGTATTTTGAAAACAGAAAAACATTTAGAGGAAATAAAACATGACATGAATTAATAACTGATCGTAGCAATTTTCCACTTGATAAAAATATTTTTTCTTGAATGTTCGACTTCCACCACATCACGCCTGAAGCTACTCAATGACTTGAATGATTTAACACTCCGAAAAAGATATGAATTCCGCCACAAATCTCAAACAAACAATTTGAGTTGAGGGTCATATGTACGACATTCCGGACCCTGAAGTGGTTCTGGTGCGGCATGAAGCAACAAAAAAGATTGGGATGGGACAACTCTCTATTACGGTATCAAGAATATATCTGTTAGCTCTTTACCGCATTCCGATGCCATCTAGTAATTAAATCCCAGTTTTCACCACGACGAGACGAGTTAAAATGTTCCTTCCTACAGTCGTAGTGATAGCTGTTTCATCCGTGTTGACAGTTTGATATTTTAATGAAAACTGAGGTTGGCGATTTGGAAATTGGTTAACCAAACTTATCACTGGTCAGAACGGCATCATTGATGGAAAGAATCTTTGAAGAGCAACTTGTTTCATAGCGTCAACATCCTCACTCCTCTAGACGAGTTTGATCATTCGAAAATTGAAATACATCCATTTTTCCCAGTGGCAGGGCTGAGCCCTAAATACATATCCAATCGGTGACCGTATGCTTTTTCTTTCCCCATTTTCCTTGGCCCAGGAGTCCCGAGAGCTATGGAATGGCAAATGAAAACATAAATAAACATGACCTCGAGTTGCGTCGAGCATCGACCTTCCACGTATTAGGAAACGACGGGGATAACTTTGTCAGCTGGCGGACAGCAAATAATGAAACTACCAAGACAAGGGGGGCATTATTGGGGGTAACCAGTAGCAGCGGGACGGACACCGGGGCATGCATGACTGCTCCTTCTTGAGGCAAAAGCAACGACACCCCACCGATCGTATCCAGGAAAGTCGAAAAAAAAGGAGTTTCAGGGGAGACTATAGACAGGGGAGGAATGGGGCGTCCCACACCCAACGCGGTCGGAGAAGTAGATGGCCAGTCTCTAGTCCACATTAAGGTTCGGTGGGAGGGGGCGGGAGGAGTTGGAGGTGGTGTGGGTAGGACGAGATGGTGGAGAAGGTGGGGGGAGGCGGAATGGGGTGGTGGGTGGGAGATAGAGGGGGGTGGATGGGAGATGGGGGGTGGAGCAAAGGGGGAGGGAGGGACGAGAGGTGGCGCACGCACGACCCCAACGCGCCACCCACTCCCCCCCTCACCAGTCCTCCCCATACCCTCCCCCTCGCCATTAGCCTCACCCGCCTCCCGCCCCACCTGCAGGGGAAAGGGGGGGAGTCCTGAGAGTGAGAGAAAGAAAGAGGGAGAGAGAGAGGAGGCTTACTTGCAGACACTCCGCCACCTACCGGTAACTTCCCAACGCACTTGGGCAATGGAGGACGGGGACGGGGAGGAATACGTGTGGATCATCTATTGCCACCAACCGATAGTCGGCAACAACCAACATCCCTCCGCTTACCCTCACGATTCAGTGCTCAAAAAAATGAGAATACAAGCAGAAACAAGTGGGGCCTTCTGGAGTCCCAAACGGAGCAAAATTAATTTTTGTGGGAAATCCAATTTTATTTAACTTTTTCACAATTTTGGAGCAAAAGCACAAACGGGTAATACTGTGGTACGATTGGCACTGTGGCAACTATTGTAAGGGGCGGGGGCTGTTTAATCACTTGCCGCATTCCAACTATCTGACCCTGAACCTTTGATAATTTTGAATCTGATCCACTGCTGCAAATGATTAACCAACCCTGAGGGTTATGCTCCGGGTAATTCCAAATATAAGGCTACTTAGTAGAAGTTACCACAAAATAACGAAATTTAAGAAATATTACACCGTCCTAAGATGGAGTTGAATTTTTGGACGTCGATAACAATACTAAAATATATGCAACGCGCCTGGATCAGCCTAAGGTGCACCAAAGCATCTGAAATACGGCTCCAGTAGTTAAATACGGCTCAACATAGACTATGATTGCGGAAGAGGTATCAGCCACAATCAGTACCAAAGATGAATGAAATTGGCAATGAGATGAAATTACACAAGTGAAACTATTATTTCATTTAACAAATATCTTTATAGATTAAACACAGCTTTCATTTGGTGTGGCATGATGAAAATTCTTAGTCATAATTTTCTTCAGTTAAGTGTAACAACCGTAATTGAAATAGCAAAGCATTTCAATCACAGCCCCCATCATATTATAAGGCACAACTATTTAACTTATGCCAAGGATATCTTCACTCGAAATAAAAATTATGTTGGTCAATGTTAATAATTACAGGCGGCATACACAGTTTCCAAAAATCAATTCTGTATGAAATGAAATAAGACATTCAATCCTGTATGAAATGAATAAATAAGAATATTGAGACGTTTAATCACCACTACGCATCACACATTAATGACTAGAAGTATGTCTCAGTTAAGTGATCTAGCAAAAATCGTGATACATGAATACATAATGCCCAATGTGATACTGATGGAAAGATTCGTTTCTTTTAAATAGCTATTTACCGATTTTTCTCCACCTAGCTGACTTGAATTCACTTAACTATTGCAACACGAAAGATAAAGATACAGAACAGACAATAATAAAGTAATAAGATTTCAAGAGGAACTTCTTAAATACTCGACATAGCGCAGCAAGAATCGCTCGCTTCTCTATCAGAAATCACATGAGGATCTAAATTTTTGACAAATCTATTTTTCTACAATCACTTTACAAGTGAGGTAATTCTCAAATTACAAGTGAGGCATCTTTCAACTCACTTTGATGCTTGTCTGCCAGCATGATGAGGGGATGCGGTAGGTCCCGCCGCCGGTAGAAACACATGACTTTGGCCTCCACATTTCCATTTGGAGTCTGAAAAGGTAATTTGAGCACGGTTAATTCGCAGAATTTAGATGGCGATTTAATTTCCATTAGATGTGGCGGGGTATAATTACTAAATCACAACATAGGTAAAAATCATTACATTGGTAAAATATGGCTTGTAATTAACTATTATGGAATTCGTATTATATCAGCGCAATCGTAGAAAATATCAAGCATACTCCTAGACGAATGATTGCTTACCAAAACAGTAATATGTGATTTATTCTAATAGGAGTAGAAACTTTGACGAAAGAAAACATGGACATTTTCTCAACATTTATAAACAATTGTGATAAAAATTGTAACTCCTTGGGTAAAATGACTGGGTGAATTGGCAAATGCGGCGCGTAACCACAATTTACTTGGTACCGTAGGTAACCACGGAAAAATAGGATTACTACGTAAACGAGTCTCCAGTGTTCGCGGGAATTATCACGGCCAAAGCATGCTTCCGTGAATATCAATTCAATACAAGCATGCGAAACAACGGTGCATAAATGTTACTTTCACTAACGTTGACAATACACTACAGGCATACGGCAAAATAACACATTAATTTCGCGTGAAGCAATCGATTTGCACATTTATGTTAACATTACCGGCGTGTTTTTACAGATTTTTACACATCAACATTTACCGCTAATTAACAAAGCAGTAAATAATGGGATTAGCGGATTTGAGAATACCACCAAATCGAATGGAACGATAATATTTGCATTCTTCTGGCAAATAAATATAAATAACTGGACTAGCTCATGGACAAAAGATACAAAAAAAGTAATTCGATTACCTTATTCAGCTCCTCTATCCTTCGGATTTGATACGGTGAAGTGGACGATGTTTCGAAATATACATAATCTGCAATGAAAAGTGAATATTTACGTGAGGCACAATTAAGAGTTTTCCAAAAATATTCTACAAAGTTAAAAATTGAGCACTGCTTAAAACCATTCCTAACAAAACAATTGAAAACCAAACAAAAATAGCCTTGTTATTTACTTAATAAAACTAATTCAAATTAAAACAATGTCACGAAATACCAATTGTGGAACTTAAGGAACATCCATGCCAAGCTTAATGCTTTATGATCAAAGTAGTTAATTGTAAGCTCAAATATAATGGTGTCTTAATTAGTCAATATTTTAATTAACAACTACATATGCGAATAGCAATTGCGCACTTATTTAAAAATGAAGCATTCCTTGAGAGTGGCAATATCATTATAAATGAAGTTTTCATCAATAATTGACACTCAAAACAATAAACTTTCCAAAATAATGTTTGGCCGTTTCACACACGCTTTCATGCTGTGCTGAAGATGGTGAAGTAGTTCCTTTTGGCAATAGCGTTTTCCCATTAAATGCACAACAAACGTTGCTATATTAGTTTCAGTAATCACTTCTTAAAAATAAATTCAAATTTAAATACACATATCCAATGAGTTTACTTCACCAGGCCAACAGATGAAAAAATTCATCCGCTAGAAGCGCCGAGATGTGTAGCCGGTCCTACTATTTAAAACTTTGAAGTCAGATTATGATTATATTTCTTACCTCCAACTCTGTACATATTTGCTGTCATGGTGCCACACACGCAGTTCTAAAGCACCTTATAGTAACACTACATCGAGCACTGGAAACATTTAAATCCTTGAGAACGTAAAATTAAACACGATCACAGAGCTACTTCGCTGCAACAACTCGCCATTTTCTCTGCTGGCTGTCTTCCTGTTCAATCCAGTGACGTCACATTCCACAGACCTTCGGCGTACTTCGGGAATAAGCCGCTACACAAAGCCGAATTAGCATCATTGTACACTGACTGTCATTGATGCAACAAAAAAAAACTAGCCCCCGTCAATATGTAAGAGGAGACGTATGCTATAGCACTACTAGATTACGTATTTGGTAGTATTTTGGCGCACGTGCCGAGTTAGCTAGTTGTGACTTACGCAGTTGCTGCACTTCACCGTAAATCGAGCCGGGGCGCGTGCCTCAATTTGCCGTTTTCAACTTGAAATTATTCTCACACACGTACTTTATGATAACTATCAAGTTCTACAGCATTTTCGTAATAATTTAAACCATAAATTGAAGGCACAAGGATTGGAATTTAACATAATATGATTAGGAAATAAAGGCGTACGAAAAATTACAACATTTATTAAAGTAGAATTTCTTTACATGTTTCATAAGTTTTAGTTTTTTACAATCAAGTTTTGTTTACAAAACCATATCACAATAAATAAGTGAAGGATGTCTTTCAATTAAACTTTATAATAAAAATGGCACAACTCCTTCAGGAGCAACATGTTCTTCAGAACAATTACAAGTCTGCTTTTGGACCCAGCCTTAGCTATCTGAAATGTGGTTACACCTGCTCAAGGAATAATGTTCATTAAAGCAAACCCATCAAAGTATCATCCTGAACTAGCAACTCAGTTAAGGTTGGCAAAACTCAAGACAATGTCAATAACTTGAAACATTCTTTGAATGAGACAGCAAGACTTGTAAGCAAATATCAAATGTGCCATATCCAGCTTTCATTCAGACAGTTACTGCATTCTTGATTGCTAATATCTAGTGCAACTCTAGATATGTCATTATGTCATGGAAATGATGAGAACATTTCAAGTAATCGAACAAAGCTGTATGATTCATGAGCTTCCATAAGAGAATGTGTAAAATACATTTTACATTAATATATTTCAATTACACAGACAAGCAACTTGGCATTCTATACAAATATGACCAATACTGCTTATTCCCAGCCAGTGGAAGTAAAAAAAATACCCTTTTGAAAAATATTTACCTCTAGTTTTTCATACAAGAGAGTGCTTTTTGCCTTCAAATGCATCGAGATTACTACACAATCATAGTTTCAAAATACACACCACTTTCTAAGGCAGCAAAAGCTCAAGGTTTCATGAATGTAAAATATTTTCCGTCTTTACAAAATTGAACACTTTCAATATACAAGTGCCACATCAGCTAAAATGAACTGAAACAATATTTTTAACACATTTATTTTGAGGCAAATGAAGGTTATTCTATTCTGAATATTGAAGAAAGTCATAGGAAAGTTGCCAACAAAAGACATTCAATTATAATACACAATTAGTAAGAAATTAACATAGTATACAGATATGCAACCAAAGTCACACTAACAAAACGAAGGAAGACAGACATTGTTATCCAATCCATAACAAGGAATTATAATTAAAATTTGTCTTTTATAAGTGTAAAATACCATACTCTCATACAAAAAGAAACAAGTCTTCACATTTATTTATACAAAATGAAGAGCAATGCTCATTTTCCAGATGAATAATATGAAATGATAAAAAGAAACAAGATAAACATAAAAGAGATAGTCAAGTTCATGGAAAAAAATTATTTGGCAGTGAAATATAAAGAATTAGAGAGGAACTTGAAAAATGACTTAGGTAGCAATTGAAGGAATTTTCTATGAAGTGGAATACATTTCTTTCCATTTGTTAGCAAAGGCAGTAATATTTCATAAGTAACAGTTTTCTAGAATAAACACTTTCAAAAAATTTGAGACTCAAAAGACAATTCACTGATGAATTTGTAGAAAATTAAGTAAGCACCATTTTTCACTCCAAGCACCACAGTATTTATCAGCTATCACATGAAAAGGAAGGAAGTACTACTTCGTTAACTGGTTAAGTTCTCTTAAACTGAAAGTCATTCTTATAATTTTTTCCAAAGGAAGTGGACAAGTAATATTTTGCAACTCACAAGAAATGAGTTTCTAAAACAATTCCTTTAGCTATAGTAAATTAGCAGATTTTACCCTGCAAATTATAGGGGTACTTAACCCATTGGGAAGGGGCAAAAATTGAACAAAAACCAACTTTTACCAATTAATCCACTGGATCAAACACTATGCATTAAACTGATGATTTTTTTCTAGTGGAGATGCTTTTATACAAAGCAAGACAAAATAATAGATTGTACTTGTAAATCTTGGATAAAATAATCATATCTACTAAAAAATATACATAAGTATATGAACATCGGCCAGCAATTGCCTCAGAAGGCACTATTGATGATTCATTAACTGCTCTATTCACACTCACACCGACATTTTTTTCTTAAAAAAATCTTCTGAGTATTCATTCATTAGGTATGAAAAAATAGGCAATGACCTCTGCCTACACATTTTAAAAAATATCCAATGCTTAACTTCTCAGAGTATAGCTCAGCACCAAATAGATTGCTCCAAAGAGGCAACTCTCAACATATTGCATAGCCATTGCCACAGAGCTCATCAGCTAAAATTCCTTCCTACTTGAGAATCTCACTTTGCTGGCCATTCCCTGGGCAGACATAGGTGGTGATCCACAAGAGCTTCTATACACAACGATGGGTCAACCAGCATTTTTTGACAAGTTCAGGGGAGCATCTGTAAAAGATTAAAGAAAAGCATATCACTATTCTTGAGCTTTTTGATCCCAGCCAGGAATCACTTAGGATTACACTTAGATTCTCATTTGGACACAAGCTGAAAACACTGAATCAAAGACTAAATTAACCTTCTAACAGTAGGGTCAAGGTTATTTTCATAATTAATATAATCGATCAAATAATTACATATTCACCACAGCAAAGAAATAGGAATTTTCAAATGACAATTCACAAACAAACCTTTTGGGTTGAGTAACTGGAAAATATCACACAGATTCAATGAACTATAAGTGTATTACATCTGATTTAATTAATATTAAATAATAACATGGGGTGACAACCAATATGTTGGTCACAAATGAAAAACAATCTACAACATTAATATCCCAATTTCATTTATGAGATGACAAATGAATGACAAAATACAATACTTGATTTACCAATATGTAAGAATGTACACTATTATATATTTTATTGATAAAAATTAGGTGGCAATGAATATTACATCTGATCCCAATTATGAATTACAATAACTTCAGTTTTCACAAATATACCTTTGTCTTCACAATCCCTGATCATAGAAGTATGCTACAATCACTATAAAACAATCTCTCTTAAAAAAAAGAGACAAAATACATTAAATTTGCAAAATTTGCACTGCTACAATGGGGGCAACACATTATTACCACAATAAAGAAATAGGCATAATGGAGTCATAGGTGAATGGATTTAAATCAATGCCCGAGTAAATAAACAACACTTATTCCTCACTCATGAATATGAAAACATATTGAACCATGAAAATGAAACACACGAACCATGAATTGAAACACACGAACCATGAATATGAAAACATAATGTCACATAAAATGAGTTTTTTTCAAATAGTGGTGGTAGTTTTTATGAGAGGCGACTGACAGTTAAGGTCATTTGCACCATTAGGGACGGATGGTAAAAGAAGGGTGGAGAGAAACCCAGCATCAACATTAGCCTACTCATGACGAAAGGTGCCAGGGATCCAAAGTTTAACGTCCCATCCGACTGACGTCATACTCACTCAAAATACTTTCCACAAAGCACCTCAAGTAGGGATCAGGATACCGCTTAAAAATATTTGCTGTCTATAGGATTTGAACCATTTCTTTTTCAAACACTAAGACAATTTAGGTTCATGAAGCAAATACTAAAGAAAGACTTTTTTGCAATTATAAAAGATGTTAAATAAAAGTGTAATGTAACCATAAAACATCCACCGTGGTGGAGACTTACTATGATTCATTAGGTATAAGTTAAATTGTCGTCAACCTTACATAGCAAAATAGTACCAAATTTTGGCTCAAAGGGTCAGAAAAGTGTATAATGGAAAATTAAGACCACTATGCTCGGCCTGTTAAGGAACTGACGGACCTCTAGCCAGATCAGTATCATGTAAGACTAAAGAAAAATAATTAATCTGTTGAAGCAAGCTCAAATTTAACATCATAAAAAATGTAACCCTAAATACTAGAAGCAAAACAGTATTATATTATAAGTATTATGTTATCTTATGCACCTAAATAAAAATCATTAAACCACAACTTAGGATTAAAAATTAAAACCTATTTCGTAAAGTTTAGGTGAAATCATTTAGTTTTGACCAGCAACAACAGGCAAAGCATAAAAATGACCTACCCGAAGTCCCATCATCCTTTTTATAGTCCTCTTGAAGGTGCGGCACAAGGGACTGCCAAGGTGGCATCACCCCCATGGATGAATGGCATGGTCCCACCATGACACCGGGGTACAGAGACCTAGAGGCCATGGCATCTCCCGTACGCGCCACCGGAAGACTAGGCATGCCATAGTTTTGAAGCCACAATGAAGGCACTGGAGATGGTGTGGAGCGGTACGACTGCCTCAAGCCAGAGGGCAAACCAGCAGCTGCGGCATAGTAAGGGTGGGCCAAGGGGGGGTGGGGGGACAAGAACGCAGGGGGTGCCAAGCTAGAGGGGGTCGGGAAAAGACTACCCCCTGGGAAGAGAGTCGGTGGCGCAAGGAATGGAATATGAGAGGAGGGGGATGAGGAGGGAGATGATGAAGAGCTCAAAGATGACATACCCGGGCGGGAGAGCCCTCTCGAGTGGGGTGGGGATGATGGGGTTAATGTGGGCGGTGATGGGAGTCGAGGTGAATGCAGAGGCACATGATGGTGGTGGGGGAGGGAGTGCTGTGGATGGTGGTATGGAACAGCTGGGGGAGAGGCATGCCGGTGCCGAGGTGACGGCACCTTCCCACCTCCCCGTGCCGAAACCATCCCTTGTGGAGCCACCTCGCTGATTGGGGAAGGGGGGTGGCAGTCCTGTGAATTGCTGCTGCCCCCTCGCGTTGGGGACCTCAGTAGCGACCTCAGCACAGGAGAGGGCTCCCCCTCTCCCCCATTTCCCTTCTCCGATACCTTCCCAAGCAGCGAATTGATGCTGTAGTTGCTCAGCCGGTCCGCGCCCTTGGTTGGTGGTGGAGAAGGGACTTCCTCAACAGGCTTCAGCCTCTGCATTTGGCACGTGCTGTTGCTGGCATTCGTGGGAGGCTTGCGGCACTCCACCAAGGCACTGGAACGAGACTTGTGTCTCTTGGAGGTTGCGTGGTCCTCTAGGCTAACTCTCTCCATCTCCCTGAGGATGCGCTTGCGTGGTGAAACGAGGCTAGGGTCCAATTTCCCAACCGTGGCCACTCCACCCCCTTCTGATTTAATGACATGGTTGTGGGTCACATTTGCACCACTTGTCCTAGCAACACTGTCACTAAACCCACCAAATTTTTTCCACAAACTTTCAACAAGGTCAAGCAACTTTGGTCGAGGACTGGCTCTCCTTTCCAGACCAACCGAGTCACTGACATCTTGAGCCTTCACATCGGACGGACTGTGAGGACGTCTTCTTCTTTTTCTTACTGGATGCGAATGGCGTAGCTTTTTGAGTTGTCTACTTCGTTTCAATGGTTGCATAACAAATGACATTTCTTTACTAATGCCTTGTCTTGGCGTCCCCTGCTTCCAACTGTGATCTCGTTGCCATGGTGAACTTTGCACTGAGGAATTATCATCCGACACTGCAAAATATAACAAACCCAATTCTTAGGCATTTATAAGTACATAGCTCCAAAACCTTTAGTATATAATAGGTTTAAGCCTGAATACAATGGTTGAGTTTGATTTCAGTTTAATTTGAGTTTGGTTGGATTTCAGTTAAACACCAAAATTGATCTGTGATGTCAAACATCCTCATTCAGTTTGGACTCCCCCAATTTTTGAAGAGGCATAGCAGAACAATTTGGAATACAATGCAAAATAGATATAACCTACGTACCTCTATAACTACAGTTCTTGAACTGAACACACAATTTCTGATTTTAACAACAATAAATATAGCGATCTTGGCATTGAAAAAAAAAATGTTTTATAAAAATGTTACACTATATAATATAGGAAACAATCAAACAGCACTGCACACTAAAGGTGGGAATCAAACATGTGATCCTTTCTTTATAAAGCTGAAAATAATTCACCCACTGCTGAAAATGAATGAAAACAATGCTAAAAAAGAACATATCTACCAGCCTATATACACTAAATTCACACAGCAATCATTTAATAAATATATATTTTGTACAAAGACGGTTAATTCATACATTAGAACAAAATACATTGATAACTGAGGGATTAAACAACTATAAGGAGGGAAGTCCACAGCAGTAAATTGCATGAAGGCAAATATAAGAATAAAAATTAATTAAATTTGGTGGAACTGGAAAGTCATTTACCTGGTGATTGTCAAACCCGATTTAATTATGGTAAGGCAATTGACGTTTTAAGTGATTCTCCATGTTAAGGAGTATAAAAGTTGCGACAGGAAATTATTCATTTACATACCACTAAAATTATTAATGAAAAGCAAACCACTATCAGTCATTGAACTGGTGACTTATTAAAAGATGAAAATTTACTCGTAAAACTTAAGCGGGGGAAATTTGTTACAAATTAGTCATCAATCCCAGTAAAATACTGATTTTGTGAACCATAAACGATACATGAAAATTTTACACCATTGCACACATGAAAAATAATCCTAACACTACATCAGTTCTGTTACTGCAATGAAGTAAATGTGTGAAATAGATTTCATGTAAAATTCTCATTAAGTGTTCCACTTCACTCACTTTTTCCTTGAATTGCTCATGAAATGCACAAATGTTTCTCATTCTTATACAAATATAACTCGGTCACTTATAAATATAATCAGTAACATCCAATAACCAAGCCTCCAGCATGGGCCTTCTTGATTTTAAGTGTTATCTTTTATGGTTAAACATGTGTGTCCACAATTAATGAAAATTCCTTGTGACTTCCGTTACCATGAAATTTGAAGGTGGGCAGCATTAAACAGTATACACACAAAGAAAATACATATTAACTTATATAATTCCAACCTAATTTTAATTATTTTTTTCACGGAATAACTTCATTTCAACAAACAAATAAGTCCATTGATCAAAATGAAACACTTTCAGTCAACATTATGGTATGAATCAAACTTCACGTGCTTGCTTTCTGGCTACTTCATTATTACGAGTTTTGAATGTCACCGAGCATTTCAACATAACTCACCTCTACTCTTTCGCGATTTTGGTTCAACCACTCACTGACCTACGATAAAGTTACTATAAGCACCGAAATGATTCCTAATTCCATACAAGTCTATGCACAAACCACTCACCACTTAAAGACGCTGAGCTCTCTTGTCTTGGTGTGCTACCAGGCACTGCCATGGTAGTCGAGGACGCAGACGAAGGAATGGGCCAACACGTCTTTTTCGGTACCGGCACCCACGACGTACGTTCACCATCTTTCCTATGTGACAGCTCAAGTATGAATTTTCCATCTGTAACAGAACAACACGCAATTACTAAAGCTCCACTAACTGCCAGTATTTCTAATTTCACTGGGCATACATTCCGTAGCGTATTTCAAATACTGGGAACACAACGAAACGCTGTCTTTAACCATCAAATGAAGAAATTGAACGTAGTTTTTTTACAAATCATTTGCTCAGTCTAATTCTAAAGAATGTTCTTTGACTTCACATCAAGCGAAACGCCCGTTCTGTGATAAAAACTGTTACCATATTAAATGACAATCAACTCAATGTTACATTGTTAACGCAACAAAATATGTAAAAATTACAAAATGATTAATTCTACATATCTTCCGTGCAGGAAGAATCAAACAAAGCTAAGTTGTCCTCTACTACTCCAAAGATCTAGCACAACACATAACGATTGATGGATCCAAAAATAAAAATATACCCATATAAAATTTGAGACGTCCTCCAGTGACTGTCTTGCAACTCTCCGTGTCATTGGGAATTGATAAACTTGGGCTCTGTGACCCATTAGCGTTGCTTGGACCGAAGCCCTTCTTTCTGCCAGTGTTAACTTCAGGCCCACCATTCTTGTTCATTTCTTCCGTCATTTTGGCACATGATGCAGACGTCGAACTGTCTTGCACTCGCATTTCTTTTATCCCATTTTAACTGTTCACCCTAACCTAACACAAAACAAACTAATTTTGTCCCGGCTCACGGCCCTCTCGGAGACTAGCTCCATTGCCTGGTATGTGGGAATGCTTCGCTTACTACTCCATGTTCGTTGTTCCACCTGCTGAGAATGAATGAACACAGTGTGCTTTTCCGACATTAACGGGAATCCAAGATTTCACCGTAAGTGACATAAGTAATCATAAAAATAATTTTCGGCGAGAATAATTCCCTTAAAGAAATATAAGATGCAGTGAACAACAATTTCCTAACGGAAAACTTATCGAATGTAGTGGTTTATCCTCGTCAACACTTTTTGGTTCATTCCATCGTTCCCATGACACAAGTTCACTGAGGTCGTCCATTTGATCATTCCTTAATTCAATCGAAAGTCGTTCGTCTTTCTTAGCTTCGTTGGGGATGCAATTTCTTTTAGTTTAAATTAAAAGTAATTGGTTAGTACTATAATTTTCTTGCGTATTTCAGTGAATGGTTATAAAATTCAAATAAATAAAATGCGAAAGAGTTAATTAATTCGAAGAATTTATTTGAACAAACATTATTTACAGCCGTGGGAATGCTCGTGTACCACAAGACATAACCTCAAAATTTTAAAAAGTATATTTACAAATAATTGTATTCTTAAGGCAACAGAGTGCCGAGTGGATAATCTCCATCATACTGTATGCTCTGGCAGGAAAATATAGTCATTCGTTTGGAATTTGACTATCTTCAATAAGATTTGAAGCTGGACAGTAAGCCTTAAAGGAATATTCACTTTTTGGAAATGAGCCCTGAAATAAAGAAATAACATATGTTAACGGCGTCACATTTTTTTTTCAAAATTCAATAGAAAGGTAGGTTAACGTACTGGATTTACTACTTGACATCCCATGTACGACGTGGTAAACGCACTGAAATTATCTGCAACGACGACGACGTCTGGTAGCGGGTACAGGGAAAGAGCATTATCAAATGACCAATATATTGGGCAGACAGTTAATGGCAATGGTGATAACGTTGCTTGGCAAACTATTGTCTTCGCAAACTGAAAGTAAAATTTTATATTAGCCCAGCATAGTTACAGTGTAATAATTCCACAATATAAATGCGTACGTGATCAGGTATTTCACCATCCGAAGGGAAATGTATAGTGTTCCTGCATAGTTTGGTAACCATGTCATGTCGTAAGATCACAATCTCCTTCGTACAGTATTGCAACCGGCATGGGTTACTGGTAAATATTGCCGATGGTATTTTTTCCATAAATTCTTTGGTAACATACTTCGGCAATGGAGTTCTGGAAATAAGTAGTGTATCAATAATCTGATACATAAATATGCATGCATGTCAAAGCTATTGATTTAAACATTATACTATCAAAAGCACTTGCATATTACTATCAGTTTTAAATTAATGGCTTACCACCACTCAACGGAAAACCTGGGCAAAAACAAAACAATTATAGTCTCCCAAAAGGATACAAATCCATCCCTAAGTATTTAATAGGGCTGTTTTCAAACTAACACCTCACCTTGGTAATATATTTGCTGAAGCAGGATCTATTGGCCCAGGCACAAAAATAAACCTGCTGTTTTGGAGAATTGGAGGGTATTCAGCAATTATATCAGCAAGATCTTTCAAACAAGATTTTAGAGTATGTGCATAAGTGCTCCTATGTTGGGTTGATAAGAAGTTACCCATCAATACAAAAGCTATTGGAGGGAAATGAGAATACCCACGGAACAGTACTTTCAGTTTTTGAAGAACCTGGAATTTTTCAAGAACATTTTAGAAAAATGAAATATTTTCATGTACTAAACTATAAACTTCATCTTTTTACCTTTATCTGATCCAGCCAAACATCAGAAATAAAAACTATTATTCCATCTTCATTGGTTTGCTCAATTTTGAACAATTTAGATGATGACTTGATGTTTGTAGGTGAAGGACCTCCAAAAACATTTAGATTTCCAAAATAAGCTCTGGAATAATATAAACATTTCTGGATGAGAATAAAAAATTCTGGGCAATTGAATTCATGAAAAAAATCACAAATCAAATCGAAGGGGTTACTCAACTCAAAATTAATTTTTTGAATGATGTAAAAAGCTTCCAAGTGCACACAAAACACACTAAGGAAGAATAAGGTAAAACTTAAAAATTAGTGTTTTGAGCTTGAGTATTCAATATATAACTGGATAGGACAGGATAACTAGTTAAACAGGGTATAGGCTGGCCCAACCAAAATTTTTATATCCTATGATCATCTTGATGATGAACTAACTTAGCAGCCCAGCATCCTTGGCTTTGTGGGTGCACCCAGGAATGCTGCAGGGAAATCAACGAGAAACAAATGATGACGAATGAAAGAACTGTCTAGCTCTCAAAATCATAGCAAATTCCAATTGGGAATAGGACATGCCTATTCCAAATTGTAATTCACCCATTACTACTCTATCTCACCTGGTTCCTCCTGAATTGGTAATTCAGTCGAGGTGGGAAGTGTTAGTATAAGTGATTTTGAGTTCTTACAGCCTAAAGTGCTTCGTGGGTGGGAGCAATAAAAAATACTCCTAGTAGAGTCACCCATGTAACTGATAGCTGCAAAGGTATCCCATTACAGAGGAGTTTCTCAAGTTTAATAAATGGCTTCCCAAGAAAAAGGATGGTCAAGTAAAACATTATATGGGATAGCATAAACCAGAGCAGGTAGAGCAGTTCACCCATTTAGCAAATGTTTTAGATGAAAATGGGCGAATCAGTAAAAACATTAAAAGAGGAATTTCTGTAAAGAAGCTTTCACACAGAGTTGATGACCACTACCCTAAGTAACAACAAAAATACAAGATTAGCAAAACCATTGATATAGGTCATCATTATAGACCAATTGCCATACCATCAGGTACACCCAAAATATTTGAAAAATTAATTGAACTAATGCCATTGCTTCAATCTTCCAGCTTTCCTCACGAACTTGACTTTTTCCCAGTGTTCTACAGATCCATGTACTTGAATATAAATATTACTTAACTAGAAATATAAGGAACTATCAGATTGATGTAATCTATATTGACCTGAATAAAGTCTTGGGTGAAGGGATTAGTTTCCTATTAATGAACAAATAAAGAGTATATTGCATTTCCTGGACCGTTTCTAATGCGTTTGAAAACCTATTTTAACAGGAATATAGGGAGGTCCAAATGAGGTATTTTCGCCCAAGAGAGAGAGCCGGGCGCCCCTCCTTAATTGCCAAATGACTTTAATTTACTGATTCATGATTGGAATAGCATTTTAGTTCTTTCATCTACACAGTTTCTCTCTTAACTTCCTTTAATCTAAATCATCGAACATAAGAATGGCACAATAAATGTTAGGGTACTAACTATTCATTATGCATCTGCATACAGTTTAATATTTCATTAAGTGTTTGCATCGGAACAGAGAGGTAAAGCATTTTCTGCATTTCACAAATGCTGATATGCTTTACCAATTTTTGGGACTTGATGAGGAAAATATGGATACTAAGACTATTATTAGTTTGTGATCCTCCACTTTTTACTACATCTTTTAATTTTAATTCTGTTAACACAGGGGAGAAACAAGCATAAAATTCAGGCATAGTAAAAAAGCTTTCTCGTAAACATTATTTTACTTGTCAGCAAAATTTGATACTTGTAATGTCATTCTTATAATTAACCTCTTGTCTTGTGAACTAAATACTTACCGGCTAGTTTCTGAAGATTCAGCTGGAGGAAAACCAATAGCTTTAACATGAAGAACTCTGTCATCATACACACCTTCAGCTAAAACAAAACAGTTCTCTGTATGCAGCCCTGTATGGAATTTGTATGACACCCAAGTTAAGGAACACAACCGACAATTATATTTAATTTCAGTAGTTTGGAGTTTTCCCCCAATCCACGTCACTCACTCACATAGTCATAGTTAAGTTAAAAATAAAACATGCAAGCAAGCAGCAAATATGGGCATTATTTATGCGTAGCATCTTCAGGTCAGAAGACCTGAAGACACCATCTGCAACACCGGCAAAACTGTCATCCTAGAAAATGAACCCATGCATAAGAAATTCCAGAAGATATAGATCTTCATGGCAGGAGATATGTTAAAATTCTTTTTAAGAGGGTTTTTCTTCATGAGAAATGAAAAAGCTTTACCTTACCAGGCATCGAGTGTATGTCACAGTCAATATGCAAATAATGATACCACTGACACAGACAGAACATTAATCGTGCCTCAGCTTACCAAGGCTTATAGTAAATCCATGGCAGCTCACTTCCCTTCTGGTGAAATATGCACAAACATTTCAGATTCAACAAGGCTTAAAGCTGTATATTTTTATTCACTGAAATAAATATGGTTATTTTATACTCTTCAGTTTGAGGCTTCACTTCATGAAAGTATTTGATTGGATTTCCCTAAACAAAAAACCAACTCTTCAACACACATCACCCCTACCCTTCCCATTCCCCTCTACCCTACCCCCATGCAACATCATAGTCACGACCTTTTTCCTTACCTTACCCAAATAACCCCAAACCCCACCTTCAACATCCTACCCTTCCTTAACCCCCCCAACCCTAGCCACCTCCCTCCCCTCTATCCTAAGCACATATATTCCAGTGCTGCATGTAAATGAAATTTGCACCTAATTATGCCTCAAGCAGGTGAAATACATTGTATCCTAAAATAAAGTCCATGGACAATTACAAAATCCATTAATATGGATGGTAATTTTATATTCAACAAAGTATGTGCAGCTATGAGAGATAACATCATTTTGAAATTTGAGAAATGGGAATGAAGTCTCATGGATTTTGATAAAAAACATTTTGCAATGTCCTCTTGTATGTGAAAATGATATCATCATGCTAAAGTTTTGCTAGTGACTCCAAAAGACACAGGACTGCTATTTTTTACCCTCCTGGGAGTGCCACACAATAGGCATCTCTCCTTAAAGTACGGTGACAATTTCAATGTGACACTATAGCATTGATATTACAACTCCATCCAATCATGGAATTCATTTCCCAGTCAATAAATAGTCCCGAAGCATTAGTACTCGTGATTCCCGCTCTCAGTGATCATTTCATGAGAATGCCATGAATACACACTAAGAGTATTAGATTGAAAGCAGTGCCCAGAAATGAAATCGAAGCCGTTAACAAGAAGTAATATAATATGGGTTAAGTGGAAACAAAGAGCTAAATAAAATTCTTTCACAATATTTAGGAATAAAAGTGGTGAAAGAAAACTAAATATAAGCATTCAATACAACTGTTTTGAATTCTATCATGAAAAGGCTAGAATTTAATAATTAGCAACTGTTAGGATGTATGCCATCATGTTTCACTGCACAAGAAAATTTTATTTCAGTTTTAATTTACTACATCCCATCAATTACATCAAGGAGGATGTTATCAAAGTGTAAATTATGCAAAGTCATTTTCATGAACAATTTGCTTGGCATGTATATTAATCTGTTTTTAGTTGAAGACTATTTACTTCAGTAATGAATTAAATGCACACTATTGGTTGGGTAGCAATTGACAGTTTTTTATATTTAAAAGTGTGAGGATATTAACACATCCATCATCTAGAGCCCATCCATCATCTAGAGCCCATCCATCATCCAGTATCTCATACAATTCAAACACTTCAAAGGATCCATGAACCATTATCATCCTCCTGCCTGATTTACTTAAGGGCTCCTACCCTGAAAACTCTTTCAATGTTCCAGTGTTTTGCAGTTATGACACTTACCTTTGCAGTGTAAAATTTATAATAAATAAATTTTAACAGTAATCATAAAAGGATATTGTTCCAGACAAATCCAAGCAAACAGAGCCTGTTGGATCTTCCAAGTAAAATCGCCCCTCTTTCATCTGAGTTAGGAGACCAAGAACAATTATATCCTTTAGACATGCAGAAGAACTAAGCAAATATTCAATTAATGGAAGATCAAACTTTTGCACTGTTTCTTCTTTGTCTTCTCCAGGCATCACAGGCATGAATACAGAATGGCGCAATGTACGTTGTCTCAATATGATGTACCTGAATATGGAAGCACAAGTAATAGTAAAAATATGGAAAGCAATATTCGTGATTTTGATATACTCTATAGTATCAGGTTTAACTTTGAAGGAATTCCATTCATGATGAATAAAAGATCGGTAGTTATTTTCCACAAAATAAAGACATATTGTTGACAGCAATCTAATGCATATTATGTACGGATGTTATCATGTACTTATGTATGAGGGGAGAAAGAGGAGGCGGATGCTGAGAAGATGGAGGACAGGGAAAATTCAAATAAATTAGGGGGTTTGTTAAAAACACTAGTAGGAGGAGATTGATTAGCGTGATACTGCTATTTACCAGAATTAATTATTTAGTGGGAAAAAAAAGGGAGGGAACAAAGAACATGGGGTGGGCAGTTTTTTTTCAACAACAGCTAAGGCCTAAAAAGCATAGAAATCGTTTAGAAGAATAATAGGGGGCATGCTGGATTTACATAAAATTTTCTGAGGCAATGCAAAGTCTATTTTTGAGATAAAGAAAAATGTTTAAGTAAATCTGGAAATGGATTGAATTATACTCCTTTAAATTACTGAATAAATGAATCCTTAAGACAACAAATGTTCACCAAAAATAAGAATGGCAATTTTTCACCACAAATAATGCTACCTTACATTGCTTTAATCATGGTGATGAATCACATTGACCAAGTGACTCGAGGTTTCAAAATATCTTCCCTTTACCTCTAAAATTTTAGTGGAATGAAGAAATAAATTTGAATTAACCAGAGCTTTTAAATTAATTTCAACCACTTAATTTGCATATAATTTGTACTGAGTTGTATTTGATCATGCAATACAAAATTATGGACTTTGGTAATAAGTTATTCAATGCACGTTTTAAAATGAAAGGACATTTCTACGACAGAAAAAGCAATGCATTTACCTAGTATTTCATGTATTAATGCATGCATATCCTGGAGATACGATAACTTCAATGCCAACTACATGGTGATTGTTCCTTCTGGTCCCTGCTTGGGTTTTGAAAAAATGTTTAATGCCTGCTGGCCAGGAGCACCCAAGCTTTCCCATGGCAAAATCCACTGATTGGTTTGCAGACTATTTTATTGCTGGCCCCAGTGGTGATGGGGTAACATCCTTGCCTGGCAACCCAGAGGTTGCAAGTTCAATATCCACCTAAGTTAATTTTCCTAAACCAAGGGCTAGGTTGTATGTATTTGTCTTCAAAGTAATGTCGAAGGGTTAGGTGGAAGAAGGGGCTAAGTCTCAATCTCGCCAAATTAAGTCAATAAGTAAATAAAAGGTAGCACATTATTTGTGGTAACTAATGCTTACTAACCCTAATACATAGGAGACTCCATGTCTATTCAAAACCTATTTTAATTGGTATGCTACCATTAATAATAACTAAAAATTTTTCTTTCCAGTTTTATTTTTACCAAATATCTTAGTGGCCTTGCCTACACAAGTTTAATAAACAATAAGTACAGCAGGCATAAATTTAATATTCCTATGTATTTGCTTTAGTTCTATGCTATTCTTTTCACAATTATAGGCACATGCGAATCATACACGATTCATTTGTTTTGAATGTAAAATAAGACTAATAATTACGAACCCATTTACTTCTTGTTAATAAACAAATTAATTATACTGCTGTTCATATACAGGTGATTTATTTAATGACTGACAAATTGTATTTCTCTTGGCATTTACATTTATATGAAAAGGACAACTAAGTGAAAGACAAGCAGTTATACAAATTGATCAATTCCTCTCCGGTAAATTCGAATTCAGTAGCCAAGTCCTAAGAATGACTCAAGTTTGATTTAGATATTTGCTATAATTGCACTTGATTTGAAGCCCTTACTTATATCTTCATGATAATCACGGATTATCAATTCTTGACTGAATTTGCAGTAGACCTCCAAGATATTATAACCTCTGCCAAACATTTTAGTCCTTCACAATTACTTATGCTGATGTCTCCCATCTTTTATTCTCATTATTCAGCTGTCCTCAATAGTTTCTCTCTTCCATATTTCCTTCTATTAATATTTTTGGTAAATAAATGCATTTATCATAAAGGGTGTCCAAGTAGATTCTCCTTCTGACATACTTCATTCCTCATCCAATCTTAGGAGAAATTCTGCTCTCTCTGTCTATTCATTTTTGTTACAGTCATTAGTCTGCAGTGCATGAGATCCAACCAAAGAGAAGTAAATTCCCAATATAAGTTTATAGGGTAGTTCTATTTGGCATCACTAGTTGCTTATTTCAATGGAAAGCATTACTCGTCAGTACTAACCTGAAACCTTAATTTTTTTCCTCGTAGTGCAGATGATGCAGCTGCCTAAATAGAAAAATTCTGTTGCTTGCATTTCCTTTCCATAATCTGCCAAATTCCATTATCATTACAATAATTTTGGAAAGGATAATTAAGTTTGAAAATATTCCAATATCAGACAAACTATATAGGATTACATCGTACTAAGTAGCTACTCACTTTCTATATTCCTACTCCTGACTTCATCCATATTTTCCCAATGAACATTCCACCCTTTTCTCCAATTTTTTTCCCAATAGTTATTTTTTGGATCATCCCTCATCACTTTTCACTCTGCTAGTCATCCAGTCTATCATACTAAAGTCAGACAAGGTTTTTACTAGGACCTACAAGTCTGATAGAATGTGACAAAGTAGAATTCACCCCATAACTAAAAGGAACACCATTCTCACCACGAATTCCTGATTCTCAAATCATATTCTTGATTTGCATATTGATGTCCTGGCTTTGAAAACAAATCAGTATTTCTATTCTTGCCTAATTTTTGATGAAATTGATTATTCCCAACCTTTTCCTGACTGAGTGACCACCCTGTAATAGAAGCTAAGAATATGATTTTTGTGATGACATTATCAGACAAAGATGATAATGAGTAATCAGAAGGAAGCTTTTCACTCTATTGAAAGTAAGTAGAGATTGGAGGGAAGGCAATGATACAGGTGATGCCAGACCATTCCTTACACTGCCATGGTCCCTGATGCATTTCCCACTTCCTAAGTATAGGTACAGTTATGTGTCTGTTACATGAAGTAAAGACAAACTGTCTATGGCCATCATCCCACTCAATGTTTCAACTTGGTCAAGAGAATGAAACAGTTTTTGGCGTCACTTGGTGGAAATTCTTCATACTGAAATTAAATTTAAAATACTTCGCCTTTCCACATAAACCACTTTTATTACTACCTAGGTTTCCTTATGGTATAACATCATCAGGTAAAAATACAAGTCAAACACAGGATATATAGTTCTGGACGGAGTGGAAGAGGAGGGAAGGAGGAAAGCAAGGATTGGTTGAGGTATGAAGAGGGGGCGGAGGAGGAATGGTAGCATTGAAAAATTAGCAGGCTGGGAGAGGGAATTAATACATTGTTGAAACTATAAAATAACAGAAATATACATTGTTGGGAGAAAAAAAAATATATTTTTTTTTCCTCCAACAATATTCGTATAAATTTTTTTTCTCTCTCAACAATGTATTTTTCAACAATGTATATTTATGTTATTTTATAGTTACAACAATGTATTAATTCCCTCTCCCAGCCTGCTAATTTTTCAATGTTACCATTCCTCCTCCACCCCCTCTTCATACCTCAACCAATCCTTGCTTTCCTCCTTCCCTCCTCTTCCACTCCGTCCAGAACTATATATACTGTGTTTGACTTGTATTTTTACCTGATGATGTTATACCATAACGAAACCTAGGTAGTGATAAAAGTGGTTTATGTGGAAAGGCAAAGTATTTTAAATTTAATTTCAATTGGTCAAGGGAATTTTCAAATGGGAAAAATTTGCCATTTTGACATAACAACCAGAGATGATTTTCATGACCTACTGGGGTACATTTCTCAAACGTACAAGTTGTCCACAAGTCCTCCGAAAACAGTCTTACAGGCAATATAGAACTTAATTATGCATACTATGTAATGCAAACAGTGACAAGTGCTGAACCTTTACCCCCATCAGCAGAATTCATATAAGCTGACCAGCATACAAGCTTGTCAGCTGGGTTAGTCAAGAGGTAATGCACCTATCTGCAGACACAAAGGTTATGAGTTTGATTCCTGTCGCCATCATGGGTGCTGTGTAAACTCTCATCACACTGCGGGATCATGATGGTGTGGTGGCTAACGTACTGTCTTCCAACCGAGAAGGCCCACGTTCAAAACCTGGTGACAACAGATATTTAGCAGTGGTACCCTGATCCCTACTTGAGGTGCTTTGCGGAGAGCACTTTGAGTGAGTACTCCATCCATCGGATGTGATGTTAAACTGTGGACCCCTTGGCGCCTTTCTTTAAGAGTAGGCTAATCCCAATGCCAGGTTTCTCTCCACTCTTCCTCCTTTTCCATCCATCCCCTAATGGCACAAATGACATTAGCTGTCGGCTGCCTCCCCTATATCTACTTCTACTACCCTGATCGTACTGCCCTTTAGAAACCAAATGGTAAACTGAGAGCTAATTGGGATCCCAAGGGGCACACAGATCACCACAGAGAAATACAAACATGTACATTTGAGAAATAGGTTACTGGTGCAGTAGACCAATAAGTAGATCAAGAACCCTCGGTCTTAATGCGTTTTCCTAATTGCAAGAAATACTCACAGAAAGCAATTAGTTGTAGGAACAATTTGAAATGTTTTTCAGTTTCATTTTTACATGAGTAGCTCAGGTGAACATGCTCTCTGATTACAGGAATAAGATTGATCAGTTCAAATGTAGAGCTTTATCTTGAAATAAAATGAAAATTCTGATAGCCGTAAAAAGCTTTATCTTGATAAAAACATCTGAGATAAATTCCTCGGAATTTTGCTAGGTCTTCACTTCCCAATGGGCAAACATTTTTAGTGATGCTGTTCATTCTTCCTCAAGAATGGATGGAAGAAAGGATGCTCTGGTCCTTGATCCCATGTTTGAGGGAAAACCACCCTGGTATTAGTAAATATATTTTGGGTGAATATCCTAAATATGAACTAAAACATTGCAAGCCAATGGAACCATTTATGTTGGTACCAAGTATATTGAACCACCAGGGTCTCACCTCACAGTGAAGACCATGCCAATGAATTTGGCAGCCAACTAATTGAGGTTTCAAACAAAATGGGGATTTATATCTACAGAATATTGACAGCAACTGTAAGTGCATGTGGTGGGGGAGTTATTACACAAAAGCCTTAGAAGGTGAAGTACCTGCAATGATGATATTAGGACATCCCTGAGAGCCATTTCTGGTGGTGATGTTAAACTCGACAAACATCTATGTACTATGTTCCTTTGCTTCCTATCTTTGACTAAAAACTTATAGCATGATATCAGTATTATGCGGCTTCCATTGCATTCAATTTGCTATCACTGCTAAAAATAATTCTAATATATTTTTAACCTCAAACTTATAAACCAGAAGTAACTGCCATGCTTACCGATTCTTGAATAAGTCAGTTTTTGCCTGAGCAACATCAAAAAGGGAAGGAGTGTATTTCGTATTTGGCACCATTTCAAACTTTTTCCTCTCCACATTATACATAGCCCTAGGCACTTCAAAAGCATCAATAACATTTAATATAAGATCTGTTTCATCAGATTCTGACCTTATACATTCCTGAAATTGAAAAACTTCATATGCAGCAACCCATTCACGCAATATTAACTTACAATTTGAATGTACTAAGCTTTCATTTGTATGCTTCATATCATCTCACATACCTGGATGGCTAAATCAATATGGCATTTTTCTACTACTGCATTTGTTAATGATTGGCCTCTAATGTGTTCTAAAAATTTCTCAAGCCATTCTTCACGCTCACTTCCTTCCAAAGGCCGTAACAATTCCAAAAGTTGGATACAAACGTCACTGAAAAAGAATGATCGACACGTTAAAAAAACATGTTTTCGAAGGAAAATTAATATTAAGTTGTTAAGGAATATATCCACACATACTTTCTCAGGTTATAACCATTCAACTTAAACGTTGATAAAATATTTTTCTTGAGTTTCAGATCAGCCATGTTCCCGCCGTTCCCGCTTGTATGAACCCGCCATAAGAGTGCTCATTTGTTTTGTTCCATACTGTCTCGTTCCTTCGTTTTGAACAACAAATTGTGTCAGGAAAATGGCTGCCCGAGGCAGACGCGTATTACAAGAGGATTTATCCAATGTAGAATTTGAAACCAGTGAAGATGTTGATGTTGTTCCGACTTTTGACAGTATGGGCCTTCGAGAAGAGCTCTTACGTGGTATTTATGCTTATGGTAGGTATTGGTCATCCTAGTTATTCAGCTACCGCGCACTGCTTGTTGATCTTGGTGATAATTTTTAAATGGAGCATTACTGCATATAACTTATCTGTGTGACTTCATATTATTCAAATGTGATTTAGGATTCGAGAAACCATCAGCCATTCAGCAAAGATCTATAAAGCCAATTGTCAAAGGAAGGGACGTCATTGCCCAAGCTCAGTCTGGTACTGGAAAAACAGCCACCTTTTCCATCTCAATTCTTCAGTCATTGGACACAACCGTGAGAGAAACACAGGTCCTATGCCTTTCACCTACAAGAGAATTGGCTGTACAAATCCAAAAGGTTATTTTAGCTTTAGGAGATTACATGAATGTTCAATGCCATGCTTGTATTGGAGGAACAAGCCTGGGAGAGGACATTAGGAAGCTTGACTATGGGCAGCATGTTGTATCTGGGACCCCAGGGCGAGTCTTTGGTTAGTACATTGTGTAAGAGCATGAGGATAATGTCTATCCTAAGCGGAGTTCACAAATTTTTCAATTAGCTCTTCTAGATTTATCCTCGAGGGAAAATATTGACTCTTAATTTATAAAAATGTCGGTGTTCTTACCATTTCAGATATGATAAGACGAAGGGTCCTTCGTACTAGGTCCATCAAAATGCTTGTTCTTGATGAAGCTGATGAAATGTTGAACAAGGGTTTTAAAGAGCAGATTTATGATGTCTACAGGTACCTTCCACCAGCCACTCAAGTTTGTCTTATTTCTGCCACACTGCCTCATGAAATATTAGAAATGACGAGTAAATTTATGACTGATCCTATTCGGATACTTGTGAAACGGTAAGTTTTGAATTGGGTTTTGTTTTGACTGGAAAATAAGGCTGGATCAATAATTTCCATGTGCCATGCGCTCATATTTTGGCTGGGCAACAAAATTGTACTATGTGATGTTATATTTTCCAGTGATGAATTGACCCTGGAAGGCATTAAACAATTTTTTGTGGCGGTTGAACGAGAAGAATGGAAATTTGATACCCTATGTGATCTGTATGATACTCTCACCATTACCCAGGCCGTCATATTTTGCAATACAAAACGTAAGGTTGACTGGCTGACAGAGAAAATGAGAGAGGCTAACTTCACTGTAAGTTCAATGCACGGTGACATGCCACAGAAGGAGAGAGATATAATCATGAAGGATTTCCGGTCTGGACAAAGGTATTTCCTGATATAATATAACGTAATTTCTTTTACTGTAAAAATTCAAAATTAATAATTGCTTAATTTCTTTCAGTCGTGTGCTGATATCTACCGACGTATGGGCTCGGGGTATTGATGTCCAACAAGTGTCATTGGTCATAAATTATGACCTCCCCAACAATCGAGAATTGTATATTCATAGGTATGTAGTGTGAGGTCACGAGCCTTAACTAGTTGCCACGATTATCATGCTATCATTAATATCATGTATATTTTAGGATTGGCCGTTCAGGACGTTTTGGCAGGAAGGGTGTAGCCATCAATTTTGTGAAGAGTGATGACATTCGAATCCTTCGTGATATTGAGCAGTACTATTCCACACAGATTGATGAAATGCCAATGAATGGTATGATATTAATGGCGTTGAATAATTTTATTGGTTTTTATTGTTTTACTATGGGACTAATGTTTATTATTTTCGTTTCAGTGGCTGATTTGATATGAACAACCTGGCTGTCTAAGCTACCCTTCTCGTTTATATGTATGGAAAATGTTTTATATATCTGATGTCCTTGATAATCTATGCATTTCTAGGTTAACATAAAAATAAAGCGTATTGCTCTAAATTACAATGAAAACTTTTATTCCATGGTAAATAAAGATTACATATTAGTTTTATCCTAAATGATCTACTGATCATTTTAGGTTCTGTACAAGAACATTGGTGAATGTGAATATAAAAGGCTTAGAATTTAAATTCCTTGTACTTTTTGGCTTGCTTGTTTTCTTGGTGTTGTTGTCGCTTTCTCTTATTCTGGAAAGAGAAAAAATGTATTACAGCATCACATTTTGTTCAATTCATAAAATAGATTTCTTAGCTATATTATAACAATACAAGTCACCACAATAAATATTAATATCATTCAACTACAACTCCATTTAATAAGTACAACAGTAGACATTATTTTGGATCTATACCTCGAATGAAATATATTTTCATTACTGATGGATGAGCTACGCAAGGAAAAATTTGATTACCTTGTCAAGTGGTTTTCCATGGGTTAAGGCATGGCCTACTACTGTAAAACTAAGTAATTTTGCTGGTACTTAATTGAAGCCATTGATTAGGAGTAAATACGTATTCCCTGGTTGGACAAGTATTAGGGTTAAATATTACAGCATGACTAATAATATTGTACCAGATTCAGTAATTTTAAAATTTAGCAATATTAAAATTCGCTAACCATTAACAAAACTATCCATCCATTGAAGACTAGATATATACAATTTTCTATTGCGTGACATTTTAATTATTCAAATTAAGCACATCAGAGGTAAAAGTGCATGCATGTAAATAATTAGTTTCATATTATTAGTAAGTCACTGCAAGCCCAAATTAATTGACATCACAACAGTTATGGGCTTCACTGAACATCCACTTTCAACATTTCTGCAGTTCTAATACAATTTTACCATTCAAATTGCTTTTTTGGGTATTTGCTTAATAATATACATTTTATGACTTCCATGTTTGTAAAAATTCAGCTTTGATGAACTGTCACAGGCAAGCTTCAAACTAATTTCTCACCACAATGATTTTATTGTCAATTATGAGCTTGGTGTAACTGGTCAGCACAAGAAATGTCTGAAGATATTAACATGTGGACTTCAATGCAAGTCATGCCAGAATTTAAGATAACAGACAGATACAGTTGAAAAATTAGTTCAATAAACTGAAACAATAGTGCAGTGATTGTGTTCTCATTCTAAATTCAGTGCATTTTAACTCGCATCAACATGAGTCAACCTCGCTAAGTGCTCCAGTCCAAAGATAGAAGAGGTTGATGCATGCATCAGACACTCCATAGTGAGGATGTATAAACATAAAAGCAATCTGTTGTTATGTAAACAGTGCCAGTGCTTCACAGTGCTTTTAATACATTTTTATTTTAAGTCAAATATTCCAAAAGTATTTTCACTAAGATTCCTGTGACCTAGTATAACACCTTGATCACCAGTGAATCACCCAATCATGGAGATAAGTCAAGTTTTTTTCACCTGAATCTCATTAACGAAACTCTGTATGTTGTAGGGGGTTTAAACTTAGCAAATTTGGCATGCATAATATCACAATTTTCTGCATAAATACCAGTATTTTAGCTTGTGTGGGTTTATTTAAATAATGGAATTGGGTTTCATTTCATGGTATCACTTATTTTATCTGGAAACTAGCAAAACCCAAATAGTTACTTATCGCCCTTATATCATTTAATGAATGTCACTTTGGGAATAAATTACTTCCACATGTTATCAAGAGTACATTCTTTGCCTCCTATGATTTTTCTGTAGTGATTCTACATGAAACAAGTAACATTCGGTGTAATTTGTCACCATTTTGAAAAAAGAGTAGTGCACCATGAGAGAAAATGGCAGTGGCATCTAAATAGATTAATCAACTGCTTAATTGGAATGGGTATAGTACGAATTACTCATAGATAATGGTACATACAGTTAAATCTCAATAAATAGGGTGTTTGTCCATAAGCCCTAAAACCTGTCCATACACACTCAAAAGCCTATTCAAATGAGTAGCTGACAGTTTGTGAAATTCTATTTAATTGAGCAGAATACTGATGAGTTCCATGGCTTTTGAACAATAAATCATTATTACCCATGGAACACAAACTGTATGACAGGTAATACCTCTTATTAAAAACTATATCATATGAAATTCTCAGGGTATGAATGCCAGTTGCTTTCCCTGCTGCCTGCAGTTTCCCATTACATGATGACAATAAAATTACACAATTTAGGTAAGGCTGATGGTCTTCAGGGGCATCACCTGAATTTGAATCTACACCATTCGATACAACAATTTCCAAGTGTAAAAATCAGTTGTCTTGACTGGGATTCAAGCATATATCCCCCCATGTCCAGTAGAGTGCTTAGTCAGTTAAGCTACTGAAGCATCAGCCTCTTCTATTCCAAATCGGCCAGAGATGAGGGATCCGGTTTCGAATCCCAGGCAAGGCGAATGCTTTTTACACTTTTAAATTGTTGCATTGTAATGCACATTAGTGGATGACTCAGTTAAAAGTAACCAATGTGGCACTTCCCACAGTTTCTTTGAATTTCTGCACCATTCAATCTGCAGCAGTTATGCACTAGCCATTATGCTACTAGCCCTTAGCAGACTATATAAAGATTGATTGTATAACTTTCATTAGAACTAAAATAATATACGTGGCAAAAATAATCTTTATGCATTCTTCATTTCTCTGATAAAAGTTTTATCATCTTCCCCTTTCATGCAGCAAAAATATTCTTTTCTTAATTTGTAAATTGGAAGGATGTCATGATATTGAAGGAGCAATTCCTGAAAAAATTAATATAATTGGTTTACTTTTTTATAATAACGGATCTTTTTTTATGTTGCCTAAGCTGACAGGGTATCATATTGACATTCTGATTGATCAAAGATAATTATTTTCCTTTCTAAGCAGCTTACAGAAAAATTGTACTGGTTTATCTTTCATGACCACTAAATAAGAGGCAGATAATTGCTTAGATATACTAAAATTTTTCCTAGGTAAAGATTCATTCATCTGATCATTTGATGACTCAAATGAGTATTTAAAAATGATTAAATCCAGAGACATGGAAAACGTTCTAGATACCAATTGGCAGCATGAATATCATATTTCCTCAATGTCAAATAACAACAGGTTAATGGTTATCAATGACTTCCTAAAAAAATACATTATACTATACATCCAATGAAAATGGGAGCTTTTACATTGCAAATCAGTAATTGTCATTAAAAGAATACAGGACAATATAAAACGTAAGCACATTTCTCAGTGTAAATTGGTTTGATCTCTTCAACAACTAATTACATATTTAACAAGCAACCAACAGCATGAGCTACAAGCATCAATGTTACAGTAAAAATTTATTTATCAAAACAGTAGACCCAGAAGCACCTGGCCTGAGATGGCAGTACTTTTTTGAAAAATATCACTGTATTAGAAAGTATGCAATATATAAAGCATATGTTTCAAGTTTGAGGATGCTACGTTGTTTAATATTTGTTTGGCAGGCATCAACAGTGAACGTTTTCAGTGAATTTGTGAAAATGGAAAAAATTTGCCATCGTTATGTGATACAATACTTTTATTTGAAAGGCCTCAGTCCAACCAATATAAAAGCTGAACTGGATTCTACTCTGGGTGAGTCTGTTCTTTCATTTACAACAGTAAAACATTGGGTCACAGAGTTTAAACGAGGCCGTACGAGCTGTCAAGACGAGCATCACATTGGTCAACCAAATGAGATGACGACTCCAAAAAAGGTGAGGAAAATCCACTAAGTGATACTGGTTGATTTTCAACTGAAAGTGCGCCAGCTAGAACACATAGTAAGCATTTCAAAAAGTGGAGTACATCACATATTAACTGAAAATTTGGATATGAAAAAGCTATGAGCAAGATGGGTGCCGCGTTTGCTCACACTCGAGCAAAACCAGTGTCGTGAAGATGTTTCAATTGAGTGTTTAGCAAAGTTTCACAGCATCAAAGCTGAACTTCTGTGCCATTTCATAACCATGGATGAAAAATGGGTCCATTACTTGACACCCGAGATAAAAGAACAATCAGAACAGTGGATTCAAAAGAGAGAACCGGCTCCAAAGAAGGTGAAGACCGTTTCATCTGCAGGCAAGGTCATGGCGTCGCTTTTTTGGGATGCACATGGAATAATTTTCATTGGCTATCTTGAAAAAGGAAAAACTATCAACGGCGAGTATTATGCAAACTTATTGCAATGATTGAGCGAAGAAATCAAGCAAAAGTGGCAAAAGAAAGTGTTGTTTCATCAAGACAATGCACCAGCTGACAAATCCGTTATTGCAATGGCCAAAATTCATGAATTAAAGTTTGAATTGCTACCTCATGCACCCTATTTGCCAGATTTAGCCCCCTCTGATTATTTTCCGCTCACAAACTTGAGAAAATGGCTCGGTGGTCAAAGAGTTTCCAGCCATGAAAAGTGATGTTGGCAGTTAATGACTATTTTGAGGAGCAAGACATATCTTATTATAAAAAGGTTATCAAACTTATTGAATATCGCTAGGAAAAGTGTATAGAGCTGAAAGGAGATAATATTGAAATATAAACACATTTTTTTCCAAAATATTTGTTTTCTTTGTTGGGTCGGGTACTTATGGGATTACCCTCGAACATAACCCGTTTTTTCATTTTAGCAAATGCATTCAATGGCTCCTGCCTCAACTTTGCCTTTTGATTTATTAGGAAGGAACTTCAAACTTTTTTATCGCTTACCCTGTACTAACAGCTGAAACATGTAGGCATCATTCCAAACCATTCTCTTCCTGCCTATCTACCATTAAGCCTTCAACTCCCAACTTCAACCCACCTGCCCCTTTGTTTAAATAAATTGACTCGGACATATAAAACATGGTACCTGAAAACCATGCCTATGCATTGAAACCAGTTGTTCCATACCTAAATTGTATAAAATGATGAAGTAGTTTTTAATTTAAAAAGAAAACGTAGAATATCCACTCTTTAAGAATAAATACTCCTTTCCAAACAACAAGTTTCAGAAAGCATACTCTAACTTTTGTATTACCACCACATTAGATGAGAAGTATTGGCTAACATATAAGGTAACTAATACCAGCCATTTGTTGAAAATAGATGATGAGTTCCAATGAATTATGTTAAATATTGACTCAGCCATCATATATGCATCCTGAGGAAACTCAACATCCTAAAATAACCTCATGAGCAACATGAAGTGATGAATGATAGTCCATTAGCAGATAAAATTGTCCCTCAGAATTAAACTGCTCAACTAATGACAAAGATACAGACCTTCTGCCGTGCGACATGCTCCACCAACATATCAGACAAGTCTTCCTTCTGCAACTGAGACTGCTGCTCCCTAAGAGTCTGCTCATATCGTTGTGCCATTGCTTCTGTGTCAACAAGATCCAACTCAGAGGGATCGAGGGCCAATTCGACTGTCCCTGGGCCGCCAACACCCATTGCCTCTGCTCCAGTGCCAAGCCTGCGGCTGGGGGGTGGTGGAGGAGGCACCCCTGGTGGAGGACCTCCGGCTCCTGTCATGTCATATATGTGGGTGGATGCCATCATGGCAGCCCCACCGAGCCGTTCCAACCTCTTTTCAGGGAGGACCTGGTACAACGCAGGAGTCTCACCTCTGCAAAATGAAACAGCAAGAATGAGAAAATTTATCATGGTAGCTACAGAAATTTGCTTCTGAATACCTCAACATTAAAAAGTATTCCTTAACAATTTTAATTGTTTCTCTAACTTAATTTAAACCACAACCTGTTTTTGGCATATGAGATTCAACAGGGATATCAGTGATTTAAAACCTGATGTATCTTTTATGTTAGAAATACAAATCAATATTAACAATAGCAAGCATACAAAAAATGCATTTTCAGTTAAGATAATAGAGAGAATTTTTTGATTAAGCCGATACAAAATACACAAAATGAATGTGTGTGAAAATATGTTTACCTTTCTAGCTACAGTGTAAAATTTTTTTCTTAAATTTAAACCATCTGGGAATTTGAAAGATCAATTGTCCACAAGCATTCCCTTTTTGAAAAGAGTAGGAAAGTAGAACTTCCAATTCCACATAAAATTTTTATCCTCTTAAACCTAAGATATAAATAATGATGTAAGTATGCTAGTGTTACGTACGCCACAAAGAAAAAGGGTTACTGTAGAAACATCACCGACCAAATTCATTCATGAAACACACACTAATTATGTGAAGTTGGTCCATAACATCGTTACAAATAAAGAAGCTATCTCAAATATCAATGTGTGTCCAGTTTCATTTCCCTTGAACTGACTATGTTTCATGCTATTTCAATGTGACTTCAGTCATCAGAGCACCCAACAAACCCTAACACTTATACCGCTGGTAAGGGCTCTTCAAATTAATAACAAGTATTTGTTATGGATTTTGGAAACATGCCAAAGAGATCCTCCTTCATGTCTTATAGCGAGTAAAGAGACCTGCTTTTCACCATTTATTATGAGACAAAATAAATGTAGTCTAGCTTTGGACACTTGTGGTCTCTAAATACATCAAGAAGATTTCAAGCTAGTCTCTCAGACAATGTATGCAAAATGAATGGGTACTTGACATCATAAACAGTTTTTGTCCTTCGCCCCTATTCTGTAGATGATTAAATCCTCTACCTCCAGCCTTTCCTACCTCAAGATGTCATAAACCACCACCCTATACCTGTCTCCACAGTATCCCTGATCTCTCATTCATCTCCCCAAATCACTGAACGGTGTGAATATACAGGGACAGCAATAAATGTTAGCAATTGGATTGCTAATCATATAACTGTCTGGATATATGCTTACAATTGCCTATGAGAAACTTTCAGCTGGATAAATCACAGTGTCAAAAATCAAAAGCATTTTCCAAGAAATCATTATACCCAATATAAATAGGACAACTAGAATACTAGTATGTACCTAGCAATAGGATAGGTGCATGTCGGGTAGAATGAAGGGAGGAAATAAGGGTGTGGAATTGAAGAAGGGATTACAGTACTGTCAGATGTGAGACTGTGTTTTGTTAGTAGAGGCAAGTAAATGTACTGTTGTAAATGCTGTGCTTATCCAAAACATTTCTTAACTGGTAGAATACCAATAATTTTCATATCCAAGTCTCAAGATTAAAATCCTGATGAGATTGTGAGAAAAGGAGAGCAAATGCAACACCTAAATTTTCACAAAAACTTTTCATATGCATATGCTTTATAATTTGAGTAAAGATTTTTAAATAAATTATATTTTTGAATCACTGGACCACGTACTGACTTAAAATTTCACAGCTTATATTTTAATTCATCCATATTAATAAGCTTTCCAAGTCCTATTCTTTGATTGAGGGACTGAGGTTGTCTTTCAATTAACAATATTGACAGGCTCAAAGAGTGAGATTTTATTGTAAAAAGAATGAGGGGGGGAATGTGGCTAAATAAAAATGAATGCTACTCTAATTTGCACTAATGATTGATATCACTGATTTTCTGTCAGAAATAATGCAAAAAAAAGCATTCATTCCTGAGAATAAAAAATGCCCCTTGAATTTCTGTGCATGACTCTTAACAATGTATGTCTTAATACACATCTTGTAAAAACATATACATTAATTTTACTTGGATAAATCAGTTCAAATATATTTTCTATTCAACCATTATTCAGTAGTTGTAGTAGTATTAAGGGGAGGCGACTGACAGCTGAGGTCATTTGCGCCATAGGGGATGGACAGGAAAGGATGAAGGGTGGAGAGAAACCCAGTGTCGGCATTAGCCTCCTCTTTACGAAAGGCACCAAGGGGTCCGCAGTTTAACTTCCCATCAGACGGACGGCGTACTCACTCAAAGTGCCCTCCACTAAGCACCTCAAAAGGATCAGATACCTCTGAAAAATATTCAACACCGCCGGGATTTGAACCCGGGATCTCTGGGTGGGAAGCCAGTACATTAGCCCCCGCACCATCTCAATCCCCTCCATAATTAAGGCAACATGTGAACTTCCCCACGAATTCAATGCTTCAAAATGTAAAACAGATGTTTAAATGACATACATTATAGAAACAAGGCATATTATGTTTACTGAGATTATTTTTGCACTGAAACTTGAATATTAAATTAGTTAGCAGGGCCAGCAATTCACCTGAGCCAGATGAATTCACTTCACTCACTCATGGATGAGTTGCCCTGCAATACTGCAAACTGCAATAATGTCCATAGTATGAACCTAAGTACAACAACAAATCCTTTTTTTTTTACATCCCAGAAACTTAGTTACGAGGAGATTTTAAGTGCATATTTCCATAATCAGTGTCCCCTGGAAATTTCCACTCTACTTACAACAAATCTTAGAATCATTCCGATCATTCATATTTAATTCATTTAGCTATATAATGCTCTCCCATCACATTTGAAAATCTTTACAACCCTCGCAGTATTTAAATGGCAACTACAAAAGTTCTTTCTTGAGAAGTGTCTTCACAATGTGGCATGTCTTTTAGATGTAATCATACATCTCTCTTGGATTGATTATAATGTTATGATATTATTAAGCACAATTCCAATATCTTACCCTTCCATGTCGCTTTCAATCTTTCTTTTACGAAGCTCAATGATTTCTGGAGTTTCCATGCCAGCTGGGATGGATGTGATGCCTGACGGTGTTATAAGACCCTCAGCTGGGGTGACAAGACCCGTTCCGTCCTCTTGACCATCTATGCCAACACCATCTGCTCCCTCTTCCTCCTCCTCCTCATCTTCCTCCTCCTCACTCTCTTCCTCAGATTCTGATTCAAGTTCGCCCCACAGTGTATGATCAATGTCTTCCTCAGGCACAGGGAGCTATCATTTTAGAAAGAGACAAGAAATATAGACAAAATAATAATCTTCAGTGAAGATCCCAGAGCAATAATGTAACCCATGTTCAGAGAAAGAAATTCCCAATGGAATTGTCTTTTTAGTACTAAAGAACTAATACTGAATCAAAATGATAAGGGAAATATTCATGACCATGACCAGAATATAAGTCAAAAGTATAGTATAGAACACAGAATTAGCTCAAAAGCTTACATATTAATGAGGAGATATCCAGATACTGTAAGCACATAAGAATTATAATTCTGAGGGCACCAATTTCATCATTTAAGGCTCTAGTTCCAACTATAACACAATCATCAATTACTAAATCTCTCAATGGTCCTTAACAAAAAGTGATGAGGGAACTTGAAGTAATTAGTACTAATGGATTTAACTGCAATTTAATGTCATTGTTTTATTTGCGAAGCTGACATTTTTTATGGTGCACCTTTCAGCATTATAATGGATATGGCCATGATCACATCTAAATTTTATTTGAATGTGGACTACAAAAAAGAGAAGTCACATGCTGCAACGTGTCATCACCTCTAAAATTTTGCAATGAAGACTTCCACAATGAAGTATGGAAAATACCAGGGTTTTCAGGTAGCTCTGATATTGTTCCATCATTTGCTTGGACAGCAGTTACGTTGGCTTTACAGTCTACATCTCCAGGTCCTAGGTGAAGATAGACCTGTACATGATATCCTTAACATCTGACCTGAAAATGCTGACAGCAATCCGACAGAAACCTTTGTCCAGCTAGATGAACCAATGTGGGAACACCATAATGTTATCTCTAAACATAGCTATCTTCATCCTTACATACTGAGTGCACAGAAGGTAATTTCATACTGTTGATTGATGCAAAAATTGCATTACTAAGGAAACATTCGTTTGACGTTTAATAAGCACACAACAAAAAGTATGCTGAAAATGTGAAATTCTTCCTCTGCAATGGCTATCACTACTCATTATTATGGTCAATGCTTGACTGCTTTAATAACATGATTTCCTTCATAAGCAATAAAATGGATGCCTGATCAGTAATCATAAATTGTAAACCATAAACACAGTAATCAACCTGAAGGTCAGTTTGGTAGGTGATGGTAGAGTTCACCCAGTACTAAGCCTGTGTTTCGTGGGGGTACCCAAAAAATCATATAACTTGGGTGGAGCTGCAGGTGCCCAGAGTGCCTTGCCTGGGAATCGAACCTAGGTCCCTCTGGTTGGCAGTCCAATGCTCTACCCCCAGGACTACCGCAACCCAATCACATCTTGTATGCACCTTAATTACCTATGTCTTTTACCTCATTATAGGCTTGAACTTAACAAGATTGAAATTGTTTGTCTTTTAGATCTCTTCAGTTCTTTACCTCACCAAATAATATTGCCAAACTTTAATTTAGAACAATTTTTATTTCCCATTTCCCTGTTACTTCATCTTTTTACTGGGGAATTTTTTTATTATTTATAATTTTTGGGCAACTTTGTATCAAATCCTTATAGTTAAAACTGACGGGTCAACTTCAATGATAACAAAAATCATGAACTATATCCTCACCATACCAAATTTTTCAACATTAATCAACATTAAAAAAGAGACATAAGAGGATACTTCAAGAATCTATTCCCTTGGGTCACTAATTTACATTTAACAAACTTACAAAATAGGGCAAAGCAATGGTATCAGACTTGCAAATATTAATAAATGGTCAAAATATGCAATATGATTTTGCCAAACCCAGTCTCAGAGATCACTCATTCTTCAAATTAAATGGATACGAACCGAATAGTCTTGGGTCTGGGTCCCAAACACATCTCCATAGAGAGGACGACCACTTTCATCAACTGGTGGCTTTCCCCAACCTCCAGCATGGTAACCAAACGAGCAGCCATCAGGGATTGGAGCATTCAAACCGGCAATCTGCAATTGTGAAAAAGTGCGATAAATATTAATAAAATGAATGAATTGGAAATAATTTTGATGTCATAATATTCCAAACAGATATAGCTTCACAAGTAATAAAAATATGCACTATGCTAATTTCAAACTTCGTTGGGACCAAGTGTAGATTTTTAGGGTGAAAAATTCTCCATTCTGCACCCACTAATTACATAGGCACAATACATACATGTATGCATATAGAAATTGAATGTTGTTTACTACATTCCAAATTAGTCCCTAACTTATCATCCATTATCATGCTGTATGTAAATACATATCACATGCACTCTGAACCTAGTTTGTCCCTGTAAGTTCCCAAGTACAGTAATACCTCTACTTAGTCACATGACATGAAATAAGTACTAATGTAATTCTTTCAATTCATTATGCTAGCTTAAAATTTTATTTTGTTATTTTTAAATATTTATTAATGTTGCATTCTCAGATGTTCTGATAAAAGGTTAATGTGAAAGTATGAGAAATCAATAAATTATGATAAACCATTTCTCCTACTGAGCTCACTACTGCCTAATCCTAAACCATAGTCCCACACTTCATTACCACATCTCCCTTGTTCACTTCCTATAGGATATGAAGGTGTTTCTTTGATTATTTTGCCTGGGATGGGAGAGTTGCACGGAAAGAAAAAGAGTCGGGAAAACAAATTTCAAGATAAATGATGCATGCATGTGAAACAAGGCTTAAGTGGGATGATTTTATTGAAACAGATGGGAACAGAAACTACACAGTTTCAGGCATAACATGGTGGAAATCCTTCATAGTGAAAGAGGGCACAGTGCTTTCCTGAAGATGTAAAAGCAAGATGTCTTTTTTCATCAGGAACAGAAACATTGTACGTGGAGTTTACATGATAGCGTGTCGTACATAGTGTATTATAACAAGTACAGGGTGTGGAACTTAAATCCAGACAAATTTCAATTTGAATTTCCCGCCATATCGTAGTTCCACTAGAGGTCACGATTGGCGTTCTTGAAAGCTATAGGCATCTAATAAACAGTCATAACCTCAGAATGGCTGCGATGTTAGGTACAAGTGCGGAGTATAATTGAAGAGCTGCTATTATCGAAAGTGTTCGCGCTGGGCATTATATTTTGAAATATTTACATTCTTCTGGAATCCCAGATCAACTGTCTACGATATTTTGGCTAAGTATAAAGCTTTGGAGAAGTCTGGGGAAGGTTTCGCAAACCCAGCGAGGAAATCTCAATTCGAGGAAATGCATGCGCCGCACCCTGTATATATAGGATATAGTACATGATACTGAATGAGTGAGCTAACAAAAGGGATAATTCCAGGAGGAACATGGATTTTGTTGCACATATTTAGACTGAAATCATTGGTCAAGGACACATGAGTAATGAGAAGTGCTGCATGTCGAAGAGACCATTACTTGGCCATCTTAAAAGTAGAAATAGAAAGAAGTGGTTTGCAAGGAAGATTGAGAGGGCAAAACCAATTGAGAGTTAAAGCATGAATGCTACATAACAAAAATGTAAGAATGCCGTATGATTTGCATGTTTGAGGATATTTTGAACAATAAGGCAGAAAGGAGCAAATATTTCGTAAATGCAAATGTGTGTCACTCAGAAAAGATTGAAAGGAATGAACACTTAATACACTGATAATATACAAGTAAGATATGTAGTTCAGAGAGTGAAATGAGATACTAGGTGGAATGAAAATGTGCAAAATCCTCAATAAAATAGAGGCATAGGAGAGGACGACAGCAGCTAAAAATGATAAAAGATAAGAGTATGATTTTTACAAAGACAATTGGAATGAAAGAAGTTACGACGCTGTTAAAAAAAGTAAGAAAAGAATACAAATTACAGAAGGACAAAAAAAGTAGAATGGCTCAGAAAAAAAATACTACTATATGAGACGGTACTTATAATAATTTTATAAATTATGATCAAATTTTAAAGCTGGGACTTAAGTTTTTGGCTCATTTCCTTAGGGCTTGTCTCCAAGGAATATTAAATACATATATTGTAAAAGTAAAGTATTCAAAATATGTACATACGACAAAAATGCAATCAGCTTCTGGACAAATGCTTTTAATTAGGATAGAGAAACCTGTACATTGTGGTTAAAGCTACTAGAAATTAGCGGCTCCCTAATGATGAGGGTAGAAAAAGAAACTTTGCACTTCCACATTAAGATTCAATACTTCACACCACCATGGTTTCGATGCTGTGCATTATCATCAGGTGATATAACTGAGAACGGGTGCCGCAACCTATCAGTGGGCTAGGGGAGGGGTAGGGAATGTATTCGATGGTTTACAATGGTCCTGTGAAGTATTAAATCTTTAGGTGGGAGTGCAAAGTTTCTTTCTCTACCCTCATCATGAAGGAATTCCACAAAGTTAAGCCTGAAACTGTTATGTTTAGCAGTTTCCTAGACAGAAGTATGCAGATTATCAATTCACCAAATGCCTCAAATAATATTGTTACATGTGATTGGAATTTTGTGATTAATAATGCCATTTCATACAATTCACTTGATTTGTTTCAAGCATAATCTTATAACATGGACACAACAATAAAAACATGAGGTATGCAATAAGAAGGCTTTCATATGATAAGGGGGTTGATGTAATATTTTGTTTAGCCCTCGGGCTTTTACATAACCTTATACTGCCTACATGCCCTGAGCAACACTGGCTCAGATTTGCCACTAGGAGATCTCCTTTTTCTTAATACCATTATTTTACGCAATTTCCGAGCAGAAGAATGAAATTAAACTCAAGCATCAACACTAAATAATTTACTTATACCTTGATGACAAATCTGCATCCCAGGAGAAGAAAATCATCTACAATGCATCTACAGTATTCTGGTATACTTATAGGAATTTTTCCATTTTAATGCTTTTCATTGGCTGGAGGCCAATAGATGACTACATGCTCCCCAGGATTCCAATAAACCTATTGTCACAATTTATCTAATTTCCCTTAAGCTTAACCACCTGAAATAACACCACACCTATCCCATTACAGAATATGAGCATACACCCTGCAGATTAGTAAATGGGTATGTTGAAATTAGGGTAATCTGATGGGTATTTAAACAAATGAATTACACATTTCTGCTGGCAGTATAATATATACATTGACACTGGGTCTCAAGGTCTATAAAGGGCATTAATTAAACTTTTAATAAGAATGTACATATGCTTTTTAGTGAATCTTCAACACTTGCGGAAAGTATCTGGAAACAATTGCATCCACAAGGAAAGTTTATCACATGCCATGAATAAGTTACATATATCAGCAAAATTAGTACCATGTGAGAAATATTAACAACAATTGGGCAGTCATGCTTCAATACTAAAAGTAATGCATAAATGGGAGATTTTGACTTTGAACAACTCTTAACCATTAAGTAACTACTACCTCTCTGTTTGTAGATTGCTTTCTGGACATTTGATCTAGTTATGCTGTAGAGATGACACAATAACCCATGGTTACAGCGGACATTTAATGCCTGAACACCTAAGTGCTCTCCTAATGCTCAAATTTCTCATTCCAAATGTGCATCGTTTGACATTTTACCATGTCTTCTACCAATGTCACTTGAATTATGGTGCTGAGATATGGGATCATTTCCCCCAAGTTAAGTGTATCCTACTTCTAAAAAAAAGAGCAGTTCGTTCTCTGGCTAATATTCCATCCAAGATTTCTTGCAAGCCTTTTTTTATTGGGTATGGAGTCAAGTCCTTGTTTAGTTTATAAGACTTCAGTTGATACGAAAATTAATCTAGAAACTTGCCCATCGAGTTCTGATACCCAAAACTATGCCAATAGGGGTAATTCAAACTTGGCCACTAAATATTGTAAACGGATTCAACTTATAAATCATCTTATAATATGAACATTCTAAGAAGGTATGACAACACAGTTGAAATCAGATTGTATCCAGAATTTCAAGAATAAGGTATTATACCTGGTTACTAGCAAATATGCTTAATTCAATTGATGAATGTTTTATTAGTATATTTATCTCATTTAAGAATTTATGTAGCGTTAGTTTATATATTGTACTATTTGCTACAATATTTAATATGGTTTTAACATTTATCAAAATGAATCAAGTATATTCTTAATTCAAGTGAGCACCATTAAGATGAAAGAGTGAGCATGCATTGCCTGAGTAAAGGTATTTTTTGGTGTCTTGTATTGATTCCTCAGTTTTCTCTCATTTATTAGCACTCGCCAAGTATATGTGAGACAAATATCGACAACAGTGATGGCTCACCTTAAGGTTAGGATAGGAAGGTGGTGGGCCATATCTCTGCATGGCAATGAGCCATGGTGGAGGAACTTTATGAGCTGATGGCCCAACAGGCATCCCTAATGCCGTTCTCAGCTCTTCTGTCAACTCCCCTGGTTTCTTCTCTCTTAGCCTTGTCTCAAATTCCTTCCCCTCATAATATAAATCTCCATGAATAGTCATTCGAGGCTTTGTCTGCCACCTATGAAAATAAGATAAAACAAACATTCAATAATAATATGCAACATGTATTGCAGTCATATAAATACATACAGAACAATGATAACTAACATTATGAAGAGCATGAACATTATGATATTCTCTTATGTAATAGACAAAATTGTGGTTTGGTTCTCACTTGGCCCAATTAGTAACTGCCAGAGGCATTAGTGGGGATACAGTCTACCAACAATGAATAAGGCCCAGCAGTAATTTTGTTTACGGCAACAGTCAAAAATTCACTATATGAACTTGGCAATGATAGCTGACTTGGTAATTTCTTAAATCAAATGTCATGACATGTACTCATTCTGCTTATGTTGCAACCCCATCCCATTTTCAAATGGATATGACAACCGATTCAGATGATTGTTATTACAATAGTAAAAGATCCTTGAAAAAGATGTCATTTAAAGGACTATTAACCTTTGAGATAATCAGAGAAAGAGGATTTGTGAGCCCCTCAATCATGTTAGATTTGGATGGATCTAAGGAAAGTAAAATATGCTGACAGCATCGAATTTATTACTCCCGATGAATTACAAAAATTACTGTATGAACTGACATACAGCAGTGATATTTACTTGGTCAAATGTGGGAAAATAAATTTTGAATTCTTAATCCAAGACCAAAACTATTTGACATTTTCTCAATACAAAAATATTGAAGCATTCATTGCCTGACAATGCTTTTCATAAATATTCATAGCCACCTTACTTGAGTGAAAAAAAAACTATTTTAATGCAAAGTGCGGTAAACTAATGACTATGCATAGCATAAAATAGGGGAATACATACTTGAAAAATGCATCATGGAGTTTCTGATAATCGATGTCAATTTTTCCCAATTTGGGACGAGCCCTCTCCCTCATTTTGGCTTTCAATGTGCGCTGGTCTTCCTTCTCTTGCAGTGCCGCTCTCATTTCCATTATTCCAGTACGTTTGATGAAGTCAGGGAGATCAAACGGAGGCTTCTCAATCCCCCTCTTCCCTTGCAGGTACTTTCGTTTAAAGCACCAGTGGCGGGGCACAGCTACAGTATTCCGATGAGCTTTCAGTTGCACCAATAGTTTTGGGTCCCGAGCAGTGACATCATGCATTTCCACAACATCTGGTCGACTAACCAGCTGCTTCAGCTCAGCGACACTTAACCGAGTGAGCCTCTTCAACTTACGTTTTGAAAGCTTACTTTTCTCCCCTTCCTGTTTTTTCTGCAATATTTCAATAATTATTGATACGATTAAGCACAATTACCGGTGGTATAGAATTGAAATAGCAAACATTTGACTGACTCAATACATCTGCCGCAGAGATAAAACTCAAGATAAATAAATTCCCAAACCTCAGCTTTAAGAACCATGCACTCTTAATTTCCCAACCAATGATCCAGATCATGAAACAATCTCACATGAAATATGTCTCACCAGACTGATGAATTAAACATTAATTTAATCAATTTACAGTCAACATTCAGTTATAAGGATGTAAAGAATTCTAATGAGTATTTTTTCTCATATTTTAAAAACATTAATTATGCTATGATACATATTGCCTTTTAATGAATCTATACAGTAATAATATTTTCATAACTGGTATAGGGTTATGTAAAATACAGAATAGAGAAATATATCAATGTGAGCAAACCATGAGACTCAGGAAAACGTAAAAGCATGATAATAGGAAAATTGAACATAAGAATATCAGAGGAGGATAAATTAAAAATTATACTTAAAGCCAGAAGAATTAAACGAAATAGTGGGCAATAGGCATTAGAGGAATTACAGTACATTTTTGTCAATGTGCCATTATAAACTTTTCTGGAAAATCACATCCAAAAGCAGTGTGAACATTTAGTATGAATTCTTTCCAATGAAATGAAACCAATTATGAGCACAAAATTCCAGACCTTGCATTTGAAAAGTGTTACGCAATATGTCCGTGAAGATGTTCTTGATTAGTGGCCACAACTTAAGGGATACATACAGATAATTGTTCACAACAGTGTCATTTTCTAACCTACAACAACTAACTATTAAGTTTTAAGATGATTAAGCCTTTGCGTTAAACATATACCCAGCATGGAAACCAGGTCATTGAAGGAAGATGACAGGTATAGACTAGAGGCTATTGAAATGAGGGTTTGGAAAAGGATGGAAAAGGTGAAGTGAACAGAAAGGGAAACAAATTAGGAAGTGATATATATTGGAAGGGAGGGGATTGTTGAGAGAAATTGTAAGGAGGCAGGAAAAAATGATGCAAAGCACATTGATAAGCAATGGCATGCTGAAGACTATGATGAAAGGGAGAATGTTAGGCCAATGAGGAAGGGGCACGAGTAGGATAGGCATGTTGGATGGAATGAAGGGAGGAAAGAAGTATGCAGAATTGAACGGGCTTGCTGTTGTGTTGGAGGTCAGGTTGTTTTTTTGTGGGAGAGGCAAGATGATTATTGTTATATTGTTGCGTAGCCTGAGTCCATGTAAAACCTATCTTAACCAATAGACTACCAATAATAATAATAATATACACCTGAAATAATGGCTATGAACCAAAGTTCAGAAAGATCTGGTGTTTTCCCGGCATATTTGCTTCATGATGTTTTCTTGGGTCTTCCAATGGGTCAGGGGTTCCATATTGGCCGACGTTTCGATGCCCGACTCATGCATCCCGAGGACGATGCACAAGGCGCGCATCGAAACGTCGGCCAACATGGAACCCCTGACCTGGTGGTAGACCCGAGAAAGCCAAAGTTAAGGTTGAACAAAGCATTGTGTAAATGAAACCAAGTATGATTTAATTCTATGAAATTTAGTTTTAGAGCAACTCTAAAATATACGCAAAAAGTACATTATTATGTTTGGTTGGCTTTTAATTTAAATTTGCATTAGGAGCACGAAAGAAAATACCTCACAATCTTTGGTGAAACAATATTTTAAACACTCAATTAAGGAAAGAAATTTCATCAACAACAGGCCATGACTTCATATCATAAGATAATTTTCAATTACAGTTCAAAAGAAACAACAGAATAATGCCTAAGGAATGTTAATTGCTATGTTCGAAAATTCCTATCCATGAAAACCTGCTTTGGGTGAACTGCACTTAATGTGAGGGAGATGAGCTATACATCATTGAATTTATCTTACACATACGTAGTTCATGATGCATAAGAACATTTGCCGATTATGACAACCAATTTAAATAGTTGCTTTAGCTTCATTATTTTTTCTAACTAATAGGAACTTTAGTATCGCGATTGGGCCATAATTCAATTTTTCCAAATCAACAGTAACATCATATTTAAGTAATATTGTGCACTTCTTAAAAACCCACAGAAAAAGTAACTCTTAAATCCTCTTTTTTACAATAACAAGGAAATGTGTCACTTAATCGGCATGGCCTCCCGCTTACCTCTTCTTCTGCTTCATTTCCTTCATCATCAGAATCATCAACATCCATTTTTGGAACTTTTTTCAGGTCCATCTCTTTGGGAGGCACTGGACGAGACTTAGCTTCTTTGTCTGCTTCCACTTCATTTCCCTTTTCAGGGTCAGCTATGCGGAATGTCTCAAAAATGTGTGCAAATTGGCGGAATAGTGGGTCATGCTCATTCATTCCAAGAGTCTCTTGAATGTACCTGTCACAATTAAAAAACAGAAACCATTTGTTAATAATGACGGAATTCCATACATTACTATTGCACAGACTAACATTTTAATTACAATGAGGAAACATTCCACAAGGATGAGCTACTACAATTTGAAGTCAAATACTACCTTGATCAAAAAGTTCCCGGAATAACCACCATGTGGCGCTCCCATCGTTCCGATTTGAGTTCTGTTTTTTTTGTTAAATTGGTACATCTGTTGTTGATATTCCCTTTAAATCTTAGTGTCATAACTTGACATTTGCAAAAGTTACGTAGCCAAGAGTACATCTATCTCTGTGTGTGTTGGCGATTTTTTACAATTTCAGAAATGGATTTAAATTTGCAACAACGAACTTGTATTAAATTTTGCGTAAAAAACGGATTTAGTGGCGCACGGACGTTGGAAATGTTGGAAAAGTGTTTCGGCAACGATTCTCTAAAAAAAACGGTCGTTTACCAGTGGCACGAGCGGTTCAGAAGTGGTCGTGAGTCAATCGAAGATGATGAACGCAGTGGCAGACCATCGACATCGAAAGTCGGTGAAAAAATTGATAAAGTAAAAGAAATGTTGGTCAATAACCGCAAATTAACCATCAGAGAAATAGCGGAGGACTTGAACATTGCCTATGGATCCGCCCAAGACATTGTGGTTAATGATTTGGGTTTCCGTCGTGTAGCAGCAAAGTTGGTTCCAAAAGACCTCAATTTCATGCAAAAAAGAGACCGTGTTGACGTCGCAAAAGACATGATTTGCGAGGCTGAATCCGATCCCACATTCATCAAAAGGATCATTACTGGAGACGAGACGTGGGTTTATGAGTACGACACGCAATCCAGACATCAGGCAAGTGAATGGCGTTCACCAAATGAGCCGAGACCAAAAAAACCACGTCGTTTTCAGTCAAAAAAGAAGGCAATGCTGACGGTTTTCATGGATTACAACGGTGTAGTGCATCATGAATTTTTGCCAGAAGGCCAGACAGTAAACAAAGAGTATTATTTGGGCGTTATGAGACGTTTGCGTGAAGCAATTCGCCGAAAGAGACCAGAAATGTGGGCAGAAAACTCGTGGATTTTGCACCATGATAACGCACCGTCGCACAGTGCTATCATTATTCGTAATTTTTTGACGAAAAATGCAACAAATACCATCCAACAGCCTCCGAATTCACCTGATTTGGCTCCCTGTGACTTCTTTCTGTTCAATCGAGTTAAAAAACCATTACGGGGAACGCGTTTTAGCAGCCGAGAGGAAGTAATGGAAAAATCGCAGGAAGCATTGATGGACATACCGAAAACCGACCGTAACTTTTGCAAATGTCAAGTTATGACACTAAGATTTAAAGGGAATATCAACAACAGATGTACCAATTTAACAAAAAAAACAGAACTCAAATCGGAACGATGGGAGCGCCACATGGTGGTTATTCCGGGAACTTTTTGATCAAGGTAGTATATACAAAGAACCAATTTATGCATGAACAAATGAGATAACATTTCCAGATTGTTCAGATCTTACTTTGAATGTTTCGTGGGAAAATTTCAAAGAGGACAACTTGCCTAAATTTATTACTACAATAATCTCATTAACAGATAAACAGCAATAGCTCCTTGTGAAACTTGCTTTCACCATGATGGTATAGAAGATACATGTGTACCAAAATTTCTTCAGGGCAGGTGACTACAGGGGCAGTGGTATTTTGCAAGTTATAGATTTATACTTTAAAATGTATGACTACATACTGAGCATTACTGCAAAGCTATTTGTTCCTTTAACTACAAAAATCTCAAAAATTTCCAGGCTTTTCAATGAAAGTTTATTTGTTCTCCATGATTAATATTTAATTAATATCGAATTTTTTTTCAAGGTTCCTGTTTTTAGTGCATCCCTGTTATCTTTCTGCCACTTACTCGACCTCCACATCTGGCTCTACTCCCTTCTTCTTCTTTTCCTTTTCTTTCTCCTTCTCCTCTCCTTCCTCAGCCTCCTTGCTCCCCCCCTCTCCCTCCCCTTTCTTCTTCAACTCAGTCTCAGCCCTCTGCCTCTCCTTGGCCCTCTTCTTCCTCCTCTTCTTGCGGTTGTTCTTTGACTGGCGCTGCTGCTTTTCACCACTGGCCCCATCCTCACCACTACCTGTGGCCCCCTTCCCCTTGGGCCTCCTCCTCTCATCCCCTTCTTCATCATCCTCCTCATCATCTTCGTCACCCGCAAGGGCATATATGGCATCCATCGCTTTCTGGGTCTGAACTGAAGGCATCATTGGTGGCACAAGTGGGGCCTCTTCCATTGCTCCTTTCTCTGAGAAATAGACAGGAGACTTGGATGATCAGGGTAATCAACAAAGAAGTAAAACTGGATCAAGTGTTTGCACTTAGTGACTAACTAATGGGAAGCATCTTGCACACAAATGATGAAATGAGGGTAACGGAATTACTTTAACACTAACCAAAAGTTGAACAAATCTTAAAAATACATACACTACGTCTTCATTATTTACTTTATGTTACCAAAACATTTGTTTGGCAGAAATGAAAGAATGAACACCCCAAGATTGAATGGTCAACATGTGCAAAGGAATCACAAGGAAGAAGACCAGTGTAGGCTTTCAGAAGTCGCTTCATCTTCTGCATTGCCACCATTCTAGCTTAAATATCCACTGCCAGTCACATCTATAGAATAACATCTTGCAGTTATTAAGAAAGCTCAAATGGCAATGATGATGAAGACCCATCAGCTACCAGAAACCAATAGTCATAATCATCAACAAAGCAAGCTTACATTCCAAAAGTCACAAGAAAGAAAAACTTCACACTGATTTGTAATCCTGAACATTTAGTTTGCTACGACCATGTGTCAATCATCACTATAATCCAAATCCTTCCTCAGATATTTCATTGATATTTAAAGGAACTGCATCTTCACTCACCATTTCCACCCTCTATTTCCTCTGGCTGGACGCCAACTTGTTTAGCTCTCTCTGTCTTAAATGCCAGTGCCTGTTCCAATGCCATCGGCAGCCTGACTTCCCTCGCACCACCTACCATAGGGCCATCTGAACCAGCCACTCCCCCAGCTGCAGCAGTCTGCTCTGGATCCCCAGGCACACCCATCCCTCCCTCTGTCCCCTCCCCTCCTCCACTCCCCCCTAAGGCAGCGAGCATTGCAGGTGGTGGCTGCACATTCAGGGACATGAGGGGCCGTGGCGGACTGCTACCTGTGAGCGGCCCGCCATCCATGTCTCCACTGGCTCCCCCCGGACCCCCTCGGTCCTCTTCATCCTCCACACCTGGTGGCATCATGCCAATTGGAGGGGGAGGGCCATGGAGGTGGGGGTGCATGTGTGGTGGGGGTGGAGGTGGGGGCATGGGTCCTGGTGGAGGCCCAGTCTGAAAAATAAGACGAGTTGAAAAGATTAATGCTAGAATGTTACCTCAATGCAAAAAATAATCAATTAAATTCATGTGGGCAAAGCCATGGCATGAGGGTCATTCCATAAATAAGATTTCACAGTCTGCTACATCACCAGTTGAGAGCATTTAGAACATAACCTACAGTGATTGCAACTCGTTTCATTCAGGCAAAGCAATCGTCTTTTTCTTTGGAAAGATTGAACAAGTTGGTACAACAGCATGATAAATACTGAATTGTATTGATAATATTGAATTTATAATGTAATTATTCAGATAAAGACCTGGTAGTTTTAACAATCTGTTCATTATATGAATAAAGTACTGTCAACTTACTTGGCCACTATAAATCTTATTTTTAGAATGACCTTGCATTAAAAGTTTGGTGAACTAAAGATTACACCATTATGATAACAGAATAAAAACTGATAAGCAATCAAAAGTTGCAGAATTGACAACAGAGTGAACAATGAGATGATTTAAAATGTTTAGAAGTATTAAAAGCCACAGTACCATAATAAATGTAATGTGCATCAAAATGTCAGCTTAACCTTGATTAATGAATATAATGAATTATCATTCAATTAATGCATAAAAAAAGCTTTAACTCTGTACCATGTGGCTTCATTGAAATGTATTCCCCATTGAGTTCAAAAACTACAATGCATTTGTGACTGCCAAAAGAAAAACCTGATGGAATTTTCCCAACCTTACCAACTTTTTTCCAATGGTTCACTGGATCACTACATTTTGGAATGTTCACTGCCCAGCTAATCCTATGGGGACTTACAAAAATAAATATTTGAGTTTGATAACTCAAAATACATGAAATACTCTCAACTGAAAATATAACTTATATAAATATCAAACCAAACAACAGCAGTCGTTAAAAGCATTAGCTTATGGGATATGGTAAATGGTACTATTCAAAACTTACCTAAACCTTATACTAATTTAATGTCAACTATTTAAAGCAGCATTTTAATTAAGCATAAATGTCAATCATAACAACATTAACTATCTACCCAAATATTCCATTTAGAAATATCATTTTCTAATCACTATAAGACCACTGAATTTAAAAAAAAATAATTAGACAGAGTAAACTGGGCAAAATTAATGATCATTTTGAAGTAGATAGGAGTAGACTGAAGAGAAAGAAAACTTATTCAGAACCTCCACATGTTTCAGACTTCAGTGAGTTAGATAGCGAATGGAGAGTTAGGAGAGGCAGTTTTAGGAAAGGGAGTAAGATAGGAATATCAATTATTGCCAGTTCTTTTCAATATATAAGTGGAGAATATGATAACCATTGAATGGGAAAAGCTGGAGTAAAGTAAGCGTGAAACAATGCAAAACAGATTTGCAGATGATCAAGTGCTAGTTATGCAGTCAGACAAAGGGTTCAAAGAATCCATTACTTAACACTTAGCAGAATCAGGGCAATAGGTATGGGATAAGAATTAGCCATACGAAACTGAAATTTCGAAGAAAAAGAAAGTCTAAGGTAAACATTAAAGTTGGGGAACATAAAGTAGAGGGATCCAGAGTAACAGATCCAGAGTAACAGGAGCATTAAAAGAAGAATTTCAAAGGCAAAGAGTAATATACATAAAGGTACAAGTTTATGATACAAATCTTAAGTAAAGATGGAAATAAAATACCAGTGAAAACTTGGACGTGGGCGATAGTTTTGTATGGCCCTAAAACTAAGTCATTATGGCTAGACAATAAGTGTAGATTAGAAGCTTTTGAGATGTGTGAGGGAAGACAAATGGAGAAAATAGAAATGTTCAAAAAAGAAAACAAATGGTGAAGTTCCAGGCATAGTAGGGGAAGAGAGACAGCTATTGGTAGAAATTTGAAGTAGGCAGCACAAGTGAATGCAGGGGATACTGCTATGCAATTGAATGTTGAAAGTTGTAATAGAAGGGAGAATGGTAGGGAAATCTGCTGGGGAGGGAGGATAGAGGGTCAAGTAGGGCAAGGGCTGTGGAGAAGAACAGAGATAAGTATGAATAAGGAGTTTCTTAAAAGCCTGACAAAAATGACAACAGGAGAACTTCCCTATGTAAAAGGTATCAAAGGCCCATTTTTCCAAACTATCATCCAAATCCTTTAGTTGTCCTGAAGGGTGAAATTTACTGACACAAATTTTTTGAAGAACTCATGGCAGTAGTTTTCACTAATTTTAGTGCATAAGAAAAGCAGTGATAGCAATTTAGAGGTAAACCTTTCGGCTCTGAGTTCTTCTAGGGAATTTATCTCAGGCAAAATAAATAATTAGCAATTGAAAAATAAACCTACTGTCAATAAGTTCAAAACTGAACTTTATAAGCTACCATTAATGAAGATGCAATACAGTGTGGATGAATTTAAATGGGAAAACTTGTGACTGCCAGCTGTGTTACATGTAAAGCTGTTTATGTAGCGTTTCAGTGTATTTTTCTCAATTTTAAATTGATATGAATGCTACATTTCATTGAAGTGTGCATTTTTGTTGATTGTATTTTCATTTATTGCTCTCATTATATTTTCTGCACTCCTTTACGACCATGTTCTATGTCATAAGCCTGACCAACAGAACAACATAATAAATAAATATAGCAAATTGATCACTCTTGATAGGAAAACATTCTTTTTTTCACATCTGGTATATGAGGAATATGAGAGGCTAAAATAATAAAAAATGTAGGCAAATGGAACATGAGTAGAGCAGCAGTAGTGCTTTAGAGCCAGATGAAAACACAAAATGAGAATTTTTCAGGGATTGATTAAAAACTAAGTCTGTTCATGTAACTACTTAAATAACAATCTTTTTCTATCAACATTGACCAAATTAACACTAAGTACATATTCTAACAATGAGTAATTACAGGGGGTGGTCTCCTCATGTGCTGGTGTTGCATTTCGTGAGGCATCTGGTGCTCGTGAGGGTGAGGAGGAGGCATTTGGTGCTCTAGGGGGTGTGGCGGTGGCGGCTGCATGGGGTGTGGTGGTTCATGGGGGTGTGGAGGTGGAGGTTGCTGCATCGGATGCGGAGGTGGCTCGTGCGGATGGGGAGGAGGGGGATGAGGGGGCGGTTGTTGCATCGGATGAGGTGGGGGCTCATGGGGGTGTGATGGGGGTGGAGGAGGAGGGGGATGTTTGTGCCGCATGGCCACCTCCTGCTGCATGCTGCGGTATCTCTCATCCTCATGCTGCATCATCATGTGGTGGTGGCGCTCCTCCCTGTGCTTCTCTGCAAGGGCAACCTGCAAGATGGAATGAGGACAAGAATTAAACACTAAAATCCCAAGACGACCTTTCCTGACCACTATACCATACTCTTTCTACACTTTCTGTAATAATTAAGAATGCTGAGGGAAGCTGTGTCTCATTCAAGGAAGAATGAGAATACTACATCATGCACCCCTTGACCAGAGAATCCCACTAGCTCAAGCTGAAAGGTGATACAATGGATGTATTGATATCACAGATCTATTACCCAACTAACAAGAATTCAGAACATATTGTGGAAAGAAAAAGAATAGAATAGGTAGTAGTAGTAGTAGTATTTAGGGGAGGCGACCGACTGCTGAGGTCATTTGTGCCGTAGGGGATGGACAGGAAAGGATGAAGGGTGGAGAGAAACCCAGCGTAGGCATTTTCCTACTCTTTACGAAAAGCTCCAAGGGGTCCGCAGCTTAACGTCCCATTCGATGGACGGCGTACTCACTCAAAGTACCCTCCACAAAGCACCTCAAGTAGGGATTGAGATACCTCTAAAAATATTCTACACCGCCGGGATTTGAACCTGAGCCCTCTAGGTGGGGAGCCAGTACGATAGCCACCAAACCAATCCCGATCCCCATAGAATAGGTCATTAAATGAAGAACACAATGTATATTTCCACTGTTCTTTATGAACAACTAGTTTCAATGCTTAGGCATCATCATCAGGTACCTGATAAGGTACTTGATGATGATGCCTAAGCATTGAAACTAGTAGTACATAAATAAAAAACAGTGGAATTTCCAAAAAGTTGAGCCGGGAACAATTGAATAGTAGAATAGGTATTTCAATGACAAGAATATCACAGGCTAATGCCTACAGAACATGATCATGACTGGCAACAGGCACAGATGATAGGAAACATTCAAGGTGATCAATATGGGTACTCCAATCACACCGTAGAATTTGAGCAACTATAGAGCACTCCATTGAAACTTTAGTAGTGTGTAATGTTCTCAGAACGATTCAGTAGGAGCAATCCTCACACTAACTGAAAGCAATCTCAGTCTATCTGAAACACTCAGTTAAAACCTTAGCTCTATTTTCAAATGTTGAGAGCCATCCAGCATTATGGAACTTTAAGACAAAAGAGTACATTGATGGGGAAAAGAGAGAAAAAGTCAGAAAGGCCACAAAAGAAATGGAATTAAGTTGAAGGAATCATATTAGGTGACAAATGAACACTCAAGTGTGTATGTTGAGGAAGAGAAAAAGTGATAACAGAGCAGATGGTGTATCAAGTTGCACATGGGAATTGTATGATAGCCTTCTCTTCACAGTAGGGCATAATTTCGCTAAACCAAGTAAGTTGAGGTAGTTAAATAAAAAAATAAAAATAATTTTATCGCAGAAGTCGACCAATCTTCAAAGTGAAGGGCTAAGAATTATGAACAAGTTGTGTACAACACATATGAACAACATTTCTTAAAAATGTTTCTGGGCATCAAATTTCATACAAATAAAAAGAGCATAGATGTGATGTTGAAATAGCACTCCACGATATTTTCCAATTGTATCAACCCTATCACAATAACCTGTACAATGGTATTAACTGATATTTTATTTGAAACCTATTGTTTAGAAAATCAATTTCTTTCGATCATCACCTCCTTGGATTACAGAGGCATCTTCGGATGAAAAACAAACAATTTTGAATTGTTGCAGTTCCAAAAAAACTAACTTCAACATGTCAAAACTTTCTTTCTATTCATATTCACAATTATTCTAAATATCCCAAGAAAATAAGTGCAACTTTGTGCAACTTTAAATAGGTAGACATCCCGTATTCACTTGTTTAATTGGCAATTGATATGAATCACTAACTGCTTTCCAGTCTTGACGATGCTTATATGTGGCTATTCTTTCCGTCGCAGGGATTGCAACTCGTCAGACTCAAAACACAGTGCGAGTAATCAATGGTTTCTCCCCATATCACCGCAGAAAATTCACCATCAATCGTGAAATGTTGAAATGCACAGTTGCTAAGCAGCCGAGATACAATTGATTGCACCAATAATCATTTCAAAATCTACAAATTTTATCCACATTTCACAAAATTAATCTGTTAATGAGCGCAATAAATTTTCAAACCACTTCATATTAGATGTATCCAAAGAATTTAAATTACAATATCCCAGAAATAATAAAGAAAGCATACAGATTTTCACTTCATTAAGGGAAAATCTCAGTTTTAATACGCCGTTCGAGGTGTGAAAACGAGACAACAATATCATACCCTGTATAATGACAATAAATGTCATAGGGACGCAGACTCAAGTGCACATGTCCACAAGGTAATTAAAATGAATGCACTCAAATAAAAATTAAGAAAAAGAACACATTTCACAGAATAATAAGAAAATAATGCTACCTGCTGCAATCGCATCAACTCCTCCTGACGTTGCTGCTCTATCATATATTGCTGTTGATGGATTTTATGTTCCAAATCCGGATCATCCATTTGTAAATTGAGGCACTCAAGCTATAGGACTAAACAGGGGCTCCAGCCACCAAAAAACAGCGTAAAACCTACAATTACTTCCAAATGCACTTTCGTGGTATATATACAAGCTAAGCTTATTGCATAGTATATCACAAATTAAACGACCGGTCTAATATTTCAAGCCTGGAGGAAATTAAGGCTAACGGCTTACGAGTGTAAAATGCACTAATGTTCAGATAATGAACACCTAACCAGCTGAAAAATACCTATTAAAGCCGAATTTCACAAATAAATTGTTTTTCAATATGCATTACATTTACGCCGCTCGTGTATTTTATTTTGAACTAATAACAGAAGACAAGCGATGCACATGCCGGCGTATCAATAACATCATTCCCCGAAAAAACTTCATCAGTTGTAATTCTTGTTACATTTAAGTATCCCGTCATTCATGAACGAGGTTAACCTTTTTGTGTTTTTTTACATCAATATGCCATTTATTTTATATTTATCATGAAAACTTGACTTAATTTCTGCTGCTTCATTATTTCTCCACAGAGATAAAGTTCTTTCATTTGGACTGCAGAACCGTATTCGCCAATGTGCAATGAAGAGAATTTGCCGTTTAACATCGAAAATAATTCCTCGAACAGAAAGCCTGCGACTGCTTAATTGCCAGTGACACCAAATCGTGTTACGATGTGCGGCGTTGTCTGTACTACCTCCACGATGCGTGGAAGGTGTAGGATAATGCAATATTGCAAATATTATGCATCTGTAGAGAGGTTTTATGAAAGCAGCGCCCTTCATTGTAATCTGCAAACAATGAGCCTCTGCCAGAACCCTCGAACAGGATTCATCAGTGGTGAGTGCAATAAAATGAAGCTCGGTGGCCTCGGATTATGTTGTTATCGCTCATATTGCTCAAACGATGAAAAAACAATTCAAACTGAAATGAAACATAAGAGTATAATCCAAGGAGTCATATCTGCAAAAACCAAGCAAATTCGTGAAACAGAAAATAAATTGAGAGTCACCGGTAAAACACTGCTAAAAGATATTCGTGACACAAAAGATAAAGTTAAAGAAAAGATGGAAGAAGTTATTGAAGTAAGTAACTGACAGCATCTTTATTATGACTACGAGTGAACTTCTGGATTGCCAATTTATAATATATTTAATGTTCCAGAGGGAAAACATCTGGACAATACCTAACGTTTTGTGTGCAACTCGGATCATTTTATCGCCTTGTCTGGGCTATTTGATCGTCCAAAATAGTTACGGAATAGCATTGGGGATATTTGTTTACGCTGGGGTGACTGACATGGTAAGTTATACCTACAAGTATTTGGGCATAATGGCCCCACATACTATTAATTTAATTGACTTAAGCTCTTCATTTTCCTTTTTACGGTTGGTACCTATTACTTAAGTTTGAAAGAATTTAGTGGAACCATCCATGACAAAGCAAAATATTCTTTGATAATTCTAAGCTTAGAATTTATTGAGGTAAACTAAATTGCCATGAAACAAAATTCTCATGGAGGAAGAATAAATAATGATCGAACTTTAATGAAAGCTAACATATGTCTCTGAAAGTAAATAATTGTTTTTTACTTCTGAACTTATCTGGTGGCCTTTCTGCCCACTGGGACATTGATGGTGTCTCACTTGGCAAGGGTTTGCCAGGGGATATATTGCTATACGTACAATGCCAATACCTAGGGATTCATTTGAATTTTATTCGTTTTACAATAATATGAATGTGTACACCAGGAAAACAAGAATAATTAAAGTTACATTAAATGTAGAAAATTGTCGTTGAGCACCTTGTGGGTAGTATCCTTCATGGTAGCTCTTTTAAATTTGTTCTCAGTTACAACAATCTATGACATTTCAAAATAGCTTGTAATAGATAGAGTATAGTTACTTGAAATAAGATTTAAAAGCTGGGCTTGGTAATGAGTTTCTTGTGAGAAGTTTATTACATTATCCTATTGCATTGAGTTATTGTTTTAACTGAGGCTAATAAATTTTAGTGTCAATTATGAGAAATTTTGCTACAGACAAATTAAGCTATGTTCACAAATCTAGCAATAAAACTAACATTTTACCGGTTACAAGCTTGGTACCGTTTGGAAGTTTATGAGAAAGCTGGTTTTGAAACTTCTGGCATCCCTATCAAGAGTGCTTTACCCCAAAATGAGGAAATAATTATGTAACTTTCCACGTACTTTAAAGTCTGTGGAAAATTACAAACTCATTTAATATGGACATCAAACAATGTCACTAAGTGGAGCCTGAAAGTGTAAAGTAAAATAGTCATGTAAATAAAGTCACATTCTTCTTCAAAGAGATATTTAAGGAAATTATCTCTCTGGATTGATGGAATTTAATTGAGATTAGGCGAGCCAAAAGTATGCATTTAGTGTTTTTGCTCAGTGCATTAAGATCTATTGTTCTCCATTATTGTCTCTAAATATGGATTTAGAATCATGCCCCTTCTCCACTTAAAAGTTTAAATTATACTGTATCATCCTTTTGTGGAGGAACTATCAGTAGATTTACCATCACAAAATAGAGCATAGAAATCATTGATTTATAGAGTCTAGCGCATTGCATTTATTTGCAATTATTTTAAATTGTAGAACAAATTATGAATATGATTTAAGGTTTTTGAATGAAATTAAAATTTTTTGCGTTTTCCTCAGATTCATTATGATGAATGTTAAAGTTCCCATTATCTTTTTGGTGTTTCTTGAGTGCCCCTATTCACTAAGCAGTGGAAAAGTGCTCTACTAAATTCATTTGGAATTCTTGAGCACTTATATTCTAGAAAACTTTAGCGAGTTGATATGTTATTTGCTGTAATTTTATTATTTTTAATGAAAGACTGTCCCAGTACTTAATGGCATAAATTTTCATTTGCACTAATAAGCATGTAACTTCTACAAAATATTTTATTTTTGTGACTCATAAACCGACTTTAAGCTGTAGACTACCGCAAGTGATAAATAATATTATTCAATGTCATCTGGCATCTCAGATTACCCATTATTGATTGACATTTGGAATATTTGTTCTCCCCCATGGTGGAGTATGAAATTACCTTATTTTATTAATATTTGTGGGTCGCGGTAGTCCAGGTTGTAGAGTGTTCAACTACTGACCGGAGGGTCCTGGGTTCGATTTCTGGGCAAGTCTTTAGGCACCTGCAGCTCCACCCAAGCTATGTGATTTTTTGGGTACCAGGTCTTCCTGGGAAACCATAACCGGTGCAGGGAAAGGAATTGGCCCCACTACCCTGATGTGTGAATTTCACACGTCGTCGGGCTTAGTACTGGGTGAACTCTGCAGTCACCTACCAAACATACCTTCGAGTTGATTACTGTGTTTATGGTTTTTTTATTAATATTTGTTATTTTTTTAATTTTAAATAAATATGCCATTACTTTGTAAGTGATGCTGCAATTGTAACACTACTCTTCCTTAATGGGGAATGTTTGAAAAGCCTGTGCAAAATTAGAGAGATAGCAATGCTGGTCGGTATTCAAGTTACATACTTTGTAAGTAGTATCTCATGGAAGAGCAAAACTAGTTTCAGCCAGATAGGTCTATTACTCTGAGTTAAGCATTCATTTGAATTGAGCAAATCAAGAAATTTCCAATAAATCGATGAAAGGAAATTTCTGTTTTCCAATATTAAGAATTGCCCGGTGGGAGATTTTATTCAAACAAGGAGGTTATTCCTAGTGAAGTTTCTGCAGTGTGCAGATATTGAAGATCTAAGTCTTCCAGGATTTGCTCTGCATTGGTGAATATTTCTTGGACAACAGTTTCGCCGGCGCTGCAGTCAGGGAAACTGTTAAGGAGGTTATTGAAGATACATTAGACAAGCCTATTAGAGAAAGAAAAATACAGCTATGCTAATCCCTCTTAATGTTTTGATTTTATGACCCAGGTTTCAATAAAAAGTATATGCCTATTCATGTATGAAAGTAAAGCTCAAAAAAGTAAAAAGAGGATGCCTCGATAGCTTAATTGGCTAAAGTACTTGGCCGGGCATCGAGAGGTCCAGGTTCGAATCCCAGTCAAAGCGAAAGATTTTTACACTCTGAAATAGTTTCATTGAAATGCATGTTAGTGGATGACTCCGTTAAAAGTTACTGTTGGACATCTCCCGCAGTTCTTGGAATTTGCATGATGATGATGCTAGGTATTGAAACACAGGTCGTAAAATGAAAACATTTAGTGGAATTAGCATAGCTGTATTTCTCTTTCTATAATTGATAAGTTCCATAAAATCAAGCCTGAAAAAATGTAGTTTATCATTGCCATATTTGCAAGATTTGGAACAATCAAATTATTTGGAAAAGTTTAGCTAATTGGTGCAGCATTGGATGAAATATATAAGCCTAAAAGAAGACTATGTGGACAATAAAAATGGTTTCTCACGAAAAATTAAGAAGTTTTCATTTTTGCATGGCCTTTTCAAGCCATTCATGTACACTCCTATTTTTTCCTCCCTTATGTGATACAAAACATCTGAAGGCATTCCCTTAGAATTAACTGAGATGTATCTTAATAAATATAGTACAATAAATTCTTATGTATAAACAGCCATGACGTTGACGTTGACTATGTGACGTTGTGCTTGGCGCAGCGTCACTTGCCCAGTTCGAATACGCGCGCCCCTCTCGCGAGCCGTAGAACGGCGGGGCGCTATTTGTGGGCGCCGACAATGTATGTAAGAAAAAAAGAAGAGCGGGGCGCGCCGCGCGCGGAGAGTGTCGGCCAACACGTGGTAAGGAGAGTTCGTTGTGAGATGTCCGAGAGAGAAGGTCGTGTGCTATCATCGTCGAGTCACCGACAGCCTGCGAACACCGGGGGTGCGCGTGCCAGCAACCGACCTCGCCGTGTGGGCCCCCCGCAGGCCCCGACCGGAACATCGGGACCCAGCAGTCGACAGCGAGGCGGCCATCTTCGGCTGCCGCCGAGCGGCCACCCAACATCGTGGCCCAGCAGGCGTCGGCACCGCGCGTCATGTTTGCTTGGGAGCGCCCACACCTTTTCTTGTGATAATAAATAGTTCTGGTGAAGTTTACTCGTCGTAGTCCATTTTTATGCGCCTCCTAGCGTCCCTCGTGATTTCAGCTGAAGAGCCGCTGCCCACCCCGGGGCACATAAAAGGTGAGCGAGCCCTCCCCTGGGACGAGGAGTGTGATGGGCCAGGTGACAGCCAGCGGCGTGACTCTGCGGCTAGCCATGCGGCTAGCCTGGCGCCCTCAAAACAAGTAGAGTCGCGGCCTCCCTTGTCTCGCGGTATCGGGGAAAATTTATCTATGAATTAAATACCGCGTCACAAATGGCGCCCAACGTGGGGCAGCCTTTCTATTGTTGTGCGAGAAAAGTGACAATTATATTTCGAGAGTGCGCATGAGGCGCGAGTGTAAAATGGCGTCGCGTCGGCCTTGACGAGGCAACAATGGTGTGAAGGAGAGCGAGCGGAGTGATACCGGCATGGTGTGCATAGCGTGTGTGTGAGCGGGAACGATGCGTGAGTAACATCGCGCGAGCGCCAGTTATTACGTACAGCTCTTTCGCGAGCGGTATACAATTTTTCTATTTGATTTATATATTAGTCCTTTTTTTTTGCTATACATTTTCATGAAATTAAGAAATTTAAAATTCTTTGTGAGGGAAGCAGTAAATAAGAGATTATAATTTCTACTCAATCTTTTGTACTTGAATGTGGTTTGTGCGGTTGCTTTGAGTGGTTGCTTGGCGTTGAGGGTGGGATGAAAGCTGTGAACATTCCCGAGGCGACTTGTTTCCAGTTAAGTTGCGGAGGGACGATCGGTTTCTAAGATTAACTACTATTATTGGCGTGAGGGAAGCTCCGTGCGTGGCCACGTATCCCCAGAGTGGCAGAGGATCCTTTGAAAAGAGGAAGTGGAGTTTGTAATTTTTGAATTTTGAGGTTAGGTTATGCTTTTAATATAGAATTCTGATTTATTCTACCCTATTTGTTATAATAACTGTAGAACAGGGAAATATCTTTAGATTAGGATTAAATTTTTGCAGTAAGCGTATTTTAGGTTAGGTGGGGCAAATCCTTTAATTATTCAATAGGTTAAGAATTTTCTTCTTCCTAATTTACAATGGAGGGTGACACTGGATTTTTGGCGAGATATCACAGAGATATGAGGGCACTGCTACGGCATTCAGCGGTAAAGGCAGAATTTGAAATAATTAAGCAAATGAGTGAAGAAGAGGTGGAAAATGAGTTGTCAAGTAAAGGACACTCCTTGGTAGGGCCACTCTTAGTACGCAAAGAGCGATTATTGCGGGCTAAGCTTCTTTTGGCACAACCACGGTTAGGGACACCATGGTCAAAAGAATTGGACGAGGATGTGCAGCCTGACGATGTAATCCTCTCAGGAGCTCTACACGCCTTAAACTGGGACGAAGACCTAGAGGCAGGGCGGAAAACGAAAGGAGCATGCAGTAAGGGGCATAAAAAGAAGCACATCGAGACGGAGAAAGTTGCCGCAAGCAACGGAGAAATTAATGAGGAACTGAACCCCATTCGGACCATTACAGCAAACGCAGCGGGAGGCCCTCAGCCCAAACTGCCGCTGATGGACTCATATGATTTTCCGCCGCTGGGGGAAAGGAAAGAAGCGTCAGATTTGACCAGAGAAAAGGAAAAACTGCGCATTCTGCCTTCGGAAGCGAAATTAAATCAGAAAGAGATACCAGTACAGAGCGACCGCAACTCTGAGGAAATAAAGGAGTTGCGGAGTCAATTGCAACAGCAGAACGAGATGATCAACAACCTAACGGATGGAATTAGCCGAATTTTACAAAAATTGGGCAGTGAGAAGAACGATAAGGAAGTGAACTTGAGAAAGGGTTCCAAGAAAAAGTATCGGAGGGAAATAACATCCACTTCGTCATCTTCTTCAGAGTCGGAGGTAACGAGCGGGTCGTTATCTACTGACAGCAGTGATGACTCGGACGATGCATCAGGGGACGATGGACATAGACAGAGCATCAGCTCTGAGTTAGGAAGGGCCAGTGCTCCGAGAAAATTGGCATCTAAATCCAAGAGACATCGTACGAGCTCGTCACGCTCAGCTGAGATCTCGCAAAGATGCATAAAGGCGTTCCAGAGTTGGAAGCTTGAATTTCGAGGAGACGGCAATTCAAAGGCAAGAGAGTACCTCCAGAAGTTGGGAAACATCAGAGCCAGCACTAATGCCTCGGATAGCGATATCTTGAAGGTTTTGCCGTTTACTCTTCGAGATACCGCTTACAACTGGTATGCGGCCACGGAGGAGTACATCAAAGACTGGAATGACTTTGAACGACGATTTAAACAGAGATTCGTCGAAGAGTGGGACGAAGAGCAAGTGATGAGGGAAATTACCAATAGAACCCAAGGGAGGAAGGAAAGGATAGTAGAATTTATAGGCAACTTACAACATCTTTCTAAATATTTGAAGAAACCGTTGTCAGAGAGGAAACTGCTCAAGGTCGCATTGAGCAATATACTTCCAGAATATCGAAATGAGATAAAGGATCGACGCCTTAAGACGTTGGATGAACTGATGGATTGTGGTCAGAAGTATGAAAGAAGAATGGCAATCAATGCTCGTTATCATGATCCTATGCCAGCTAGCGAGTCGCTAATCACGACTGGCGCTTATGTGAGGAAAGGAGAAGAGCAAGGATCAAGAAAACCAGCGAAAGTAGGGGCCCTGGGGAGCAATGTGGAGGAAATGAATAAGAAGACCAGCATTGTTAACGAACTTCAACACAATGAGGTCAAGAAAAAGTCCATCGCGGATGGAGGAGGGAGAATACCGCCCACTATGGGGAAAAATGGCGAGCCGTCCTCTCCGAGAGAGGTCACGCCCAGCTCCTCTGGGGCAGGTTACAATGGCCGATGGGACAACCGGGCCATAACGAGACGTACGTTGTCTAGGCCTTCACAGGCGAGAGACCAGGGACCGGGCTTTGACGGAGCTTGTTATTCCTGCGGAGAGTCGGGACATAGGGCAAATGTGTGCCCGAGAGTCCAGTGTTTCAGCTGTGGCGCAAGAGGGCATATCGGTGTCAATTGCCCCAGTCGACAGGGCAGGACACGAGAAAAGTGCCAACTTTGCGGCAAGGTCGGCTTATTGGCAATTAATTGCCCTAATTGCAAACATCTGTTTACTCGGCAGGAAAACGGACAAGCGGGGAGTCGCCTAGCCCAAGCGGCTTCCCCGCAAACCAACCCGTCGAACACAAACCGGCTGAATTAGATTTAGATAATCATAGGAATAAGTCGATTAAGTTAGGAAATGGTGATTCGATTTTGGAAAAGCCGAGTTGGACAGCCAAATTCTGCGAACCAAATTCGATCAAGGAAGATGTAAATAGTGGAGTAGAGGATTGTATAGGGAAAGGAAGGGAGATAAACTCAGATGGGCCAGATGAAACATCTGCTCCTGGGTCGAGTTGGACAGCCAACATCCACCACCCATCTGAGGCGTTGGCAAAGATCAAGGATGAAGAAATCTACAGATCGAGGTGGACAGCCAACCTCTATCGATCTGGCCAATGCAATGGAGCTATCAGGAAAAGCTCTCCAGCTGAGCAGTCGAGACGGACGGCCGACCTCCACTGCAAAGCTGATATTTGCTGTCCAGCCGTTGATTTCGCCGAGCCGAGCGGGTCAGCCCGTCTCCGCCCACCAAATCAACCGCATATGGGGCAGAAGGCGCATTGGTCGACGGAGTCAGCTCCGCTCTGCCAATCCGTTAGGTCGGAAGAAAGCGAAAGGGTCAAGTCTTTGGTAGGATCGAACAGGCCAGCCTGTCTCCAGCCACCAAAGCAAGCAGAGAGTGAGAGAATGAGTGAGAGGCCTCAGAGCATCTCGTCGGTGCCACAAAGCCCGCCGAGACATGCGTGGAATGTAGATTCTGCCCAGTCGCTTCACGCGGGCCAGAAATCAGAAGAGGAGAGCGATTATGAGAAATTGCCTCAAGTACTGTTCACTCTGGATCGGTTGTGTTCCAACAAAGGGACGGGCAGGAATGAGTCGAGTGAGAGTGTGACATACCCTGTAACCATTGAGGACAAACCTGATAGGCTGTGTCCGGTTCAGGGAGGGGGAGTTGGCGTGGAGTCCATGCCTAGAGTGAGTTTAGCGAGTGTGACGGCAGGGCTAGTAATCAATAAGGAGAAGAGCGAGTTTTGTTGTACCAGGGCTGCATATCTTGGATATCTGTTAGACGCAGAGGGACTTAGACCAGATCCGGAAAAGATAGCTCCAGTCGTGAATTATCCAGCACCATCTAACCTCAAACAACTAAGACGATTTCTTGGTATGATTGGATGGTACGCTCGGTTCATAAAGGACGATTCGGAAATCAAGCTTCCATTGGTCAAGTTATTGCACAAAGGTCAAGAGTGGGAATGGGCAGAGGAACAGCAGAAAGCGTTTGAGACATACAAAAGGGCCATTACGGAAGCCCCGGTCTTGGCAAGGCCGGACTTCTCTAAACCCTTCATCGTACAAACTGATGCGAGTAGTGAAGCAATTGGAGGTGTTCTTTCTCAAGTGATTGAGGACGGAGAACATCCAATCGTTTATGTCAGCCGAGTTCTCACATCAGCTGAGAAAAACTATACGACGACAGAGAGAGAGTTATTAGCTATTCTATGGGCCATAAAAAAACTAAGGCCTTATTTAGAGGGCTACAAGTTCCTCGTGATCACAGACCACTCCGCACTCCAATACCTGCGAAACCTCAAGGAACCTACGGGTAGGCTCGCGAGATGGGCGCTGGAGTTGCAGCAGTGGGACTTCGAGGTGGTGCATCGTCGAGGTAACATCCATGATTTGCCTGATGCACTATCTCGTATGTACGAGCAACTATCTGGCGAAGAGAAGATCGCTGAAATTACGGAAGTGAAGGATGAGGACCACCAACGCAGAGTCGAGGAAGTCACCAAATATCCGGAGAGGTATAAAAATTGGAAGGTCGAAGCGGGCCACTTGTATCGTTACAAGTACGATGAGCTGCTCGATCCAATCGCTGATTGTGAAGAGGGCTGGAAACTCGTGCTTCCAAAAGAATGTCGAGAGCGGGTCATAAGGGATGCCCATTGTGAACCTTCATCGGGCCACCTCGGAGTGGAAAAGACCTTCGATCGAGTCGTACGAGATTACTATTGGAGAGGGGCCTATCACGACATTCACAACTTTGTGAGGCAATGTCAGGAATGTCAACAGTTCAAAACGTCGCAGCAAGCGCCTCAGGGACTATTGGGTAAAAGAACGGTAGAGAGACCATGGAGCGTCGTAGCAGCAGATCTCATGGAGTTTCCGCTTAGCAAAGCCAAGAACAAGTACTTAATAGTCTTTCAGGACTTATTTTCAAGATGGGTGGAGCTAAAGTCGGTCAGAGCTGCTACAGGGGCCAACGTGGTTAAAGCACTTGAGGAGCTTGTCCTATTTCGCTGGGGAACGCCGGAGTATCTCTTGACAGATAATGGAAAAGAGTTTGATAACAAATGCGTAAGAGAAGCATTGGCAGAGTATGGAATAACGCATACAACAACGCCTCCATACCATGCTCAGGCAAACCCAGTGGAAAGATCCAATCGAACGCTGAAGACGGCCATCGCGATGTTTGTAGAAAAAGACCATAGAGACTGGGATCAGCATTTACACGAACTAAGGCATGCAGTCAACACCGCGAAGCAGGCCTCGACTAAGATCTCGCCAGCCTACTTGAACTTCGGAAGGCATCCACTGCCAGTGAAGAGTTTGCGGCGCGAGCTTGAGAAGGGGGAAGGCATAGAGAACAGATTGGATCCACAAGCGTGGAAAAAGAGGGCCGATAGGTTAGGCTTATTACGAGATCTAGTAGCCGAGAACATAGAGAAAGCTCAGGAAAAACAGGCGCGAGCGTATAATAAGGGTAGAAGAAACATCGAATTTAATGTAGGAGACCTAGTAATGCGTAGGACCCACCATCTGTCCAGTGGGATTGATAGGTTTTCAGCCAAGCTAGCCCCTAAATTTGAAGGACCAATCGCGATACTAAAAAAACTGTCTCCAACAGTCTATATAGTAGAAACGCGTTCCAATAAGCAAAACGCGAAAGTAGATATTGGTGACTTGAAACGATATATAGCACCAAGATCCACTCGTCAAAGTGGTGAGTCCTCCGAGCGCCAAGCCCACGGAGCACACTCTCAAAAAAATTCCTTATGAATTTTGGTATTATGCAATAGGTCAGCATTGTGTGTTTGCCTCATGTTATCTTGTCTGTGTGTCAAAGTGAGCGATTTATTTTTCAATGATGTGAAAATCTCTGTCGGACATTATTGTTGTTATGGCACATAGCCCTTGAATTGTGGTGAATGAAAGTTTGCAAACGAGGTGTGATGTGTTTGAGCTGAGGACGTACTGCCTTCTATAGAGTGAATTATCTGAGCGAGTGATGCTTTTGTTGAAATTTTGTGAGAAATTCCCTAGGAATGTATGAAAGATTCATGCCAAAAGTTTGTTCATACCAAATGTATTACTTGATGTTCATAGAGAATGTGGTTAAAATTAGAAAAAGTTGTGCTATCCATTTTCTATCCAATAGCTGAAGACAGAATCTCAAAACTGAGTGAACTACTGGTAGAAATCTGTGAAATTGTTGTTATTATATTGTGTTCATAGGTTTCAGTTGTAGGCTCGTTTGTAAGCGGTCCACTCGGACGAGTGTCCGGCTTAGGGAGGGGGTATGTGACGTTGTGCTTGGCGCAGCGTCACTTGCCCAGTTCGAATACGCGCGCCCCTCTCGCGAGCCGTAGAACGGCGGGGCGCTATTTGTGGGCGCCGACAATGTATGTAAGAAAAAAAGAAGAGCGGGGCGCGCCGCGCGCGGAGAGTGTCGGCCAACACGTGGTAAGGAGAGTTCGTTGTGAGATGTCCGAGAGAGAAGGTCGTGTGCTATCATCGTCGAGTCACCGACAGCCTGCGAACACCGGGGGTGCGCGTGCCAGCAACCGACCTCGCCGTGTGGGCCCCCCGCAGGCCCCGACCGGAACATCGGGACCCAGCAGTCGACAGCGAGGCGGCCATCTTCGGCTGCCGCCGAGCGGCCACCCAACATCGTGGCCCAGCAGGCGTCGGCACCGCGCGTCATGTTTGCTTGGGAGCGCCCACACCTTTTCTTGTGATAATAAATAGTTCTGGTGAAGTTTACTCGTCGTAGTCCATTTTTATGCGCCTCCTAGCGTCCCTCGTGATTTCAGCTGAAGAGCCGCTGCCCACCCCGGGGCACATAAAAGGTGAGCGAGCCCTCCCCTGGGACGAGGAGTGTGATGGGCCAGGTGACAGCCAGCGGCGTGACTCTGCGGCTAGCCATGCGGCTAGCCTGGCGCCCTCAAAACAAGTAGAGTCGCGGCCTCCCTTGTCTCGCGGTATCGGGGAAAATTTATCTATGAATTAAATACCGCGTCACAGTATAAACAGCCATTAACAAATGAAATTAAAAGACACCTCTCCTGTAAAATTATTTCATGCTCGAGGGTGTGATAAAAGTCTTATAAACATTTATTGTGTTCCATATTTGAGTAACCTACACTTCACAACACGGTAAAAAAAGATGAAAAGACAAAATTGAGCATCCATATTTTGTACTACTTGTATTTTATAACCACTTGGTTCATGTCTATTGTATTTCTCATATCCTCTAACAATGATGATGGAGGTCAGAAGCTATCCTCATATCATTCCACTACCAGTCTCCCATCAGTCTCTGGTGTATAATGGGTCAGAACTTGGGTAATGAACTTAAAGGTTAGTGGACACCCAAAGATAAGAAAAAGCAATGATGTGACTTTTGGTAGTCCTAAAAATGGGTTTCATCCTAAAAGGTGGAAGTTAATGATGTCATTACATCATTTCCATAATTATAAGCAGACAATTCCAGTGTAAGCAATTTAGGAGCACAAGTGTATCACAGCTTTCTGTGTACCATTTCCAATTTTGTATTTTTTGTAATTTTCAACCCAAGGTATAATTAGGGAACCTGATGGTGGATTTAATATAAAGGCATCATAGAAGTGTCTATAAACTGCCCTTTGTAAAATATGTGCGAAAACTTTTATTTCCTCTGGAAACTCAGTCCATTCTTAAGGCAATCAAAAGTGTCTGATGCAGTTCCTTCCCTCAATATCCCATTGTTTGACAGCATAACCTAATCCTCCCATCATTTGGCAGTCAAACAGAATTGTAACCCAAAAACATCTAAACAAATACCATTGAGTCAGTGGATTATAACTCATCAAATATCTCTTCCACCACCTTAAATTTTTTTTCTCAATGATGCTTCCAAAGTGGATGCTCATCCTCATGTGAGATCCTGTGTGGTATTTGATTTTTCTGGGGAAGAGAGGAAAACTAAGAACCTTTTATTTTTAATTGGTTCCCCATAAAAGCAAATAAACAGGCTTAAACTGTTTACTATGAGGGATGTTTTTATGACATTCAAATATCTTCCATCACCAGGGATGGTCATAAAACCACTCAGTTGGGAAAATGAGGATGTATGAAAAAGTCAGGAACCATTCGAATTCTTCAACAATATAATACAAAGGGGTTAAGGCTCAAATTTCTTAAATAAGTTGAGATCTTTTATGCATAAATCAGGATTTTGTTCTTTTAGTTCTAAGATCAGTTCTTGTGTAGCGTAGGCTAACTTGCAGGCCCTGGTGTAAACCAAAATTTTAAGTGGGACCAAAAAGGGTTATTCCCGTTAGATAAAGAAATAAACTGTGTTCATACTAGTGGCATGCATAACAATAAGGGATAATTTACGTAAAAAATATACAGTAATTTTGCAAACACTTAGGAGAACAAAATGAAAAAAAGACATCATGTCCATTGACAAAAATTCAGGAAAGGGAATACAGCAAATATGATTGGCCACCACATCCCTGCAGTTGAGGAAAACCATACTCATGGGTTCAACATTAGTTTTGGAGAATTACCAGTTTTCTGGTAGAAAACCAAATTGTATCCCATTCAGTAGAAGAAATTAGCATGGGATGGAACAAATATTCAAGGAGTGAATAATTGTAAAAAAATAAGTATTGTTAAAAATTAGAAAAATAGGCCATAAGAGATGGACAAAATTTGTGAAAAAGGTATATGTGTTATGTGATATTTCTCCACCAAATATAAAATAGTTAACAGAGAAAACATAATAGAATTTGAAAGACCCAGAGAGTCAGAAAACCAGATGAATTTACTATATGTAAAGGCACTCTATAGTTCTTTGACCTGTCAGTTTTTGATTCCCAATTTTTTATTAGAGGATCCTGATAAATGTGAAACAAGTGAGGATTATATGTAAGGAACATAAATAGCATGTGAACTTTGTTTAAAAAAGCACAGTGCTGGCAGAATTTTGGTTCAATAATTCAATAAGTACAATGCCTAAGACTAGAAACAAAAACTATGCTTACTGCCTGTGGTTGGTAGCACCTGGAAAAACAGCCCAAATTTTAAAAGGTGGATGTATAAGATGTGAAATTTAAGATTTTGTTACTGTGCAGAATTAAAAATTAAATTTTTTGTTGTGAAATTAATTTAGTTAATTTATTTTTCTCATCTAGTTTCTTTTTTCCTTTATTATAAATAGTTTTTGTGAATATTTGTGCTTTGAAGTGAGTATTCTTATATGTACTTATACTCTTTCTTGTTGATGAGTATCATAAGTCACTGTCTAAGAGTCTAGTAGAATGAAGTTATCAATATTACAATTTTGTAAACTTCTAAAAAAGTACTTAAGAAAACCAGATAAAAGAGTCGTATCTCTTCATTATTTCTTAAACTATTAACTTTCTATTGCTTTTTAAAGAAGTAATGAGGAAAAATTATGTAAAGCTCCAGTCAGATATGAATTTCCCAAACAGTCTTCTTGAATAACTTAGTGGACTTCACAACATCTAAAAATGATTTTTTTTAAATCAAGTGTCTGAGATGATCTTGGAAGTTTTCTGGACCAAAATGGTCAAAGTAGTACAATGAACATTAGAGAAAGAAACTTTCACCAGGAGGAGGGAATTGATGACAGGGATGTTGTAATGAGGATTTTAAGAAAAGGCTAGTAAAACTTAGCTTTGGAGCTTGGTTTTGTATAGAGTAGAAATTTGGTCATTGAAGCAAGATGATAGACATAGATTTAGTGGCTAAATGTAGGGGTGGAGATGGATGGGAAAGGTGAAATGGACAGAAAGGAAAATAAACAAGGAAGTGCTAGTCATAGTGGGGGAGGAGAGAGGGCTGTTGGGATATATCCAAGAGAGGTAGGAAACATGCATGCAGAGAATTTTGAGTGGCCATGGGATGTTGAAGACAGTTATAACGATGGAAATTTTTGACGGAATGAAGGGTGGAAGGAAGTATGCAGACTTAAAGAGAGGTTATTCTAGTGCTGGATGTCGGGTTGTGTTTTGCAATGAGGGGCAAAGGAATTGTTTTACTGTTTTGTAGCTTGTGCCCATCCAAAACCTACATTAATTAGTTGATACCAAAAATAACTGAGATTATCATTAAATGGTGTGATAGCCAAATGAAATTTCTAAATTTTTTGAGAATGAGGGCTTGTGTTAATGGACAATTACCATGAAAGTCGAGGCATGGGTACTCAAGAAGAGCCAATCCCTCCCTCCCTATGTATTTGGATATCCTGATTAGCATACCTTTATACTATTATTAATTTTGCTAAACCATATATTTAAACATACCTATAATGTATGCTCAAAGAAAATGACTTTCCTTTTAAAAAAATATGGGGAAAAGGGAACTTAATAATCAATGAGAAAACTTCATTTTTATTCACACCTCTCTGTCTTCTGGTGCTTATGTCAGGAGGATCCCTGCAAGTAGACGACCCATCTTGAATCACTGTCACAAGGGGTTTTGTTGCATGCTTATTTCCTTTGGTTTATTCCACACAGTAAAATGAATTCTTTTTAAAAGTGTTTGAGGCATATGTTAGTTCATTTCATAAAAAATGATTTTTCAGTGGAAATGGTTATTTGTATTATGGACATGGAAAAATAGAATGAGCAGTAAAAGTATATGAGAAAAAGAAACATCATGGTATCCAACAAGTCATATTTAGTCACACAAAATTCTTTTACTAAATAATGAGTGTCATTTCATTTCGAGGTGAGAATATATAGCCCAAATATTGGGGACGCTTAAATATTGATTGCAATTCTTTGTTACTCTATGCAAGTAAAATTGGAAAAAATCATTGTTTATTAGATGCCTGTGATATTTTGTGGATGAAGAATTTGTAAACTCCAGATTGCTGCTGAATTCACTGTTAAGAGAGGTGCCTTAGTGTCATTGGTGGAAAGTTTTGAAATAAGGGAGATTCAAATGAGCTGGCTGATTTGCTCCATGAAAATGGTATTTTTGATACACCAGCATTCAATAAAAATGTTAAATATTTAGAAAAACCAATAAGGCTAAGCTATTACTAGACTCCTGTGATGGAATTCTGTCCTGGTAATTGCCCAAGATATTCAGAAGGCCATACACTATTGAAATTGGATTTATGGCATCGCAGGAAAACCTTCATGCAGTGAGTCTTAACTCATTTGTTATCTATTTTATTGCAAATTTCCAATAACTTTAACAGCTAATTGTACTCTTAAGTCACATGAACGTTTATGCATTGCATATTGAAACAAATATTTATCTTTGGCTTTCATACTTGTACTGAAATTTTGAAACATAAGCTATTAAACATCATTGCTATTGCCTCTTACCTAATGAAATTGGATTGCAAAGCAGTTCAGTAGTAAAAAATGTAATTTGTAATTCTGATTTTCAATTTTTTTCAATTCGTGTTAGCAATAATTTTATAGAGAACTAAATTTTATGCTGCAGTACCTGTAAATTATATTGCATAAATAAAATTTTACTAAATATAACCTTTTGCAAAAATATTTTAATGTTTTCAAAACTTAATTGACCATTTTTTTAAATTGTCTTTTCTTCAATTTCCAAATATAATTATATAAAATACACCCAAGTGCTTGTTTAAACTGTTCCTGCTTATAGGTGACTAATGTTGATTCGGGAAAGTAAAAGAAGCTGAAGATTTTGAATTTTATGACAATGGCTTCTTATGTGTTTCAAAGAGGTAAGTTAACCAGGCAATGTCCCCCACCTGGTGTGAAGTGGTGTTCAGGGATATGCTTTAACATATACATTGCCTACTGTTCATGTTTAAATTTTAATTGCAGTTGGATGGTTGGATCGCAAGAAAATATAAAAGCCAGTCTTCCAAATTGGGTAGCTTCCTAGATCCAATGGCTGACAAAGTGCTCGTTGGGACTTTATTTTTAGCGTTAACATATACTGGTCTAATACCAGGTATGCTTTCCTTTTTTTTGACATCATTCATGCAATGAGACAAGGCTTTAAATTTTCTCACCTTTTGATACTTTTATGACTTTAATAATTTCTGTTGCAGTACCACTAACTGCACTGATCATTGCTCGTGACATGCTATTACTGTCTGCTGGATTTTACATCAGATACTTGTCACTGCCTCCGCCGGTAAGTACCAGGCACTTCCGTAACGTGCAGGTTAATGTTTTCCTCTTAGCTTAAGCTAATATATTTATACACGTACCATGTTCAACAAAAGACAAAATAGGCATATAACCAACACATATGACATAAATGGGACCTAAAATGACCTTAATATATTTTTAAACTTTATTAAGTATTTATTTATTTCAAATTTACAAATTAGCTTTTGATTCATTCAAGGTATTCTACCTAATGAGGTTGGTTTTGAGCAGTTCTTAAAGACTATTATTCTTGTATATCCCTCTCATTAACTACAAACTTGAAGTTGTGGAAGGGATTAGCATTCCTTTGACCCTGGCATAAATCTGTGCTGGCATAGGCAATGATGATTGTTCCTGGTAGGATCACCCGTGCCAGATAGGTCGAAGTTTATGAGCCATACAAAATGAAGCATTGGATTATACTTCTTTATCAGTTTTATTTAAATAGTCTATTATCTATCTTACCATAGCAAGGCAGTGAATTCAGAATTTAGGTCAGGATGGGCTATTGCTTGCTAATTCTCTCTGAAGGCTCTCTGCCTTGGTTTTGCAAGCAAAGAGCACACCAGCAGACCATTTACATATTACATAATAGAATATGATGTGACACATGAAATTCTACTCCTCAATTTACTGTCATGTTTCCCTAGCTTTTCAGTCTCTGATTTAACTGCCAGATGAATTTGTAATCCCCTTTTCAATTTTTTCTCACTATGGTAACTCAAAAGCTTATATGCCAGATATAATAACTCTTGAGAGATATTCATTTAGTTGCGTGTGTGTGCTTGATCACATTGATCCAATAAATTTACTTCGGAGTCAATCATAGATAGTAAATATTCTAAGAAATTTCTACTTGGTGTATTACTACACTGTGAAATTGCATATGAAGGGTTAATAATGTTTATAAAGAGGCTACCTAAGTCCATTCTTTGTGATTTGATGCATATTGTCCATTAGATATGTAGTGCAATGGGAAGTGTTACAAGAGTAAATTTCATAAATTTAATTGTTTAATTCGTTAATCTCTATACAAATGTATTTAAAAAGGTAATACCACTACCATGTTGAACTAATGTTGATAATGGCATAACTAGTCTATCCTTTGGAGAATTGGTAAATCCAATGCTAAGTATCAGTTAACTGATTTTATTCTGTAGATGAACTCCTTAACTAAAATAAGTGTTCATAAATTTCATTTGTATGTAAGCAGTTTTGATGAGTTATATATGTCGTGCACAATTATTCATGAAAGCAATGTTTAATGCTGGATAAAGTATTGTGGATGTATTTCTTGGCTTTGATGTAATTACATGAGGTGTGGCTCCAGTCAATTGTTGATCAGATTCCATCAGGAATCAAGAAGCAGTGACCAGTTGTAATTGAAACTTATTCTTGATTGCCTGGTAACATATGTAATCTGTAGAATTCTTAATGTGATGAGTTTAAAATATTTATTGATTCATAATATGAATTTCAATTTTTAAAAACTGACAGAGAACACTCAACAGATATTTCAACATGACCCTCCCAACTGCTGAATTGGCTCCAACATTCATAAGCAAGGTGAATACGGCTGTCCAGTTGACATTGGTGGGAACTACATTAGCTGCCCCAGTCTTTGGCTACATTGACCACCCACTCCTGCAAGGGCTGTGGTAAGTACTTCACTGGAAGATTGGATCCTCAAACCTAGATTCTTTCACAAGTTATGGAAAATTTAGGCTATTTTTAGTAGCATCTGAAGTACGTAGGAAAAGAAGATTTTGTAATTAATGGTCGGGCAATATGAGTAAAAGCCCATATGTGGTAAAACATTTGTTCTTTTGAAATTCAAGGACCAAAAAATTGAACTTCAAATACATATTTGGGTTCAAAGTAAAAAAAGCTTTCTTAATATTCTGTATTTAGGCAGTAAAATCATGAATTCATTTTTTCTGTCCATTTTAAATACCCAGTAACGTGACTTCCTAAGTTAGGGATTTCAGTTGATATCTTGGGCTGAAAACTGTATTTTGATGTATGCCGTCAACCTTCCCTATGTATCCCACCACCAATCAGCTCGAAAAATGGTTTGATAGGTGAGGGTGAAGCTCACTTTATAATAAGCCCAATGGCATGTGAAATTCACCAATCAGTGGTATAAGGAAGGCCAGTTCATTTCCTTGCGCCTCCTGTGGTTTCCAAGGTAGCTCTGGTATCTAAAAATTCACACAGCAGTCGCAAAGAGTGCCCAGAGGCATCGCTGGGAATTGAACCTGAGCCTTCCAGTTATAGTCCAGCTCTCTACCCCCTTGACTACAAAGTCACCCAAAGAAGTGAATTTTTTTTTTTAAGGTAATCTACCGGTTAAGGTAGGTTTTTCGATGGACACAACTACCAAACAAATATTTTATTACTCCTAACAAAACACAAAATCCATCATCCTACTCTATATCAGGTCCCTCTTCATCTCTGAGTACTTTCTTCCTCCCTTCATCCCGTCCAACATCCCTATCCTGTTCCTTCCCTTTCCTCTTTTGCCCAACATTCTACCCTCTATCACAGTCTTCAACATCCCACTGCCGGTCAACACCCCCTTCATCCACTTTTCCTGCCTCCATAGGATTGCTCCCAACAAACCCCTCTCTTTGCCCACCATACCAAGTACTTCCTCATTTGTTTTCTTCTCTGTCCATTTCACCTTCTCCATTCTTCTCCACACCCACATTTCAAAAGCCTCCAGTCTACGTCTATTCTCCTGCTTCAATGACCACGTTTCCGCGCCGTACATAGCTACGCTCCATATCATAATTGGTTAGACTTAATGGTCATAATAATTTCATATTTCACCTTCCCCCTAAACTTAAAATTCATTACACATTCAAAATATTATGCTAATGCCAACTTACAAGATTCACAAAGACGAGTTACAAAGAATCAATCGATATGCCATACTTTTTCATGGGAATACACGTCGATTACATGTATTGAGAAAAACTAAAAGAATTAACATTAGAGTCTTTTCTTAACATCCTTACTCAAAGTCCCCGTCATCAACTCCCTCCTCCTTGTGAAAGCCTCTTTGCCTAGCGCAATTCTTCTCCTTACGTCCCTACTACTTTGACCATGTTGGTCCAAAACACTACCGAGATACGTAAACTGTTCTACCTGCTCTAGTTTTTGCCCTCCTATTTTAATGTTAAGCTTGGCCTTTTTCTTTCTAGAAAATCGCATAACCTTTGTTTTATTATTATTGATTCTCATCCCATACCTGTCGCACTGAATTTCCAATTCACTCAGCAATGCTTGCAGCCCCTTGGCTGACTGACAAACTAAAGCTTGGTCATCAGCAAACCTAACTGATTTTACGAATCCCCCGCCCACTTTCATTCCTACCTCCAGTTCTTCCCATGCCTCTTTGATCATTTCCTCTGCATACAGGTTGAACAGCAACGGTGATAATGGGCAACCCTGCCTTACACCCCTTCCTAACACTGCCCATCCTGACTCCCCGTTTCCCACCCGCACCTGAGCAGTCTGAGACATGTACAGGTTGCGGATTAGCCTCCTTTCCCTCCAATCTATTCCTATTTTCTGCAATATACTCATTAGTTTTTCCCAATTCACTCTATCAAATGCTTTTTCGAAATCTACGAAACAGGCAAATACCTCCTGGTTGTGTTCTATATTCCTCTCGATTAATAATCTCATTACTGCAATGGCATCACGCGTACCTCTCCCCTTCCTAAACCCAAACTGATCATCCCCTAAGTAATCATTTGCCCTACTCTCTATCCCTTTGTTTATGATCCTGAGGACAACTTTAGCTGCGTGGGATATCAAACTAATTGTCCTATAGTCCTCACATGACGTGGCCTTTACCTTTTTCGGAATCGGAACTAAAACTGCTCTCACAAAGTCTTCCGGCCAGATTCCCTCCTCATAAATGCTACGGATCAGCCCATATAGCCTCTTCCTCCCACATTTTCCTAAGCATTTTAAAAGTTCCACGGGAATGTTATCTACCCCTAAGCTGTCTTCCTCTACGTCATTTTCTTTTTCAATGTCTAACTTTGTTGGTCTGAGTTCTTTACTATACAGTTCTTCTATATACTCCTTCCATCTCTCTTGGATCTTTCCTGTGTCAACTATTACCTTACCCGCCTTATCTCTAACTGTTAGCATAGCTCTTCCTTTCTTACTTCCCGATAACGATTTAACTTTGCTGTACAGCGCACCGATTTCACCCTTCCTCTGCAGACTTTCCATATCCTCGCACTGCGTCTTCCACCATGCGTCTTTTACCTTATTTGTTGCCCGCCTCAATTTATTGTTCAATTCTTTGTACTTCATTTTGCCTAATTCTGTATTTATATTCTTCCATTTTTGCCGCTCATCCATCTTTGTAATCATCTCATCCGTGATCCATGGTTTCCTAGTCCTTTTAGCGTTAACGGTTCCAATAGTGTCTTTTGCGGCTTTAGACAACCCTTTTTTGATCATTTCCCATTTTTCTTCGATAGTTATAAGCCCTTTACCATCCTCCATGATTTTCTCTACCGCCTGTTTGTATTCCTTCCTTTTCAACCCATTTAATGCTTCTACATTCCATTTTCTAACTCGCCGCCCCTGCCTTATCTTTTTGAAACGTACACTACATTTCATAACAACTAAATTGTGGTCAGAGTCCGCATCCGCCCCCGGGAAGCTGTGGGAATTTATCACACTGTTCCTAAACCTGTGTCTAACCAGGATATAATCTAGCTGATATCTTCCTGAGTCACCTGGCATTTTCCATGTATACCTGCATCTTTTGTGGTGTCTAAACCAAGTGTTGGTGATGACTAACCCCTGTCTCCTGCAGAACTCAACTGCTTTCTCCCCGCGGTCATTCCTCGTGCCTAAACCGTAGTCGCCCACCTCATCACCATCTCTTCCTTCGCCTACCGTCGCATTCCAATCCCCCATCACTATCAAATGTTTCCCTGCAGGAACACACGCGATCATGTCCTCTAACTGATCGTATATCCTATCGACCTCTTCTTCCTTATGGTTGCTCGGTGGCATGTATACCTGAATAATAACTAAGTTCGTCGGTTCTGCTTTTATCTCCACTAGTAGTATTCTATCCGTTACCTGCTCTATGTTGACTGCGCTTCTTCCTACCTCTTCATTTAATACCATGGCAACCCCTTGTTGGCTCTCGTCCCCACCGCTGTATATTATTTTATACTTATCACTCCAGTAATCCCCGCTATCTTTCCATCTCACCTCGCATAGACCTAAAATATCTATATTTCCCCTTTCCATCTCTCGCTTAACATTCTCCAATTTCCCTGTCCTCATCATTGTCCTAACATTCCACGTTCCTATTCTAACTAATTTCGTCTTCTTCTCCTGCGTATTCTGTCCTGCTGCTGCTGGTTTTCCCTTGCAAGGGTTTCGTGGGATGACGACCGCGGAAGCCTTGCCTCCCCCGCTGCCGGGCACGACACACGGCCGATTGGGCCGAGCCCCGTGGTTGCCAGGACTCAAAATATCTCTATTGTCCATCATATTTTTCTAGGGAATGATAATTGAGGTGGTTTCCCGTTGCCTTCCTCAAAGAAGTGAATAAGAAATGTTATTTCATATTAGAAAGGCAGAGAGAATTTTAAAAACTCTTGAGGTGAGATTTGATACATAGATATCATATATCATTGATGCTCTCTGCTATATTTAACTTGGTTACTGACTTAAATATCAATGTATTTGTAAAGGAACTATTGATATTATGGTATTCTGCTAAACATAATCTTTTGATAAGAACATATGCATTAATTTGCAGATATATCATGAAGATAATATGATTCCGATATTTTGCTTACTTCTTTTGATGTTCTCATTAAGTTGGCTGGAGCTTATGCTTTCTATTTTTTTTCTAAGTGATAACCTTTCTGAGTTTGTAGTTGTTGAGTTTCGTTTTAACGTATTTTGCTTCTTTAATCTAATCATTCATCCTTTTTATATAATTACGCATAATTTTCTGCATGGTTACTTCAGCACAGCAAGTAACCATAATATTGTGACTAACTTGAGAGAATTACTGAGCGTTGCAGTTATGTTATTGACGTGCATACATTTGAAGTTGCATGCTTATCAGGTACCATGTCAGTGTTGTATATAGTTACAAGTTCGAATGTATCATTCTGTAATCTTATTTGGATAGTCTTTCAAAATATTTTTATTTCCTTTTCAGTTGGCTGACAGCTGCCACGACTGTAATATCTGGTCTCAGCTATGTTTTTTCTAAAAACACATACCATTTTGTGAAAAAGAATCCTAAGAATTGATCTCATTAATATCAAGGGGTTTTGATGAGAAGAGTAAGAGTCCAATAATAATGTAAATGCTTTAAAAAGATAATGTGCAGTGCCTGTCACAGATAAATCAGTTTTTAGCTCTTTACATGCTTATTCAATCAATTTGATATAATATACAGGTGTATATACTATAACTGATAATTGGTGAGAAGTCAAGTATTTTTACAGTCTATGAATGTATATATTGGCATTCAAATGCTGGTTCCAAATTCGCTCACAATAAAGAAATTTGTATTAAAACATTGTAATGTATTTCAGTTTGTTTTTAAGATTTATTATTCATAAGATTTCATGATTCATTGGATAGGACTATGTTGTTTAAGAGCAATAACGGTAATGCATAAAAAAGATACAACCTCCAGCAAAGAAACTTGCAGCTCTTTACTTCAAGCAAGCATATTTTGTGGGAAATACAATTATTTAGTTTTTTCAAGTTAGAAGGCCCTATATTATTATAACTGCTGTAAACTTTAAGGTTTAACTAAGCTAATATTCTTGTATATGAAAACTCCAAAGAAGGACTTCTGGCTTCTAATGAATGGTAATAATTCATGCTAAGAATATCTTATTTTGGTTAATGTCTCTTAACCTTCACTTGAGAATAAAGCATTGCTACATACTGGGAAGGAGCAAATGTCACAACCAAATATTATTACACACTTGGATAATTCTTTTTTGTGCATTACTATGAACATTCATAAAATAGTGGCCGTTTCTATGCGGAGAAGGAGCAATAATTCCAGTTCTATTGAATAATGCAATATACAGAAGTGGAAATGAAGCTTACCATAAAATATTCCAAGAAACTGCGGGAGATGCCACGACAGTAACTTTTGACGGAGTCATCTACTAATATGCATTACAATACAATAATCTCAGAGTGAAATTTCATTTCAATTTCAACACTGAAATTGTTGCATTGTTTCCATTGCATATTTTTTCCGCAAACAAATATAAAAATTCCCTTGCATTTTCTATGATTTTTCTCTCAAATAACCCAGAATACCTACTCTCTGGTATTCAGTGTTTTCGGATATAAAAGTACCTAGGCTCTGTTATACTGTAATGACGCAAATCTTTTCTCCTTATTATTGCAGTGTTAACAGTTAATCCTTTTTCTAACCTTGATTACCTAAAGATTAACCATTGGCCAGATACCATGCTATTTTCGATACTCGGCAGTTGCCATGATAGAGGTTACATTCATTCACAGTTATTCAAGTATTTTAAGAACTGGAAAGCCTAGATAAATGACTCTTGCAGGTGCTGCTAATGGATCTTGCGTTAACATTGGAGTAATGCAGAAATTATGGCAGGGCAAAGAAATTCATCAGCAGTAGTAGAAGATGAGGGGAAGGAAGAAGATCATTGTCCCCCTGAGATACATTCCATGTATGATATTTCTTTTATTCAGTCCCCCAGTGAATTATTTAAATTGCTAACCACCAACAAACAATAAATTTCATTTCAACAAAATTGTTACCATTTTAATTTTGACTTTTCTTCATCCCACTCAATATTAGGTAATAATGCTCTCCCATTTGAGACAACCCTGGATCTGCCCCTGAACTGATTATTATAGCACTTGCCTTTTAACTTTTTCTGACTCAGTCAATCAGGAGTATTTTCGGAATCTCTCCTTAGTATTTATTGATGATAACTCCTGGATAATACCTCACCTCTCCTACCCACCCCTGAGAGACGGGATATACATTTTTCTCTTTTTCTTTTATTCTCCTGCCTTGGCCATCAAACCTACAACATTCCTCTGACCATCCTCCCCATATCACCCTCAACTGTGGAATCTCACCCTGCATTCCCTCATGATTCATATTCTCCTTTGTCATGCCTAATTCCAAATAATGAAGTGATTTTGATGTCTCCATAGTTAAAAATAAGATGACCAACTACATTTCTGCATCACTTAAAAATTGAATGAAAATATTAAATTTTAAATAAATTTAAAAAGGCAGTGGACTGCATTTCAGAGAGGACTGGTTGGGAATGCATGGGTGGAGAGGGTTGGTGAGAGGAATGACTAAATACGGGATATCCTTGGGGTGAGATAGTGGTGATGTGTTGCTTTTGGCATGTATTTTGGTGGTCTCGCTAAACTTTCTCGCATTCTCATCCCAGTCTACAATCACGACTGACCTAAAAAAATGAATTGGGTCAAGTTTTATTACTTGAGAATCTACTTGATAGTGCTTTTTTACTCACCAAAGGTCTTCATTGAAGAACTTTGCTCCTGCTTACATCTTAACCTACTGGAAATTGTTGCACTACCCTCAACCAGGTGACTCCGAAACTTCTGAAGACTCCTTAAAAGGAAGAATTAGAAATGCACATGAATAGAAGAAAGAGAGAATTTCACTTCTTTAAATATGCACTATTCATATAAATACCTGCCAAAATCTGACATGGGATTGTCAGTAAAAAAAAGTGCCACATATTTTGTTAGTGAATGATTAAAATCATTCACCAAAAGAACTACAGTAATCAACCTGAAGTTTGGCTTGATAGGCGAGGGTAGAGTTCATCTAATACCTAGCCTAATGGTATGTATATTCACACCTCCCTGAATGAAGCCTGAACCCACTGGTCAGTAACCAAGTCATCTAACCCCTGGATTACCATTCCCCTTCCACTACATAAGAGATGGCGACTATATAATGATATCACTGAATACATTGACTGCTGTTATGTCTCCTTTTAAGTACTCAATATATTTTATTTTCCAATTATCCCTGCTTGATAATAGCTATAAGCATTTTATAGTTTCAAGTTCTACATCCTTTTACAGTTTCTTGTTTATGTTTCATTTCATGTTTACATTCTATTTAATTAAAAGCTGAACTAAAAAAGAGTGCCATATATTTCTATTCTTAAATTGCTCTCCTATTTGTTGGATGAAACTGAGTCCAGCATTGTATGAAGTGGTAATAATAAAGAGATTGGGTAGAGTTCATCACACTTCCTCTAAGTCCTCCCATCCCTATCTTACACCTTTGATCGATGCCTCCTCACTTTGGGCTTGATGTAAAATATAGGTGGCCCCAAAGGTTTTGGCAGGTTAATGTACCAACCAACCAATAGTATACTGCACTTCTCTGAATGTTATCCATCTTCTCCAAGTGGGATCGTGAAACCTTTAAATAAAGTCTATCACCCCTGGGGTTTAAACCAGTTACTTCTGATTAAATGCTAATAAATTAGACAAGCCATGTTAATTTTCATCCTCATCCATTTTTATCTTTTTATTGTAAGCATTTTAATTTCTTCCCACCTTTCATCTCTAACTACATTTTATCATACATATACCATTGCTAACATTTTTGTTGAAAATAAGAAAGATTTGTGATTGTTTCTAAATATGAAAAAATAAAATGTAGATTCTTGGGTCATAGGTTTGCAGTCTGCAATGTATGATATCTTTTGGGAAAAAACATGGCTTATTCAAAAATGCATACCATATCTGGGTGCCTCAGTCATTTAAACCTCCCGGGCTGAACCACACCCACTGGATGCATTCAATAGCTGCCTACCTATCCCCTCCTACCCCCTTGCTCATTTCCTATTGGTCCCTTACCTCTCCCTCGCACATGTTCTATCCGCTCTTCCCCAAGAATGCCATTCTGATTACGATGGTTGAGCTATCGAAACGTCAAAACCATATATGTGAGTGTCCTTTCTTTGTGTTTCTATGTTTTAAAAATCTACACCTGTGTTTTTATAGTAGTTGATGGTTAAAATGGTCAAAAGCCTTGGATAAGTCAAAGAAAAGTGCTGCAGATTCAGATCTGTTGTTCAGATCAGCCGATATTTGATTGACAACTCGATATGTGGCAGTGGAAGTAGATCTTGATTTCCTAAAGCCATGTTGAGAGGTGGATAGTAGATTGTGGATTTCCAAGTAGGACATTGACCGATTGTAAAAAACTGTTTAAAAAATTCGACCTAATTGATTTAATAAGGAAACTGACCTATACCATCTCATATGTAGTTTATTACCCTTACCCTTATATAGGGGTGTACCTTTGGCTACTTTGAGTGGAGCAGGAAACTCACCAAATCGAAGAGATTCATTTACCAAGAAAAGTAAAGGTTGTTAAATTGCCAGGAAAGGATTTTTTATAATTAAGATTATAATGCCACCTAAGCCTGGGGTGAACTTGTTGCCTAGTTTTTGGATAATATACCTTAATTCAGCATCAGAGCATGGAGACAAAAATAATGACTTAAGGCATGGGAAATTGGAGGGACTTTGTTATGATAATTATGATTTACAGCTGTTTACTGAAAGATATAAAAAGTCATTCAATTCAGAAGCCATATGCAACCCATTGGTAAGAATTTTATTGCTGGAATCAATCAATTTAAGGTCAGATTTTACATTCTTGGAAGGCTTTGATTCATTTACAATTTTCCAGATTTCTTTAGATCATTTTCAGCAATTGAGATCCTGGGATTATTGAAACACCTTTTGGCATTTGTCAGGGCACACCTAGAGTTTTTTTAAGGCTGAATATTCTAGCTGATAAGTAGGGGCCAGCTTATTTTTATAATAAGTAGTTGCATTTTTCATGCACCTTGATGGATAGCATACTTCATCTGTGACCCAGGGTTTCTTATTCTTTAATTCAGAAGATTTTTTTAGCTTTCTAGGGATAATGGGAAAGCAGACATCAAAATAATAAAGATAGGCAGAGTAAAAGTAATCAAAGCCTTCATCAAATGAATGAGTATAATAAATACTAGTCCAATTGTGGGAATTAAGGAGTTCATAAAAATTCATTAGATTTTCATTTGAGAATCATCTCTAGTACTGTTTCAATATTGTGAGTTGAATGAGCTACAATTAATGAAAGTAGTGGGCAATGGTCTGAGAGATGCAACTTAAAAACCTTGGTTATTAGTCTTGAATGGCTGTTGGTCAGAATATCAATTATTAATGAGGGTTGCAGAGGAAGGACTAACTCTTGTGGGTTCAGCTGTGTTGGTATACAGGTTAAATGATGATAGTAAATCGAGGAATTCATACTTCGATCTGGAATGCACCAGAAGATTACGGTTAGAGTCACCAGTTATGATTGGTAGAGGACATTGAAGAGAATTATAAATTATTTCCAATAGTTCCATCATTTTGGTAAGGAATATTTTGAAGTTACTTTAGGGAGAACAGTAAATAGCAGTAACAATGAAGTCATAGTCTGCTTGAATATATAAATGAATCTGCTTTACGCTAGATTGAAAACTAGATCTTTATTCAGGAAAAGGCACCAGAACACATAAGAGAACCTTATGGTAAAGTTATCTAGACAGCAAGGCTAAACATAGAAACAGGATAAGAACTATATGGGGATAGCTTAGATTCAGGAATACCTGATTACAGACTAGAAAGGGGATTGAGGGAATTGAAATAAGGCTGTAGATGTAGATAACATCCCCATGGAGCTACATTAGAGGTATGAGAAATAAAGAAATAGCTTTTATACGCTAATTCTTAGCATTTATGATAAAGAAATTTGGTCGGATGAATGTTAGTTCCCATGACAAAAAAGGAAAGGCTGCCAAATGTGAAGATGATTGCTACACACGTCTTTTAAGCAGCTACTACTTTTCCAAAGTAATCAACAATAATTTGATGGAGAGGAGGGTGAATGATTAGTTAGGGGACAGACAGATTGGGTTTAGGAAAGGAAGAAATGTGTATGATGCAATAGCCATAATGAGGTCTCTGATTAAATGAAATATGTATAGAACAAACACCAGGACATATGTTTCATTGATTTCAGGAGAGTATCCAATAGAGTAAACTGGTAGAATGAATGAATGTATTGGAGATGATAGGAGTAGACTCTCTTAACTACAACCTATACATGTCTCAGACTGCTCAGGTGCATGTGGTGACTAGAGAGTTGGTAATCGAGGTACATTATCACCAATGTTTTTCAACATATATATGAAAGAAATGGTTAGAAGAGTCTCGGGAAGAGCTGGAGATGGGAATAAAATTAGGCGAGAATTCCTTAAAATCAGTTATACTTGTGGTTGATGAATTAATAGGTAAGTTAGCCAAATCATTGCTGAGCACATTAGAAAATCAGTGTGATGCATATGGGATGAGAATCAATGTAAGCAAGAGAAAGATTATGAGGTTTTTGAGAAAGAGGAATGCTAAGCTAAACTTTAAAAAATGAGGGTAAAAACTAGAGCAGTTTACCTATAACTGCAGTGTTTAGGATAAAAATGGCCAAAGAATTAAGGGCTTAAGAAGAAGAGTAAATTTAAGCAAAAGAGCTTTCACAAAGAAGAGGGAATTGATGATAGGAACATTGAGACAGATGTTGAGGGAAGGTTCTTAAAAACTTTGATATGGAGAGTGATTTTAAAAAATGAAGGAGGAGAGTCAAATGTGGAAACATAAGGGCATTAACTAGATCAGGTGGAACAATACTTATCTTAGAAGTGATTAAAACAAAGATGTTTAAAGTAGATATTAGTGACATGAGAAGATGAATTGCACTCGGCAAAGAAGTTTGCAAAAGAGAAAGACGATGGCAAAATTGTTCAGCCAGAATATTAAGAGGAGATTTGATATGGAGCTTAGTTTTTTGTGGTGCAGAAATACGGCTATAGAAGCAAGATGAAGTGTAGATTGGAACCTATTCAGATGCTGGTGTGGGGAGGAATTGAAAAGGTAGACAAATGAAGAAGTATTAGAAATGGTGGGAGGAGGATTGTTGGGAGAAACCCCAAAGGAGACAGGAAAGGTGGAAGCACAATATTTTGATAATAATAATAATAATAATAATAATAATTTTATTTCCCCAATTGACAAGTACATAGTATGGTACAAAATATCATACAATTATGTAATCGTATAGGGTACGTCAAGAAGTACAGTAACTGGATTACTAGCCAGAGAAAAGAAAATAAAATTACACCTACACATATAGTTAAGGATTTACACAATATAAAATTAGAATTACCCAGAATTGAAGTAGTCGTTCACACTGTAAAAACATTTTTCATTTAAGTACATATATAACTTATTTTTAAAAATAGAGAGTGATTTCTCATTTTTTAAACTAATGGGAAGCCTGTTGAATATTTGGATGCACAGAGAACGAGGTCCCTTGGACATCATTGTCATGCTAGCAGTCACTACACACAGATGATTTCTTGTCCTAGTCCCATAGGCGTGTGTGCCATTATTTGATGGGAATAGATGCATGTTATTTTTTACAAAAATTATCGAATTATAAATAAAAACACTAGGGACAGTTAAGATGCCAAGGCTTTGAAAGAGAGGTCTGCAGTGGGCTCTATAGGGTTTATTGCACATGGACCTAAGCAATTTCTTTTGAATAATAAATATTTTATTTAACTTAGTTGATGACCCACTTCCCCAGATTATGATACCGTATGACACAAGAGAATGAAAAAGACCATAGTAGAGCGTTTTCAAAACATCCATACTAACAGTATGTTTCAGAATTTAAGTTTTTTAAAATTTAATAAGTGATAGAACATTGAAGACTGCGATGGATGGAAAACTGTTGAATATTTTGACACTATCCCAAAAAAGGGAAAGCAACAGTATGTTAGGACTATAAGTTTGATTTCTCAATCAGCCAATATGTTACTTGGGATCATCAACAAAATAATCGAGAAGAAAGCAAATGCATACTTTGGTGTAGATCAGTTTAAATTCAGAAAGAGTATGGGTACATGTGACATCATACAAGCAATAATGAGTTCACTATTAGAAAGTAAAATTGAGTAAACCAAGGATGTATATGCATACTTAATGGATTTTGAGAAGGCTTTCAATAGAGTAAAACTGAGCAGAATTAATTCACATACTACAGAGCTTGGAGTAGACTAGATGAGATAGATAACTTTTTCAGAATCTACACATGTTTCAGACTGCTCAGGTGCAGATATAATCAGTAACAATTCCCTTAAATACGACTATCATCATCATTACACCAGAGGAGGGCACAACTTCCATTTCTTCACTTCACCCTGAAGACGATGGCAGAGTAAGCCTTCGAAACATCGGTGTACTCCAACCTGACCCGGCAGGAAACCCAAGAGAACTTCTTGAATTCAATGTAATTGTTAGCACCATATTTTGTATCCCAATTAAGTCTGTATGCATTGTACTCCATTTTAACGTGCCTCATATCATGTACATACACCAGCAACCTGGTATTTTTGTAATATGATTTTTGGGCACATAAAATTTATTTTTATTATTAAATGAAGGCAAAACGACCTATGTCATACAAAAATAGGAGTGTCTTTTGAAGCAAGAGAACTCCATGAGCAGGATACCTAACTATACATGGAGCAATGATTTACCCTTGTGGTATAGAGTAGTGTTGATAGGAAGAGCTTATGTTCAGCATCACTTCTTTGATCTAGAGCTAACTTTTTCTTTTAAATTGAATGGGCCCAAACCATTGATTGGAACTTATCTTTATGAATGAATGGTCCCAAGGTCTTCTTGCATGCCATTAAAACCCTTTTAGTAAATAGGCATTAGATGCATGCTGGATGTGATATAAACATGGCATCTGATTACAGACTCTTACTCCAACAAAGAAAGAGAAAATTAATTGTTACTCTCACCATCTAGAAGGGAATATCAGTGTATGAATAAAGTTCCTTTCCCCTCCTAAGGGCTAAACCTTTCAGCCCTGATGACTGATTAAGCAGGTACCATTACTACAATGGTATTTCTCCTCCTGTAGTCAGCCGGTACCTCGTTCGATATCAATTCTTTGCAAACCATCAATATATAGTAGCCAAAACTTAGACTTACAAAAAAATATTAATTGGATTTTAAGAGAAAATTTATCATTTTAACTAAAAATACTTTAAAAATTCAGAAATGACTAATCACCATGGAATTTTCAGCAGCATAAATGTATAAATGTTAGTGAGAATAGAGAGGGGCTAGAGCACATGTCATGTGTGACCTCCAATATGGTGTAACACTTAGAAACGTCAAGTCCTTCAATCTAGCATTCCCTCACAGTGCTCTATGAATCACTGGAAATCATTTAGTTACGCTAATGGAGGCATCTAGTTTAGGAATGTAAACTGAATAGAGTCATCCTGAAAATTATTATTTTTTATAGTAAAATTATATGTACTTCTGATAGTAATTGGCTGAATTAATAGAAAGGATCCGGATGATTACTTTCATTAGACTCTGTATTCTAAATAGGTTGACTCAACTCCTGTCAACCATACACACACGTAAAAAAATGGAGCATTTATTTATTTGTCTGTTTAATATTTAGGAGCATCTAGATGAACTTATTCACACTTATATTTTTTTAAAACCAATGGCACAATGAAAATGCAATACCAATTTTAATCTCAGTGACCTTACAAGGTAGTAACATGTTAATACATAAAAAGTAATCCTTTGGTTTGAGGTTGGTGATGAAAGGCTGATCTGGATGAAATATTAACATGTCTATGTATGTATGTATACACAATCTCAAATTAACTCTGCAATGGTTTGAATGTAAGATCATCACAGGATTAATTCAGCAAAATTTGCTGCGATGGGAGTTGGTGATATTTTCCCTCCTCTTCAAATGCATTAACACATAATTAGGAAACAATAGCTGAATGTAATTTAAAATTACAGGGCCTTAAATTATAATATGATATACTTGTAGTTTAGTTAGACTACATTAATTGGCCATTATTTTCCAAAAAAATATGAGCTCTACAGAAGAACCAAAGACAATTAATTCTAACTACCTAAGACAGTGAGCTAAATTGAGTAACCAAGATGAATTCTTAATCCTAAATAAATACACGATTTAATTTAATTAGAGATAGGTATCTAATATTCATTATTTGGTGTAATACTCTTTACTGATTAATGTAATAATAGGATTATTCTGGAGTGAAGAATAACTTAGTATACAGAAAAATGTATGTATAGTCTGGAGGTAATTTGATTATTCGTGAAAAGGTGAAAATAATAATTAATTTACAACATCCTTTTTTGGGGCTCATCATCCTATCCTGAAGTAATTTTAAAACAAAACAAACAGCAGTACATGCCATATCCCTTCATTTTCAAAATGCTCCAGCTACTGCTTTTCAAGAAATTGTCAATGTTACCTATTTCATATATTAATATTTTTGCATCTAACGTGTAATTCAAATCTCTTTGTTATTTCATGCACTTAACCTCGATATACATCAGCATAACACTAGGCAAGATCTACACAAATCCACACTTTGAACACTGGCTGAGGCTAGTGGTACAATGTTTATAAGCTTCAATTTATTTAAAATTATATAAAAAATTTGTACTCAAGAACACAACTACATGACCTATTCCTTTTGCTAATGCATATCTATTAATGATTTTCTTATTTGGGATAAACAGAATTCTTGACCTTATATGGACTACGCATAGGTATATTTATTCTTTTGTCTGATGAATGCCTTAGTGTGTTCAATATTAAGATTACAAAATCCCATTCCTTAGATATACGTGATAACACTTTTTCTTAATTTTAATCTATGCATCAGATTTCTCTGTGGCAGATGTCATTTATTGCATTCATTTAAAATATGTTGCCCATCTATTTTTAAGCAAATGTTCTGTGTTCACTATTCCATGGATATGTCAAATATCTATTTTACTGCGTGTTATTGGGACAAACAAAAATCACTATTATACTAAGCAATTTTTGTATACCTGCTCTTTCATGGTTTAGTACTATGGTAAATAACTCCTGTCCAGTTCATCCATTAAATTTTGGAAAAAAAGATGGACAATATTAGGGAGTATAATAACAGAAATCCAATAATCAAGTTAAACAGAGAGCTCATGAATACAATAAAAGAGAGGACTTAATGCCAATGTCTAGCAATACAGAAATGTGTCCACCGCGGCAAAAAAGGAAAGGCAACTCTAATCATAACAGACAATAGGATTCCTTCAAACGGCAAAGCTATGATGATATGAATTGCTAATGGTTGCAGAATGTAATGGGAAGTCCACATAATTTCTAAAACACTGAAAATATCATGATGGTGAATTCTATTATGGTGAAAGCTCTAAATTTTATAAATATTCATTGTAACCTGGAACCCGAACACTTAGCAATGCTTAGCATATCTACAAGCCCTCATTAAAATGGCATAAAATATCCACCACTCCATACTACATGTTACAATAACTCAGTCTTTAGCTGGGCATACTTTTTATCTTCCTTAATCACATCTGAAATGACTTTTCTTTTTACATTATTCTAAAAGAGGATATCTTAGGTCAGGGGTGATTGATTGATAGAGTGGGTGGCCTTCAACAGGAGCCCCGGGTGCTAAGACCCATGTTTAACCTACCTGACACATGCAGACAGAGGCCAAGAGCACCACAGTAAAGGTATGGAGGTCACTCATTTAACCTCCATCTGGGTTAGACATCGCTTTACTTCAATGATCTAGATGAATCAGAAGGACTAGGCCCTTGCCCTAGCAAGAAATTATTAATACAGTCCTGTCTAGTGGACAGGGTCCATCAAAAATCTACCCTGACCCAGTAGACTACTAGTAACAATGAATAAAAAATGAGTTCTGCACATGGTGAAAAAACATATACTATTCAGTGCCAGAAGTATCATTGCTTATAGTTGACTGTGGGATAATTTAAAGAGGACCAATGTTGTTGCCCAAGATTCCATCACCTATTTTCAAGTATTCTCATCTTCAGCAGACTCCTCTTCCAGCAGTAGAACAATGACATTTGTTGTTGCTTCCATTAAGCTAAGCCTTCAGGTTCCAGGTTGTGATAAATATTCATAAAATTTAGAAATTTGATAAAAGCAGAATTCACCATACTGGCTTTTCCAGTGCTTTAGAGGATACATGGATTCCCCATATTATTAAGAGACAATCATCAATTTTAGTCACAATAGATTTTTCTCAAGAAGAGTTCCTATCTAAATATTATGGCCAATATTTGAGGAAATGTATCCAAAACCAAAGTACAATGCCAAGACCATATGCAAAATAGTCATTTCAAAGAAAAAGCCAATACTTCAGCCAAAAAATTTAGTTGCTACTTCTTTGGTAAAATAAGGCATTTAACTCTGTGCTGGTAGTTTAAAACTCAAGCAAATTAATGCCAAAGTTTCAAAATGATGCGACGAAAATAAGTAATTTGGGAAAATAAATATTTGTTCGTTCGAAGGTTTCCGCGGCGATGAGTAGGTGATTTCCACATTTTTCGGGCTGCGTCCGCGTATGTCGTTTAAAAGTACAACAGTTTCGCCAGCTATCCTGCTGGCGTCCTCAGGTCAAGGATGAAAAGAAGCTTGTTGTCCCGTCTTATATAGGAAAAATCCGGCGCCAATACCGGGAAATTTCTTGGCCAATCAGGGAACGTCCTCATATTTGCGCGGGATTATTCGTTTCCACGCACTGTGGAGTGGATATCCATCCTCTCTGTTAAAATTGAACCTGTGACTGTAAAAGTGAACCTGGACACTCTATTCTCTTCGACGACGCTAAAATAATAGCGAAAGAAGGAAAATACTTCCAGAGAATAATCAGAGAGGCCATTGAAATCGTTAAAAGGCCAAAAAATTTTAACAGAGAGGATGGATATCCACTCCACAGTGCGTGGAAACGAATAATCCCGCGCAAATATGAGGACGTTCCCTGATTGGCCAAGAAATTTCCCGGTATTGGCGCCGGATTTTTCCTATATAAGACGGGACAACAAGCTTCTTTTCATCCTTGACCTGAGGACGCCAGCAGGATAGCTGGCGAAACTGTTGTACTTTTAAACGACATACGCGGACGCAGCCCGAAAAATGTGGAAATCAAAATAAATATTTATTCACAACAATTAATGTATCTCTACGGATTGTCTTTCTCCTTTGCACTATGTGGCTGCCACATATTTTGGTACTTTGTACATTTCATAGGCAAATGTTTCTGTGTGACCTGGATCATATTCAAGACCAATATAATCTATCTCCAATCGAAATGGTCCATTCACTTTGTCTCCCAAGGATATGCCAAAGTGAGAAATTCGATCCAATGTAATGGGAGCTTGCTTATCCTGAATTCTTCCTTTGCTGGCTAAGAAGAATTTTGAGAATGGAATCTGGAAATAAAATATTTCATATATTAGTAAGAGGGTAGTCTTTCAATCCGGTAATATTGGTATTATTTGGGAATAAAATGTAATATGCTAGTGCTTTTTATTCATTGATCAAATACTTTCAAGCTGGATTATATTCACAACAAAATCCAGCAGATATGTTTGGTATGGTATGTCAGAAGGTCCCTGAAATCCACAACCCTATAGTTCAGTCACATCTGAACATTTCTGTTCCCATTAAGTTTTGACCATACATAATCAGAAGAAAGGATTCCCTGAAACATTTCCTTCTCTCAACTGATCAAAGGCCGTTGAAAGTGATTCTTACAAGAAACTGCTTGGGACTATTTTCGCATAGTTTTTACTGATAAAGCCATCGCTGAAGTTGTAGAATAAACAACAAAAGTGGTCTATATCTTCCAAGATGATCCTCCTCCACATGTATTATATTAAAATTAGAGGCTACTGAATAAGAATGAATTCTGTTTATAGGAATTATTTTACATGTAGGAATTATAAAAATATCATAGTTTATAAAGAATACTAGAGAAAAGGTAGGCTTTTAAACATCCCCTTCTCCTTACCCATAATCATTTTCAGAATATTTTGGGTTTTGCATTTTGCACTAAATTCTGACCCAAATGAACCACATATGTAAAAATATAATCAATCCTTTATAACTTCCAGGAAATTATGGATAAAATATAAATACTCACTAAGGGTGGTTAAACACTATGATTTCATGGGAAAGCAGCAAAAATTCGGTGTAGTGTTATGAGCTAGTCAAATCATCCTGACATGTCATGAAACCCATGGTTTATGCTGGAGCAGGAGAAACCACTAAAGAAGGATTTGGGCTGCAGGGTTGTTTACATAGGTGGCTCTGAAACTTTTGCAAAGATCTGGTGACATAGGACAGCTTTTTCACAAACAATTTATTCACCAATATAGTCACAAACTTGAAAGATAACAGCATTTGTCACAATGAGACATCAAGTCGCAGCTAAAAAGTAAATCCTTCACATGGCACAAGACAAAATTGAAAAAGGTCAAGTTGTACGCAGGTGATCGAATGATAAGACCAATATCATGGGATTGGAAAGATAAGAGAGATGTCCTCAGAGATTCTACTCAATATTATGGAGACTCAGTGTACCATGTCAGCAAGGAAATATTTGCAAAAGTATTCCACATGTACAGGATGTGGCAACATAACTTCCTTTTTTCCAATGCAAAACACTTTCAAAAAAGGAAGTTATGTTGCTGCACCCTGTATGCATAAAAAAGTTCACAGAGCATCATGATTTTGCGTGTGGGCTCTTTCCAGATGCATAAGACATTGCTCAGCTGGAAAAAAATTCCCTGTCAACAGACAAAGATTTTAGGTTAAAAATTATTGGAAAAATAGTCGATTTTGTTTAAAGGTGAGACACATAGCAGCACCCATGAGAATCAAGCTTCAATTACCTCTCCATTTCCTAAAATTCAACCCTCTTACACCCAAGGGTAACAAGAAGAAAACAAGTGTCAGCTTCGTACGAAGAATAGAAGCACAAACATTTTAACCACTCTCCTGATTGTTCAGATAATCCTCCTCTTGGTCTAGCAAATCTTTTCAAAGAATTTCATTGGTGGAAAGAATAATAAAAAAAATGGATTGAAGAGCACATTTACTGAAGGTTAACAATGACAATTCCATTTTATGATGAAAATTAATGTTGAACGCTAAAGATTACCACTGGGTTTCCTGATAAGTTTCCTTCTTCCCACGGACAATACGGGATAGCAACTGCAGGGTTATAGTTAGCAAAAATTCCACTTGCCACCCTCAGCCTCTAGGGAATAATTAGTTCTACTTAAATGCATGCTCTTCCACTAACCTTGTTTGTTTTGTTATCTTAACCCATTCTTTCCGAATGACCTCATTAGTGTTCTGTTCATATTTTTAAGTCTCCCTTTCAATTCCTCGTCCGTCTCCGCGGGGGGAAATTCCTGCTACCTGCAATGTTGAGTCGCATTCCCTGCCTTTCACAGTCTGCTCGGGGGAAGAGCGTTTTGTGTTGCATGTTCATGTGGTGGTGGTGTTTCACATTCTTGCTTGTTGTGTCCTGGCTTGCGTGTTGTTGGATGGCTTTCGTGCTGCATCCTGGGGTGCAGTTTTTTGTTGGTTTGCGGTATATGTGTTTGCATGAGTGTTGGATGAAGGGATTTTTGCATGTGTGTGTGCAATTTTCCATGTTGTCGTTTTGCATGTGGTATTGTACCTTTTTACGGTTGGTGACCAAACACCACCCGCAAGCCACACGCCCTTGTGGCGGCTTGCGGGGTATTATGTAGATGTAGATAAGTGTCATCCAGGAACAAATATGAAACTCTTCATATCCATAAATATAGGTTTTAGTAATAATCCATTAACTACTTCCAATTCTAAGAGGTTAGAAAATAAATTATATTAACAAAATATTTCGGTCAACAACAACAGAATGAGGTAAGTCGAAGTTTGTCTTAGTAGAGAAGAGGAAAAAAGAGAAAATACAGTGAACAAATCCCATATTAAAAAATACAGAAAATGGATAAAAATATTTCCCTATGCAGGCAATGATTGATTCTTAAAACCTAACTAGATCATTGGCCATTAAATTTTTTATAAAAAATGACACATTTAATTGAATCTTAAAGAATACATGGATAAACATGAATATATAATAATTCCTCACTGAACGCTAAATTTTCGTACCACCAAAAATCTTAGCATAAGTCTCTCCGTGCAACAATTTCAGAGTGTAAAAATCATTCGCCTTGACTGGGATACGAACCCAGATCCCTCAATATCCGGTCGAGTGCTTTCCCAGTGCTATCCCAGTCAAGGCGAATGATTTTTACACTCTGAAATTGTTGCATGGAAATGCACATTAGCGGATGACTCCATTAAAAGTTACTGTTGCGGCATCTCCCGCAGTTTCTTTGGAATTTGTCATAAGTCTCTCCGCTTGATGTGCCATACTGGGTCACATATACATATTAGCTTTAACTAATTTAGCAGAGTAGATAAATTAATGTGAATATTTTTCATAACTATGATAAAAATATAAAAAACATTGAAATAAACTCATCTATAGGAAATATTGCAGCATAACAGACCCATTTGTTCAAAAATAAAATATTACCATACACAACTGAAAAATTAAATAAATACATAGGTCAAGTGATAAGGTGAATTTCAGAATTGGTAGTTGTAATGAGTTCTGAGAAAATATTTGTTTGTAAAGTGCGTATATACGAAGATGATTAGAAGAGTAAGGTCTCCTATTTTTTTTATGAAAAATCAAATTTATTCTCAACTTGCTGTGCATCGTAGGAAAGGCTGAGCATTTAGCTATTTTTCTACATAGTTGCCTTGATGATCAATCACTATTTACATCCTTGTAACCAGCTTTTTAATACTGGCATCATACCTTTCTCCCCCCCTCGTCACGGAGCCAACTGATGACTACTTCTTGCACTTCCTCATCTGACTTGAATTTCTGTCCTCCAAGGTGTTTTTTGAGAGTGGGAAACAAGTGGTAGTCACTGGGGGCAACGTCCAGGCTGTAAGGAGGGTGGTCAATGATATCCCAGCCAAATTCATTGAGTAGGTTGGTCATCATTTGAAGTGACACACATGGACGCACATTGTCATGATGCAAACACACTCCTTTGGTGAACCCACCCCTTCTTCCGTTTTGGATGGCACGCCGAAGTTTCTTTCAAGTCTCGCCATAGCTTTCTGAGTTGATTGTTGTTCCTTTCTGCATGAAAACCACCAACAGAATCCCATTCTTGTTCCGGAAAACGGTAACCATAACCTTTCCTGCTGACTTCTCTGTCTTGAACTTTTTGGGCTTCAGTGTGGTCAGGGTGACGCCATTGTTTCCACTGTTCTCTCACTTGTGGCATGTAATGATGTGCCCATGTTTCGCCTCCAATCACTATTGAATCCAGAAATCAGATGAGGAAGTGCAAGAAGCAGTCGTCAGTTGGCTTCGCGAAGCGGCGGGAGAAAGGTACGACGCCATTATTAAAAAGCTGGTTAAAGGGATGCAAAAAGTGATTGATCGGCAAGGCGACTATGTAGAAAAATAGCTTAATGCTCAACCTTTCCAACGATGTACGCAAATTTGAGAATAAATTTGATTTTTCATGAAAAAAATAGGAGACCTTACTTTTCGAATCACCCTTGTATATTCATATAAAGGAATATTTGTATAAGTGAACTGATATTTTAATCCAAACTGAATATCTATATGCTTTGAATACATATATCTCCATGTTTGTTATTAGTATGCAAATTTATATCATCTATCCTATGCCATTGCCTATTTGATTCCCTAGATAAATAAAATAGATGAGAAGACTATAAAAAATCTGGGCAATAATTAAACAATTTTAGAACAGAAAAAATCTAACCCAATACCTTATGTCTAGGCAAAATGCCTTCCATGGGTAATTTAGAAAAGCTTTTCTAAATCAGATACATACCTTTGATATTTGCCAATAGGGACCTCCTCTTGTGTACAGTGCATAACTGTAAATGTCATTCCAAAACAAGTCGAAATAGCCTGCTGTGGAGATGTTCAAAATGTATGGCCGACCATCCCCTCTGACTCTCATCACCAAATGTGTATACATTTGCCAGTCATGAAAAGATTCTCTATGGAAAGATTTCTGCAAAAAAAATAGCAATACAAAAGAACCAATTACATAAGCAGACTAATGAAATGAAGTCAATTTGAATGCTTAGAAATTTATAACCTTAGCAAATTTAAATATGCCAATGTCATTATGTTAGCTGCTCCTTTTGATGTAAAGCTTAACTACCACATTTTTATAACTAATCCCTCTTAAATTATCATTACTTATAACCTTTACATCTATATAGCAAATTGCTTTAGCTTTTTCCAGTACCTTTCCCTGGTCTTAAATGAAGACTCTTTTTCCTTACTATTAATTCAGATCTTTATTTCCATTACATATTTACCTTATTTTTAATTCTAGTCAATTGTGCAGTCGTACTTTTCATTGTTTACTCTATAAAGGTTAGCCTCCTTGTCAGATTCTCTCCATATTTGGCAAATATAGCTCAGAATGCAGCATATTCACCTCACGACATACATCTACCAATACATGCCAGCCAAATTTCACAATTTTTTATATGTGTTCCATGCCTACGCGGTGTACAGTTTATAGATCAAGAGTGAGCCATTTATTTCCATTAGCTTCTTCTTTACTTAAACCGTATCTCATCGCATATGCATTCCTTCCATAAATGGATATGTATCAATGTTACCATTGTACATAATCATTACAATTTGTTTTAGAGTATGCAGTGTTATGCTCTAATCATCACAGTAAAATGCAAACTCCAGGTCCACAAATCTAAAGCAGGTCATTAGGCCTTTTTGTATCCTTTTTCTCTGATCAATCCTCTGTTGCTACAGTTTTCCATTTCTTCCTCTGGTCCCCAATTAGAATGTTATCCCTGGCTATTACCTTCCATATTTCTAATTGCTATTAGTTCTTTGATGATTTCTTTACCTTCTTGAATAGATATATGAACTTCATTAACAATCAATTATGGTCACTATCAATATCTGCCTCTGGATAGCTTTTACAGTCCTAGTAGTAGTAGTTTTGATGGGAGGCGACCGACAGCTAAGGTCATTTGCGCCATAGGGTAAGGACAGGAAAGGATGAAGGGTGGAGAGAAACCCGGCGTCGGCATTAGCCTACTCTTTATGAAAGGCGCCAAGGGGTCCGCGGCTTAACGTCCCATCCGACGGACGGCGTACTCACTCAAAGTGCCCTCCACAAAGCCCCTCAAGTAGGGATCGAGATACCTCTGAAAAATATTCAACACCGCCGGGATTTGAACCCGCGCCCTCAGGGTGGGAAGCCAGTACGTTAGCCCCCGCACCATCTCGATCCCCTTTTACAGTCCTTCAGGGACATCTTCTACATTTATCATCCCCTTAAGTGGTACTGAAACAGTGTGTTTACCACCAATTATTTGTATTGCTGGCTGAACTCCAATATCCTATTTCTTTCTTTGTTAATGTCCAGTACAGGAGTAATCTATTTGGCTATTTTATCTCTATCGGTGTAAAATTATTTTTCAATATAAAGTTTATTAGAGTGAAGGCCATTGATTATTTCACATTACTTCTCTTGATTTGTTGTTACAAAACACACCCTGAAAATAGAGTTACATGCTCAGTGATTAACGTTTTTTTCTGAGCTTTCCTCATCAGCAAAATTTTCCTTTTTACTTCATCTGGGATAATTTACACCTATTTCCTAGACTCTTGCCCTATTCATCACTCACTCACTACAATTCTTGTTCTTCTTGGGCTGCCGCAAAGATTACATTTTCTCCTCATTTTACATTTTTTCATGATTCATTGATATTTCATGCATATAGGTATCCTCCACATCTTTATCATCATGGTATGCTGCCGGCACGTACAATTGTACCAAGCAGGTGTGAGGTTCATTGTTATCTTCACCATGATGACTCTTTTATTGTACAGCAGGATGTTTTCCACTCTCACTGGAGCACTCGTCTGCAGCATTATACTCACTCTCGCATCTCTATTGAAAGATTCAGCCTGTTTAATCTAATAGTTACCACTTAAAAAGACTTCTCCTTTAGGCCAGTTCCTTTCATTTAATCTTAATAATTCATCCTATTAGCTTGTTCAATCTCATCTGACACATCTCCAATGTTAAATTCTCTAACCTCCAGAATGCCCATAGATCTAACATTTCAAGTCTAAATAAACAAATTAATTGACACATTTTACTAATGTACTCTCTTGGATGGTACTCAGTTGGAAATCCAAATGGAGGACTAGTTTAGCTCAGGAAAATTTTACCTGATGTGGTTCAATCATGTCTCTTATTCAAATGAAGAATTGGTGAGATTATGCCCATCAGGATAGTAATCTGATGGCTTCCTGATGTCCTCCACCTTGCAGTCCTTAGGTGATTGAATTAATTATTTCTACTCCTGATGTAGAAAAGAATATTGCTCCATCAATTGTGGTCTCCATCTTCACTTATATAAGGCAGGTTGCAGCCCCCTCAGAGCAATTGATGGTAAATTGCTTGGCAGCAGTCACTCATCAAATCACAGTAGCTTTTTGATTTCCAAACAATTTTGGGCAATATTACAGTCTTTTTGCAATAACCTGGCAGGGGATGATGCACAAGAATTAAATGGAGGTGAGGGTGAAAGTTGGAGGAGTCTACGTGTACCAGATTTCATGCTCATTGACTGATTTTGGTTGGGGAGAATTCAAATAAAGAATTCTGACCATCACATGAAGATTTTTCATTTTCAAACCTGCTGACTGCTAAAATGGGAAGTGATAGTCCAGGGTCAGAGAATTGGACTACTGATCGGAGGGCCCAGGTTCAATTACTTAGCAAGGTTCTCTGAGTACCCTCAGCTTCACCCAAGCTGTGTGATTTTTCAGGAACCAGAACTTCTGGGAAACCATAGCTGGCACAGGGAAAGGAACTGGCTGATACTGCTACTCTGATGTGTAAATTTCACATACCATCAGGCTTAGGAATGGGTGAACTCTACCATCACCCACCAAACCAACATTTGAGTTGATTACTGTGTTTATGGGGGGATCGGGATTGGTGCGGTGGCTATCGTGCTGGCTTCCCACCCAGAGGGCTCGGGTTTAAATACCGGCGGTGTTGAATATTTTTCAGAGGTATCTCGATCCCTACTTGAGGTGCTTTGTGGAGGGCACTTTGAGTGAGTACGCTGTCCGTCGGATGGGACATTAAGCTGCAGACCCCTTGGCACCTTTCATAAAGAGTAGGCTAATGCCGATGCCGAGTTTCTCTCCACTCTTCATCCTTTCCTGTCCATCCCCTATGGCACAAATGACCTCAGCAGTCAGTTGCCTCCCCTAAATACTACTGTGTTTACGGTTTTTTTAAAAAAATGTTAAAATGTAGTATTAATTGCAACAAAGTGAGATGGAATAGTCATTCTGAGAGTTGAACTATTAGTGAGTGCAGTAATTTAATGCCAATAACGAGGTTCAAACATTGTGGAGAGAAAAACATGAAAAGCTATCCTTTGAAATTCTGAAATTGTCAACCACACTCTAGCTGTACTACAGCATGGCAGTATTATCAACCACAATGTCCAGTTCACCAATTAATTCCAGTTACCACCCTTAAAACACAAAGTAAACTTTTACTTTTTAGGACAAATTGAAGTAAAATGGAAGTGGCTCATTTGTACTGAACTGCCATGCTTGCACAAAAGTTTGACACCTTTAAATTACAACAATTGAAGTTTGTGGCATTAGATGCAAGTACAATGTGGAATTTTCAACTTCCTAATCTATGGTACAACAACTCACCTTGGCTCTGATGGATCTCATATTGCAATAACCAGCTCTCTTCACTTTCCCATCTTTAGGAGGATCAACGCACAAATTTCCCTGGAACAGACCTTTTCCTGCTCTGCTTATTGTCAACTCACAAGTGCTGAACCCTTGATTATGGTCACTGTCACTTGAGGTTACCCATTTAGACAATTCTTCTGGTGGCCCAAATTGCCAGAAAATGTCCAATTCATCTATTTAAAGAAGACATTAAGCAACAGTGAATATAAAAAATTGTGGCATACAAATTGGTTTCTATTGTTCTATTTTTTCAATAATAAAACCACATGAAATTAAACATTATAATGATCAATTATAAGGGGGTATTTATCAAATGACTAATCATCAGCAAGATGTTGCAATGAAGAGTAACACTTATTTTTTGCAGAAAAAAATCAACTTGTAAAATGGCAAATAAGACCATTTTAGAACCATTCAAATAACCTACATCCACTGTAATACATTGAAATCCTAAAATATTGCAGCATGTTACATTGAACGTGAGCATATCAGTATTGCATTATTGTGAATTAAGTCCTACTGTGAATACTGGTCACTCCCATTTTAATGACTAACTTTTGGATAATACAAAGATTTTCTGCACAAAAAGAGCTTACTCTCATAACAAATAAAACAATGAAATAGTAACTGTCTGGGGTCAGCCTTCCCACAGGGTGCCACTGATTGCCATTTCAGATTTTTACTTCCTTAAGTCCAATCAAACTTCAGATTGACTGCTAAAATAAATGGATATCATGCATCATTGAATCTATGAAATTGGTCAAATCAATACGAAATGATTAGACAAAGTTGAAACTTTTAAACACCCAGAAACGGGCTGGATGCAGCATTAATGTAGTAAGATTAAATGAAAACCAGCATGATATAACATTTTTAGGAGGAAGTACAAGGTCCTAGTGCCACTGCTACATCCAACTGGATCTTACTGGATGTGCCATGAACCTGGAAGAATCTAGGATGATCCTTCTTGAATCTAACCAATAAGTGTAGGAGTCATTCTATGCAAGTAAAATCAAGCCATGGCACATTGAATGTAAGATACATACTTTTAGGAAGAAAATGTGCCTTAAATGTTAAGTTTCAAAAACAGAGGAATTTGAGAGACTAAGTTTGAGGAGCTAGAAAATAATATGTGTGAGAGCTATGTGTACTTAAATTTCATATTGTTACAAAAGGTGATATGAAACAAACCAACTTTCGAAAGTTTGTGGTGAAGGGCACTAAAACTATTTTTTGCTTTAATTGACATGGAATGAACCATTGTTTATGCACTACTCCCGCCAGCGTGAAAATTTTCTGATAATCCTAGTAGTATCTTATTGGATTCCGTTAACAGTAGTAAGTTGTCTTAATTTACCTAATTCGGATATAACTTTCAACTAATTAACAATTACTTTCGGAAAAGCACATAATAGTATGTCAACACTTCATAAATGTTACTCAAGTCAGGAAAAACCATTATGTATTACATTGACAACATAGCTGACTTCATTATAGGTGAAGGAGATAATATAGAACACTTCTTTATTAGGAGATAATGAAGGTTCTGTCTTAATATTAAACAAAATCAACTTTTGAGGGAAATGCCAAAGAAGAACAAGAGTGAAAAATTTGGACAATCAAAATTAAGAAAAGAAACTTTTTCTACTCGGAAGCGGGAGCGCGAGGCATTAAAGGAGAATAAAAGCTTAATGTAAGTAAAGCGGTATAATGTCACAAAAAATGTTAACATTGTTCACTCGTACCTATATAGGCACTCATCTTTTGCGTTAGGTTGCAGAACACTACTAGCATCTTGAAAATGAAAGTAAAGAAGAACGAATATACATAGCACTCAAATACCTGGCCGGTAAATCACAACAGGATCACTTTCCAGCTTCTCTTTTACTTCCTCCTTCCACAGTTGAATTTCTTTTTTCAATTCCTTAATGCCATTACGTATTAATTGAGTTTTAGACGGAATTTCTACCGTGGAAGGATATCCACTTCTAGGATCTCTCTCCCAAAAGGTACGAGATATTTCTGTGGTGTGGAGTAGCTTTACTAAACCAAATGCATAAGCATCGCATACATTTTTTTGATTTAGATGAAGAAGAGAATTGGATATTAAATTGCTATTTGGAAACAAAGGCTGCTTAACATTAGAGGGATATCGCCTAAGTAAAATCCTCAAAACACATGAGCTACATATATTAGTCATAATTGTGTATTAATAACAGCCGCCGGAGAAAGTAACAAGTCTAGTTTACATACAATACCGTCGGCATCGTCTGTTCAACGAAGTCGATGTGCGCATTTCGTTCTTTCTTATCAGCGCAGACACCTTAACAAAGTTTGACTCCTGGGACCGGGAATATTCTGATTCTCTTGTTGAAAAAACTGTTATTTAACCACATTTCGTTTGTACGGCCGATAAGTATGTTAAATAAAAATAGTTTAATTCTAGTTAACAATAGCTATGATTTCTACTGTAAATTTAAAAAATTGCTTCTAGATTTCATCTATTTATTTATGGCTTCAGCCTAATTATACCCGATTTGACCCTGGTAATTTTTTTTTCATTCCTGTAAAGTTCCATGATGGGAAACTTTACCTTTAATTTTTATCTAGAGACATTAATTAGTATATAGGGGATAAATTCAGACAACATTTTATATGCACATTGAGCATAAGTTAAAGAACAGAAATGAAAAGTTTACTGTAAATCCTTCAATCACGCCGCAAATCCTCGTGGAGAAAGTAATGGCTTAGAATTCTTAGCTAAATTATCGTATTTAAAGAGATCTTACGTCCTACACCACTCATTTAGGTACCATAAGTCCTCTTCCAGAAAACGCATTTTCTTCAAAAACAAACATTCTGCCCCGCTACATGTGCAATGCACTTTTTACTTTCGATTTATGCGTCCTTATTAAAAACGATTCATTTTAACGTGAAATACTTTATTTTTCCACTCATTATTTACTTCACCTATGGAAGAAGCTTGGGGCCCTCATGAATTCAATAATTCTGGTCTCTGCCCTTCTCCTGGGTCCATAATGATTTTGTCATTGTGCTGTAGCCCACCAGGCATGCAACAAGGGTACATAGTAGGCCCCGCCACATTGAATCCTTATCATACCCTTTTTGCCCTTGTTTCCTTGTCGAATCCAATTGGCATCCCCTCTCTGAGATTCAACATCATATACCCGTGTCCAATGTTGCCTCGTTTGCTGTGTACAAAGCGTGGGATTTTCATTGTGGTGATCCTACATGTTTTATAGAAATCTTTAAAATTTCAGCACCAGTATCTTCTTTTAGGGTATTAATAGAGTAGGTTTGGCTCAACTTTATTACATCGGGATAATACACCACCATCAGTGGGTTCTTAACTATTGACCACTCTGGGCGCGTTAATTCATAATTATTCATCGCGAGGAAAGTAGGCAATATATGCGATAAACATTTAAAACAAAACGTTTAATTCAAAAGGCAACATTTATCGCACTCAAAACAGTAATTATCGAATGATGTAGGTAGGAATCTACAGTCATTGCACGTGTGTATGTAAGCATGTTAAAATATGTATTTATATTTACGCAGATAGAAGTGCAAATGTATGCATAAATGACTGGTGTCTCACCTCCGCCCACGCACCCTTTTGGCAGCTCGCGAGTCAATGTGTAAATACAGGCTGCCTCCTTGCGTACATATCCTGAGAAACTACCTACTTTGTTGTCAATTTTAGCGATATTTCTAGCGCTTAACACGAGTTAATGTATGTCAGTTATACAATTTTTATAAGGTGAATTCTCTGAAGGTAAAATATTAGTTTAATTTCATATTTGGCGGATGAGAATGAATCGGCTGAAATACGGACATTATTATGTGTTATCGATTTAAAAAAATTATGTAGCAGATGAAAAATGGCGGATCTGCAGTTTTCTGTATGGGAGTATTTATTCCATTGAAAGTCATGCTCGCAAATATTTTTGTTGTAATTTTATTTTATTTTTTAACTCTATTAATTATTCTAATTTAATCATTTCACTTAAATAATGTTTAATTTTCCTTCGAACCCTAATTTATTTTATTATAATTACATTTTACATTAATAAGGTATTTTATTGTCGGTTAAGTAGCTACATGCATATATTAATAATTTTCACACGCTAACAACATTTTGATTCTGTGTAGTAGGGATTTGGGAAAAATAAAAGAATAGTTTTATTAAATAGAAGTTATTTATTTTAATTTATAAAATACAAAAATACGTTAATAGTTTGTGAAAAACAAGTAAATACATCGCTGGTACTCAAAATAGTGTGCTTTTGACGGTACAATTAGTGAAGTACTAGAGTTGTCCTAAAATGCATCATTTCCCTCCTCTTCTTTTACATCATCTTTGTTAAAATATTTACACATTTTCTCGAAGTTTCCTATAACTAAGGCGTAACTTAAATGAACGAGAACATATATTATTTTTTGGGGCTACTTCACAACCCTGGGCCATTCTTATAACATTTATGAAAATTTTCAATGCCAACACATATTTACACAATTTTCTCATCAGTCATGATCCTAGGACCCATATAATGGAAGAGTACTATTTTTTTATTGGTTGTAATACTTGCTTATGCCCAAATTTGATTTGAAATTTGACGTCAAAACGGTTCCACTTTCAAAGTGGCTACCAAAGAATTTTTTGTACTTCTTGTTTTCGGGTAGGGAGGCAGGGGGGAGTAAACTTTTTTTTCGATCCGCTTCAAATGTTGCAACCGATCTCCGCCACGATATTAAAGTACACTAAAAGTTTTTTTTGTTTCTCATTTCTCTCTTTAGTCACTGGTCCATAAAATAATGAATAATTGTCTTCTTGTCTTGAGATGAGAGGTGGTTTCGCGATGGGATTCTACCAGGGAGGAAGGAGATGGATGATGGTGATCCCATTTCCTATCTCCCTCTGGAGCTGTTATTCGCTCGACGCCTGTCGGTGGATTTCCAAATACTTTATCGTTCCCTAAATTCACGGTCTGGCGGAAGGTTCAGGAGCCTCCTCTTTGAGTGGACCGACACGTCCCTGCGAGCTCAGACGCGTATCCCGGCGTTCCTCGAACGGACGAAGTTCAGGAGTTCGTCGCTGTCCTCGCACACGAAGGGTTTCAGATGGTGACAAGCGACGTCGTGCCACTTGATGCCGTCCTGGTAGAAGTTGTTCAGAATGGAGAGGCAAGACTCGTCATTGCCCTGTGAGGGAGCAAACGGAAAATAAATTAATGGGTTAGTTAGTTTTTATTAGTAACATACATTCACAGTAACGTGTGCATTTCTTGAAACCAACCAAACGGAGAGTGGGAAATGGAATAACAATGAATACAAGATCTTTACAGTTTCAATAGCTTATCGTTTGCGGGACAAAGGCCTCATTATTTTTCCTTTCTCAACTCATTATTTCGGTATATATTTTTCCAAATTAGCGGTTGTGGTCCAATTCGCAAAAGAGATGACCAAATTATAATTAATTGAGCTTCGTGCGTGACCGCTAATTCTCTTTAACATTTTTCAATGATTTTAATCAAGCACTTAATTATCTCCTACGATTCCTATCCCTGTCCAGAAAGAACTGATGAGACATTTTCACTCTCGTGGTTTTTAATACTAGGGATATCCAAAATTTAACTTTTCAGTGACATGAAAGAAACTTATTTCGGATGATTTCCATTTTATGTACGAGTACTCTGAATGGAATGTGGAAATAAAAAAAATTAATACTGGGGAAACGCTCAGTCACTTATACCAACAATACGTTTAGCAAAGCACAATTATCTATAGGAATTTCGGCAATTGTTTTGATTGTGTAGGGAGGTTCGATATAAGCATCGAAAAATATCGTAACTATCATTGCTATACATTCAGTAATTACACAGTTACTACAAGGGTAAGTGTAACTGTGCGCTAAAAACTACACAATTACTCTTACCATTTTTATTGATTTATTAATCGATTAATTTAACACGAAATTACTATGCTTTTGGCCCTCATTTTCATTTTATTCCAAACCGCCGCATTATTTTCAACCACCCTCCATGATGATTGATAGTGATTGAAACAACCTACGAGTGCATGATTCAATGGTTCTAGCTGTCATCTCTTCATCTTTCACGTTCTCTGAAATGACTGAATTCTGACGTCAGACGCGTCGCGTCATATATAAGTCGGCTCTTCGAGCAAGGACTTGGAAGCATTGGGAGGCGGACTTAACGTAGGTCAGGGTTTCTCAAGACCTCAACCACGGTCGAACGATCGATCGCCGACTCGTTATAAGTGGAACTTTGGAGGCCATTTGCCTCGGTCATTCGAAAGAATCTTAAAAAAGCAGCGGGTAAAAAAATAGTTGTCCTCCTTCCTTCCCGCTTAATAGATATGCAACCATAAACAGCAAAGAGACGGAAGGAATGCAAATGACCGCATAGGACAGCCCTCCTTTTCTGTTCGGGCTGGAAGGTACATCTCCAAATGATACCGGTATTTTTAAAGTTGATGCTACCTCTTTTATCGGTATACACGCGTGCACACACCATAAAAATAAATATTTTTATTTTGGTCAAAATAAAATTGAATTTAATTCCGGAATGGCAAATATGGATTTTATTGTCCAACTGACTGATTGTGTGCATCCCAAACTAACTACTCATCGAAGTTGAAAAATAGACAAAGAACCTTAAACGCCATTATTTGTGTGTTGCAGTTAAATGAAGCAACCATATACTTTAAAAAATGTTGAGATAGAAGGTACGGTATGCACAATTAGAAAAATAGTTTTTAAGGATTGTCCAAAATTTTCCTTTAACATGTGAGTTAACTATGATGATTATGTAATCTTTTTAAACAGAATTGTGGCCAATCGTAGAATTTTTCAATTCTAATGGCGTTTAAGAGAAAAAATTAGATTTCAAAAAATTCTAAACATAAATTACCAAATGAAAAACTCGAAAATGTTATTCAGCAGTAGTTTCTAGCACGTAAGTAAAGCAATGTTCTTTTCTATCAAAATTTTCCCCAAGAAAGACAGGAGCCACGAACAACTCCTGCCCGTTCGTTTGTTCCATCCGTCTCGGTCCACCGGCACAAAGAAGAAAGACCATTCCACTTGCCTGTGCGGCTTCCCTGTTATCCGGCTGGGCCTGCTGGTATCCTCCGGTGGGAGACCAATCTCCGGAGTTACGCTGAGTGGTGGGTCCAATTTTCGCTCCGGAGCCAGACCAAAACCATCCGTTGACATTCTCAGGCTGAAGGTCGGGACGGTTGCAGCCCTTAAAGTTACACTTACGCCCGGAGGTCCAAATGTACCGCACGGAACCTGGAAGACCACGGTAGAATGCGTTACAGCCTTGCGGTTCGCAATTGTATGTAAAGAATTGTGGATCAATTCTATTTCGTCGCATGTCAAAGCAAAGTTCCCATGCTCCCACGTATTTCAATAATTTTAATTTACTATTAAATAGTTATCTCATTAACACATGATGAAATACAGAAATCAAAATGCACATTTGCTGAAATGGACTTATTTGAATGTCTTTTTAATACAAATAAGAAGACCCAAAAACACAATTCTGAACTGTTATTTTCCACCCATGCACATCAATATTTTAAGCCGAATGGAAAAAAGTTTCGACATTAAGATTGAAAAAAAGCACAGCTCTTCAACTCCTTGCTTTTAATGGCTAATCTCACCACAAATGTTTAATTTCAACCTATTTGTGTTCAGGTACATTCCTAACATAATCCCTTCAGAATGTCAAATAAGTATAAAATGAAGATTTTCGAAAAAATACGCTACTTTATATGCAACAATATAGTTTATAGCGTTACAGTTATCTGTACTTATTAGGCTATTAATAATTAAGTAATATATAATAAATAACAAGAGTTGACGTTGAATACTTAAGACTGAAGAGTGAAAAGTTTTTTATGGACACCGCAACATTTTTATTGATATTTGGGTTGAGGTTTTGATTGGATTGAATATCCGTATTACTTCAATGAAATGTACCGTTTAAAAAATTTCATTCTAAACTGCGGGGTTTGAAATACAACTTTACTGGTTTGGAATTGAATGATCATAACTAATCTAATCAAATCTAGAAAATATGCTCTTAGAGACAAAAACGACAGAATATGAATTCAAGAGCCTTTCAGCGTAGTTGGTAGTTGACCTTTGCGAATTCGTTATAATTTTAAATAAAGTATAAAAATATGTTCATATATTATTAAAAATCAATTAAGCATGATAAAATGATACTTCTGTCACCGTCTCTCAATATGATAGAAAGGCAGTCGATCTATGGCAATTTTTATGATGAACTATGTTTGGGGCTTGAAGCTTTCTATGTTTTCATGAGCTATGAAATTCACTACTTTTTGTATTACTTGCCATCTGGCAGGGCGAGATTTAAGTTAAACATCATAAAAAATCGTGTTGGGCACGCTGTAACACAATCGAATATTTCACTGATTCTGCTTGAGAGAGAAAAAAAAATCTTATTTTCTCTTTCCTCCGGGTCATTCACCCCCTCAATAAAGGGCTTTCATTTTTTCGCACTTGCCACCCAGAAGTAGACAACCGGACCTCAGAAAGCGAGACGGTAACGGTGTTAATGGAAAGAATTCTTTGGCTGAGACTTGATAATCTGACATCACGAAATCATTCACGGGCATGCTAACCTCTGGCGATCCTCTGCTTGATGAACTCGTTCTCCTGAGGAGTTTCCAGGGAGACGGCGTCCATGCAGTGTCTCCTGCAGATGTTTCTGGCGTCCAGCCAATCCACTTCGAGGCTCTTCGTGGGCGCGTGTTCCCAGCTGAAGAAGTACGAGTGAGCCACACCGCGAGCGTCACGGTATGTCGCGTGTCTCACGCCTACCAGATCGGACAGAGAGAGAAGGGGAAAAACACAGCCGATTAATAAAGATAAAAATCACAGGCGTGGGGTAATTAAGATAAGGATGAACTAAGAAGAAACCTGTCAGAATATCAAAGGTGATGTATAAACCACACGAATTTCATGTTATTATTACCCTTCAGCATTACTATGGAGGCGAGAGTAGCTTATGCCAGAGCTATTAAGAGGAAAATTGTCTTGAGGCGATTAAGTTCAGAATCTTGAAGTCATTCTTGAAGTCAGACACCACCATCCCACTTACAAAAATGAATCGCCACTTGAAAGCATAGGTACTGTGATACTATACTCGATGTGATAATAGTACTTCTGCACTGGGAACTGAAAGAGGAAAATTTGTTGGCAAGGAATACTTACGATTGGAGCAACTTCTTGGGTCCGGAAGAGCCAGGCGTCTCTGGGCCATTACCATGACGGCTCCGAGGAGCAAAAGTATCACTTGACGAATCATTTTCGGGAGTACGGAGAAAGTCGAGCCTGTGATAAAGACAAATCCAGTCATGAGTAATACTCTCTCTTAGATTATCTACATTTATTATAAAAATTATCAACTCAATCAAATTATACTCGTGTTTGCAGATTGCTACACAGCACTAAGGAATTTATAGAACAGATTACAGTCAGAAAATTAATATATAATTTCCATCGTAAAATATGTGTAGATTAAAATAATTTTCCGATTCGTTAATGTCAAATGGTGTGTAATTGTTTTAAAGTTTTAATTTCGTTCCTAACATTTCAGTCATACGTCAGTAATTTCCAAATACAGTAGAACGTCGAGCATACAGCTACATACAGATATACCTGTATACTGCTTAAATAAATGGATTGACAGAGCCACAGACGCCAAATAATACCCAAAACCAAAGGCTAAACATCACACCACCACGGTCGTGATATATTAAACCTTTATGGTGGAAATGTTAAGTTTTTTTTACCCTCAGGTTAAACATCTATTAACTTTTCAAAATTATCTACGAATTTCGTTGAAATGATTGAAGACTGTAAAGCAAAAGATAATAACATTCAATAATAACTTAAGATGAAATGATTTTAGTAAGCGTAGCTAGAGGCAGAAGCACTAAAAATATTTAAAAGGTGTCACCGATACGTGTTTATATTTATTTTCATTTAGTGCAATTTTAAATAGGTAAAAGGTAAAATGGCTTTGCAGAAACAGCCCATAATGAGTATTATTATTAGTTACCTCTGAGGCTTGTAATTAATCAAATGAACTAAGACGAACAAAGTTAATGCATTTTACTTTTTACTGATAGCACATACGCTTCGTAATGGGATGTTCCCGAAGACATTCAAACTAACATAATTAATATCTATTAGAAATAAAGTAAAAAACATGATGATTACTTGATCAAAAAGTTAGTTAAATATTTTTCACGGGCATTGAAGGATTATTTAAAAACCCAAAACACACAGTAAAAGTTTAGTCAAATCCCATTGAAGTCAATCTCTAATAATTAGATGTCAAATATAATCTGAACATTGATTTGAAATATAAGTTGTAAGGTAAAGATCCGCCAGTGTAACTCGACAATGGAATACATCCATCAAAACTCGTTCTATTTAGCAATAGCGTATCAAAAGGCATTGGATTACTTCTAATGACAGAAAAACAACCATTTATAGAGAGTGTATTTCAAATTCAAGGAAAAGATTTGCCACTGCACAGCATTCAATGGTTCTTCTGAAAAAAAATCAGAACACCATGAAATTCATCAACTAAACACGATCCCACGCATTGAGGATATTAGCCATATCCTTTACAGCCATGTAGCATTCACGTAATCTTTGGTTGTCTAATGACGCTATTGGAAAATTTATAAACGGTGACCGTGCCCGTGAGACCGTAACACTGAACTAAGCATCTGGAAATTATGGGGCAAGAATTTTTGTTCTTAATGATGGAAAAAATATCAGGACACCCCATAAAAATAAAATACAGTACGCTTAATTTTATAAGAGAAATTCTAGGTTGATATTAGAAGAAAAAGGTTTGAATCCTCAGCGCACTTCGAGTGTGAAAACGTAAAAATTGCGGATCTGGAATCGTCGCGGATGAGCAAATAATTGTGTTAAACGAGAGGAGAGGTTTCTCCCTTTTTTGTAGCATGGGTACGCGCCGCTCATCATCAGCGAACACACGATGTGCCATTTTTTCTCTTTCCTCCCCCTCCAATCTGCCGCTAGCGTGGAGAACGAGAGGGGAAGAGACGACACCCATGCTAACGATAGTGGTGTGCACCGGGGGAGTGGCGAGGTCTCGGCTCACTCGCACCGCCTCCTCCGTTAATGCTGTAATAGCCGCCGTTCCGTCACGGTCCGTCACGCGCCTCCCCGACGGCCTCGATGCCCGGCCACGGCGACATCACTCTCGGTGAGACGGCGAGAGGATTTAGCACTCGCGAGTCAAGAGAGTCGTTAGGAACAACGTGGACCGAGTTAAAACTCAGCGATGACCCCGGCGACCTCTCGTCTCCTTCCTTCCTCTAAGACTACGCATGTCCTCCCTCAGAAGCTTTCACTTTGAAGTGTCGCAATGCTGTGCAAAAACGTAAAAATCGGTGCGCTAGCAGTTTCGGGGTCTCTTCCTCCACGAGATGGGACGCGAATTGCACGAACACCCCGTGAACTTTTTCCGCGACTGTGCGCCGCAGACAATGGGGTGCTCCAAGACAGATGGCGGAAGAGGATTGACAGTCCTTGTCTCTCGGCGATAATGCGGCTGAATTTCCTCCTGTTCCCATGCCCTGCTTGTGGTTGTGTCATCTCACGAATACCAAGGGTGCTCTGTGTCAGAGGAAGCATTCATACGCAGAGATTTTCGTGTGCTGACGGACACATAACAGCTCTTCGGTGGGTGTAGGATAATATCTCACAAGTAAAACTGCTTTCGACAGGTTTTAATTAGAAATCCTCCACCTAACTCGTTCCTGAGCATCTAATTCCCATTTCCTGTAATATCTGCTATTTATTATCTCATCAAATATTTCAATCCTTCTTCTACCCCTTCGTCTCTTTCTTCCAAATTTTCCCTATACGACTATTCCCAGCAAGCACTTTCGGCGCAATGCCTACAAGCAACGACTAAGACATCTTGCTCTCAGAAGGTTTCGGCCCTCTCCTTTTCTCATCAGTACTTTCTCATTCCTTAGCCAATCAGTTCACTTCACCTTAAAAATTCATCCCCACCGCCATATTTCAAAAGTTTCTGAGTATTTTTCATCTTTTTTTAACCGTCCATGTTTCACTACTGTACGCAAGACACCAAATTTAAAATAAAACATTCATCAAAATCTCTTTCTCAGTTCTATTTGACTTCTACTAGATGTCAAAAGTCCTTTCGCATTTCGTCGCTTGTAAGTGAGGAAAACTGCCAACGCAAACTTTAAAAAATAGTTTTTGAGTAAATATATGAGATTATAAAGAAAGTGGGGACACATTAACTCCTCTGTCCTTTTTCTTTAAATTTTCTTTTTCACAAAATATTTGTTAAATCTTCCGAGCAAAATTTAAACTTTGTCATCGAAATTAATAAAAACATAATCCATGCCTGATCTAATTGTCTACAATACTTCGTGGATACTACATATGGCTCAACGCAAAAGCAGCGTGTTACAAGTGTGAGTTCAAAGTCATAATATAATTAATTTCAAAATGTAAAATTACTTAAACAATTTAGTTTCCAGCAACAAAATCGCATAAAAGTTTGGCAAACCATAATTGCAATTATTTGGGAGTATGATGCAAAGTGGAAGAATTTATAGAAACTAAGTTCATAGTTTAGTCTCACGAATTCAAATTCAAGGTGCATTAAATTGTACACGTTCTTGTGAGCACATGAGATGGAAATGAAATTTATATTTTATTACTGCTGCCATAAGACTTCAACACGACGGAAGTAGAATTCTTGTACGTGTAGCAGTGTACATTTATATTACTCCTACCTTATTAGTTGAAAAAGAACATCAAACATTACAGTTCAACGGGTAACGAGAGTAAAACATAGGGAATTTTCAATCAACCTTTCCGAAGGAGAAACATGAGAAGGTCGAGTAGCTGGAAGGAACAGTTTTTTCTTTGGTAACATCTTCCTTTTAACGCTCATTCACGTAACTCGTCAAGCGAGTTCTTGGAAGTATAGTTTCTCGCTAGAGCATCCCCCTGTCTTAGAAGACCCCTTTCTCACCCCCTCCCACCATAAGCCAACCGTTGTCTCCCGGTACCATGTGGCCGTAACATCCGGAGGCACCGTTACCATGAACCCGGAGACTTTAACGCCCGACATTTGGAGACTTCAACGCCCGATATTCGGTGAATTCGCCCTTATTCACCTACCCTATCATACGCGTTGTACTACGTCATCATCCGACACCTCTCTCCTCGCTCTTTTCCTTATATGTGTTATCCTCACTTTCCTGATCGTACTCCTTTTCTTTTACTCTCTCCCTTCTCTCCTTTCCCTTCTTTCTTCGCTCCCATTCTTCATTCTCTGTATGCATTTTTCATCCGTTTTGATTGTTGGAACAAATTTTCCTTCAGCACGCACATTTGTTTTTTATCATTTTCTTACTCATGCCTTTTCTCTATTTCCTCTTATATTTTAACTGACTTCATTTCTCCTCTAATTCCCTAGCCCTAGATTCAGGTAACAGGTTTTTCTTTTTTCTACACACAGCTGCCCCTTCCCACTCCTTCGTGACTTTTTACTTCCCGGAAATAGGTTGCAAATGATGTCTTAGTCAATGTGAATGGATTAAATTTCATAAATTATAAGGCCTAGAATAGTCCTCATTCGTTATAAGGCTGATTGAAGTTGTCATCCAATCTCGGATAGTTCACAGAAATTGTGTTGATGATGATGCAGATACTCTGAAAATTGTCGAATGAATTTACGTTATCAGGTAACATAATATACTCTAAATACTTAAAATTAACATCCTAAATTATTGGCTGATTATTACTCATTATGATAATAGACTTCCCGTGAACTCTACTGCGTTGCAAAGACGGAAAACTTTTCCATCAAATTTATATTTTTATCGAATTTAAATCAATATAGTTTTTGCATTATCATAAATTTTTAATTTTTTCATTATTTAATTAGTGTCATCGGTGAATTTCTGTAAAAAATATATCAATAATGAACATACTTGGCAAAACTTAAAAACTTACACATGTGCGTATAGATATGAGTTACATTGAGTGATTATTATTGTCAAACACTCCTCATTTCTTCCCATAATTTTAATCCTTTGCTACTGTTATGCTCTTAACTATGTTTTCTTCGCCAGTACATAAAAACTGAAATAAGATTAATTTCATGAAATAACCTTGACACCATCTAGGGTATTCCCATTGAATAAAAAGGAATGTGAGATGTTATTTTGGTGTGGGTGATCTTTTGAAACTTTACTCCCCGTTTAATTGATTTACGATAAAGCTACCGTCAAGTTCAAGAAATCAAGTGTCTATGGGGGAAAAAACTTTTTTCCTTTTTTGCCTACAGCGCACCTACGTTTTTCTACGGAGACAGCATAAACTCACCGATATTTGAAATTTCTCCCGCGTTTTGAGGTCGCGCCCCCGGCGTGACAATAAATCGTGAACAGGAAAATCGAACATCCACGATCTGAGTTCTGTGCATGTGCATTCACATATTTCGATGCCCCTTCAAAATGCCTGTACTATCTCTCGTCACTCGTCTTCTCGGGCGTCGAAGGCGTGCGCCGTGGCAGTCAGTCTTCTTCGGAATGGGAGGAGAGAGGAACGGTGAAACGTGGAAGGGGCTGGGGGAAGGGAAACAAAAATGTATCAGGGAGAAAGATTAATCTCTTTTGTTTCGCGGCTCGGCGCTCCTTTTAAGAGCCTCATCGCCCTGGTCACGACTGTGGGGAGTCGTGATGGCCTATCGTAAATATCGCTCTGTAGCTGACCTCTCTGTTTTCCCTCCATATCTCTTTGCGTAGCTGTTATTCGTTTTCCAGTCGCTACTTTTCTTTGGAAAATGCCGCAACCTAGATTTCTCTCTCTTTTTCTTTTAGCTAACCGTCTCGTTTTCTTACAATGGAGGGTAGATTCTTGTAATAGAGTGCCGAAGTAGATTTGTTGGTGGCAGTTATATTTTAGGGGGTGCTTCAACAGTTAGGACTATTCTGACCATGCTCACAATATATGCGATAACGAGGTTTTATCATTATGAACATATGCTGAATAACATTTTACCCTGATAGTTGCTGCAGTGTGAATGAAGTTTTAATTTTTTCGATACCTTGATACATCATGTCATCATTTTGTAGTGCTATGAAGAATGTCTTGAATTTTCCTACAGATCATATACGATAGGTTCCTTTCCATTTGAACACATCCGTAGGTTTGAACCTACGAATAAGTTCAAAATGGTCACATTCAGTAAGGATGTTTTTTTATTTGAATGGAAGAAGTCGTATTGGTCAACTTAATGTCACAGTGGACGTAGCGAGTTGGTAGGTGTCCATCAAAATTAAAAAGAAGGTCACCAAAAGAAACCAATCAATAAATTTGTTGGTCTAAAGTTCTAAATTTAAACGCAGTTGACCTAACTTCATTATTTAATTTGTGGATATTCAATGATTAATTACTTAACAAAAATAAAACGCGATCAAATATTAATGACTGAGTTTAACTAGAATTCACCTTTTTCGTTTCATAGTTGCCTTGTAAAACCGAGAATATTTTGAAATATTTATAGATTGGAAGTCAATAACAAAAAATCTGTAGTCTGAATCAGTGATCCAAAAAAAATTTCCTTTCGGTTATGCTTTTGCAGCAATCATCCACGTATCAACAAACAAACTTACTGAAAAATCTATTTCATAATGCCAATGCCAACGAATTTTTTTACAAAATAATTATCAAATGTAGCTGTAGTTCTGAGCTTGGCTATGGATTTTAATACTGTTTAAATACTGGAGTACCTCATTATTTTGTTGTGAAATGCTGATATTATGCCTGTTATGCTATTTAATTCCTGAAAAATGATGTTAATGAAGGAAAATAATAAAAACATAATAATGCGAAGAGATAATAAATTTATAAAAGCAATGAGGACTTTTTCCTTTGATGTTATTCAAATTTCAAAGGAAATGGGATGGAATGAACGGACACATCCAGCTTTTTTTATCGGCCAAAGTAAATCATTTTTTAGGAATTTTTTAATACAGTAGTGGTAGGCTCATTTGAATTATCCAAGGAATTAACAATAGTTAGCTAGGAGTCGTACTAACTGCTACTAATGGCAATAATTCAGAATTTAATCGTAACATGAATGTCATTTATTAACATTTTCAGTTTAACTGGACCGATTAGTTCTAATTTTTTATCCCAGACTCCGTTGCCGAATGTTGTCATTATTTAACTCTAAGAAAGAATACCATTTTTCACAGTTTTACTTTACCGATTGGTATATATTATACCGAATGCTATACATTTCTTGGAATTCGTTTTTTTTCACTGAATATTTCCATTCGTTAATAAAAAATTATCTTTGAGAAGGTAGGCACCTAGCTCAAAGAGTCTTAGGTTTGCAATCAATCACACTTGAATTTTATCTTACGAATCGTCTCTCAATATCCTAACCCATAGAAAGCCTGGCTTTGATTCGGAGTAGCTTATTTTATCAACTAGCCCATGGCATTTTTTCATCAGTTCCGAATATCTCAAGCTTGAAAAAAATTACAATTTTAGAAAGCTAAGCCACCTAGGTGGGGCGGGAGAGAGAAAGAAATGGAGTAAAATAGCTCTCCTCTTTCCTTTCCTCTCCTGTGGCGTTCGCCTACGGAATAAAAAGAAATAGACTGAGAGGTGCACCGCAGACGACCGGAGCCGGTCAACGATTGGTCGAGCGTGAGCGAAAGACGGTCTCCTCCCCGCAAAGTCGTGCGAGGAATCGCGCGAGGGCACACACAAAGAGAGAACTCGCCCTAAATTTTTTTCACCTCAGCTCTTCGTTGTGGGAACGAATTTCGGACTTGGGAGCCGAAAAAAATGATGGTTCACGCACACACACCCGCAGGAGCTGAGGCACAGGAGTAGTAGTGTAAGTTGGGGGTCTCCTCCTCACGACAGAGACCACTGGCGGTTATTGGGTTGACCTCATTGGGCGCGCTAATCTGTTCCTCGTTCATCTCTCGACAGCAGTTGGTCGGTTCCCTTCCGACCGGTCCGACGGGTTCAGTGGGCCATTACTCCCCGGATGAATTTATTACGAGTGTAATTGTCTACCAAGAGCGATTTTTTTTCGTTGTCAGGATTGACGCGTTTCCAAAATATTTGGCGAGTAGCGTCAGCAATGGCATTGCTTCCTGTTTGGTCAAAATTTTAGTTCACGCGGGAGAGGTAAATCAAATAAGATAGCGAGGGCGTTTGTTTCTCTAGAGAAATATCCAAAAGCCTGACGTATTGCTCAGAATGGAAAGAACGTCTTTTAGCAAGGACCTCATCATTTCGCTGGTTCCACTAGCAAAAATATAACAGGATAAACTCAAAGGATGACTTAAGTTACACTTCAGCTTGAGGTAAACGTAATTAAGAAGTATAAAAATATTTCAATATATCATAGACTAAATAAAAGATAGTTGAAAAGGTACACAATGCATGCTGATTGGCAAAGTGAAGGATAGAAATCAGTTTAATTGATTACTTAATACCTGAAGAATTAGAAATTTGATTGCCACGGACAAAAATATTTTTGTATAAATATTAAATGTAAGGGTTCAAAGTAAAATTGTTTTATATAAAAAATAACTCCCTACAGGAAAATATCTCTCGAGATTTTTCTATATTGATTTTAATGAATAAGAAAATCTGTACAGCGATATGAATACTGTGATGTATTTTCTTTTGATAAAACTGGAACTAGAAAATCAACTATAACGCAAGGTGTACTAAAGATGGAAAGGAATTTTTATGTTTCTTATCAAGACCAATTAGATAGACAAATATTATATAATGCAAATGAGAAGGAACCGAGGCCATTTGGTATTTTAATTCTTCAGAAACATTTTCTATGACAAGCTTAGAAAAACGCGTTATTTTGTATTGGAGATTTAGAATTCAGAGTTTATTCAGTACCTCTCCTTCGTGATCCAAAAGGTCCCGGGATTAAACCTTGGGAATATTAAAACAATCTGAGCAAATTGCGAGTTTAGAGCCCATGAAATAATTCGAGAGAAAAAATCGGTGTCCTTGCGCGAATCTTTACAATCGAAAATATTAAATTCAGGAAAACAAATGAAAAATTGTGATCCAGCCCCAGGAATTTGTTAATTTTTGATAGACTTTTAATGGGCGAATGAAATCAAATACGTAGGCTACCTCTCTTCCCTTAGTCCAACTAATGGAAAAAGGGCAGTTTTTAAAATAGTCACCACCAATAATAGCGTCCTCAGTCTTCAATTAATCCATATAACGCGCTGCTTAGCAAGAAAAAAATTTGTAGTAGGATGCAATTAAACTTCTGGTCAATTATCATCACGATGACGTATTTATTTAATGACCTTGAAAACGTAACGACTTCATGGCCAACGACACTGAAGAACTTTCTAAATGATATTAACTGTATTTTAATATCTTGTAAATAAATAAATAAATAAATAAATAAATAAATAAATAAATAAATATATATATATATATATGTATATGTATATATTTACACATACATGTATATATAGCCACACACTTGGCTATCGCCATTTTCTCGTGGCCCATTAACCTCATATCTGACTCCACGTTTCATTCATGAATTTTCCGCTTGAGGAATGCCTTGCAGGGTAGTCATTCCCCTGACCAACCCGACGTCGATTATTTCCTCGACCGAAAAAAAATATCCCTTACGGAAATTGAGGATACTAGAGGGAAACGCAGACATTCCTTCTATCGGTCAAAGAATAGGGCAACTAACCAGGCCACACGATGTGTTTAGCATTAGTAGGTAATGTGTAAAAAAGTGAATATACCACCAAAAAAAATCGGTTAGGCCCTAATACGAGCCCCATTTAAAGGCTACATTGAAGCAACTAAATAAATATTATAATTATTATATGTTGGCAAAAGTGCACGGTTTTGTCGATTCGTGGAACATGTACGACGGTATGGTGGTGCAAAATCTTCCGGAAAACCACATATATTATCATTTTTATTCATCAGGCTTCAGGAATTTCAATGCATTGTAACCTCCTCAACACAATATGCCACTAACATGCACACTAATAAATCGTAATATTGTTTTGAAAGGAGAGATGATAACATTCTGAAATTCTTAATCCCTATAGTGAGTAAATCAAGCATTCTTATGGAATAGTTCTTTCTTCTGTGACATCCATACCCTGACATTAATCTCATGACTTTGTGGCCGGGAATTTATGGCCATAGTCAAAGTTACGTTTCTTATCGAGGACGACACATTCTTACATCACTTGGAGCACCGTTTTAATACATCCCTCGTTAGCACAGTTAAGGCTGATTTTTAGATCTTTCTTTAAGATACTTAGGTAGTAAATAGTTATTTTTTTTAGTTAACGGAAATTAATGAATTATGAACTGAAATAATTGTTTTGGAATGCAGTTGAAAAGTAACTGATAGCACCGTTAAAATTCGACCGTTTCCTTAGCTAAAGCATGCTTAGGAAAATAAACAGGCTGATGCAGATGATAGTATAGTGTACAAAGGCACTCTGTTATCGGCTAGAAAAATACGGTTTAGGTGAATTGGTAAGTTCCAAAAGATACATACAAATTTGTCGTTTGGCTTTCGCTGCATCTCGAATGTGTGGGAGGTTTAATAACACGGCTTGTGAGTGTAAAACATATCCCTACATCCCACCTCCCCGAGCCACTCCTCGGCCGCCCTACCCATCCCCTCCCTTCCTCCGTCAACACCGCCCGCCCCACCTCGGCCCTCCAGCGGTCAGCGAACCCTCCGAGGGGGTGGGCGAGGTTTGTGTTCCTCCGGGAGGGAGGGCTCCCTTGCCCGGCCGTGACACCCTCGCCGCCGCCGTTCCCGTTGCTCCGCGTCGAGATAAAGAACACGCATGCGAGCGCGCGGTGTGTATAGTGTGCCGCGCACACACAACGCGGGCACCTCTGGTGGGCAGCGGGTTGACCTCGATCCTGAGCGTCACGCGGGTCAAACTTCCGGCAGCGGCCGATCTCGGCCGGTGCGTGCACCTTACCCTCTTATCCGCACTGTGTCCTCCCGTCCTCCACACCTGCTGCGCCTTCGGGCGCTGGGAAGGTTGGCCCGGCACACTCGCGACCCTCCCTTGCTTTTTTCTCAAGTAAGACTGACTATCCGTTTCCATTTATGCTACATATAAATATTGCCACTCGCGAGTTCACTCGTCAGTGAATGGATATCCCCATAAGATTTATTTCCTTGCTTTCGCTTTGGGTAATTAACAGAACTTCCCGAGGATATTCTATTTGTTTCCCCGCGTCGACTTCAATGGTCTCCGTGATAATTTTGTATTTATACGATATAGTATTAATTAGTCACATGGTACAACCAATTATGATTACATCTTTTAGTATAATTGTTAGCACATAAGCATAATCGTTTAGTCACACAAAATCTTCTATTCGTCCATAGGCGAGCCATAAAACTCCTGGATCACGGAAGGAAGGTATCCAGAAGGACTACCTTAAAACCCGGATTTTGACTGCAGTTCTCTAGATATTCCAGCAATATTTCCTTTCTCTAATACTCCCAGTATCATTCTCATTGGTTGAATGCTCTCTTACTCCGATTTCGATGCTCCTCTGCAGGTATAAGTGAGAGAAGGGATCTTAAAATTTTCTTTGTCCAAACGAAGCCTCTTATAACGTATAGCTAGTTACCCGATAAAGGAGCCAATCACATTGAAAAAGTTATCGTAGGGGAAATATATTTTTAGCTGTCAGAGCGGATGAATGATATGCGGATGGTATTTGCTCCGATGAATAACCCAACAGATACAGAAACTGGTTAAATACTCGTATAATTTAATTAAGAAAAGATTTTAGTAGGAAGAGAACATATCGGTACGCTAGCGACTGATTTTCTGTATCGGCTACCATTTTTCCGTTGGTTACGTTAACGGGAACGGCCATATTTTTCGTCTCTGCGTTCAGTTGCATATTTGAGCAATAGGTTCTTGAGTTGACATTAAGCGTTATATTGACATTCCAATAATGTGAAGTTTGGATTGTTGGTGCCCGTATTGGTTCTGAGGAATGCATAAAATGCAATACGACGAGTAATGGATTGTAATGTGACCCTCTGGAGCCCTCGTTCTGTTGGTTTGAAGAAATACGTACTACTAATGGCCTCACATAGTTTTAGACAAATGCTTTTATCGCATCTGGCTAAAGCAACAATTTACTAAATCAATGGGTTTAAACGAATGAGTATTTTCTAACCACGTCATAATGAATCCGTCGTTGGTGGTAAGGTAATATAACAAATTTCGCTAAGGCTCAATCAATATATCCGAAAGGGAGATAAATGTAAATAAATGAAGAATATGATATGCACTACCAAACAGTTGCTCGAGACTAATCTCCATATTCCTGCGCGCTAACCGCATGTACTCCCTAGGTTTCGATTGGAGTGAGTTTCTTATTTATTTCATCCAAGCATGCATCCAGTCCTCCTTCCTCTGGAGAGACCCCGTTGAGGCGGATGTTTGCTTTTAGAGGGCCTCCCGTGGTCAAACTTCACTCAAAAGGGAACTCAACAGGTGCATGGCGTAAGCCCGAGAATCTCTCACAGTACCGTTTCGAAAGGATTTTGAGGAAATTTCTGTGCCATGACTCTTTCCTCCATTTCTCAGAAAAATCGCTGGTGTATATCCCTTTGTGGATTGGCAATGGGAGTTGTTTAAATTGCACGCTAAATGTAGTACATGTTATGCGGTTTGAGAGATCTTTTAAATACAAATATAGTAACTGATGCAACAATTTCAGAGCGTAAAAATCATTCGCCTTGACTGGGACTCGAACCCAGATCCCTCAATATCCGGTCGAGTGATTTTTACGCTCTGAAATTGTTGCATTGAAATGCACATTAGCGGATGACTCCGTTAAAAGTTACTGTTGCGGAATCTCCCGCAGTTTCTTTGGAATAGTAACTGATATTCGAACGGAAAGAAGGAAATTGAGAAAAAAATTCTAATATCGTAGACATCTTTGAAAGATATGCATTTTCAATTGTTTTGTCCTGTTTAGGATGTGATCGTCTTAAGCTGGTATTTGGAAACACAGCATCAATATTTGCTACGGCAATATACTTTATCTCTCTGAAAATGTTGAATCAGGATGAGTGGGATATTTTTCTTCTTAAAAACGCCCTAACGCGAAGAACACACCAAAACTAGACTGAACGCTCGCGAGAAGTACGTCGATGACAAATGGATGCTTCTGAAATGATTTCCCAAGCATCCGGGAAAAACTATTATCCTAAAATTACTACGCTCGCAAGGATACAAAAACTGCCCCTAAAATGACTGGCACATTTTCAATGTCCTGCTCTGGGTGACCTTGACTGAGCGTTCTACATAATAAAATAATCACCATTCGCATAAAAATTTTTCGACATTGCTATTAAAAGAATATTTATGTTCGCCCCGTCCTCCTCTCCCAACGGCTCACCACGCGGACCGGGGTGGGCCACGCCCCCTTCGGCCCGCGGGTGGAAAAAAATATAAAAATTAGAGCCATCAACATCCCTCGCGTGCCACGGGCGTTCATTCATTCACCTTTCACAAATACACGCACTCACAAGTGATTAAATCTCATTATCGGGTGCCTCGCGAGCCTATTACCAAGCGTGGGAGACCAGAACCAGAGCACTCTACGTCCCAGAATGATGAAGGGGCTGGCGGTGGGCAGAGGATGTGTTCCAGGAAACGAAAAGGAGGGGAAACGCACCCTGAAGGACTTTTCCCAGCCTAGGATGGATTTCGGGAGCTTGCGAGAGACTCCGCGGGGCGAATGGCGAAAAACGGAGTCATTTTCATCTCGAGTCCGTCGCCAATTGACTTCCGCCAGCTGATATAATAATATAACCGCGATGCAAAAGAGGTCGCCGATTTTTTAAATGAGGAACTTCATTCATTAATTGTATATTACAATCGTTGGGCTTCGATGGACTCGCATTTCTGCTGTAGTTGGGAATTCTAACAAGGACACCAATTTAAATTAGAACAGTTGTTCTTTTCAGGTGATTATGCTGACAAGCAGTACAAGCTAAGGCGCACTTATTGAGAAAATGTGGCAAAATTAATTTTGGCATTCAAATAATGGAAAACTTGGACGATATTACACCGAACGTGATCAATTATACCATTTATAAAAAAATTTAAATCTACAATTCATAATGTTTCAATCATATTTCTCCATCTCCTTTCAATGCTCTATCTTATGAGTTAAGCAAAATATTTTGACGCTTAATTTTATTTAGTCATACGCAATAACATCCGAAGGATCCATTAATATTTTGGTAAAAATTTTTTTTCAAGAAAATATTACGGTGCTGCTCTAATCATTATCAAAATGATGGTGAATTATCAAATCATTTAATGAAGATGAACAATTTGCATTATGTTGGATATTAAAAGTGGGAATTTTAAATGAAATTAAAAACAATTTCCAACCCCCCAACCAAATGAGAAGAAGATCCTAGCAGCAAAATTATTGATCGCGTATGAAAATTATTAACTCAAGTAAATATGCTTGAAGATACCTGATTGCTTCAGAAACGAGAGCAAAATAGTAATTCCTCAATGGTAATGGTAATTCCTCAATCAAATATTAATTGGTGTTAGCTTCCTTTCGAAATTTTCGAAAAAAAATTTAATGAAAAAGATAGCTGTGCTGCCTATGGATCATGTCTCAAGTAAAAACTATATAATTATTGTGTTTATATGCAAACTACTTGTTTTATTTAGAAAATTACCTTATTTAACGGCGAATCCGTCGGTCCAGATATTACGAGGCGATTTGATGAGATCTTTGCTAAATTTGGATTTTTCTGGCTTTAAAATAATACTCATACGAAAAGGGAAATGTAAAGTTCTTTTTCAAGGCATTCTAGGGATGCTTTGTCAAGTAAACTTGAGTGTCAAGTACAATCGATTACACTTGCTTCAATGGTCAAAAAGAGGGTGGGCCGTGATCATAAAAATGAGGTCATTGTGACGCTCATTCACTTTTCTACACTTACGGTGTAACGAATGAAAAGCTACTTGGGAAATATCTCATGTTCACTATTGTTTGGTGCTGTGTTGCACAAAGTAGTATTTTCACGCAAGTGGCCTCTTGCCCTCGCGTTTTCCCGCACCAACCGAGTTTCGGATCATCCTTTATTCGTGGCCCCAATCGGTTTCGGAAAGGAGTCTTTCCGCGACCATATATGAATCCCGTACCATTACCGTCGAGTCCACAAGGGGTTGGGGTTAATGGATCCGGGATGGAATAAAGAATGCTCCAGAGCGAGATTCCGGACGCTTTCTTTCAGGCGACATAGTTGATGGGGACTGTCACGCCGGTCGAAACACCCATCGCCCGCCACCTGTCAAGAAAACGTAGGGGGAGGGGGGTGTTTGGACGGCGGTAATGCCGTCTCCGGCCAACCAATTTCTGCCCCGCCCTAACCCATTCCCAATAAGATTGGATCCCGTGAATCCTAACGTACTAACAAAGTCTCAAGGGATTGGGCTTCAAGTGTGTTGCGGTCAGGAGAAGGCAATTTCATGCTCAGGATCAGTGAGATAGGACGGTAGATCGTCCTAACGTTCATCTACTTCCATTAGAAGTACCGTTTTCAAGATAAGTTAGGTGAAAATAAGTTAAGAACTAGCAAATATTTATTTTTCACGGATCCAACGGTATTTAATTTTCAATCAATGAGGGAACAGCTTATTAACTGCCTTCCGGAGACAGACGGCAGACAACGTTTTTCACTGGAGGTAAAATGGCAAGTTCTCTTAACCAGAATAACACAGTTTGGATATAGTCAAGGAGGTCCAACGGCCTCATCCAATGATAAACTCTACTTTTATAATGTACTCGGGACCCTATTCAGTAGCTGAACTCTCCACCTACAACTGGGCTTTTACACCGCGTTTTCCGAGAATAGTGCACAACAAATCTTTGCAAAAAAACTGCGATACTCGTCAGGGTTTCACACAGTGTGTTAAAAAAATGTTCACAATCAAATATTCAGAGCAACACGTTCGTAACTAGCACATTCATCTATTTGGATCTATTTTCCCTGCTTCTTACAAAGTCTCAGGCAGCGGATGAAGGAGAGAACGAGAAATATAACTTAACACTAGTATTGAGCTCCTGAAATCTCTTTCTTTGCGCTTTGACGTCATTTATTATACAGTAATACATCCGTGATTTTCGATACGTATGAGTATTCCGATAGTTTTGGTTTATGGAATAATTAAGCTTGCGATAGGACCTACGTTTACAGCCGTGAGTTAAGATAAAAAAATAGCAGTATGATAAACACTCAATTTCGTGACTCTTTTTACAATGCTATACAACATTTTTCGTACGGCGGGCAACTTAAAATTATCAAAGGTGAAAAGTATTACGGCTGGGTGAAGTCTTTAACGCTATTTTCACTCATGAAATAATTACTTGTGATTTCACCGTGCATAAAGTGTTTTTGCTTACTTTTTCTGCAAGTACAGAATTATTTAAAATTTATTAAAATTACCATAATAGGTTCTGATCTGTGATATAAAATATTCTGTCTATGCGTTCCCGCAACTGCTAATCGCGAAATTTTGAAGGATGAAAAAAGATCGCCGTTTAGATTCAGTATCATGGCAATTTCATTGGGACCACTAACTTCGACTAATTTTCGTAATTTTCAGCCCTCGAAATAGCTGGCTGATTAGGACAGATTATGTGCAATGGGCGACATTACTGATCTGGGATTTATTGCTAGAACTTTCATATTTTCTCATTGGCATTGCTGGAATTATCTGTATGTCTTATGGGGAACACGTTGAGTGCAGCAAGTTTTCCGTTCGATGAGATATAAGATAGTGGAACATTTGCACCCGTTCTGTCATCGAGTCTTCCTTTATTCTTCTCTATGGTTCAAACTCATCCCTAGTCACCCAAGCACTCCCATATGGAGAAAATCAGCCGCGTTTGTCGCGAAATAGCTGACCGACCACTTCCGATCAATTCTGTTTGTCACTCGAACCGAGGCGTTTGGAATGCGAGCCAGTTACCAGAGTGAGTGTGTTTGTGGCACGGAGACCTCGCTTCGGATATCCGGGTCTCTGGGAGACTGCTTTCGTTCGGGGAAACGACTTCAGCCCCAGACCACACGTGCTCACGCGAAGCACTCACACATGCCGAGGGAGCGCCCGGATTAGAAATCGACCAGGAGGGGGTTGGAGGGTGGGGTGGGCGATTGGGGAGGGAGGAGGGGGGTAGAGGGCGAAAGGGAGGGCCTGTCCCCATCCCCTCCCTCCCATTTTTTTTATTTGACGAGGGCGGGCGACGGACGCCCCGATCCCCTGCCAACCCCCTTCGCCCCCCTCCCGCCCCCCTCCGCCCTACTCACCCAAACTCTCATGCACTCATGTAATGGTGACATCGGCAGGGTATTAATGCAGGATATCCGGGGGCCCATCTTCGTCTATCACTCCCGTGTTCATACATTTCTCGTGTGTTACTCCGGTGCTTCCTAAGCCTTTTAGTTCGTTCCTTCCGATGCGCTCGAAAATGACCATCCAAGAGCCCCAAATGAATTTCTTACGCCAATGCTTTTGTTTATTTTTCAATTTTCCTTCCCCTTTTCACATTAATGTCATACATTATTTTCCATCTGCTTTCAAAGCTCTTGAAATAAACTTTGCAGCTGTAGGAGTAAGCAAATAATATATTCCACTTCATTGAATATTATGGAATTCCCTGATTTAATACGAGTGTAGTAATTAATACAAGTATAGTAACTCCATCGGAAATTTTCACGTAAAAACATATTGGTAATATTTACATTACTGTTATTACAAACAAACAGGATACAAATTTCGGAAAGAAAACTATATTCTTTTCCATTTCTAATGTACTCTTAAATCGGTCCTAAAATGAAGCCATAAATTTACACCCCTCCTTTTTACTTAGACGCTTAAATGTACACCGTAGTACTTTCATTTCTTTTCCATTGACTCTCCTTAACTTGTTTCAAACAACAGTATAATTGTGTTATTAGTGTCTGGAGAATCTTCAGAGCTCTAAAGGCAACCAGGCTTTAGTAGTGTAATTTAAACTCCAGGGAAAATATAACAGCCAACAATAACTCGAAGTCTTTTATCAAAGTTGATCTTTCAACGTAGAGAACAGTTTCTGATCCATTTTTAAGAATAATTGGAGTCATTAGCCCTTTCCTCATAAGTTTATATTTCAAACGCAGTTCAACATGCTCATTGGCCTTCCCTCTTCGATTTCGTGTCCCTATCAAAATTACTACATCTTCTGCAATTACTCTCACATTTGATATTTAGCATACCATTCATACTGTATGTCCAATTCTCGCATTTTAATTAAATAAGTAATTGATCCCTTCTTTGACTTTTTGCTCCCGGTTTTAGATCCCTCCGGTCCTCAGGCATTTTTTTATTGAAGAGATATAAAGATTAACCTTTTCTCTCATTAATTGCAAGGGTCGGCTGAAGTGATGCCATCTCAAACCCAATAACCTGAAGCGGCTTCGGTTTTTTTTGGGCCCCCCGGTCACTTTCTCCGCTGGCTAAAATGTTGCGTTATGCCCGGAGACATTTATCTGTTTGCAGCGCTTCTATCCTACCAGAGGCTAAATGATACACTTTCCTTTCCTAATTTGTTTTTCCCCGTCAAAACTGAGACTTTTATTTTTCACAGAACAGATTCTTATGGTCGGATTTTCACCTGCATTAGGAAAATAATAGCGAGGAGTATGATCTTTTCTTAACTCCTTATGAAAAAAAGGCTCCCTTTGATAAAACGTTGATTACATTTTCTTTCAAGATAGAATCATCAGACTGATTGTCTCATTCAAAGAAATGTCATCCGACCGCGATTTTCTCATTTTTCCACGTTCCACTTTGAAAACATTGTCGAGCAGAATTAGATCAGATGCGAAAAAAAATTAACTGATTAAATTTGATCGGAACCTAATCAGGCTGTTTTCAATCCTTTTGGAATCTATGCCTACGTGATGAAGAAATTCTCTGCCGTTGTCGAGTTTTAGTAGGGCAAAATAGGAGGCAAGTGATTTCGAAATCTTACGGTACCGAGGTGCGGAAGATTGAATGGAATCACGCTCAGTCGGTTGTTTTGCGGGATGATCTCCCACGGCGAGGTGATGAGGAAGGCTGCAATCCAAGGCAAAGGATTGAAGTGGAAAGAGTGAGAGTAGGCGCACTTTGCTTTCTCAGCAGTTGTGCAATTTACTGGCGTGGGCGGTGAACCTTCTCTCCCCCACCTCCTCCCCCTGGCTGTAAAATCCTTCGCCAAATGGAGGGTGGTTTCGCTTCCCAGGGTGAATGCCTCCCTTAAAAACTCCTGCTGTTTTCGTTTCTGATTTGCGGCTGATGAGGTCAATTAGGGAAAATCACGAATTACGCCAGAGATTGGTACACACGTGAGTCCATTTAACCAATCCAAACATTTGCAAACCAAGAGTGCAGGAGAGTTGAGTAAGGTGCGAGGCTTTGAGATTTTGAAATTGTCTTGCCGGGGACCCGAAGTTAGGTTGAAGTATGTAAATACATTAGCGAATATCGATGATACTATAAACAAACTCACTTTATGTCTTTTTATTATTGATGCTTAAGTATTTTTAGTATTATTCTCGTGAGATACAGAGTTCATTAGTCATTGATTTCACTCGTCTATATCACGAGTTTATTAATATGATCATTCTTTTTCAAAAAAGCGATTACAATTTTGGGCTAGTATTCTAACCTTGAAATCATTTATAAAAAATCATCAGGTATTTCAGAATTTTTATTCTGAAGGAGAAACATAAATACCCACCTTTCATTGTAACATTGAGCAAAACGCTATTTATCCGTTAATTATATATATATAAATAAATATATATATATATATATATATATATATATATATATATATGTATATATATATATATATATATATATATATGTTGAAAAAGAAACTAGTGTTCGGTCATATACACACACCTAGATGGCTAAATATTTCCTCACTATGCTCGAATATAACAATTATCTTGACGTAAAGGAATCAGCAATTAATGGCAACCACCCCTAACCTAATTAAAACGTTTTAGTAAACGAGAATTTTTTAAAAAATATTAGCAATCGATTCCTAGGATATATTGTAAGAAATATTATAGTTTCAAACATATTCCGGCCACTCAAGACAAGGTTATCGGAACGAAAATAAACAGTGATTCATTGACCTTGGGGATCTACAGAGAAATTCGAATTCCTTGCGGACCGCGGAAAAGTTAACATTTTTGTTGGCATATGGCCACTTAATCTCAAAATATGATTTGATGAATCAATAGAACAAAAGATATTCTCAGGTGTTAAATTCTTAAAATATTTTTTAGAATGATGCAGAAGTTTTCCTAAATATAGAAGTCCATATTTTTCACTTAGTAAATCCTGAATAAGTAGTTTAACAGTTGATGAAAAAATGAGAAAAAAATCAAAATTGCACGAATTTCAATGTGTTCTTTCTCTGAATATTTACTCCTTCATTTTCTCACAAAACCTCATTTATGAGAGACTGAAGGTAGATAAACCCAGGATGGCTAATTTTCTATGTAGTAGAAACTAGATATTTATAGGTGATACCAGGAGCTGTAATTAGTTTTGTTACTCTGAATATGTGCATTCTCTACTGCATATTAATACGTACTAAGTGAACTCTATTCGAGCCTAATAAACTAGTCTTTAGATTGAACACTGGCTATATTTTGGTTATTAGAAATACTCTTTTATTCCCTCCTAATTTTATTCTAGTATCTACGACCTTTTGGGGAATTTAATTTTTTTAGATATTTTTTCAATGAATTAGAAGCATCATAAAAATCCATAGAAAATCTCATTATAAGAAGATTCTGTTCTGTATTACATTAAAAACTTTCCATTCAAATACCATTCCGTGATAAAAATCAATTAATGACACTTAGTTTCATTTGATTAACTTAATGCCGCAGATAGCTTAAACGTGGTAGGAAATACCGATTGGTCATATGACCCCATTCTTTTCGAAATTCAGTGTCATATTTTTCTCTTTTGTAACACTTGGTCTGTAAAAGATATCATTGAATCCTAAAAAAGGCCGCACAAATCCGAGAGTCTTCCGCTTAGACACGTGTGACTGACTCTATGACCGAGGCTTCTTCTTCCTCATCGCAGCATAACGGTTCTCACGAACAGCAACGGGAAGGGATGACGACCTTTTGTGTCTCTGGCGGAGAGTCGAGTATTGGCGGGGCTATTATGCAAATATCGCAAACTTAAAAGGAATATCCTGGGTCTCTCTGCGCGAGAATATCTCCGAACAATGAGTTCGAATGCTCTTTTATGATGAAGTTCAATCTTAGTTATTGGCATTGATACTTCCTTCCAAACGATATAAATTTCGACTCATTTCCGGAAATAAAATAACATTTCAATATATTGTCACACGATGCTTATTTTCAACGTAATAAATGAATTTTGACGAAATAATCTACTAAGAAGTAAGCTTTAATGAAAAAATTATCCGTTTTGTGTCGATTTCATAAGTAGGTTACTAAAGAATTATTAATATAATATTAGCGAAATGTATGATTGCGCGATATCGATAATTATATTTTGATGCTGCTCCTTGACCTTAAGAAGTAATTTTATGTAATTCAAATAATATAGCTAGTTCCAGGAGGATTTTCGGCAAAAATTGAATACTTAAAGAAGAGCAAAAGTATTTGAAAAACATTTCATGAAAATGGGCGTTGAAGTCACCAAGATGTGTTTATGTTGCCTCATTACGACGACTTCAATGTGCATTTCAAATACGCACGGACAAAATCATCATTGAATGAAAATGCAATTTTTTTATTATAAGTCCAAAAACCTCAACGTGTTCTCAAGCCATTATTATTTGAGGTTAGAATATACTTTGTCCTTTTTTCATGAACATTACGAGATTTACGCACAGGAGAGACCTAAATAGATGCTAGAAACATTAAAATATTTTAAGGTGAAAACTATAGTCTTAAATAATTGTACATTGAAGACAAAAAACGACCAAATAACAGAAATATTTTCTACATTCCTAATTTTCTCATTATTTTTGAACTATCAAAAAAAATTAAAATTTTGAATTTTGATTCCAGAAAATTCAAACCATCCACCTCTAAATTCTTATTATTTAATGCAAAGTTAGAATTTTAAGAATGCAATAAGGAGTGGTGTAGGTAAGCCATTGGGGGAGGCAACTGAGATTAAGAAATTCTACTTTAATTACATACATGTCAATTTTTACTATATTGAAAATTAGACATAGAAAGCCCGGCTTTATAAACATAATATCCTCGATGTAAAGGATATAAATTTGAAAATTCAATTTATTTCGCAGTTAAGGTGGAAAATACGCGACCGGCGGGTAGAAACCGATCCAGGTCATTTGTCTTTAATTTTTTGTTACGAATTATTGGAGGAAATTTTGACCAGAAGCTTTCCCCGGCAAAAAAGTCAAAACACTCGCAAAAAAAGATGGGTCGAATGGTCCGCGGAAAAGTGAAAATTATCAATGCCTTGAGACCACGGCAAAACCCGCCAGGTTCTCCGCGAAACTATCGGCAGGGAGCCCCAAGTACCCTCCTGCGGCGGGGATTCTCCACCTTATCCGGCACGCGTTCACTAAAACGTAACGTCACTTAATCCCAGTGCACCGATACCCCGGAGGCGTCCCCGTTTTCGCGGGACCGGGCGAAGAGGGTGAGAAGGGGGGGGTGGGAAGTCTCGACGCCTCGATCCACTCCGACACAAGCGTGCGCGCAACTGGGTATCGCGTCCCCACACCGGGGAAACGCGCCGTTTCCTCGAAGCCGACGGCGGGCGACTTTTTTCACTCTCGCGGGGAACTCGGGGAGGCCTTACCTCGGTAATGCTCTTCCTTCGGTGGCGTATCAAATGTGCGTGTCTGCGACGATGCAGGTGCTTCTTCCTGCCTTCACCAATTCACTGTCGTCCCACAACTGACCACCTTTCGACGTTGCGGTCCTCTGTATATAGCCGGCCTACATCCCGCCTTAACCTACATTCCCACCATGCCCTCTCCTCCTCCCCGACCATCCTACCCCCCCATACTACAGCTCACCCCACCCCATCCCAACTCTTTGCTCATCCCGATCCTCCTCCACCATCGCCCGCCCCCGAAGGCTCTTCCAATTCCCCCTCCCGTCCCTTCACCAACCCCTCCCCACCACCTTTCTCCGTCGCGACCCCTCCCCCCCACGCTCCCTCTCCCCTTCACCTTCTTCTCACCCCTCCTCGCGTCTTCTCCGAAGATTCCTCCGTTACGCTCAATTGCAGATTGCCCTCCCTGCCTCCGCCGCCAACATTCTCCTCCCCACCCCCACACATCCCTCTTACTCCGTGTCGATGGGTTGGGTAGGTGGGGGCAGGGAGGATGATAGGAGAATCTTGCTGCGCTTTGTGTGAAAGCATTTCGAAGAGGGAATGTTAACCATTGCCACGGAGGGTCGAGGAGCCACGGTTGGTGTAATATTGGATTCGAGGCTGTGGAGGTAAGCCCGGGGAGGAAGTCGTCGCATTTTTTTCCTCGTTTGGTTAGCGGAGAGAGGGGGTGGGTGGGGGTGTCTGAATGATGGGACGGGACCTCTCTGAATTATTCAGAAGTCGAGGACCGGTAGACCTCCTTCAAAGTGTGCAATTCAAATACATGAAGCTCACGAATGCCTATTTTCCCTTGCATAACACGAGCTTTTTCACGAAAATAGGTGAATTTCCGAGTCCGGATAAAGTTAAGCATTTTAAAATATTTAACGGTATTGGCAAATATTTAACGTCATAAGAGATACTGTGTACATATCCCAATAAACTGAAGTCTCTGCGTCCCTTAAAAGTCATTAAAAATGAACCAAGTAGAAAAAATGGAAACCCTTGAAATATATAACTTTTAGCAATGTTATATCATTTGCAGATTTGTATTATTTCCGTTTCCCAAAGCTTCCACATATTTCGGCGGGCGTAGAAAATTTTTGCCATCTAGACTCTTCAATTCTAGCAATTGTATCTTGTATGTAACCGTTTAACACAAATCATCACTCAAAGATAATAATGAACTAGTCTTTATCACTGCATCAAATCCTGAAATATGTTGCTACTTGGGTAGATTCTGAAGAAAAAAAAACACAAAGGGATCATTGATTTTCACACTTCGTGTTTGACTGCATTAAAAACCTTCTGTGACTTTATAATTAATTTAAAAAAATATTTCCTTCTTTTCAATTTCCACCAATTTTGAAATGAAATACTTTCCATTTTCTGGGCGAGGCCAAGGGTCTGATAGCCTTATGAAACGATCATTATGGAGAATGAGGCTTGGAGTCTGAAGCAACATCACCAGCGAGTAAAGGGCCTCCGCAATTCTTCACTGCGGTTCTACCTCTCGAAGTATACCCAATGGGCATATTACACTCGGAATCTTCTATTGGTTGAGGGATGGGGAATAGCTTCTTTTTGGCACAGAGGAGTTGGGAAATGATGAATTTAAACTATAGAATTTGTCAATGAAAACATTTAATTGTAATAAAACTGTACTGCACTATTTTAAAGTCATATTTCCATCAGAAAAATTAATCGAAAAATCATTGAAGAAGGCGTTTGTACCGGTATAAAGAGGGTTTGAAAAAGGAATAATATCCAACTAAAGGCTGTTGCGGTAGCCTAACGAATGGAATTACAACATGGCTGCTGCATTTTTTTCATGATGGCTTTTCTGCTCAAGTTTATTTTATAAAATGATACTGGCTTAATGTAATAATAGAATGTGTAGTAACTTAAATATATTCTTGAGAAAGCAGTGCTGGTTATTAACGCAACTTTCCAAATTTCTAAGCTTTGCTCCGCAACTCCCACTAATTTAGCACACTATACAGAGATTTTGAAGGCTTAAGGAAAAGTACAAAATGAAATTTTGTTACCGACACCGAAGCTTGAAGCACCTGAAATAAGGCCGGGTGGGTGAGAAGTGGATGACGTAATTGAGGCGGTAGGGTTGGGCATATCTCTCCACTATGAAAGCATCCAAGACGTGAATAGCAGTTTGAGAAGCCTAAAGCAGTCTCAGTCAAGGAAGTATATGTAGACTATTTCATTTTTTCCTCCCGTGAATGAATGCCTGAAACTCAATTTTAGCTTTCTTTTGTGTCCGAATTAATAGACTCGTAGAAGGCGTCGTGATGCATTGAATGACATGAAATACTGAAAAAATCTCTAATTTTACGTCATTGGGAATAAATACATTTTCATTACTCGTTTTTTAACAATTTAATGAGCCATTCACTATCCATCTTTGAATGGAGCCACGCATTATTTCCTACACTACATAAAGTTGAGCAAATGGCTTGATATACTATTTTATTCCTTCAACGAGCCTTGCAAATTCTATCTTGCTTAGAACCGCCGGCGGTGCATAATAATTGGGAAAAATCACCTCCAAGGCTAGCTGATGGGAAGAAAAAATAGTATTTGTTTAGCATTTACCTTAATTGTGGAAATTTTAAATTGTTTTCCATAATTTACATTAGAAAACACAAAGAGGCAACGATAATCGAGGACTACACGCCTGAATACTCGTTGAAACTTATTCATAATTGCATTAACGGTTAAATTGTCTCACGCCGCCTCTTTTCTGGTCAGCAAACTTGAACTTAACGGATTGTGTCTAGTTATTTCGCAAATTTAATATAAAAGGTTTATATAACTCTGCTGTTTTGAAGTGAATCCAGAGGAACCATTGAAAAACGGATCCTTTTGGTTAGACGAAGTTCTTGCGTGTCAGGCTAACATGAATCGTGAGTTCAATAAAATGAAGGAATTAGACACAGAATTTCTACAGAATAAAATAAAGGAATTAGACTTACGCGATTCAACAGAGTTTTATATTTAAGAAAATATTTTTTTTAAGTAGAGATCCAGTGAATATTATTAAATGGTAATTTAATGGCTAATTTGATTTACTAGAATTAGTCTATAATTTTCATTCATGAGATATATGAATCCATAAGACTTTATTAAATATAATTATTAGCTTTTTTAGAATTCCACAATGTGTCAGTTGAAAGTACACCGAGATATATCCTCTTATTCAACGGCATCTTCTGGCTCTAAATCCAATTACACCCAGATATTTTCTATCAAAATCTTATAGGCCTTACGAAAAGACTCATATATCAGAGCTAATGATGAGAGAGGAAAGAGGTAACTGTAAAATAGCCATATTTTAAACTAGAACTTTTCTTGGTTCATGTTGTGGTCATAAATTTGACGATAGAAAGATGATTATTTATTGACCCTTCGGCAACCATGCCCTTACTTTTATAAACCTTCCTGACTCACGGTTGTAATGAAGGCTCTGTAGTATCCCCTCCATGCCGCAAGGGGACTAGCACCTTTAATTCCTTTGAAATATTTTTGATAAAGCATTGAGTCGTCGTGATTCCCAGGGCTCCCATTCCATATTTGCCGGCAGTTAGTTTTTAGAGATTCATATCCTTACGAAACAGTCTTTCACGAATCGGGTCACTTCACATAGTATTTTTTATCAATTCTATCATCTGTATTCTGAGGTAGATCAAAGATACTCAACTAACATTCATGGTAGAGTAGTTTACTTTATGTTGAAATTTTCTAAAAGCTTTATGATCAGCTATACTATGCTTGGGGCATATTTGTTTCTTTGAAGAGGCACCACTGCATTGGGTATGTTTTTTTTTCGGGCGAAGTGAGGTTCGTACTCAAGCATTGAACGTGTACAGTCACTTCTAAAATATCTCTTTAACAAATTGGGAGGCACCGATTGCTTCCCAATTTTTGTTCAACTTCCTTTCGCGCCCATGATGTTCTATCACCCTATTGCACTAGCAGCACCGATAAAAAATTCAGCAGGGTCTTTCCTGTGTAAATTGTTAGATTATATATGCATTCTACTTTATTTTATAATGAGGCCCATTTTAAAATGTCAGCTCCTCGGGACCCATAATTTGGATGAATGGAACGGCTTGAACCATACTTTTGATAAGAGTGACTTTGAGGTCTTTCTCAATAATTTAATATCAGCAGGATTTTTACCAAAGGGGCTCAGGAATATTTTTTAGTTCTTTGCTATCAAAAAAAGACTAATAGGTATGCATACATACACACACACACATATATATATATATATATATATATATATATATATATATATATATATATATATATATATATATATATAAAACGATTGTACGGAAAAACTCACTCGAGCGGCACAATAATGGGCTGACACAATATAACACAAATAGAATAGAATAGCAACATTTAAAAGGACACTCACACGGATAATTGTTCGAGCTTTCGGCCCTCTCAGAGGCCTTCTTCAAGAGAGACTCAGGTAGTGTGAGTGTCCTTTTAAATGTTGCTATTCTATTCTATTTGTCTTATATTGTGTCAGCCCATTATATATATATATATATATATATATATATATATATATATATATATATATATATACACGAGTTTCGCACAAAACTTCACGGAATAAAGTTGCTCTAAATTCAGATTCATTTTGTTTTTCGACGCGGACAAAAAACTTGCTTCACTAAAAACGGTGTCCTCACTCAACGACAGCCCGCAGGCGACTGAGGTTGGTGTTGGTCTGTTGCTAAGAGCCCCCTCCACCTTACCCTGCAAGTGAGACCCCCCTTCACCACTCCGTTCGCGCCAGAGAAAATCAGTCCTACCACTTTTGGGTGCGACCCTGTTTTCTACCTCTACTGTGTTCGTCCTTTATATGTGTTCCTATCCCTTTTCCTTATATCTATTTCTATGTGAATGAGTTTATTTTAGAGATATTTTAGAACTCCAGTTACTTTGGAAAAATTTTAATATCCGCTTTCAGAGTTATGACAGAAATCAAGTATCACTCCAAAATGTTATTCGTAGAGGGGTATCGCTATAATAAGGACCAATAGGAGGTGACAAACCGTCTGCATCCGCAGAACTAGAAATTTTGCGACTTTCAAATCCAATTGTTTTAATTCATTTAAAAAATTAACATTTTCATTACAGAATAATAGTCGTTACTTATCATTTACTGCACCGTCACACTGACAAACAAGAAAACTTTTAAAATCAGTCTGATGCTTATGTGGCCATTGATAACTTCTATTTTAATTGTAGCTGGAAACCACCCGCCTAATATTCCAGTCGTTCCAATAACGATTGAGGCGTGAAACACTTGATCCAGAAACGAAGCTAAACTACATGAAAGTGGCAGTTCTCTAATTGTGAAGAGATCTTAGGAAATGACGCAACGGAAATATTTCAACCTCACCGCCTCTTTAAGTTAAGGTCTGTTAGTTTTTTTTAATAAATGTGTTACCACGCGGTTTCAAACTGTCTCCAAGAGAAAGTATCTACAGTCAATAGTAAGTATCTGCAGTAGTATCTATTTCTTTGACATTATTTTCAGGACGAAATACATTTTTATAAATCCTTATGCTGTCTCTTTGTGGACATCCATAAGTGTTCACCAGAAAAAAAACCCTGTTTATCTGCCATGGGAACAATTCATACTTGCGGGATCTCTGAGTGTTTTTTACAATTATCTGTTACAACAGTTAAAATTAAGTGCTTTAGGAATAACGCTTAACATATGACTATTTAAAATATTGCATATGAGAGATAATTTAGCATAAGCAACAGCACGACCTATCGCAAAAGGGGCATAATACTGAAATCCTATTGAAAGTTACAATTATTTCTATGGTATAAATATTTTTATTTATTCTTCAATATTTGGCTTACTATGCCGATTCATGTTCTCTGTAAAGCAGACAATAAAATGCAAAGTGCAGACATTGCACAATGTGCTGTGTTATAAAAACAAATGAACTTAAATCATAATAAACCGTGATTGTGGAAATTTAAACAGGGTGGGAAATATTTTTGCTTTATATGTAGGTATTAATATGAAGTTGTTCCACGTGACTTGTCTTAGGAAGATAATAGCATTCAATGCTATTAAATATTTCAGTTAAGATAGAGGTCTCGTATTTCAGTACGTAAGTGTGTTTTCAATTCATATTCAGCCTTCACAGGCATCCCTTTCAACTCGTCCTAAGCATAGTAATTGAGATTTTATCGTTCAGCTTTGAATATTTGATGCATAAATCAATATTAATTGCATATGAACGCCCATGAGTGAATTTAACTAGGTAATATAAGTTTACATCGTCTTTGTTTTCTGTTTGGATAGAACCGCAAACTATACTTCCGTATAGGGTGCTATGAAATGCATACTTGACTGCTAGACGCAGATAATTCCAGTTTATTTGCAAATTAATACCTTTCACTCCATTTCATTTTGCAATGGAATTCGAAATCCGTATGCTCATTACGATCCGAGTGGACTGCTTTGGCATTCATTGCCATGAATATTTATGGCGAATGACATCAACTCAATGAATTGAGTAGGTAAAATATTTTCCATCATATTCTTGCAAATACAAGCAGGTATTGTTGCAGGAAACTCACCAAATTAAGAAATGGCATTTCATGTGATTCCTTGATATAAATGCATTTGCCCATATTAGGAAATTCCATCTCATGTGCTAGTTAAGTCTTGGTAATACAGGGAAAAACTTTTGATGAAATTTTAAAAAGGCAAATACATATAGTTTAACAAGTTTTTGTGCTGACATGATGAACAAATAAGTACAAAGCCAGGTAATCGTTCTACACTAATTTATTATGAATAGGATTGTAGTTGGAAATCGAACATTATATCGCAGCATGCGACTAACAAATGAAAATTCAAGGAACGAGAATTACAAAGGACTAATTTTCCTTTCCTCCCCCTTCCACCTCTTCAAGTTTTTGTGTGCAGGCAACAATTAATTCCTAAAGCTTCGCCTCCCAGTTGATCAGGTCAAATATGCTTTCACTCTTTTCTGACCTCTCAGTTTTTTATTATAGAAGTACATTCTGCCGTGGAAATTCACTGCTAACGGAGAAATCTTTCAAGAACTCTTCATTTTCTTTATCCGCGTGAAGATAATTGAATCCTTCAAGGTTGACCCTCTCGGCATGGAATTTCCTCCTCAATGATTACACCCTTAATGCATGCTGGTGAATTCTGAAACCTATCTCGATCATTGAAAATTTAAATGAGTGAAATTTTTGGTTAATCGTGTATGCCTACTTTTTCCTTAGAGCGGCATACATGTAGTGTTATTATTAGAAGTAATCTACCGGCTTGGAATGGATTTTTGATGAGCCCTGGCTAAGTCTTGACTAAAAAGATACTTAATATCCTTAAATCCCAATCCTTATAAAATCATTCTCCCGTTCCGCATACTATCTACCTTCTCAATTTTATAAAAAAATGCCTACTCTTTTCCTCCGTCTACATCGCTTTCTTAAAATTCTCCCCTTACTAGCATCTTTATCGTTCCATTTCCTGTCAGTATCTTCTTCATCCACTTATACTGCCTTCTTCGAATTTCTCCAAATGGCCGTCTCTCTTCCCCTACCAATTTGGGAACTTCAACGCTTGTTTTACTTTTCGTGCATTTTTCATTTTCTCCATTCTTCTCAACACTCACATCTCAAAATCCTTCAGCCTAAAACTTATCCCCTTGTCTCAACGATCAAGTTTCCAAGTCATATAAAATTACCTTTCATATTTATAACATCTAATATACATACCTTCACGACAAATAGTCTCAAGAACCATTCGATAGATTTACAGTTTAATTAGCCCTTGATCTCAAATTGTCAAATTCTATGGTGCATTCTTCCAGTTCACTCTTTCCTCACGCCCTAATTTCTTTTCAGGAACAAAGAAAATTCTCTGTTTTCAGCGCACAGATATGCAATCACTATTAACTTGTATGATATAAAGTGCGCAATCACTAAAAGAGCTCTGCACGGCTTTAGAAAGTCAGGCACCGAAGAATTTTTAATTAAAATGACCCTCCTTCTTACCATTAGCACATCATCACCGCAGATTATTTTCGTTACGGTCAGAGTTCTTTCGCCCGCTTGCTGGTATAATTATTTTAAGAATGAAAAACTGAACTAACTGCTTATTTCTCTGGATAGATGAATCGTATTCACCACGAATCATCCAGCTGTCTAGGCATACGCTGTGCATTACTGCGTATAAAAGCGCACCTCGAAGCTAATCATCCCGTGTGCGGAAAGCTCTAAATATTCTTTAAAAGGGCTTTGACTTTGCTTGATGAAGTCATGTTCTTGTCCTTCAATCATGCTCCTTTCCTAATGTATTATCACCGTTCTTATAAAACGTTTAGCTTCCCAATGCCTTAGCTATAAACTAATATAAGTAATGGTTCATTAACTACACGTTCGAGTATCCCGAAATGATGATATTTATCTACAACACTCTGACGAGCAATAAGCTTGCATAAGGATCGGGAATTCGATCATAGCATTTGATCCTACTACAACATATAATCAATTTCTTTGACTAAATCTTAAGACACACCTTGATATCAATCATTGAAGTACCTTAATATATATGCTAATGATAATATAGGATTTAAGGCTTTCTCGGTGAAGAACACTCATGAAGATTTCTTGGGTTTCACACCGGCTAGCGTTCAAGAACATCAACGATTCAATGGCTGACTCCCCCATCATCTTCAGATGAAGGGGCCTTTTCACAAAAATCATAAAAACGATAGCAGTCAGGCATTGAAACCTTTATGTTTTTCAATGCTACCCGCTATGAAACCCGGGAAATTTTCGTGAATATCAATTACGCTATTTAAAAAAAAATATTTTATTACAAATCAAATACTAGATTCTATGTATCATTAAATCTTGAGATGTTTTCCTCGCGATAATGGCCTGTCAGCAAAAATTGGAGCATGAACTGAAAAAAACCTTACGTCCTGGCTTCGACTCCTTGAGGTCACATAATTTTTTTCAGCAAACGCTTTTCCGTTCTTAAGCATACTACTCAGGAAAATTCAAATTAAATGAGTAGTCTGAAACAGGGGTCGTGAAATTCTGGTCTTCACGACGCCTTATTCTGTAGGCTAATTCAGACACTTGACTCCAAGCTCTACCAGACTCTATTAAATCTTTCTCTTCCCCCTTACCATATTCTCTCCTTGCAAACGACCTTAAAATCATTACCCCATCAAAATAAAAACCAATTAAAATTCTTATCGGCATTGAATGTAATTCAAGGCCAACAACATGACCTTACTAATTAACTCTAATCAATTGGGTATACTTTTGTACCTAAATACAGGCTTGCGAAAATACCTCATTCAATCGAGTTTATCTAAAAACTATTCGCCACAATAAATATGTTAGCAATGCATGCAGTGGCATTCAGCAAAAATGAAGTTATAATAGGTGGTAAAATTGTGAATAGTTTGCGTGGAAATGGATTGCTTGCCAGTTGGATACCTGTATTCACTAAAAATAAGTAGTTTGAATTTAGGTCTTTGATGTTATATCTTTTAATTGTACTCCTCCGTATAATAATTTCGAAAAATTCACTGACGTCAAATGGTAATTAAATTAAGGATTATATCTACGTTTCAAATTACTGGATATTTATCTGGTAATCATTCACATCCTTATTTTTGATTTCCATATAAATGGTCAATTTCGCGACTGAGTCTAAGACATTCACTTAAGCGATTTCTTACGTGACTTGTGCCGGGCAGTGTTTCTCGTCAGTTTGAGGGCAAAAATAATCTCCTTCCCTTAGCCTCTCTTCTACTCGCTCCATCCCCACTTGCCTCCTTCTCCCGCTCCTCCCACCTCCATCCGCTCACTCTCCTCTCCCCAACCCCCCTCTACGCCTCTTCCTCTCCGCAATTACATCCGTTCAACCTTACTCACGCACAAACCATCCCGACCATTCATTCTTTCTTCCTTGGATCTCCTTCCCAGTTTTCACGCACAATTTCCCGTCAATCAAGAGACTTTTTCCGCTCTTTAAGCCTTTCCTCAATTCACTCCGCCTTTCCTCATCCTGGGCCACGCCCTCGACCGTCTCGGGGAGCTTCCCACTTTTGGGAAAGGGGAGCGAGGGGGAGGAGTTTTTCGAATCCTCGGAAAAACCATGCCATTTCCGAAATCGTTCCCACTCCGAGAGAGTAAATTCCTCGGAAAATAAACTCTTGGAGATCGATCGACTTTCCAGCGAACTGGTTTCACGTGGGGGTGATGGAGAAGCCTTTATGCCTTTTAGAGAGCCCGCCTATGGGAGTAATTTAAGATACTTGAGATGAAAGCAGCTCTTGATTTTTCTTGAAAGACCACTCAATTACCGCAAAATTGCGAATAGTCTTTGGCCCTAGGAGGAGCTTTTCCTTTCTCCCACAAGATTGGAGGACTTCTGAATACAATGATATTATTGCCGATTGATTTTCTCTTTAAACATGGTGGTCAATGACAGGTAACTACTTCGGTGTCGAAAGTTTATGACAAATCTAATTGAATTTCCCATTGAACAATTCAAAAGTGTAGATTACTTTTAAATGGTACCATACTACTTAGAGTCTTTTGAAGAAAGTGAAAGTCTTTTTGTTATCACATATGAAATTTAATTACTTCCACGAAATGAAACCAGCCCAAATAAAATGATTCCAATAACTTCAAGAAAGCTAAAACCAGCAGTTTGAATGTTTGTTTAAGGCAGCGTTTTCTTTTTTATCTAATGTGTGTAACGTTATGATTCTACAGTGTTTTCTTTAGTGGGGTATTGCTAATTGAGGGAAAGGAATGAGATTTTTTTGCAATAACATGTATCCCTGTCATTTATTCTCAAAAGAAAATATAGATAAATATATCCATAGCGTTTTCGATGTAATTGAGAGGAAGGTTTCAATATTTTTTCTTATTTAACGGCAAAAATTGTAGCTTCAAGAGGGAAAACCTTAGATCGCAGGCGTGTATTTCAGTATAGCATTAAATATATTAAATGGGCCTGAAAATTATCAAATAATGGATAATATTTTATGAGTAAATCAATTATCTCTATTCACATTTTATTATTGAAACTATATTTTTAGGGGAATGGATTACGATTAGAATAGAACAAATTGCCTCCTAATGAATCAAAATAAGAATTACACTGCATTTAATTGAGTCTGCAAGAAATATTTACTCTACGGTGTGTCGTGGTATGTGGGTACATGTGGGCCTTCGTCGTGACCAAGGTTTCGTTTCTAGGCGACTCTTCGTAAGGTTCAGATGATGTAAGATCCGTCATGATGACGTACATATCGTCACTATGACGAAATATAGAATAGAATATCATAAAGTCATAGAATAAATATTTCATGTGGTCTCAATAAGTCCTTCCTTCCTTCCTTTCCCTTCCGTCCTTCCTTTCACGCTCAACCATTGTTCAGCTAAACTAAAAATCACCCATATAAACAAGGTAAATGTAGAACTATTTAGGGAATAGTCATGTTGGTGATATAACATTTATTTCTATAGAAGTCTGTCATTTAAAACCTCACTTCATAGTTTCATATATAAAATATTTACATCTCACTTGAGCCACTAAATTGACGGATTGTAGTCATATGTTAGAGGGTAGAATTATGTAGGTGAAGTCGCAATTACCACAGACAACAGAAAAGAGTTTCGCGCAGTACAAATATATATTGCAATGCACATTTTTCAAGCTTGCTCCCTGGTTGTCATCTAGCAATAAGCCAAAAACAGAAAATCCCTGTTCCTTCAATATATATGAATACTTATGTTTTCAACAACGAAAATTATTTCAGCTTACTTCCGTAGTAATTAAAAATAAATGAAAGTGTTTACCCCACTATGGTTTTATATTTAAGTTATATTTTACTCACCCATCTAATACGAACCTACAAGGTATCCATCACTAATCACTGAGCTGAGCTGTAAGATTATATTTAAGCACTTGTGTAGTTCTTGAAACCTTATTTGATGGACAATAAATAAAAACAGTTTTCAGATACCTTATCAGTGTTGCATTATAAACCTAATAATTAGAGTTTTTACATTTATTTGCCATCAGACTTCTACAAATCCGGCATCTAATCAAGTCAGTAGGGGATTTTTTCTCAATTTCGACTTCATTTTTCCAAAAATTTGTTACTGTAATCATTAATTGATTACATTTCAAAACACATATAATCGGCCTTATACAAGCCTTACTGGTAATACGTACTTTTTGTCGGTAGCTCTATGAATCATTGGATTAAAAAACATAGGCGTATTTTAATTCATAAAGGATTCATTGAAAAAACTCATCGGGTATTTGAAAACCAGCCCAAACTGACATTTCTTGTGACACATGCATATGAAATACGAGGTGCACTCAAGCTCTAAGATCTACTAAGCCTAACGAACTACTGTATGATGGATTTTAAAACCTGTGTGACTTCTTAACATAATCTCCCTGTAGACATACTCTCATATATTCATAAATTATCAGATTAGACAACTTAAAAATCTCATGTATTCATAAATTTGATTTCAGACTTAACCACAATTCATGAGCAACTCTGCTCCATACTAACGTGAAGCGGTCCGTTGTTTTTGGTTATCACTTATGCATAAAGCATAAATGTTCATTGAACAATAGTAAAAATTGTGTCGCTATAATATTGACCTTGTACTCATATTAATCATCGTAGAAGTCAGTTCTGATACCTTTGAATTTAGTTTAATTTCGTTTCCACATTGATAAAGTTTCAACTAACCTCCAACTAACTCTCCGTACTCTTTTCAAATACTCAAGTAGCTGTAGACTCAAGATATTAAAACTTACATGTGAAGTAATTGCATCTAATTTCACTGGATAAAGTTACACTATTATTTACGCAATAAAGGAAAAAAAATAATTTTCACCATGGGATAAGAATGAATGGCTATTTGAATAGTCCTACGTATTAAATATGAGATCCAAAGATTGACTCGCACGATGAATGTGGAAAAAAATCTATTCCGAGTCCAAAAAAGGAAAATTTTACTAAAAAAAGAGTTCGATTTATTAAAAAATAGGTGTTAAATATTCAAATTTCACTTGAATAGAGATTTATTCACGACCCGGGTATCAAACACTTAATGTGTAATTTCACAGGGTTAACCCTAATACCGTTCGGTTTGTGTTAAATATTCATTAAAAAAAGAGATAACTTCGTTAAATAAAGCTGAATATGGTAGAAAAAAGTCAAACAAGAAAGCAGGCACAAGGAGGATAAATAAAATAAAAATAGGTGGTTTCATAAACCACCGAAAAGTACAATTGCTGCATGGGTTATGGCAACGTGTGGCATGATGGAGCATAATGTGTCATTTATGAGTGATGAACACCATGAAGGGTGCTTTATTGACACAGTATAGTGGTTTAAGAAACAGAGAGAAGAAGTTTAAGAAACCAAAGGAGAAACCGAGTTAATGTCAGTCAAATGCATCTTGAGACAGAACGGTAAACTTCGACTCTGACATCAGTTAATCATCGATGTTCAGCTAGTCCGATATCTGGATTTTCTATATTTTTCGACGGATTGTGTGAAAGAAATGATTGACTAAAAGTACCTCTTAGGATGAGATATGCCAATTTAAAGGGACCAAAAGAGTAGCTTACTGAGTCATTACGCCTGATTGATTATTCTCACTTTGATGTCCTAGGTCGTCACCTTTCGAAGAAGCTAATAACCTTTGAACAAACGCTAGTTTAATCTGCAAGAGAGTTCGAAATTGAATTACTTTCCGTCTTTTGAAGAATTCAGGGAGGCAGCAACTTTGAGAATCATAATAAAAGTTGTGGATATGTGCCACTAATAATTAAGAATTGCTTTTCAACAGGATTTCAGGAATTTAGAAAGGTTAAAGCAACTTTTCTTCACGTTTGAACTTCTGGACGCGGATGTATACTAAACATTCCAGCCCGCAAATTTATAGATCGAGCTCAGATTGAACTTGAATTAGTCGACTTGCGGAACCTGGATATCTGGACTAAATTCTAAAACTCGGCAATTGGAATCGAACGTTTAGTAAGGTAGAAAGTCCGGCAATGAAGATAGTAGCAAATGCGTGGTTTAAAAAAACTGAACCAAATACCTACATAAAACTGAGATTTTAACACATCTGTTTTTTAAAATGATAAGGTATTCACCTAGTATTATTCCCATTGTCGCTTCCATTGACGTTTGTGAAAAATTAAGGGCACTAAAAAAGAATTTTATTAAAAGTAAAGTAAAAAGAAGATGGAACGATAGAAGCCCTCACTCTAATGTAAAAAGAAAAATAAAACTTTCGAAACATTTTAAAATTTATAACATTCAAGAGCATTCAAATTCGTCGGTTCGATAACATTGTAAATGGTGAGGTTATATATTAAGCGCAAGTTGAAACCAATGTTAAAAGAATATATGCAGGCATACATTAATACACAATATTTTTTTATTTTCTAAGACGAAGAGGATCGGGATGGTGCGGTGGCTAATGCACTGGCTTCACAAACAGAGGGCTCGGGTTAGTATCCCGGCGGTGACAGATATTTTTCAGGGGTGTCCTGATCTTTACTTGAGGTGCATTGTAGAGAGCACTGTGAGTGAGTACGCCGTCCGTCGGGCGTTAAGCTGCGGACCCCTTGGCGCCTTTCTTTAAGAGTAAGCTAATGCCGACGCCGGGTTTCTCTCCACCCTTCATCCTTTCCTATCCATCCCCTATGGCGCAAATGACCTCAGCTGCCGGTCGCCTCCCCTAAAAACTAACAAATTCTTGGCTGGAATTACTGGATATCTATGCGAATGAGTCCCCCTGGATGTTGTATAATCTGGAGTTGCAAGTGAAAATCAATTGACAATGCTATTGTTTTCTGTGTAATAATTTAGTGTTATCTAATTATTTGCGGTAATAAAAATTTTGCTTTGGTTTACACTCCTAGTTGCTTATTTAGAAAACATCATTGCGCTTATGTCAAATAAAGATTGTCTCAATGCAACAATTTCAGAGTGTAAAAATCATTCGCCTTGACTGGGATTCGAACCCAGATCCCTCAATATCCGGTCGAGTGCTTTAGCCACTTAAGCTATCGAGGCGTCCTCTTAAACTCTGAAATTTTTAAACTCTGCAACTCTTAAACTCTGAATTGTTGCATTGAAATGCACATTAGCGGATGACTCCGTTTAAAGTTACTGTTGCGGCATCTCCCGCAGTTTCTTTGGAAAAGATTGTCTCCATTTTCAGCAACCAAGTCTTCAAATAAATACGCTAAAAAGAGACTAAAAAATGTCTCCGGGAAGACATTTTTTATATGCCAATTTATTTGTTATGGTGCCCATCAAACTCGTATTTCACGTTTTTGTTTATGAGTCTGTTCTTTGATAATTAGATGCACAATATATTTGCTGAATAACAACAGTATGTTGAGTAGACATAACACTTATAGGATAGTTATATTTTTAACAAACTCATCCTGCAGTTGTGGACATTTTAATTGGTATTGATAAAAAAAGTGGCCAGTTTTGGAAAAAGTTCTTTTACAAAGAAAGTAGGGAATTCCTTGACCACTATCATAAAGTGACAGTATTGCTGATTTCGCAGTCAAAAAACGCTTCCATACCTTACAATTTTGATCATAGGCTACTGCCACAGAGTAGCAGTCATTGAATTTTATGGTAATCACACAAAATAAGGTCTCTAAAACTCCAGAAATATTTAGCGACACAGTTTGAACTAAAACAATTGCACGTTGTAATTTAAGGTCAAAAAGTGATTAAACTCCACGACTCGAGGGATATCCAAAGAGCCCTTCCACCACTTTTAGCTGCCCACGCCGGAAATGTGTTTCGTCGTTCGAGGACGTAAAATCAATCGCGAGAAAAGTGTATGAGGACGGGACATTATACACACGCATATATGTATTCCGAAGAATAATGCAGATTTTCGCTAGATTTCACGACATGCGAGACCAGATAGTCTCACAACAAGACTTAGAATTAGAAAAGGTAGTAAGACATTCGGGGTCCTCTGGGGTAGATATAGCTTTTATTTGCACAAAAGAAATTTGTAAAATACAACGAACCATAGAAAACTCATGCATATATTGGACGCGTATTCGCAAGGAAAGGGCAATTATTTTTCCAAAGACATTTCTTCAGGGGAGGTGGTTCTCCTGCGCGTGTTAAAAGGCTACTTACGGATCTTATTATCAGTCAGACACTCGAGAACATTGATCGAGATCAGATTGATGAATATGAAGAATTCTAGACTAAAGGTAAGTTTTGCTTCGATTGTGTAATAAAAATGTAACCATCTTTATATTTTACGTAAATATATCTTACCTCTCACATATTACAGAAGAATTAACACTAAAAATCAAGTGAAGTACTCAAAAAAATAAATTGATAATATTTAAGCCCCATTACACGCATGTTTGAATAATTGATTTATATCGACAAAAACAGAAAAGAAAAAAATGGCATTGATTGATTTTAATTTTTAATAAAAATTAAAAGCAATTCGACACCCTCAGGGTATGGTATTTTTGCTCATATCTATGGACATTCGTTTACAAGCAAAAAGCATTAATACGTAGACTATTTTATGCAAATTAATTTAAAAAAACAAGGCTATCAAAATTTAGAAAAGGCAACAAATAATGCACCGAGAGGTAAGAGAAAGTCAGATTTTGTTTCTATGCCCAATCGCTGAGATAAATAAATCCCTTAGCTCAAATCTGATTAAATGTCAAATTTTTCCCGCAAATACTTGTCTCTGTAATCAATGAAAAACTTGCGGAATCTTGACAACTTTCGACGTTGTCAGGTCTTCAAGAAAACGATTTGGGGCAAAAAGCCCCGTTATATGGAAGAATGGCATCAAAACATGAAAAACTGGGAGGACCATAAAAAGATCTGGGACACATATCGCTGGAGGAACGTAGATTGCAAGAAGATTACATTTTCTCGAAGAATGTTACATTAACAAATTCCACCTGTACACCAAAAGGCTAAACCAGATAGATATCAGGTGATATCGGATGGGTAAAAATATCAAGGGAAGATAAGTGAGACAGATTGTAGAAGGTAATATTTTCAGAGGCGCCTCGGAGAGAAACTAGGCTAGAACGCGAGGGGAAAGTCACCCGGACAACAAGGGGGAACCAAAGATTTCATTATTAGTATTAACCGTTCTTCATGTTCTTCCTGTGATTGATTATCAATCTATGCAAACTTACCATCTGATTTTGCCCGATGTTCCTACTTTCAGACAAGTTTCGCCTGTGAAGTAGCAAGTCGTCCTCCAACTTCTATCACTTCAGTACCGCGACAAACCTCAAGTAAGCGTGACATGTCAAAAGGGTGTTCCAGCTTCTGTTAAAAATGTGCTGGAAGCATCCATCACTGTTTAATCTTAGTTTGCTGACCTGGAAGTATGCGGAGCTTCTATTTGTACATATTTATATTGAAGAAACGTTTCTTGGGATCGACGGCCTTCAGACACTAATACCGCTAGTCAGCGTAGCGCGTGACTTTAAGAAATAAAAGAGGTAGCTGATGTGCACTTAAAGCAACACGGAAATTGCGATTATTGCTATAATCGTATGCTCTTATACCATCCCAGGCCTACTTAACTATTCAAATAATTTGCAATAGCATATTATACACATCAATTAAGTGTAATTTTCAATACTTCCTTTTGATCTATTGATCGTAATTATATTTGCTTTGCTTTGCTTGCCTAATCTTTTATTATAATAGATATGCCTAATATTTTATTATAATACATATACCTAATCTTAAAACAAAATTGGTTTCATTTCATGGTTCTTAAAAATCTAATATAGGTAAGCTTTTTTTCTATAATCTTAAGGAACCAGTATATGGGAGCACAATATAAGATAGCAATAAATCTCATAATGATTTCTTTTAAAATTGAAATGAACAAGAAAATAAGCTACCCCTGCTATCTAGATAGAATTATGCTTGTTATTAAATTTCATCGAGACAAAGGAACAAAGAGTTGGATCCATTTAAGATTAAATTTATTCTTTTTCCCTCTAAAATTTTTTCAGTTAAATATCTTAATTTTTCTATGCTCTAGCGTAATTTACACCACTACCGGTGGGAGTGAAATAAAAACAATACTTTTGATATCCATTACATAGTGTCCCCGTTGTAAATATTAATACAGACGCCCCTGTAAATTGTGAATGAAGCGTTGGTGCACATTTCTCCAAAGGGGTCCGCGGTTGGATCTTCCTCGATGGCAAAATGGCCGAATCAAGTAGCCGACCTGAATTCCTCGCCTAATAAATTAGTCAAATAAGAGGGAAAGCCGCGGAAGTATTCGTTCGTGAGAGGACACTAGCTCCTTTCCTTTCAGCCACTCCTCCTCCGCGGGTGGAATTCGATAAAAATCTCTCTCAATTGATCCGTCACTTCAGTCATTTTCAAGTGTGTTCCTTTGTGAAAACCGCTACAGGCAAATTCCATTCTAGTGATGCCGTATAGCCGACAATTCAAAAATGCTAGAGCCAAGCCTAGTTCCTATTGAGCGACCGAGGGAGACACATTGAGAGTCTACGTAAGGTGTTGTTTGCTTATGGTTTAATTTCTGACATGGTGACACACAATAACAATAAATGTAATGCAGCAATTTTGGAGAGTAAAAATCATTCGCCTTGACCGGGATTGAAACCCAGATCACTCAATGTCCGGCCGAGTGCTTTATAGTCAGTTAAGCTATCGAGGCTTCCTCGAACAGCCCGAGATATCGTGGGCTTTAAAGGAACCGAAATACAAAATACCGTAAATACAATATCACAGGCATTCGTAATTGTGCGCGATGTGCCAAAGTCCACGAAGTTAAAATCAACTTGAAACACTAAGGGTGTTTCACTTTTGACAAATTCCAAGAAACTGCTAGAGATGCCGCGATAATAACTTTTAACGGAATCATCCACTAAATGTGCGTTACAATTCAACAATTTTAGAGTGTAAAAATCATTCGCCTTGACCGGGATTCGAACCGGGATCCCATGGTTCCTGGCCGAGTGATTTAGCCAGTTTTTACACTCTGGAATTGTTGCATTGTAATGCACATTTAGCGAATGATTCCGTTAAAAGCTACTGTCACGGCATCTCCAACAGTTTTTTGGAATTTGACAATAAATTTTTCAGGAGTGGTCCTCATTGCGAGATAAAACAAAATATTTAGAACGCGTGTTCTCATTTTTTCTTTCCTGTTGGATATCTTAATTTCTTGTCTCGTGACTCTTTTCAATTTAATCAATACAGCTCCTAAACTAAATTCTCTCAAATAAATATGCATTTTAAAGACAAATACGAAATATAATGACAAGACTTCGAATTCGAAGAAAGACCTTATTTTTTCCTGAAGTAATAAGAAAAAACGAAATTTATAGTAACTCCACGTAAAGTTGTAACAAAATAAAGGAGTTTTATGGTGTCAAATGAATTTTTTCCTAATTAGCGCTTGTTTTACATTTTCTGGGCCTAAAAATAGGATATTATTGAAAAAAATTTCATTTAATTGATATCTTATATAACATAAATAGGTCGATGAAAACGTCAAAAACGAGTTTAAAGACGAACTCTTGATGCTAAGGCAGTTGATGTGCTGCCTAAACATTAACTGACAATTGATGACCGAATTCATGTAGTACAATAAAAGTTGATGGGAGGCTCTCACATCTATGTGATTGTAACAATGCTCCACTCAAGCGTGGTTGCATTCCATACACTGCCGTAATCGAAAGCCACATAGGAATCGAGAGGACCAATGCGTTCATGACGAAGAGCTTAATATATAAATTAACTTTACTAGCTCTAATCACTTTACGTATGATTAAAATTCATAAAAAAATCTAAAGAGACTAAAGTATGAACTGCCAGAAAGTAAGAGAGATTATTGACGTGTGCAGTTGTCTATAAAAAACCAATTGCTCGTTAACTCTGGAAAAAAACCCGAATGTCGTTCGCAGAAATTAGTATTTTTTTCGAATACCGAATATGTTGTATTAACTCATTAAACTGCGATATGGAGTTAATATTTTCCCTCAATGGAAGCGCGACGTCCCAAGGTAAAGAGAATTTAATTCTCATTAGGGTTTTGCAAACGCAGAGATGCTATGGAGATGAAGCAAGCGGGTCATTATTTCTTTCTATCTCTCCAGGTATCTTATCCTTTCTCCCGCCTCCTCTACTCTCTTGTGGGAATGCCCCTAAGGCGACGGCGAATGACTTCGGTGCCGACGGCTAACTCGCTCCGCCGAGCCTGCATCGGACCACGATCGCCCCACAAGAGGAACCACGAGCGCGAGAATGCCCTTGCATCGGGCTTAACCGTGCGTGGGTTCCCCCTCCTTTCACACCCCCCTCCCACGTTTCATTTTCTCCTCTTGCCGAGAGATAAGGTGGACCGATTTTTGAAACTAGGACCCATCTGGGGGCGATGGTCTCCCTTCGACCCGTAGGCCGTCTTCGTATTTTTGTTTCGTATTTTTTTTCTCTCCTTTGGGATGGAGGTGTTGTGCATAGTTGTTTTTCGGGAGAGGGAGGGGCGGTGGGGAGACGGGTGGCGTCGGGAAGAGTGAAATGGAATGCGGCGGGCCCTGCAGGGCGGCATGGAGAATGCCTCATGGGGATTAGGGACGGAGGAAGGAGGTAAACACCTCGTCTGAACCCCTCCTCTCTCCCACCACACGAATCGACCACGGGCGCACGCAGGCACCTGTCAACTCGGGCGTTGAAGTCACCAGCGGGTGAAAGTGTGACCCTTTCGCCGCCGACGACAATGGGCGCTGCCTCATTGATTTAGCCACCGACGCTACGCACCATTCCATTGTCTCAAGAAAGGGGCGCTTTTTATTATTATTACGGTCAGACGAAGTCTGACGAGGATGAGGAGTTAAGAGGATTTTCTCTAGGAGCGAGACGCGTGTGGAATTTGGAAAGCCTAATGTAGTTTAAATTACGATGTAGTTACTTTAGAGAATAGAGGTAAATATTTTTTCCTGAATGATTTCCCTCTCGATTTTAAGTTTATCTTACACATGCACTCTTAAAAAACAATGATTTTGAAAATATTTTCGATTTTCAAAACACGTTCTTAGAATTGAATTCATCATCTTTTCCAGCAGGAAAAGTAGAAGCGACATTCATGTTTCGATATGCGTTTTCCTTGAGAAAAACTCGCTGCCACTGAGAAACTTTAAAGTAATCAATCAATCATAACTAAAATTCTTATGTGCGCTCCAATTGTTTCTGCTCCAATCAATATTTTTCAGCTTCATGCACTTTGATGTACCTCAATATTGAAACAGAGATTCCAGCTGCTAATGATTTATGACATTCGTTTCAAGAGGCTGATTATGTGACGAATACGTGAACACATTTTTGACAGACTACCCATGAGAAAACACGCCGAGAAAAGAGGGAAAGCGACTTCTGGCTGACGCTATAAACGTTGTTCCTCAAAATCCGACGTTCCAACGAAATTGGAATAGACACACCAATTCGGTGATTTAAAATGATAATTCCAGGTCATGCCCCTCACGAAATCTTTAACGTCTTCCATTTCCGACCTAACCGTATACTGCAGAGTAAATGAATTCATCCCCAATGATGAAATGCAACCCGTTCAAGGTACAATTCTAAGTGTTTCACTTAAACTCAGGTCGTGAAGACGAGGGGAGTCAAGCACTATCAAACGCTACTGCATTCACAGCAATAAACGTAACTAGAACGGAACTGAATACGGTCTACACGCATATACTCGGTTGAAATGACGCTATTCAACTAAAAATTACAAGTATACTCTGGATAAAAAAAGTAGTACGGTGCAACACCATCTGTTGACCAATAATCGTAGTTTTCTCCTTGGTGTTTCTGTTCCGAAATTTGTTCACAAATCTGAATATCATTTGCGATTGAAAGTGTATGAAATATCGAAAGAAAAAATTTGAACGCAAACAAATGTCATGTGGACTAGTGAAATTTAAATACTAAGAGTTAAAAGACCGTCGCGGTTATTTCTTGTGGCAATAGCGAATTGTTTCTTGAACTTATTATGAGTTAGGTAGCTAAAGTACTTACCATACAGTGTAGGGAGAAAATATGTGTTCCCATTTGAATAAAAAATGACAACGTCTCAAGTTCAAGTTTTGAAAAACATTGAACGACCATTGAAGTATATTGCAGTCATTGTCCCAATGAAATACCACCCACTACATAATTTATTTTTATTGTGAGTCAAATTGATTGAAAATTTAGAAATAAATTATAATATTAAATATGCTTGCCAGATACTGTCTCACCTCAAATCTGTCTAAAATGCCAGGTAAACATTTTTTTCCCCGGCATGGATAGAGTAATATTTCGCGCAATTCATAGATTCAAACGTCACGTCGTGAAACATCTTTTTGGACAATTTTTTTTCATTCCCGCAATTTTTTCGACTCTGGTATTCATGGTGAATATCATCATTTTGGGTGTTGCTAGTTGTTTGTAATTGCTAAAGTATTATTGACTTATCGGCATGGAAGTAGTACGTAACACGCGCTCGTTATTCACCCAAAGATTGACGAATTATCTGAAAAACTGGATTAATTTATATATCTATTCCCGCTTCTTCATCACATTAATATACTCTGGCGCTTATTATAATATAACAAAAACGATAACTATCGGCATTTTGCCTAGATAATGATGAATCAACAGAACAGAATATCATGGAATAGTTTAAGTTCTCCAGAGAATTTATTCCACTTTAGATTCAGGGAAACCTTAACTTCGTCGCATGATAGTAGGTAACGAGATTGTTTTATAAACTCGCTGACTCCAAAATCGGTTTACAGCAACAGTGACCAAAGATACTTCTAAATTCTAGTAGATATAAAGCTGATGAAATGGAAATTACTGAAAATTGCCGGAGAATAAAAAAATCGTCTAATTAAAGAGGTTATTATTTCATATTTTTCATCTGAGACTTTCATTTTTCCCTATGGAATTTTTGAGAACTTTTGGAAGAAAGATATTTTTCCGTTATGTAAATGGCATTTGTTTTTAATTCCTCCGGTTGAACTCACCATTGACTCTCTCAAAGTGCAGCCTGGGGAGAGTTTTCGGTTTGGCGAATGTCCTCTAAGACACGAAGTCGACTGCGATGGTAAAAAGCGTCTTCAGCCGAGTTGCAACATTGACGGGGCATAGCAGGAGACGGACTTTAAAAGCTTAATGCTTGTTGTCCACGCGCGCGGGAGGAATAGAAATGAGGAGAGTTTGGTAATTAGACCGGAGCTCTTCCTTTATGCTGCCCGCTCACACGTTGCGAAATCCCGGCAAATAACTCACGGAGCCCCGCAGGTCTTATGACGGACCCATATTTCTCAAGAGAGTGACACATGGCCGCTGAAGAAAAATCGCTTTGGAAACCTGTGGGAAAAAAAGAATTATCCCTTGCCCCTGATCTCATGCAACCCTCGGGGAAAAAGAAAAAGGGTTGACCGATGATAACAGGAAAGCAGGATCCGCAATCGACACGGGGCTCGTAGAAAATGAAAGCACTCCAATGAAACGTGAGTTGGTAGGTACTGTCTCCAGTTTCACGGGGAAAAGCGTGATTGCTTTTTATACCCTCGACTGCGCATGAGAAACAGATGCGGGCATTATGCTAAAATTTATCGTTTTTTTCTCACACAGATTGCTACATGGCAGCGGAGATTTCGAAGAAGCAGACAATGTTGAATAGAATATATACTTTTGCGTCATACCAACCAGTTTAATTGGCAGTGAACAGACTTCATAGCTAGAGAGTAATCAGTTTGAAATACGATATTAAATGAATTTCACAGATTCTGTTTTATCAGTATTATACAATATCATTTTATTGCCAGGCGGTAATAGGAATATTGCATTGAAGTAATACGCAATAAGAATAGCTTGGGCTACGATATCTTTAAAATCAGGTCGGTTACTTCAGAAAGAATGCTGGCTTATTTAGAAGAGCTAGAGATATTTACCATGCTTTGGTTTCACATGTAGAATACTGGTTTGTCAAATATGCCAAAAATGATCAGTAGAATGCCACTATCATTAATAGAAGATTATGTACGTAGCAAATATTGCAAAATCTGTCATTTCTGTATAACCTAGCTTTCATCATGCATAAAATACTATTAAGATAATCTCTATTCAACGGTGAAATGGTTTTTCAACCCAATCAAACAGTACTGATACTAGTGGAGTTTTCTGATATCAATATTGAGGCTTATTAAGTCCTCAGCCAAAATAACATACGTATAATAAAATATCGAAGAAAGCTGAAAATTTCACGGCTTGAATGCCTGAACTTAATGTGGCTTTCGTAAACACTAGCTTACAAATAAGGTAAGTAGAACCGTGTTAATGAGCAAGTGGAGCGTTTAAAAGTTGATTTTTTATGAAAGAAACGTGAAGACGTTTAGTCACTTGGGTCAAATGATTTCCTGTTGACTTTTCTTGGTAATGTATGCTGCTCCACTAGGAACTATTTGCTCGGAAACAAACAGTCGAGAGTTTCCTTGGAAGAGATTTCTAATCAAATATCATTTTGCTTGAACGTAGATAGTTCTCGTAAAAGCTAAGTGATTTGGAGTAAAACTAGGGGAGGACGATTCTCAAGGTCAAAGTATTTTCTAAATCATGCTATGTAGCCAATTATTGATAGTCTTATGTACAACCTGAAAAAGTTTAAACCAAATCTACTCCAAAAACGTCGTAAATATGCTTCGCATTTGCAGGTCCTGTAAAACGGCATGGATAAATGGAACACAATTTTTTTAATACCAAATAAATAAAGACGAGACATATGCGTCTACGATGTATTTATGCCGCATGGTAAGGATTTCGACATTGAACTCCTTCCATGCCGGTATATGCTCAAGGAAAAATTAGATGAAACCTCGATTTTAAAACAACCATACCTGCAAACCAGGCTAAATATAAGACTTTTAAATATAAGATTTCAAAAATAGAGAATCTAATAAAGTAGTTTAGAGGACAAGTCAAAATATTGGGATAGTTTTTACATCCCACTAATTTTGAATATGTTTTATATCACCCCACAAACTTTACACAATGAAGATATAGTTGTGTGTGTCTTTTCCTTTGCCACTCGTGGTTTCACTGAGTCTAATGTGACAGCTCGCAAAACCTACAGATGTGACAGTAACGGAATCTACGGATAATGTGCCAAGGCTATCGTCTTGGCGCATTATCCGGAAGTGAGTCCAAAAACCTCTGATTAATAATATAGGCAAGTAATTGAATAATTTTAACTGTGGGCAATAAGTTGATTCGTGGGGAAGTTATAATCCAGGGGTAGAGAGTTGGACTAATGACCGGAGGATACGTGTTCGAGTCCTGGGCATCCCCCTCTGGGCATCCTCTGCTTCACCCGAGCTGTGCGATATTTCTGGTACCAGAACTTCTTGAGAAACCTAAGACGGCAAAGGTAAAGGATTTTGCCCCCCTACCCTGATGTGTGAATTCCACCCGCCCTTGGGTGAAATCTACCATCACTTATCAATCCGACCAATGGGATTACAACTGCATTTTTATATTTCTATGGTTTTTAAGTTAATTCGATAAGGTAATTCCTTCGGTTGATTGTCAAGCTAAGAATTAACTAAACACCGAAATTTCATCATACCATATTTTTTGCCCGATTTCTTAAACTAAAATTAGTTCCGTACTCTTAATATTATTATATTCGTGAATTATGTGAACGAAGGTATTACGGACTAATGGTGAAAATCCAAGTGCTGATGTTTAATTGTGACATTATTCTGCCGGAAAATATAGTTTCATGAAACTCATGAGTTTCCAATATGGATTAGGTAAAGACATCCTCAAAACTTTAAATTTTCGTTCAATTTTTACTATTATCACAAATAAACATAAAGCGCTCCAGAACTAACGTGATGATAGCATTATATGTATATTGATAGTAATATGGAGGTAATGGTAATATGGTATATTGATGGAGGAGAGTGTCTGCTGGGAGGAGTAGGTGCGTGATGGATGACTCCGCATGAAAAATACTCAATAGGAACACCTCATTTATTCGAACTTATACAGCGGAAATGTATGTTCGACTTGTACCCAATAAAAGTATCGCGTTAGCCGTTCAACACGCTCACGAGAACGTCCGAAAACCAATGTCTACATTTTTGACACGTGAAAATCCTCTTTCTGCTCTCGTTAAAAAAACACGTCACGCATCAGTGGAGACTGCTAGCTCAAACTATAAAATAATAAGTCAATCCTTTGTAATAAATTCATAGATGCTACACGCCCGGCTTATATGGAGTTGAAAATTTTACACGCACAAGACAGGTGCTAACAGAGCTCTGACACATGAGGACCGCGAATAAATAAAAAAAACTCACGGGCGTGGACGTATGAATGGAGGAGGTGAAACACGGCTAGGGAGCGTTCGGTTGAGACCGTTTAGTAGGCCACCACCCGTCCTGGTTCATTGGACTATTCCCCCCGCAAACGCCGCGCCAGTCATTCTGGATTCCGACTTCGTTTGACTCACTTGAGCCGCCGGGCGTGTTTCAATTGTCCCCACGCCGTATCGAGAGGGGCAAGGACGCGAAATGCTTCGGCGTGCCGCGCTCTCGGGAAGGAGATGTTTCTATTCAGCGCGGGCGTCGGCTCCTTGCGGACGGGGGATCTCTTTAGGAATGAATTGAAAGAGGGGAAAAATATCCCCCCGAAAACTCCGTCCACGCCCGTCCACTCGACCGTCGACGTGTGATTGGACTTCAAATGGCTGGCTGGCGGGCTACTATCGTTTTTCAAGTTCACTCTCCATACCGATTGTAATATGCAGTAGCGAGTCATATCCCTGGGGGAATAGTTAGAAATTCTACTGGAATCAAACTGTCTCATTTGAAATGGATCACGTGAAGGCAGGGATTGCATTTATGCATTCTCACTGAACACTGATTTTCCCCACCGTGAGATCGGGTTCAGTTATTAGCGTTATGACATTTTACAATGGTATTTCCGTTCTTGATTGGGAGCAAATATTCAAAAGTTAAATGGGAAAATAAATTATTTTTTCATAATTATAACACCTGCATGAATAGGATTGAATTTTAATGAGAAAATTCTGCTACTTTTTACATGATATTATATCCTCTCGTAGGTCATCAATTGAATGAAGAATAAGCAACGGAATAGCTTCAATTATTTCTGTTACTTGATGTAATAATTCATGTTATAGACAGAGGGACTGAAATTTACCTAACTGTATTTAAATTTTCCACTCGCGGTTTAGTCTTTTCACCTAAGTCACGGGTGTGATAACCACGTGTTTTGTCCTTAGCTATTCCTTACGGAACAAATTCTTTGGACACGTTGGGCCAAATATATCAAAGTTGATTATCTAAACGTTGATGATTGTTTTGAATTAATATGAAATACACATTTATTGATGAATTTTTGTAAATACAATAATATTTAATGCATAAATTTTGTTTGGTGGTTTTCCTCAAGAGTAGAGAAATATACTTTTTCTTCTCCCTTTCCCCAAATCCGAATTCTAACCTTCATTTCTTTTCCCTACAATGACGCGTCTACATTATGCAAATAGCTACCTCTATAACGTAATGCAGTCATGAATTCTCTGAGTATTAACTTAGCAAGATTACTAAATATATTAAGGTACTATTATTAGCTCTGTAACTTTCAAAGCAATTTAACTCATTGGAGAGGGCAGAGGACTTGTTTGTCAGGGGTCAAATCTCGAGTTTGAGCGTACGCTTGTATAAAATTATTGAAATAACAATTTCGTGTTAGCAAATTGTAACAATGTCTCAAACCATAGCAACAGTATTGGTCAAAGCCTAACTTTTGCGCAAAATTTATTACATAGAAGTTATAACTGTAATTGTAGAATTTAAATGACTCATGATTGCTGCGTTGCACAGCAACCTTGCATGTGAAGAGAAAGCAAATTACGTAGTTAGTAGCAATACTATTCATTGTTAAACTACAACTTTTCGCTTTTTCTGGCGAATGCTCTTAAGACTAGAATTTTTCCATGGCGCATTAACTGCGAAGTGGGAATCATCACGGCTCGGAGTTATGATAACAGTTTAGAAATCCAAAAAAAATTATTTGCTATTGGTAATTTTGGTCCAATATTTTTTTTATACGGCGTATCTAAAAAACCTGAAAGGATTATTTTTTCGTAAGCTACTGATTTCGCTGGTCGTAGCAAAAGAAAATATCCCTTCCAACCAAATTTAAAAAAATACTTGCCAATTCAATCTGCTTGAATTAAGGTTACCATTTTGTTCTATTTTAATAAAAATCCCTTTAAATTTTAATTTGGCCCTACTGGTACATAATATATGACTCAATCATTTTTTTCAGCTCTCATTTGATTTAGCTATCATTTAAGCGGGTTACTTCAACGAGTCAATCACATCATTGGTAATACACCCCAATGGCTAACTATCGCTCAAAATGTCCTACAGGTATCAGTGCTCGGCTCCCTTCAATTCTCTTTGTATGTCCTTGATATTCCAAATTGCATAAAAAATTGTAAGTAGATGCTGTACGTTGATGACCTACAAATCTACTATCATTACCATCTGTGTGAACTCAATGACACCGTTATTTAAGTAAACCATGATGTTTCTGCCATCAAATCCAGGGCATTGAAAAATCATCTTATACTTTTAACCGTATCACAAATACCTTAACATAAAAATAGGTAATTCGATTTCCTAAACACCATCAATGACGGTTAATGGATTAATTAATTCAAATCTGATCAACATCTCTCATAATGACAGAATTTATCCAAATCAAAATAGAAATAAACCTTCCGAATTTCGTACCCATTAGTGACTCATACCATCATTTATATCTATCTATTATCTACCACAATTTAGCAAAGGAAATCAATGGTCATTATTGCCATTCTTGCTTGATAGTTACCTTAAATCTATGGAAAAATGAACATATTTCCCCTTTCATATATAAATAGTTGGATGTAAATGCAATGGAGGAGATCTAATTTAACCCATTAGCTTACCCATTGCAGTAAATAAGCAATGGTCCAAGCCAGGGCAAATACGAATAACATTGTACCCCTTCAGGCCAATAATGAGCAATATATTCAAATTGGCATCTTACCCAGCATCGAACCACTACTATAACGTATCTCCCGGTTATTGGTATAAATATAGAATAGCATTCCATTGGCAGAGAAGAGTTAAACACCATAAGCTATTTTAAATAACAGACTCTGTTAACTACTGTGGAAAGATCCTACAATTGTATTAATTTTCATTTATACTATGCTATTGTGCTATGCTATTCTATGCTATTGTGCTATGCTATACTATGCTATTGTGCTATGCTGTACTATGCTATGCTATGCTATGCTATACTATGCTTCTCTATGCTATTTTATATATACTGTGCTATTATGCTATATATGTTATTAAGTTGCAAATTAATATTGTGAAATACAATGCAATGTGTTGCCGCCATAAGTGTCGAAGTATTTGTAATGTAATCGTCCTTTAAATATTAAAATCTAAAATAACATTAAATAAAATTAAAAATTACATTTCCACATTTAAGGCCAAATAATCTGTTTTAGGATTGCTCTAAAATATAAATAAAGATAAGAAGCTCATAAAATATTTACATGTACATACATTTTAGCAATACTAACTAATCAGCTCAAAATGCTTTTGCTCTCGAGTTCCTGAATTTATGGATGTCCAAATGAACAATTAGTCCAAGAAATCTATTTTATTTAAACAAGCATTAAGGTTGAATAACCCAAGACTCAGAATGTTTAATTTGGCAATAGAAACTGCAGAAGGAAACAAATATTTTGTGGTATAACGAAACATTAAACATATAAAGGCGTAGAATTTCGTTTAGAACACAAATAAAAATTTCTCCTTCTGCGATGGAAAAAGAGGAAAATTGTCAATATGCGTTTTAATCACAAAGTGGGTATCATTACGGTCCAAACAAGAGGAGTGAGCATATGAAAAGCAGTTAATGAGGAGGACTACACAAGAAAGTAATAAATCATTTCGTTTTAGCTGCTTCTCTAGTTTTGCCCTTTCTTGCCCTGATGATGGACGTCCAGCAGTCGGAAATGGTATCTACATTTACAAATTTTCATTCTTCAAACTTCACTAATTGGCCTAAAATAATGGTTGATATTTTCATTCAATTTTCAGGCAATCTATCTTAAGTATTCTTCCACCAAAGATAATTATTCTTTTGATAAGTCAATATTGTATTTACGATTGTTTAAATATGGAAGCTTAATTTCTATTAACCGCAAAAACGGTTAGAAATACTTTTCAGATTTAATTTTCTCGCAAAAATTCAAGCAAACTTCGCCAAAATTCAACACCCAATTCAAACCAACGCCCTCGAAAACTAACTCTCAAAATACCTACTGTCGAGAGGTAGAATGACGAGCAGATTTTGCGTGAAATCGAATTGATGCCGAGGGTGAAAATTGTTTCCTAAAGTACACTACTTATCGTGTTTTTGCTAACATTAATCACAAGCGAAAAATAATTCTGGCCAAATTTTCTTAATCACCCTTTTTAAATTAAAACTCAATCGTAAACGGAAATCATTCTAAGTTTTAAACTTTTCAAAAATTAAGGCACACGCCTTGCTGTTAAAAGGCTTGTATTAAAAAATTTATTTTGTAAAATATTATAGCAAACTTTTCATATAGAGTAAGGTTCTTTAAGATGTTTGATACGAAAAGACAGACGTTAGAGACACGAGAAAGTATGTATTAAGGTAATGGAGTTCAAGTCAGAGTTCTCATACAGTTATTCCCGACGAAGGCTACATACGTTCCAAAGGTTAATCTTCATCTCGACGGGAGGTAAGGTGCGTTAAAATTTCTTCCTTCACAACTTGGTGGGCGTCGTAATACTTTTGAAAAACGATTTTTTCCTAAATGAAATAGCACCCTCAAATTATATTCAAATTTAAGCATTCAAAATTAAAATTTAACTTATATTCTTGGAATGGAAGGCCGTTTAACTTCAGCTGACTGTCAGAGTCAGATTTCTTTTCTTACCTTCAGAACAGTAATGACAATCGGAGGAAATCTCTTACTACATGTAGATGACATATAATGCTTGGCTTATTAACGACACACACATATTTATACATTTGCATAATATAGTCCTATGCATGCATACCTATAATATTGCTCAGCTATTCACGTTCTCAAACTAGAATAATAAACCCAGTTATTCTTCTAAAAACCTGTTATTACACATTTCTAGTGAAATTTTCACCACCGACGATCGGTTTCACGTATCGGTATCTTCGGTTAATATAGGTCGGGATCGAGTACATAAGTTTATGTAAAATATATGCAGTTTTGACCTCGGGCAGGTGGCGAAAACGTTTTTGCGAATCGACCTGACGCAAGAAATAAAAAGAGATAATTGATGAACTTTCACTGCAGTATGTGTGTTACGTCTTCTTATATTGGCCCACGACTCATGCAGAATATATTTTTTTTTCAAGGTCCCAAATGGCGGGATGAATAGGATTGGAATTTCGCACGTGACGGTAGAATCTTCCCCCACCCCCCTCCCACGCCGTCCCACCGAAATCCACGAAATAACCCGATCACCATGAATGAGGCAAATGAGAGGAGACTCTTTTTTATTCGAATTAATTACTAGCGGCGAATTTGTTAGGTGGCAAATTTCTCATTTATACGCACCGTTAGTCATTTGGTCAATCTTTCGCGATGGATCGACTCGAAAAAATTGACTCGAAGGTCGTCCACACAAAAACCAGAATGCTTACTTTAGGGACTAGGTCGCGAAATGAGGAAAAGCTCGAAAATCGAGGAAAATTGCTTCATCCCTGTCACCGCTCTTCAAAAAGGCCCATAAATATCCGTTAAGGATAAATCTCTACTCGCGACCTACATTAGGAAATACGAAAAGCTTTCTTATAGCATCTTATTCACCAACAACTATGTGGTACCCTGCAAGTATATGGTGTGTGGAAACGAGTGAACCCGAACCAAACATGCAACTTCTAATGAGCATAAAAGATCAAAAACCAAACAATAAGCTATTTAATACCAACAAAAAAACATGCCTGTACCATAAAAACTTACTCTCACTAACTTATCCCAATTAAAACTATTGTTCTGAGTGACTACTCCCCTCGTTCCACTTCTTTTTTTCTTTCCCTAGACCACTTTATCAATCACTTTATCATGAGTAAGTATTGGTTAAGATCCGTTAAGTGAATATAAAATAATATTTGCGAACTTAAAAATGCAAATAATTAAATTTTCTCTTGGAATTTACCGACGCGAATTCCAAGAGAATTTATTCTTTGCTGATTCATCCACTCTCTCTGCCACTTCAATTACAATTGTTCTGATCCTTTATCATTCAAGTAAAAATAACATTTCATATCCAACAATCAAACAATTTACCCCCCCAAAAGTTATGCACACGATCCCTCTGCCAATAGTACGATGATCCTTAAAATATATTATCCTGGCCTTCAAAAAAGGAAGCGTTCTCCAAATTTACATAGAAATTCGGTATATAAACTAAACTTGGCTCTATGTTCGTTTCCGAAATTAGTTCTTGTCTCAACTTAAACAGTCTTGTAGTCACACTGCTAAGTTTATCTGAACTTCGTTTAAAAATTAAGCTTGATGATTTTCATCAAATTCTGAAATCAAAGTGAAATCCTATGAGGATACAATATAAAGTTAGCAATTGTTTAAGTGGGTAAAAGGTTACTTCATTCTTTTACCTTCACATCACAATTCCCCATCAGCCAATTTTGTTACTCCTTCTGGATATTTCCCAAATTATATTTTCCCAATGGATCCGTTGAGCAAGAAAAAATAATGAATACCGCATTTAGAACTTGCATACGCTTGTTACAGTGAGCATTCGGGGTTATCAACAAACTAGCCTCTTTCATTCTAAACCAACTGGAGGCAGGTGCTAATCTATCATTTATAATATATTTCATCACGAAAACCTTCCAAATCTAATAAGAATCTAACAAAGGTAACTCGTGCAATGTATGAATAAAATGCATGTGAATCTTTCATTCCATCTATCGGCCAATGTAGAACAGTCAAAAAGGTTCAGTTAATGAGCGAAATGCATGAACTGAGAACAAGATGTGCTTGATACAGATTTTGGGACACAACATTCAAAACAAGAGAAAATAATGTTTATACTTAGCAATATTTCTATATTTAATTGAAAGATACAGCAAAATTTGCATGAGATGAAGATGAAAAAGTTCTTGCACGAATGCCAGCCAAGAAGTAAGAGTACCCAAGTCACCGTAGATATGAAAACCCAGTTATAACAACAATCAACGGAAATATAAGAGACTATGTATGGCAAAGAGTTCATTTGATTGAGGAGGAGAGGGGAAAGCCATTGGAAACTAACCCTAACAAGTGTGAAACACTCAATTGATGCGATAGGCCGTGGGGGTTGGGAGTCAAGCGTCGGTGGTGATTTCCTTTCATGGGATCTCATACGGGAGGGTAATGGTTATGATTACGATGCAAACGATTCCGGAATTTCTCCTTACCATGAGATTTTTTTCCAACTATAATGTCTCAGAATCATGAAAAGCCGCTTTTTGGGCAAAAAAACAAGTTATATTCCTTTTCGTTTCAAGGCAACCCGACATCGGGGTAAAAAAACTGGCTGAGGAACTAAACTCTTTTAAAATTCATATGGAATTGAGAGTGTAGCACTGAGGTCGAAGGGCAAATGTGAGGGACCTGGATTACTATTGGAATGTTAATGGATTCCGGATACGGGTCGACTAGATTGCGGTTATCAGAGTCGTTTATCGCTTTCGAAGCGGATATACCGCGCAGTGATCAGCTGTCCGTGAAAAGACGGAGAGGCCCCGCAGTGCACTTTCCCACTCTAATTGGCAAAGCGACATGTGGCAGCAGTGTCAAGGGTTAGGAAAACCGGGAGAGTGAAGTCTCTTTCGAAGTGGAAGAGAGGTGGTATTTGAAATTCACATCCAGATATACGAACGTCTCCTCCTTTCCCTCTTCGGTTGCAAACTTTCAAGAAGATATCAAGTCATGAGGCAGTCAAGCTGAAAGTTAGCAGGAATCACACTCGCAAAGACACCAATCGACTAAAAAACCGCATAAAGAATTTCTACTTATCGAATCCCTGGGTTGGTAAAATTGCTGATACGTGAAAAACTCTCCTCTGAATGATTTGCACACTATTTCCGTATGGTCTTTTCCCCTCTCGAGATATTGGGGTGACACGCTGTTTTAATCATCAATGAACTCCTTTAGTTACCTCCTCAGAGACTCACTTTTCCGAGTTTATATTACAAATTTTTGTTTGTCAAATCATTAAATTTAATTGGCATTAATTAACGTGATGGTGAATTACAATGCAAAAGGGTCGCTGAAAAACATGATGATATGGAATCAAACGTCCTCGCTGAACGCAGTATTTTGTGTCGCCATCATAATATTTATAGGTACAAGTATTAGCATCATTTGATGTAAAATTGCATTCACTATCGAATCCATGCTGAAATTTTATGAGGCAATAAAAGAACTTTTATAAGTTGAAATTCACACTCTAAAGTGTTCTAAAAGCACTAAAACTGGCATATTATTATAGGACGGGATAGTTTCACACAGTATAATTTTACAACATTCAATGAATTGTTCGCCGTGGCAGTTTTCAGCAAAGCTGAAATTCAGTTCACACAGTTTTTGTCCCTCAAATCTGGCAAATCGTCAAAAGAGCTAAATTTCAAATATTACAAAGAGACACACCGAAGTATGGTTTTTAAATTAAAAACTAGTCTTGTTCAACCTATTATTTGTAAAAAAAATTGAGCTCGATGAGTGATGATGAAAAAATGTTGCTATGAAATCGTAAACTGCAATTATCGTGCAGAGCTATTTCTTCCTTACTTCCCATAGTGACACAATTTTAGAATATATGCTATTCTCTTCATGTTCATCAATGCTCTAATAAATAATGCATTTTGTTTTGACACTTAATATCATTGAGATTTAAATATAAGGCTAAAATTTTATTGATAAAACTTGAGTTTTCTCAATCACAGCATTCCCGCAGAAATATTTGATGGCGTAACTCGAGCTTGTATTATTTATTCCTGTAGTTTCATTCCAAAGCTATTTTGTACGTTTTTATTTCACGCTGCTTTATAAAAACTTAACCATGCAAATGACACAATCCAATGAAACTAAAGTAATACTCGTTGATTAAATATTTTCTCCAAGTAATGAATGTAACTACGCTATGTCTCTTCAAAATCAGATAGCAATGTGAGCGTTTCGCGTATATTGTCAAGAACCAGATGCATTGCGGACATATGGCTCGGAGCTACATGAAATCATTCGTGGCTCCCCAATTCCATTTAAGTTCGGGAAACAGATAACATTGATGAGCATGTTGAGAGTGTAGGCAGAAAGTACACGAAATTTATATAATGACTTCAATTTAAATATTTTTTCCTATTACGCGAAAAAAGTACAAAAAACAGTCGTATTTATTCTGTAAGCAAACGAGAAAGGAAAAATAACAAAATAAATATCCTCTCGCAGGATAATTTTTGGAGAAAACGCAACTACAAACGTATGGTGTAACAAAAACATTGAGGAGGTACATACTTGTGCCTATTTTCTCTAAAAGTTAAAACATCACACGAATAAAAGGAAAAATATACGTACTCGTAGATATGCAACGGATCTGTACTCTGCTCTCAAGATCTTTCCTGAACTCCGTTTTTTTAATTCGCGAATTTCTGCTCTGGAAAGATTAGGAGTGAGCCATTCTGACTATATTTCAAAGTAAATGTGCCATAAGTAATGATAAAAAATTCTATTGGAAGAGAAATAAGGAGATAATGTTGGCAACTTCAGATAAATTCCTCGCGAAAATTTACTTTCAAATTAGAGATGGTAATCACTTGCTTCGCTCAAGGCCAACACTCGTTGTCCCAATAAGGAAAATAAAATGGCCAAACATAGATGGGGAATGATTTCAGAGGAATCATTCGTCTGATTCAACTTCAATCTTCGATGAAATTATTTTATTACCTGATTTCACTGTAAACACGTCGTAGTCAGAATATGGTATCAAATTTCTGCATACATACAGGGTCGATTTTTCTTACTCATTACGGGGCAAAAAGAGAAGACATTAAATAAAGCTAATGTGGTTTTTAGAGTATGGAAGAAGTGGTAGGTCTCACCTTTAGGATGATATACTCTCTTCTCCTTCTATCATCATTCCCGTAGTAAGATTCCTCTCGCATTATAGCTGCTGTTGAAACACCACCCCAATCTCATAACCCGTACGTCTTATAGAGCAATAAGAAGACACCCCGATTACCTAATACATAAAAAAAGACAGATGACAGATTTCATCCGAAATAAATCGAAGACAATATTGGAAATGGAAAATTGGAATCGAAACAGTATTAAAGAGGAAAGATAAATACTAAATTTATGTTGGTGTATAACTTCTAATGAAGTTCACGTCAACTTCTCGTCGTATGACAGAGCCAGCTTTGAAATGTTGACAACCTGACCTGTGAGACAACCGTGAAAACTTCACTCATATTAAACGACGGTAAGTAAATAAATAGGTCACAAACGCCAGCAAGATAAACGTAGATACTGTTACGAATGTTTTATTGGAAACGCTGGGAACATCCATCATACAGTCCCGACTTAGCCCCCAGTGATTTTTATCTGTTCGGGCCCCTAAACAATCATTTGGATGGCCAAAGTTTTTAAAATGGTGATACCGTAGTCCAAGAGGTTACTCGTTTGCTACGACAGCAAACAAAATACCTCTTTGCTGCCGTCTATCAAGGAATTGTGAAGAGATGGGATGTGTCTGAATGTATAGGGTGAATATGCAAAAAAGGTGAAATACATTTCAGGAAGTTACTTTGAATATCATTGTCTCTATCCAGTTTTGCGAGTTATTTGTCTTACTCTCGTACCACGGAAAGCACCACATTCTTAACTACCAGGGAAGGAGTTTGCCAAAGAGTATAGGGAGAAATAAATCATAAAATATTTTTAAGTAGAAGGAATTAATTCATTGATTTTATACACAAGAACCGATTCGGCTGATGGCAGAAATAGAAAAAAACAGTGGAATGTAAGAAAAACGAATGGCAGGTAAACATGATGTAGGCGAGGATAGATGTAAGCAGTAGATATCACGATTTACTGTAGAGGTTGCTGTCGATTGAACACAGAGAGACGTGTTAGTTGGTGAACTAACTCTCGTGTTACTTAGCCCTACAATTGGTAGTGAAGTAATGTAAAGCATATAAAAGAGAATATCTTTATAAAAAAATTCATATTTGTCAATAAATACTTGAATTTAATTGATTTTCAGCTCATTAGCCCTGGAGTCACTGTTTCTTGTCATCTTTCAATGTATTCCCAAGCAGTCATCCTCCTTAACTTTCTCCTATTCCAATTATCATCCATAGGTCACTTAATTCTTATCTCACGGCTAAAAAAGGTATTTGCTCCCAAAATAGACACTCACGCGTCTGCATAGAAAGCCACATATACCAACTGCACCTTGGAAGTGTGGGGTGGCAGTCATAATGATTAGCGCCTCTTGGAGAGGGAAGGACGGAGGTGATGAAGGCTTCACGATCGGAAAGTCAGTTCAGAGTGATTGGCCACAGGCGTGAAAGGCTTAAAGAGGACCAATTTTGCCAGTCACCTTGTTAAATATTTTTAACTTCCTTTGTCACTGTCACTTCAATCACATCCCCATCTCCAAATCAATGCCAAATATTGACAGTCGGTTGAAAACTGTGATAAAGGAAAGAATGTTAGGCAAGCGAGGAAGGGGCAGGAATAGGATAGGGATGTTGGACGGAATGAAGGGAGGAAGGAAGTATTATGTGGAATTGAGGATAAATATGTTGTAGAGTCGGATACCAGGTTGTGTTTTATTAGAAGATGCAAGGAAATGTACCGTTGTTGTTTGTGTATATGCAAAACCTACGTTGAACGGTAGACTACCTCTTCTAATAATACTCGTAATGTTTCCGAATACCACTAAGCAACAATATTATCTTCTTTAAAGGAAGTATGCCATGAAACACTACCCTTGGTTACGACTGCCAATTGTTTCCATTGTAAATTTTCCTTTCACTATCTGATTATTCTCCGGCCATTTATTTTAGCGACTTAGCCTTCATTTATTCTCAGAATCACTATCCCCTTCCACAGATATTTATGCGGTGAGAATATACACGTTGATCATTTTCTTGCTATTTATTTCTCTATGCTATCTTCGAAGCAGTCACGTCTTTTTTTCCATGTATCCCCTGTGTTTTGGACACATTTAAAAAATTCAGATGTACCCTCCAAGGAGTGTTATTTGTAATATCCATAAAAACAATTTATCCGAAGTTTGGTTGGATGCATGAGGTGATAAAATCACTTCTTAATCATCCTTAAAGTGTGTGAAATTCATATATTTATATATTGAACTGTACCATGTATTACTGTGGGGGATGTTCTCATAGAGTAAGGAATAAAGAGCAAAGATAATTCCACATTCACAATTCATAGGTGCCGAACAAATTGTGAATGTCAAATTTGCAGGCTGAGTTCTTCGTTCCTTACCGCACATTTGGACTAGAATTGGGCCTTTCCCTTTCAGCCTTGAGTTTTTCAGAACGGTTTTGTGTCCGATAAATGACACATTTTCGGTTATATGAGGGTAAGGCGTCACCCAAAATAAAACACGAACCATCCAGTGATCAGCCGAACATTCTGATTGGCTATCGTGTTGATACAAAAACAGAGAGAGAGAAAAATTTTTATTTATATTCTTCTCTCGAGTATATTTTTCCGAAGTTGTCAGATTGTTAGTTATGATTTGCAGGAAAAGTTCTTTATCTAATTGCTATTAGCGATCAATTATTTCATTTGTGGATACAGGAAGAGAGCAAGTTATGAAATACAAACTTCGAGCTTATTTAACCTGTTTTTTCTCGAATTCCATAAATTGTAGCTGTATTCAACAAAAATTTAATTGGTGGAGAAAGTTGCAGACTTTTTACTTAACGTGAAGTCAATATGATATGTTGGTCGCCTATTGCACAGGATACCAGGCTTCACACCGGTCTATGTGAAACCTTTATGAACAATGCACTCTTTTTTCTTAATATTTGGGATATTTGTGCATCAGTTAGACCAGCTTTCCCAGTGAATAGCGTTCGCCTACTGAACAAGGAACTCATATCCGATTTCTGGTGACCTTAAACGCCCCATTTTCATATCAAAGAACTGTAGGAGATGCCGCGACTGTAACTTTTAACGTAGTCATCCGCTAATATGCTTTAAAATGCAACAATTTCAAAGTGTCAAAATCATTTGCCTTGGTCTGGATCCGGGTTCCAATTCCGGTCAAGTCGAATGATTTTTACACTCTGAAGTAGTTGCGTCTCATATTCACCCTAATTATGTGGTTTTTCGGGTACTACATTTTCTGAGAAATCATAGACGGTACAGGGATACTGGTATGTTACTGGCCTTCCTACTCTGATGGGTGAATTTTAGCAGGGATTAGTACGAGATAGCTCTACCTTATTCCATCAATCCAGCCTTTGGGATGATAACATGTTTTTCCAGATATATAAAACACGAAAATTAATTTTTCCAATGTAATGAATTGCTATTCCAAGGCAAATTTAACAGTATGCTCAACTAAAACATAAAAAATGCCGAGTTAATTTATTTTAGAACTCAATGAATTCCGGATGTGTTAAAGATTGGATTGAAATATTTCTACACATTAATGCTGATATAGTTATCTATTAACTACGTATTTTGAGTCACATTTAAAGATAGCAAAATGAATTTTTTCCATAGTACATAAATGATAAAAGAAATGAATATTTGAAAAAATCTAAATCCTGTGATCTTTCTGTGTTATTTTTTTATTTCTCGGTGCACTCGTTTAACAATATGGTTCAATTATTAGAAAAAATACACGTGTTGAATGAAAGCCGAGACGAAGCCTCGTAATAGCCGCTCTGAGGAATCGTTTTAAAGAGCAAGTGGTTTTAGAAAACGCTCACACTTAGTATACTCTGTGCCAATACACTTCGGTCTGGAATGTAAACGTGCGCTCTTACACCGTTGGCACCGCGAATTCTTCTACGGAAGACCAATCTGCGACCTATTGGCTATGGTTGCAGTAATAGCACTCGCAGTTGGCTCAGCTGATGGTGGCGAGGTAAGGTGGAAATGCGGCAAGAGGGATTAAGTGCAGTGAGTGGAGCGTATGTTAGACGCAGAAAAAAACGCGAAAATTGGAAAGTATTTCATTCACTCCATCACAACCCCTCAAGATCACTTCGGCGTATTAATCATGCAGTTCGTTCGCCTCTCTAGGATTAGTTTGAGCAACAATAATTGAATCTTAGGCGAGAAACAGGGAGGATATCTTAAAGTAACGGGTGTTCACATTAGCTCAGGTATTAACCAAGTAAGGTATATTATATCCCATGAAAATTTGTGGATCAATTTCATAGCAAAATTAAAGCATGACTTAGTTTATTGAGGTGAAATTTATTTAACATGAAATTTTGTAGTGGGCTCGACTAACACCAAATAATATTTACGTTGAGACTTAGTTAAAGATCAACTTCATTAGTTTCTGATGATTATGTGGATCTTCAACGAAACCTAGTTCGTGTGAAACAAAGTTAATATGGAAAAACTAAGATACACTTTTCATTTTACTGAGCTATCAAATTGTGTCTCTCCACCAGCAATCCATGGACAAGATTTTATAAGATTTAATTTCAATCAATTATGAGAACATCAGCGATAGACATATGTGAACCATGGATATTTTTCCCATAAAAAAATTGAATGGATTGAAATTTTCGAAAAAGAGAGAATTCCAAAGAATTTTTGTAACGAAGTAGGAGGACGGAGATGACCGAATGATCGAGAGAAATTCAGAAGTAAGCGACCTAATAATGGGAGAAAGTATTGTGCGTTATATGAAGTCGCGGAGAACTCAATGGTTGGGTTTACACCCCGCACGCATGTAGAATAAAAAAGAGGGTAAAGGAAAATTTTCGAAAAAATGGAGCAAAGGGCCCCGAAAGAGCTGCATTGAAATCTGGAGACGGCATTACGGAGAGTTAAAGATAAAAAGACGAGACGGAATTATTCGGAGGGAGTTAGAAAGAGGTCGAGGAAGACGATTTCTGTTACAGAAAACGAAACCCAAAGAGTACAGTAGTGCCCAAGGGAGGAGAAGAGATAATATACATAACGGTATACACCATGGAAGAAAACCAACTTGGAAAACGATGTAGGGCAAGGACCTTCAACTTTAAATTTTAGGATTTCATATTGTACGCAAAGTCACCGAAATGTTTTCATATGCTGTAGCAAATACATGACCAGGCATAATAACTGCAAGTAAACGGCTACATGATAACAGTGAACAATAATCCTTTCCTTTTTCAAACTTGGATTGCTCTTCAAATTTAAAAGACAATTTGCTTTTGTTTTTCGCTCTCGTTAAATTAATCATCTGTTAATATATTTCATGGTTTGAGTCTTAACTTGTTGAACTCTAATCTCAAGGAGGACAGAGGATAGAAAGTAAAACTTAGTTAGAAAACTTGAAAAATGTTTATTTATCAGCGAAGCATTTGTTTCATTGTTTGAATGAATACATGGTGACGACGTTCAATGTTGAAGTACGAGGATCTCTATTTTCGCTCAATAACCACTCTTAAATTTTACTACATTACGTTTTTCACAAATGTAATCGCCTGTCGGGCAGAAGGTTGCTACAAGGTGAGATGTGCATAATGCCTTCGGAGAACCTCATCCTATACCCAAGCTATGTGATCACCTGCCAAAACTTTCTGGGATAGCGAAGGTGGAACAGAAATAAGTGGCCCTCCCGCACCGAGAGGTGTGAATTTCTAAAGCCGTTGGACTTGATACCAAGTAAGCTCTAATTTCGCCGACCTTCAGGTGGAAGAGTGTATTGTACGGATCTTTCTCAACAGACTTCTAATGACAATAAATTCGACCCAACATTGGTCTCATCCAAGTTTCCATGTATCTGTTTACGAAATTTTCGTCTGCTTTTAAAGGACTTGTAAATTAGATTGACCCTCTGAAGACACGCATTCATGATGCAAATATTTTGAATGCGAATACGCTTACGAAAATTTATGATGCCTTCGATCTGGCACTCGATATCTATATTGCGCAACAAAAGCATCATTGTTATATTCATGCCGTCACTTCAAATATCCCTGAAGTTGTCGTAAGGATTTTTGAAGAACGATATTTTTTTTGTTCTGATCGGTTTATAGTTATAATTGGTGCACCATTTTTTACCCTATTATTTGGTTGTTATAAAGTGTAAAATTTGAATTGGGTTCCCCTAATATTAATTGGGCTCAAAAAAGATGATACATTGCGTAAAAATGTTAATATTCTTTCTAATTTCGCTTTATACTATGTCTATCGGGTAAAAAAGTTCATGTGCTTAGAATAGTCCGAGGGTTTTTTAATGTGGTGGCATCTAAAAATGTGTTTTATCACTTCTTTTTAACTCAAATTTGATTTAATTCCATAAGTGACACATGGGCATGCATCACTTTGGTCATTTCATTCAATCAACCATATCTAGGGTATTTGAAGTACCGACTTTCTACTTGAGAGACCGGGATAGAATCCTATCGGCGATGGAATTTTCAGCAACATAGCGAACCCTTTTAATGAGAGTGCTGGGGAAAATTTCAATGCAGCACTTGCCCTTAAAATGAGACGTTATAAACTGTTCAACCTTGTATGGAGATTCTTTTTTAAATTCAAAATATGTCACAAACTTAGTATGCATCAAATGATTTGTATTATTGACATTTTACTAATTTCATTAGAAAATATTTTCTGCTTAAATGAAAGTATATAATATTTTTCTTAGTCAAACTTGACATACTCTTAACAAATGGTTTACTATCTTCGTAAACCATAATGTACCCATTAAAATGGAGTTTAAATGCTGCGTCCATCTCATCGGTGTTTTGGGCTGTTACATCATGCTGAAAAGTCATGAATTCTAGACTATAGTCGAAAGAAGGGGGATTTAATGACTATTAAACAAATGCTTCTCTTCGAAGTTCATAAGTGAGCATTTGCTCAATTCTCAAGCCTAACTCCGATTTGATTATTATGGTTGTGGATCGTTTTATTCCCGACATTGTGTTAGGCCAACATTTTTCGAGAAATAACGTCCAAGCAAAAACAAAAGGGAACAAATAATTAAAAATTCACGGGAAGGAAGACCGAAACGCCAAGTAGTAGTAGTATTTTTGTTTATGGGGTGCATCGACGGCTGAGGTCATTTTGCACCACGTCGAAACTTTTAAAAACCACAGTTAAGGTTTAATAAATAAATAAATAAATAAATAAATAGATAAATAGATAAATATTAAAAACAAATGACATCGACAAGAATAAAAATACCACGGCTAAAGTTGCCTCATTAGGCCAGTTTCCTTTAAAAATAATAAAACCTTGCTTAAAGAGTTGGGGTCATCTCCTAATATTTGTTTCAAATCTCCCCTTACATGAAACTTTTCTCTACCCCTTATATATTTTTGGCACTGCGTAAGAATATGTTTCATTGTAAGGGGCACGTCGCACTCATTGCAGCGCGGTTGCACTTTTCCCTCCGTGAAGAGGTACGAGTGTGTGAGGGCAGAGTGCCCTATCCTCAAACGCGTAATCGTTACCTCTTCCCTCCGAATCTTTCGGATTGAAGAGGGCCATGCCGACACAACCGGTTTTATCTCCCTAAGTTTATTATTTATTAGGGACCGCCAAGCTTCTTTCCACTGGTTTAGGACATTGTGCCGCAAAGCGGCCTTTATGTCCTCCACCGGTACCAAAGAATGATCGTACTCATTTTGGTCCAGGGCTTCCTTCGCTGCTTTGTCGGCTTTTTCGTTGCCAGGTATTCCCACATGACCAGGAATCCACATAAAGGATACCCTGGTCCCCTTTCTCTGAAGGGATAAGAGGCTATGGTGAATCTCTTGGACTATCGGGTGCATTGATGAGAACACCGAAATGGATTTTAAGGCGCTCAAAGAGTCCGAACAGATGAGAAAAGAGCCGTTATTATCGTTTAGTTGTTTTAGGGCGGTTCTTATGGCTGACAGTTCGGCTGTGAATATACCGCAAAGCGTGTTCAATCTTTCCCTCACGACTCCATGGTAGCGGGAGACGACCGCATAAGCACATGCGGTCTCCGACTTCGACCCATCGGTGTACACCGGTACGAAGTCCGGGTGCGATCCGAGGAAGGCGTTAAAGAGTCCTTGGTATTCTGACTCGGTCGTGAACGCTTTACAGTGCGCATGAGGCAACGACTTCATATCCGGCTTTGGTGTTAACCAAGGAGGATGTTTTGCATAGGCAACAGGGCACGCTTGAGGTAAGGTAAAATTGAGTGCCTGGATAAAATCAGTAAAACGAACGGCCAAGGGCCTAGTTGCCCTTTTTCGCCTGTTAAATATATCTAAAAATCTTGGTTTAAAAATAATGTTAAAACATGGGTGCTTGGTCACGGATAAAACTTTACAGGCATAATTTCCCATCAAAATCAACCTTCGGGTTGCTAACGAGGGTTCACCTGCGTCAGCAAGTAGGCTGGGGACTGGGCTGGTTCTAAATGCCCCAGTGGCCAAACGTATCCCGGCATTGTGGACACACGTCAGGGGTCTCAAATAGGACTCTCGTCCTGACGAGTATATTATAGAACCGTAGTCCAGCTTCGAACGGACCAAGCCTCGATATAATAAAAGCATGGTGGAGCGATCTGCTCCCCATTTGGAGTGGGTTAAAAACCTTAGGATGTTTAGGGTCTGGCGACACCTCTCCCGTAATACCCGTATATGCTCCCGCCAATTTAGTTTTTTGTCCAGGATCATGCCGAGAAAACGGACGGACTCAACAAATGGGAGATTTCTACCCAGAAGGCCTAAGGTCGGTGTAATGTGGTGTCCGCGAAGACGGTGGAAATGAACACATTTCGTTTTCTCCGTGGAGAAGCGAAACCCGTTCCTTCGCGACCACTCTCCCAGTTTGTTCAAGGTGACCTGGGCTTGCCTGGAGGCGTATGTCAGTCTTGTAGAGCGGCAGAAAATAGCCAGGTCGTCGACAAATAGCGATGCCATCACCGGGGCATTGATGCATTCCGTGACGTCGTTGATTGCGATGGCGAACAACGTCACGCTCAGCACTGATCCCTGAGGTACGCCGTTCTCCTGAGTGTAGGATCGGGATAAATGATTGCCCGTCCTTACTCTAAAAAGGCGGTTTGTTAAAAATTTTTTTATAAATATGGCCATATTGCCCTTAAAACCCCACTCATGCAACGTGTTTAAAATCTTTCGTCGCCACACACTGTCGTAGGCCTTCTCGAGGTCGAAGAAGACTGCTACGACGTGTTGGCGTAACAGAAAGGCTTCCTGGATGAAATTGTCAGTGCGCACCAGATGATCTGTCGTGGACCTCTCACGCCGGAAGCCGCACTGAGCGTCGGAGAGGAGGTGTTCTCTCTCCAGGCACCAGACGAGACGTCGGTTAACCATTCTTTCCATCACCTTGCACAGGCAACTGGTGAGAGAGATGGGCCGATAGCTGTTCGGGTCGCTCTTATTCTTACCCTGTTTCGGAACGGGTATCACCAGGGACTCCCGCCAGGAATTCGGGAAACTACCCTCAATCCACAATTGGTTGAGGGTATTGAGGACCTCCCCCAACGCTGACTTCGGAATATTCCGAAGAAAGGCATTGTGGATCTGATCCATTCCCGGTGAGGTGTTATGGGAGTCCGTGATAGCGGACTCGAGTTCCCATGGCGAGAATGGCTCATTGTATGCTGCAGGATTTCCAGCTTCGCGAAAATTGAGAGGGACTCTCTCGCATTGCCTCTTGAAGTTTGCGAAGTTGGCGTCATATAATTCATCACTGCTGCTGGCCTCGAATTGCTTGGCGAAAGTGTCGCTTATTTCTGGGGGTGAAGTCACCACCCGTCCAGCAATAAGCAGTGGCGAGATGACGAAGGAGCCCTTGGACCCAGAGATTTTTTTGACTTTGTCCCATACCTGCGAAAGTGGGGTTCTCTGGTTAATAGTAGAGACGTACTCTATCCAGGAAGCCCTCTTGGCCTGCTTCACCGCCTTCCGGGCTCGCGCTCGTAGGTGGCGGTAGGCTGCCAGGTTTGTTGCCGTGGGGTATTTTTTAAAAATATTCAACGCTTTCTTCCTCGTCCGGATCGCCCTGTCGCATTCCTCGTTCCACCAAGGGACGGGTGCTCGATGAAGGGTGCCGGACGTGCGAGGAACACTTTCGGTAGCTGCGGCTACGAGCGTTGAAGTCAGCGTCTCGACATTTTGCAACGCGTCTAGACTTGTGTCATGTTTAAAATGAAAATTATTCCTAAAAAGCGACCAGTCGGCACGGCTGATACGCCAGTTTTCCGGAGGTCTGAAGGTGCTTGGCGAACGGTCTAATTTGTCGAGTAGAAGAGGAAAGTGGTCACTCCCACAGAGCGTTGTGGACGATCATCTTCAGCTTCGGGGCTAGGCTTCTCGAGCATATGGCAAGATCTATTGCTGAAAATTCCCCTGTGAAGCTGTTGAAGCGAGTTTTTTCCCCGCTATTTAATAAAAACAAATTAAAATCCTCAATAAAATTCGATAAAATTCGGCCTCTCCTATTGCTTGGGGTGGATGGGCCTCCCCATAGTGGATCATGGGCATTAAAATCGCCCATCAAATTAAATGGACGAGGTAGCTGACGGACAAGGGCTTCCAAGTTGAAACGAGTTACCGGTGCACCCTCCGGCAGATAGACGTTGCATAACGTCATCGTCTCTGGGGTGTGCACTGTGACAGCCACTGCCTGGAATGGGGTGTTCAGTTGGACTCGGGAGGTGTAAAGGGCCTCGCGAATCGCAACTGCCACTCCTCCTTGGGCGCGTTGACCACTCGTGTCGTCCAGTCTAAAAACAGTGCACCCCTTTAAAACACCCTTGTCTGTCGCTTTAAAATGCGTCTCTTGCAGACAGATGCAAGAGGGATCAAAAGCGTCCATTAAAACGGCCAGCTCCTCCTTGTGCCGATAAAAACCGTTGCAGTTCCACTGCAGTAAAAAGGCCATTAAAATTAATTATAATTAAAATAAATAAATAGATAAATAAATGTGTTTTAAAATTTGGGAGATGACCGGTTTTTAAGAAATCATCGCTTAAAGCGATGTTTCCTCCTCCACTCAGTTGCCAGGACCTCCGTATCCGAGATACTCTGGTCCTCCAGAACCTCCGGCCTCCCTGGTTTTGCGGGAGGTGTAGGGGAAGGTGTCTTCTCACGCCGTATCGTCGTGTTCCCCTTGGTGGTTTTTCGTTGTGGGCTCTTCTTCGAAGGGCCCACCGGAGTAGGTGGCTCATTGTCCACCTTACTCTTTGTCTCTTTGGTGCTTTTTAATTTTTTGCTTTGCGTGACCAAAGCGGTGACTTGTGGGGCGTCAGTTTGCGTGGCGATGGTGCACTTTGGCAATGGGGTAGACGCGACGGAAGCAAAGGACCGGGAGAAAGTTGGGGCGACGAGTGCCCTGTACTTTCTCCTCGCTTCCAAATATGATGTCTTTTCCAGCGTCTTTATCTCCATGATTTTTCTTTCCTCTTTCATCTTCGGACAATCACGGGAGTACACTGGATGTGTACCCTCGCAATTGACGCAAAGAGCTTCCGAGGAGCACTCTCTATCCTCGTGCGCGTCCTTGCCACAGCGCGGGCAGGTTGCCTTGCCCTCGCAGCGCGACGCGACGTGGCCGAAACGTTGGCACTGAAAACAACGCACGGGATTAGGAATGAACGGCCTCACTGGGACCGATTCATATCCAATGAATACCTTGTCGGGCAGCCTATCACGAGCGAACGTCAAAATCACGGACGTGGTGTTAATATTCTCGCCGTTGCGCCTTGTCGTTAGTCGACGACAATCCGTCACTCCCTGAGAGAACATTTCTCTCTTGATTTCGTCGACGTCAACATAGAGAAGGTCGTAATGGCTGATGACTCCCCGACAAGTGTTGAGAGTGCGGTGCACCTCCACTTTTACCGGAATGTCATGGAGCATTCCCATTGCCAATAATTTTTCGCTTTGCTTTTCGTTCGATGTCTCTATAAGCAGAGTACCGTCCCTGAGTTTCTTGACGCTCTTCGGGTCCCCAGGTACTATCTGCGACAAAACTCTCCGTATAAGGAAAGGAGAGACCTTTTTCAAGGTCTCACCTTCCTTAGCACATGACATTATGAGGTACCGCTTGCAAGCACCTATGCATTGATCTCCCCCGCCCGAGTCCGGACGGGATCTTTTTGTTGGTGGAAAGGGTTTTTCCTCCATAATAATTAATAATTCGTCCCCCGGCCTCCCCACCCACCACGGAGCCACACATTCGGGACGCCGCTCCGCCAAACCGGAGCGGTCGCCAGGGCTAACTCGAGGGATATAGCGCTTCAGGAGTGGTTGTCTGTTTCGGGGTGGATCTTCGATACAAGGGCCCACCAAAACCCTTACATCTCCGACCTCCCTACGCAGACCCCCACAACCTTGGCACTCGCCACCGGAGCGAAAACGCGACGGAAGCCGATTGACCGGGAGTGGCTAGCTCCCGGCCTCCCGTTTACGCGAAATCCGGGGCCGAAGAGGGATATCGCTCTCCGGTCCATGCAGGGCATCCGAAACCCTGCTGGGAACCAGAGAGATCACCCTCCAGGATCCCCTTCTCTCCCTTACGGGTCTCCAGGCACGGCAAACACCTGGGCGGATCGCAGGCCAGATGGTATGGCCGCTCACAGACAGTGGATCCACAGCACTGTCCGGACGCATCCCCTGCTGGCTTGGGGTTTGTTTTCGGGGTTTTCTCCCCGCCCTTTTAGTCGCCTCTTACGACAAGCAGGGATACTGCGGGAGTATTCTCTATCCCCCTACCCGCGGGGGGGCCGAAACGCCAAGCGTTAAAGTATAGAGACATATTCCGACCGAATTTACGTATGCCATTTCCTCACGTGGCCGTGGTGACGGGATTTAGAAATGTTTAGCGAGGACCAAAGGCCGAGAGTACATAATTTTTCACCCCGTCGCAAGTATCCTGCACGGATTGGCGAAGGACGAGTACTCACTTCTCCCGGGACCGAATGAAAGGGATGGGGAATCCTCCTTCGATCGCACGGTTCCGTGGTTCGTCACTCACCCGCCAAACAGTCGTCCTAAATATTTGGATGGAAACGTTGAAGTAGCAGGTACCTAATCACACGAAGAGAGGAGCGAGGTCGTTGATCTTCAATTGTTGTGCCTCTCCGTGACGGAGGAATTATTGCTATCACTTCTTCCGGGCGGCCTTTCGCTATTCTCGTGTTTTCGTTTGCTCGAGTCCCTTGTGAGGAGGCAAGAGAAATTCATCCTCTTTGGAGTCCCGCCGCATAATTGCTGGGATACTTTATTGTAGTTATTAGGAGAGGTCCGGCGGATAGAAAGTTCTCTATCTGAAGCGGTCGTCGAGTCTACAGTTGAAAGCCGTTTGCGCTGACTACTCCAAGCGGGTGGCCGACTGGCTTGATGTTTGGCTTTGTGATTTTTTTTCTACCCAGTCGCACCCACGGCTATAAAGTCATTAGCGCTCTCTCACACAATACTGGAGAGGGTGAAGTCTTGAAAGAGAACCTCATTTACATAATGAAGCGTGAGGAATGAATAAAGAGCGGGAATGGTCAATGGTCATAAATGATCATAGGAAATTATGATATTTTAAGAGAAAACCTTTCGAAAGTAAACAAATAGCAACTATTGTAATTGTTGCTACTACGTGGGTGGACAGAAAAATTAAAAATTCCTTGAACGTGACTAATATTTTGACGTATCGTGACTTAAAAAATCCAAGCAAATGTTTTTCCGGCATAGATGAAAAATAAATTTGTAGGTTGTCACGCTGTTTCTGCGGTACATTCGATGTATTTATGAAAAGAAAGTAACTTGGATGAAGTAACTAGAGAAATTAAAATGGAGAACCCTTCACACACGAAGAGAGCAAGCGAAACTAGTATTTTTGGAAAGGTAAAGAACACTTGAGTTTACTTGTGACTCTAAGAGGTTTATTATGGACGAACACAACATCGAGGGATCAGATCAGTCGGAATAAGAGAAATAGATCAAAAGATAACCAGAAAATAGAAAGAACTGATTTAAACAGTTACTCTTCTTCCTTGGGAAAATTCTCAACCATAAAAAATGAAAGCATTATAAGTACCCCAACAGCCATGGTAGAGGAAGGTGATTGTACGATTTTTTGAAAATCCTATTTCGAACCCGTCATAATACCCAAATTTACCTAATATAAGGTAATCCTACCTCTAACAACTCGCCACAAATCCCTTTGGCGGATCTCAGGGTATAACATAAACATGGATATCTGGAATAAGAGAAGATACCCCTCAACTAATCTGGTAGCTAATAGTTTTAAAATGTGAAAAAGCAGCTTTTTCCTTTCTTGCGTTCACATCACGAAGGTATCCTACCAAGAGCCGCCAAGAACCACTGCACATGACGCTTCATATGCCAAATGTGGATACTTATTCGCGTTAATTTAGCTTAAAGAGTGCAACGCTCACTCACAAATCAATCGAAAAATATTTCACAGCAGCCGGCATTCCATAAAAATCAAGATGCCTGCGAGCGGACAGCATTCACGGTGTGTGCATGTTGAGAAGCAGTTAAATCATTTCCAAGGTGAATCTCATAGTGGCTTTCACTTCGTAGTGGTGATTGGTTTTCTGATGAGATTCAAATGGAATTCGTCGAGAATCCAAGCCGTAAATCAACGCGGCGGTTATTTGCTCCTCTTTAACCGAAATTCCGCGACCTATTTTCAAAGCCTTGCCCGCTTACCGAGCATATTTCAAAGGAAATAATTCATGCAATGTATTACCAAAGCGCAGGAACCTAATCTGGTTTCATTGCAATTTCAATAAAATTAATGGCATTAGAGGAGGGCATATCTGAAGCATTTTATCAGATATGGTCCGTAATTTTGCGGTAGGATTTCAACTGAAATCAAAGCAATAGGCATCATGATGGAGGAAAAATACTCTATCTAAAGCTATAATCATCATTAGACGGTCTTTCAAGTCGCGAGAACGTAACTTAGATTACAAAATATGCATTCACAGCTTGGAACTTCGAATACTGAGATTCACAGCCTATTCGAAAGAGCCCATTGACGGACGAGGAATAGCGGGGAGCAATATAATTTTACTCCATAAAGCTATGTAAATTATCTTTCCTCGAACAGTTAGACATATATCAAAGGAGATTCCTTCGGCTTTCGATCATGGCTGACTCCTAGCATCTAATTTATTCGCCGTTGCGAAATTAATTCAACGAAGTGAAGCCTATCGGAATTAGTAATCTCAACACAAGGTATTATTAGAGACAAATCTATCATGTCGTCCCTCTTGTACTCCCCCGATGTATTTCTTTCAGGGAGTTACATAGCTTAACTCTTGGAATGTCGTCGCATTTCCGTCAATTATTTATGGCTTCATTATCTTACAAAATATCAGGTGTCCACTTGATCAGTAATATTTAAACTACAATGTTTGTCTAGGATTTAAAGCAATTACGCTGCTTTCATTATGAATTGGAGTTTGTCCAACTCCAAAAGCATGATGAAGTTCATTTATAAACACCAATTTCAAATAAAAATAGTGAAAATATGAGTCCTAAATGCTACTAGGAAGTATTCCATTAATGCTTAGGAGAGTTTACGAGTACTTTTCAGGAAGGTCAACGCATTTGAGAACGAGACATATTCCGATATAAAAAATAGTATGGAGATTAAAAAAAATGCTAGATATATTGAAATGTCTTATCGTGCGATTGAAGTAAAAGGTAATTATGAGGTATGGAGCTCCTGGAAAAAACAGGATCTTTACTTCAACCTCGCAAGTTATATTTATATTTTCAAATAGTTATACTTGAGAAAGTAGAATGTTGTACATATTTTTCAAAATTTGCTGTGTATATTTTCGTCCATTAACGCGTGAAAAATTTTAATTTATTGCTCCAAAAATGAATGATAAGTCGCGCATTGAGAGATTGGGTGAGTGTGCTAAAATATTTTGAGAGAAAGACTCTCAATAGTTACAAAAAAGAGATGACAAATGACACACTACATGAGACCGCAGGGTTTACAAAGCAAAGGAGAGCCATTATTGACATCGTGACATGCTGCTATTAGTGATGTTGGCAAAGTAATAAACAGTGTTGCCAAGAAAGTATAAAGGACAACTGATTATTTTCGAAATGTATTAGTTCTTAGGATATTGTGATGCTCCTGGGAAAGTTACGGGATCCTCTTCGCAGCATTTCCGGATGACTCATCTAAAACACTGACAAGCGAAAAATACCTGTGACTGGTCAACAAAACCTGTGATTTGACTGATGACTTTCATTGATTTTAGCAGTCGTAGTGTATCGGGGTTTAATAGATTTAAGACTCGGTCGTTAAGGAAAGAGAAATACCGTAGATTAGCGGGTCTTATAATTTACGTGAGGATAAAATCAAAAAGATTGAGCAAAATAAAAGGAGAACTATTCATGGTAGCGGAGCAAAGATGGTTTTTGAGAGAAGACAGGGAAAATGAATACAAGAGATATTGAAAAGCAGTTAGGTGTTCAATATTGTGATATTGAGGGGATAATGTTAATTGAGACATGGAAGGACATGGATGAGGCATGTTGGACAATTCAAAGGGAGGGGATAAGTACGAGAGTAATTTGAAAAGTTCTCGGAATGGAATATAAATGAACAACTTACGTCAGGGACACTTTTTTAATTTTCAATGTAGTCTCCCTGTACACTAATTCACTCGGTCCAGGGATGTTTCAATGTCCTGATCCCATCTCAAAGAATCCTTTAGATCTACAACTACCCGTCTACTTCAATTGTTAGCTCTTTGTTTGAAGAGAATCCCCGTCTACTGAGGAAAATTTGAGCTCGGAGAAGTGATGGAAATATGATTGAGCCAAATCAGGCGAATAAGGAGGGCGTGGCAACAATTCGTATTTTAGTTCACGTGAAATTTTGGCCATAGCAACGACACGTGTGTGGGTGTGCGTTGTCTTGATGAAAGATGACTTTATTCCTTGCTTAACTTGGCCTTTTTTGTTTATCTTTTGCTATAGTTGGTCCAGGAGGTTAGCATAGTATTGTTCAGTGATTTTTTGGTCAGTGGGAAGATAATCTATACACGGAATTTCTTTCGCAATCCATAAAACTGAAGGCATCACCTTTCCGGCCGGGTATTTTTCCTTTGCTCTCTTCGGTAGTCGTGAATCAATATGTTTCCACCGCTGACCATTTTATGTACTTTTGCAATAATTTATGGGGTAGAGCACGTTTTGGCCGACCACTACGCGGATCATCGTCTAAGCTGTCCCGACCAAACTGAAACTCGCTTGCCCACTTGAGAACAGTTGCATGTGAAGGAGCAGAGTTCTCCAGAGTGTTCTGAAAGTTTACATGAATTTCCTTTGCTTCCATACCTCTCTATACGAAGTATTTAATCACTGCTCAAATCTCAATTATTTCCATCTTCACATATAACTAAATGGGAACAACAAAAGAGAGGCGTCCGCACCACAGATCTCTTCCCAGAGCACTGACGCATTACATGTTAACTCATTAAGGATTACCTATTTCTACGCGGGAAACTCGTTGCGCTAGCACTGACATCTGGTAGTGATCCCAAGATCCTCTAAAAATACCCTAATATAGAGACCTGCAAACTGGTCAATTTAAGCATAGGTTCCCCGTAAAAGTTAAACCTTTCGCCGATTGCCTACGAGTAGATACGAGGGTCATCCGGAAAGTAGTACCCGTTCGTGCCGCATGAAGTGCTGACGACGCGAGTAGCCGCTGGACGAGGTCAGATAGCTTCAGTGGCTTGTCTGCCTTCTCTGAGCCAAGTTGCGTGACGCTAGCATTGCCTGTGTTGTTTCTGTGATTGTTTACAATGTTTAAAAAAATTGAGAACGCCGCCAGTTGTGAAGTGAGGGCAGTGATTAAATTCCTCAATGCAAGAAACGTTCGCCCATGTGATATTCATCGCCAATTAAAGGAGGTGTATGGAGACAATGTAATGGACGAGTCGTCTGTTCGGCGGTGGTGTCGCAACTTCAACATGGGGAGGGGGAACACACACGACGATGAGCGTTCGAGGAGACCGTCTGTCATTACAGACCAACTGGTGAGCTCAGTTGACGAATTCGTGAGGAACGATCGGCGCGTCACAATTGATGACATCTGTGAGCATTTTCCCAATGTTTCTCGAACAATTGTTCATGAAATTGTTAAACACCATCTGCATTATGCAAAAATTTGTGCAAGATGGGTCCCTCGCAAGCTTACAGATGAGCACAAAACCAAGCGTATGGCTGCAGCACTGACGTTTTTGGGACGTTATTCTGATGAAGGAGACTCTTTCTTGACTCGCATAATTACTGGTGACGAAACATGGGTTTGTTATGCATCACCTGAGAGTAAACGACAGTCAATGGAGTGGCATCATGCTCATTCACCAAACAAACCAAAAAAATTCAAGACAGTTCTGTCCACCAGGAAACTCATGGCAACCATTTTCTGGGATCGACGAGGTGTATTGCTTATTGATTTTATGGCCCGTGGAGACACTATTAATGCCAATGCGTATTGTGAAACATTAAAGAAATTACGGCGGGCAATACAAAATCGGCGGCGAGGTCTATTGTCTACTGGTGTCATTCTCGTTCATGACAATGCCAGGCCTCATGCAGCTGGGATAACACAAAAACTTTTGCAGCAATTCAAATGGGAAACTTTCGACCATCCACCGTATAGCCCGGACTTGGCCCCTTCAGATTTTCATCTCTTTACAAAGCTTAAAGACTTTTTGGCAGGAAAAAGATTTGACAGCGATGAAGAACTTAAAGAAGGAGTGACCCTGTATCTCAATGAGCTGGCGGCGAAGGACTATGCAGCAGGAATACAGAAACTTGTCACACGTTATGACAAATGCCTTAATTTGCTTGGAGATTATGTTGAGAAGTAGTTTAAAGTATCCTCTTTCAAATAAAATTTTTTATGTTTGTTAATATTTACTTTTGTGTCTATATTTCACGAACGGGTACTACTTTCCGGATGACCCTCGTAGATAGATAGAGGTCTTTATTTGGGCGAAATTGAGACCTAATGGTCCCTTCTTCCATTTAACCCATAAGGTACTGCTAATAGCAATAACTTTCACTAACTAATGGATGGAATGGTAGTAATGATTATCATTTTCAAAGTTAGAGCTATGTAAGTCCCGCCTTTTTTTTTAAATCAATAGTGCTTCATATACAAACACTACATAAAGGAATATCTTACATGGTCAGATACCTTTGGCCAAGAGTTCTATCTCGGTCACCGGTACGAGCTGGATCTCATATGAGTACCTACTGATTTCAGCTTTTATCTTTTACCGTCAGCAAAATATGTCTGCTGAAGATTGCATCATTATGGTGGTGGACATCGTCAAGGTATGCTTCATAGTGGCCTTAATTACCTTATCAATAGCTCGTACCTTTCCATAGCTGAATGTTTATAGAATATTAGTCATCAGACAAAATATGAACGACGGCTGGTGGCATAGTAGTGAATTATTTTCCACTGGGAATTTATCGGAATTCTATTGTGCATGAAAAGACATAGAAAATAAAATTTTGGATTGAAATAAGCAATGGCTTTAAGACATCATTATGTATGGCCATTAAAATACCCATTAAATTACGAATAATTCGCGAAGAAGCTAAATTTAATACTTTAGTGCAATAGAATTATTCCTTATTAGTTTTCAAATCCGTTTACTTACGAGGAGAATTAATTTATTCGCTAAAATGGTTTCCCACGCTAAAAAAAGGTATAATTGTTCCAATTTGTGCACAGAAGCACAAATATTTTAGAGTAAAATAATCACACCGATAAAGCATCTTCACTGAAATATTATTGGATAAAATAGGCTAAAATTTAATAAATTTAAATGAAATAGTAAATTACACTGACAAAAATCATTGTATTAATGAATATAAATAATCAATTATTACGATAAACAGAAAATCTAGGCGAGATGAGACAGGTACCGCAGTTTAGAGAATAATTTAAAGAGAGAGTCACCTAAAAACTTAAGCGTTTTTACAACCTTTCAGCTAAACAAGGACAACATTTCTAAACTAAAAATTACGAGTGCGTTCATGAACAAAGTAATATTTATTTATGAAATTTACTTGTTTAGTCTTAAAAGATGAAACCGACTGTGTGGCTACATTTATATTAAAAAACAAAAATATTAAAAAAATTGGTGCCTGGAAAAGGAATCGCTTAATAATATTCATCACGGCACATAACAATGCTCCGAGAATTTTGTCGACAGAAATACCGACATTTACCCTAAAATTGGTGGTATTGTAAACGTTGAATTGGGAGGAGGGTCCCCGCTTTGAATTTTACCAAGCGAGAGTTCCATTGCCTTCACGTGGAACATTTTCAATAGCGTGTGAAAAATCGTTGTAAAAAATCATTCAAGATGAAACAAGAGTAGTTAAGAGCCGAGAAGTGACATCGTAGACCTCCTAAATAGCTTTGCCATTAGCAGTAGCTGACGCATAAATTTGTTGAAACATTAACAAAATTAGAAATTCTATGAAAGTTCTAATTCTGATCTTATCAATGAGATGATTTGGCTACGACACATCAGGGACGATTTATAAAGTTAAACAAGAGGGCAAAACAGCATATTTTTTTTAAAATAAATGAAAGCAAGGATAGCACTTCTTAATCGATAAAACACGGTCGTGAAAGATGCCGCGCGGAGTGTATATCTCGCGTCGCTTAAGTACCGAATCCAACGGTAAACTCACGCGCAATTTTTAAGCATCTTGCACGCACAATTCCCTCTCGAGGCCATAAAACAACATCATCAGTTATTCCGACGAACGCACGTGACCGCCGTCGCGGCACGCGGAGGAATCTCGCGAAGCGCTCCCGATCTTCTCATTTTTTCCCCCCAGAGCTTGGCCGTCCCTATCCGTCTTTAATCCACGCCCCGGGATTCCAAACGGAACTCTGCAGTTGTGATTGTGCTGCCATCGGTAAATTCAGTGGTAGCGATGCAACCGGGATGACGGGAGGAGGAGGAGGAAAAAGGGAGAACGGAATGATCTCCGAGAGAATTGAGGTGAGGCTGAATGGGGACGGACACGAAGACAATTGCCCATAGTCGAGAGAATTTGGGACCCTACTGGAATATGGTAAGGTGCTAAGTGACATCTGTGTTAAACGTACGAATAAACTCTGAAACTGAAGGCTTAAACTTTATATTCAGAGGAGATTGTAGTATTATGTACGTCCCGAGTTTACTTGCGTCACAACATTAGTAAGAATGCAGAATAATGTCACGCAGGTTTATTTAGCACAGTAAAGAATTGGGAGGTGGGTAAGAATTGAGATTAAGGGAAATTATATTGACAGTCCTTAGTTGGTACCCTTAAGTTCAACCCTTAATTCAATTCCGTTACCTCATTATGGAAACAATAACTCCTACTCTTTTACGGCATTACATATTCCTATTTTATGCCATACTATGCACCTAATTTCTCCATTTTTGACTAAGGTCGTACACGTGCCTAAGAACAAAATTTTAGTGTAAAACAAGGCTTATACCTTGAATGCTAGGACAAATTCCGCAAAGTGTCGCCAGACACCCTTAAACTCCTAGCCTGGCGATGGGCTACAGGGAGTCCTATTGTAATAATGAGTGCTAAATAAGCTAATCCAAAGCACAATAAATTCATTGAGAGATAATTATTGTCAAAGTGGTTTACTTCCGGCCAGAGAGAATATTTGCTAATATATTTGTCAATTCTCTCATTTGATTTATTTCGTTTGATTCTGACCCATCAATTTATTTATAATGCTTTCGAATTTGCTATTTTCTTTATGTTATATCTCATTCAAAGTCCTCCAGATGTTTCACTAGCTCTTTATATCACAAGCATTATTTTCAACGACCCATCTCCTGCCTCGACTTAATTCAAATGTTATATTCCCCCTTTGCGGTGATTTCTTCAGGTTTCTTTCTTCACCCGCTCTTCGCGGAACGTCATATAATCACTCCTGCCTTTTGGTCTCCTCCACTCTCCCGTAGCATCACGTGCTTGTCGTAGTAAATTAGTTCTTTGACTGTTAAGGTCATATAGCACCGTAATCTCAACCCAGAGAAATCCACAACACGACAACCTAACAAAATCACTAATGTTATTGCTTCTTCCATCGATGGTGAACCTGGTTCTCAAATGGAAAACTTCTTTTCACTTTTTCTCAAGGGTGAAGAATAAAATGTATTTGGCAAACAGTTGGGGGGGTAATTTTTTCCGGGTATGTCCGGGCGTTTTGAGGTTAAAGTCTTACCTTTAAATATAAATAGCCTTCCTTTCAATCGAGATTTATAACTCGCAGTGGGTCGTGAGGAATTTAGAGGACATTGAGGCGTCCTCTTTCAATTCAGAGGACTGAGGATACAATAGGGAAAACGAGGACTGTCTTCCACGATGCAGGGCGAACTATTACTCTATTAGTGACGCACGGAAGAGGCGAGATGGATGGAGGTCGTGTAGGAATGTGTATAGTCAATACGAAAACGTTGTTTCACAACAAATGAGTCGCGGAAATATCTCCATGAATACTAGTAAATCCAATTGAAATGGCGAAAGGGAAGTCTTCAGGCCCACAAAATGAGTTTTGATATGAATGGGTTAAGGGATAGAGTGATGGCAAACACGTATTAGATTTGGACTGAATAGCAAACGAAAGTTTTAGGGTCTTCGGTGAGTTCTGCTTAAAATTCTAGACCATAAAATCCCGTTATTTGATGGCTCATTGGTAATAAACATTTTAAAATTCCTTGTGGTACAAAACACCGTCCAAATAAATGCTAAAAACCCACGAAACCTGGGACATGTTAAACTTGCTCACAAATTTATGTATTGTTATAACTCTGGTTTGGACTTAATTATTAGTTGCAAAGGTTGACTTAATTCGCATAATTCTTAACCAGTTACGCAAAAGTTTAACCCCAAGCATAAAGGCATTATAAAATCAATTAAAGGTCATTAGATTCATTTTCCTAGCCCTCCATTTGGTAAATTTAAGTAATGGGTGAGGAATTACATTTACTATACATTTATTCATATAATTCCCTCAGGATAGAACTTTTTAATTTATCATATTTTGAAAACGATATTCGAGACAATATTCTTGATGCAATACTTTATTTTATGCACAAAAAACAAGAGGTAATCCAAATTTAAGGAGTGCAGCTATTCCAAGCACTAAGGCACTACTGTTTCGACAGAGTGACCGAAACTCGTGACGTATTTTTTCACCAAAACTGTATTACCTATTGTATCATTTCTCCATTGTATCTCCCAAACTAAACTCTTGTTTTTAACTTTAACGATAGGCTTTGTCTTCAGCATATTGAGCAAACTCAGACTTTATTTTTATTTACATCGCTGCCCATTCCTCCGATTTTATCTGGTCTTCAATCGCGTGCTGTTTAATTTGGGAACTCAACCTACGATTTTTGTATTGTAAGTTTGCTGATATGCTCAAGTTGGCCGCTGCTTTTCTGAAAGAAGTATTGATCAAGAATTTTGAAAAACATTGCAATAATGTCCACTTAATTAAACTCCAGAGTTGTGAAATGAAGAGGTAATCCATGCTTTTCTCGTAGGAATAGAAGATCAATAGTAGTTTTAGTTATAATAGTATTTTTTATATATTATTTATATATTATTATATTGAAAACCAATACGCAATCATTTAATTAAAATTGTTCTACCAATGAATTAAAAATTATAATTCCTATGAGAAGGTGTACGAGACCATCCGCGTACAATGACAAGCAACAAATTCAAGACAAATAATCAAATGAAATTAAGCCTGATTTGCTATCGAATTTTCGTGTGTGAATAATATTGATTTGTTAGCGTGTATATTCTTACTTCATTATATTTACCACCCTATACTACGAGGTGTTACATAAATGGAATTAATATCTTATGAAGCGTGATGAAGTTTAAAGTTCATCTTTTCTCTTATGTTGATTGAATACATTTATCTAATAGTTGATTTTAATTAAACCAGACTAAAGCTTCTGTTAGCATCTAATTCTCCTGAAATTTTGGATTTTTTTTGACCCCGGCGAAAGTGTAGGAGTGAGCATAGGAGTGATACGATCTCCTCCGATAAACCCCAACGCAGGATGCGGTCGAACGAGCTTGCGGTAAACGAGTTACGTCAATCTCTCATAATGAAAGATGAGGGTGAAAAAAATAGTAATAGGAAGCTAAGAGAGTGGAAAAGAAAGATAGGTAGATAAGGGAAAGAGACGGCGAGGGGTGGTGGTAACCAAGGTAACGGTTTGGCACATCCGTGGAGACTAGGTAGCGGCGGCCATCAGTGTCTCACAATGAGGGGCCTTCTTTTAAGGGATTGCCATTAAATCACGACGTCTCACTCTCCACGGCCGCGGATCCAATGAGCGGGAAACCGTTTCCGACTTCCTCTTCAGACTGTCGCCAGCCTTTTATGCCGTACGTTTCTTACGCGAATCCACTCGAATCGAACAGGATATCGTGGGCGACCCTAAGGCGAGTGTTCACTTAACTCACAGTTCCTGTTGCGGTTTTCTCTTGGCTATAAGTTCCACGTATTCTTCTAGGAAACGCTTACGATGCTGTAACTACGAAATTGGCCTTGGATATACCTTAAGGGCTGCTGGAACTGGACCAAACCTGCAGCTTATAGCCGATATAATCAATCGTAAAAGGGTAGAATCAGAATCATTTCAATCCATTACAATATCTCTTGTAAAAAGGTTGAAACAGAAAAAAATGGTTTAACGGAAGGATTTCCATTTACGGATATTTCATCTATTAAATGGTGACGTCGATCATTTCATAATAGCGAATTCTTGGCAGGTGAGCCGTGACGTAAGCGCCCATCTGTATCCTTTGAATTACCTTATCTGCTAGATAAAACAAGATAAGACCTTTCGACCAACAATTTTCTCACGCATAAACTTTTAATGCACTTGGGTTGGGATTGTTTAAGTGTGTTCGATGGTTTTAGGGCAAACTATACGGAATTCCACACAGCAAGAAACCATAGAATTCATTAAAAATTTAAGTATAGCGAAGAAGGTTATACGTATTCTACGGGGCAGCTCCTATAAAATATAGGGTACCTGAAGATAAAACCTATGCGTCGAAACAATTCATACCTAATTAACAAGTGTGGAAGGTTTTCAAGTACTCTTCCGTCTAAGGTACAGGCTCCCAGTCGAGGCGAATGATTTTTAAACTTTGAAATTGTTGCATTTTCATACCCATTAGCTGATGAGCAAAATATTGAATCACTGTTAAGTTTTTTTTGGCATTATAATTATTCTTCCGTTCCTTAGAGTATATAATTCAAATGATTTACAATGTTTTCAAGAACTTTCCTCATGAATGACAATTTAAGTCGTGAGAAAATTTAATTTGATTGCTAATAGTTTTCTCTGGTTTATTCCTACTTAGATTAAACGAGAAATCTCCACTAAAGTCATAAAGTTCAAGCGCATGCATTTTTATCTTGGAATTTTTTAGTAATTGATACCTCATATGATAATACCAGGCTATTCTTTCTTATTACCGTCACCGAGCAACGAAAAAGAATTTTTTTTAACTACATCTAGGATAAAAAGCGAAATATTTGGAAATTATTACGATGATATTTTTTATTTACGACTTTTAAGCTTCAAAGAGGTTTCCAATTAAATTTATTGAATGATAAGAGTATTCAAGTAATGTGAAGATATCATTGTTTCAATTAGAGTAATAATATTTCGTAAAATTATCGTCAAATCATCGATGAATAATGGAATGTAACAACTCGAAGCCATGAATTCCAACTCGACAAGACGGGATGCTGTTAATTGAACAGGTCACGGCAGTGGGGTGTCAAGGGAGAGGGGTCAAGGCTGGGAATTCCATGGTCGGGAAGGGACTTCTCAGCGTTTATATGACATTTGAGCTTGGGTGTCTTGTTCTTTTGGAGTCCAAAGGTTATTCAAAATGTGAGTCATTTTGCCTTGAGAACGTCGCAAAAGAATTGTCAACAAAGGTACGAGCGCCAAGTTCACCCATCGGCAGCGCGCAAATCACGTCCTTGTTTAACTGCTTGAACATTTTTTAACGTATTGCTAGCATTTCTAAGGAAGTCTAATAGTTATGTACACTGATAGATACCATTGATAGAGGGAATAACCATCGGGGGCGCTTTAATTTAAATTAAAAAATGAAAAAAGATCGAAAAAGCTTTCATCATCGTCAGTCAACACCATCAACATTCACTTTTGGCGTCAACCTCAGCTGTTATATTTGTTTAAAGTTGTCCTTCAAGAGTATTGGCCTCAACGACACTTAACATTGTCGCAGTATCTTGCAACGAACCTGCCAAGCATGTAAGATCATCATTGCGGAATTTCAAATACGGGACAGAGTACACTCTCCAAAGATATTCTCGAAGAGTTTTGGCATTCAGTTCATAATGATATTTTTCCTTTCGTCCTTGACAAATGCGAAAACCTCGTTTTGAGTCATCATGACGACCGAAAAATCTGTATTCCTTCTCAGGCGCCTCAATAAATTTTTAGGTCCTTGATATCACAATGGGGTTGTGTCCTGCGAATTTTCTATGCAAAATTTCGCCAGAGACGAAGCGTAGAGCGCATAATTTATCATTCATTCTCAGTAATAAGATTTTTCACGGTGAGAATAAAAAAAGTCTTTGTGAAAGCAGTAGACCTCAAATTTTTGCTCGCAATGAACCTCACCTAATAGCAAATTGCGTAATAAGGATGTCTGTGATATACATGGTGTGCAGATGTGTCTTTTGACTGCTTTTGTGCCGACATGTCTGAGGCTACTCAGGTGTGAGTGGGGAACGGAGAGTCCGGATGGGCAGTGATAGGAAGAAGTGTAAGGCAGGGTTGTCCTTTGTCACCGGTGCTGTTCAACGTAAATATGGAGGAAATGGTTAAAGAGGCATGGGAAGAACTGGAGGTAGAAATGGAAGTCGGAGGGGAATTTGTAAAATCAGTTAGGTTTGCTGATGACCAAGCTCTAATTTGTCAGTCGGCCAAGGGATTGCAAACACTATTGAGTGAATAGGAAATTCAGTGCGATAGATACGGGATGAGAATCAATATCAATTAAACAAAGGTTATACAATTTTCCATAAAGAAAATCGTTAAACTAAACATTAAAATAGGAGGGCAAAAACTAGAGCAGGTAGAACAGTTTACGTATCTCGGAAGTGTTTCGGACCAACACGGTCAAAGTAGTAGGGACGTAAGGAAAAGAATTGCACTTGAGAAAAAGGCTTTCACAAATATGAGGGAGTTGATGACAAGGACGTTGAGTTAGGATGTTAAGAAAAGATCTTTCAAAACTTTGATATGATGCTTAGCTATCTACAGCGCGAAAACGTGTTCCCTGAAGCAGCAGTATAGAAGTAGATTGGAGGATTTTGAAATGGGGGTGTGGAGAAGGATGGCGAAGGTGAAATGGACCGAAAGGAAAACAAATGACGAAGTGCTAGGTATGGTAGGGGAGGAGAAGGGGTTTTTGGGATAAATCATCAGGAGGCAGGAAAAATGGATGACGGGTGTGTTGATCGGAAGTGGGATGTCGAAGACTGTAATAGAGGGGAGATTGTTAGGCAAACAAGGAAGGAACAGGAATAGAATAGGGATTCTGGACGGGATGAAGGAGGGAAGGAAGTACTCAGAGATGAAGAGGGGCTTGTTGTAGAGTAGAATGTTGGGTTGTGTTTTTTTAGGAGAAACAAAATATTTTTTTGGTATTTGTGTCCATCTAAAACCTACCTGAACTAGTAGATTACCTAATAGTAATATATGTATGTTTGTGTGCGCGTGCGTGTATTAATTAATTTATTTTATTTATTTATTTCACAATGTAATCCGAAAACAGCACTTTGGTCTATACATCGGACTTTTTAATAATGATATGACAATATAAGCAATTGCAAACACCAAAGCCCTGGATGGAGAAAAACCCTCCTAGGCGCGCATCCTGCCCACTGGGTTGGCAGGCGAGAACGTTAACCCGCCGCCACCGAGGCCGGCAAATTATTCCTATTCAGTTTGCCTAAAACGACGTGCTCCGTAAGAAATTTCTTTGGTAATTGTAGTTACGAATCTTTTCTCTTACCAAGGGCCGCGAAAAACTATATTGCCAATCACTGTTCAAATAAGTCATTTCCATCGTGCCTATTGCCGGCGCATGAGTTCATGAACCCATAGGAAAGCCATGTTTCTCCCGTATAACAAATTTCCACGCTCTGAATTGTTTATTCTTTCACCAGTGCAGATTTTGTCCCTAGAGTTTCACAGTTAGTATCAGCGTGCACTGCCAGATTTTCACCCAAATGGAAAATATCCAGACTCCAAACACACGTTCCGAACGATGCTATGGGGTTAGTCGAATCCTCTGATTAAAGAATTTATAGTTGATGATATATGTATTCGCTACTTATTCTGTAATTCTCAAATATAAAATTTTAGAAGAACCCTATTTTAATAAAACGGAATTTCTTGAATTAGTTTTTCCCAAGAATTACTTCAGATTGCGAATGAACATTTTATAGCTTTGGGGTGTATCAATGAAAATATTCGGAAGCCCGAATAAAGACGTTTACCTATCTTGCTATCTATCCATTAGGGTTCGAAAAAACTTAAAGAGATTTACTACACATAAACAGCGGAGTTCCCAAAATGAGTGTAATGAGGAAATTTCCCAAGGGTTTCATAATAATTCAGCAGAATATGATTTAATGAAGGAATCTCTGAGACTATCTTTTTTTTTGACAAGACAGTCCTTTACTCTCACGCTTATCATTACGCTGAAAAAAATATAATCTCATATTTTCATCAGAATTAGTATTTTTTAATTTAATGAATTTGCATGTATATGACCCGCAATATCTTATATACGAGATACTACCTTAAACATCACAATTACAAACCTCCCCACCCGCAATCAAGCACTTTATATGAACAATACTTCTTTTCATGAACATACTTTTTTGATACACCATCAAGGACTTCCGGCCATTCTTCGGAGTCAGCTACATCCTGTTTTAAAGACTTTTCCAGGAGTTTTATCAAATTGTCTTAAGAGGAGGGCTGAGGCGGGCGATGGAGTTTGCTGAATCAACTGTCAACTAACTCACTTCATGAGTGACCGCTGGCGCACAATACCATTGTTAATACACTATATCTCGGGTGGAGACTTACTTTATTCCGCTCTTGGCTCAATTCATTAAAAAGATAATTATTGCGACGCTCAATATTCGGACTATCAACTCGAGTTGACTCAACTATTGACGTCAACGATCTTTTCGGACATGAGCATCCGCAGCTTCTAACCACTGCAAGTCTGAATTTAAATGCAATTTATGAATTGAAGAATTGAAAGACTGCATTCAAGAGCGAATAAAAACTTCAACTCGGTTTCGTCATTTTATTTTTCTCAAGATTTCGACACGGCAAAATATATTATGATTTAAGTCGTAATTGAATTCGTAATCAAGTAATTTTGTAATTTCTGCCAATTAAAGCTCCGGCGAATATATTCAATTAAGGTGCTGGGAAAAATAAAAAGAATAGGGGATGGTTTGGATCTTTTTCTCACCCCCTTTTTATGTAATTGCAAAAACTTCGCCGGTGATATTATCATTTCTTTCAATATGTAAATGCATTTCTCAAGGAATTATTTTGTAACCAATGCCTCTCCCATTTGACACGAAGCTTAAGGGTTGGAAATGAGTTCGTTTCACTTGAGTTTTTAGTCTCAAGTATAAATTTTTGCGCAACTGCCAAATGGTTCAATTCTAATTAAAAATCATGCAAAGGAATAAATGGAAATAATCGAGAAGTAATATAAATTTGGAATCAGATCAACATTTTTTATTAAGAAAACCTTCTCTATTTTCCAGAGTCTCCAGGTTAGATTTTGATACTTCTGACCTCAACTACCCAACATTCTTTTTCAACATACAGGTATCTCTGTACTCTATCTCTGAGCTGTTCTCCACGAATGTCTCCAATAAACCTTCTTCCTATCCTTAACCAAGCCTAGAAATTCTCTAATTCTCTTCATTTTGTTATTTTCTCTAGTTTAATCTTCAAAATGGAAAACATACAGATACCTTCGCTTATCCTCTTTCCTCAACGATAAAGTTACAGTATAACTATTGAAGCCTCATGTAAAATTTTTCAGTATTCCTTTCTTTATGTCTTTACTCATGAACCCTGCATTCGGGCAAATATTTAATTGACTGACGCAATTTTTCTCATAATAGCCTTGCTACCGTGCCCATAATCGTCGAAATTAATTCAAATATAGCGAACTCGCACTAATTTGGACACTCCTACTTCAATGATCAAATTACTCATCCTATATCATCAAAATTTAATTACTTTCGTTTTGTTATGACTCACTTCTAGCACTGATACTGCAAGTCGATAATCAATGACTACATTTCTTTGGCTTTTTTGAGAACAAGCTTCAGCTTGCTTTTAATGAAATATGGGATCGAATTGGTGAAGTAAATGGAGTAACGACCTACCACACTGATGACCCAGACTTAAACTCAGTGGCACTTTGGATGAGACGTTAAACCCTAAGCATATAGACCACCCGCTGAGGTCGGAGACTCATGGTTTCTCCCAATCCTTCTTAATGAACCTTAATTCATACTTCCGAGTGACTCACCAATTTACAATTCTAAATATCACTTTAGCTGTCAAACGCTTTCTCTTAGCCATTACTTCGACTCTAAATGAAGTGAGTTATGTTTTATGGACGTAAGGTGTGTGGCCTTGAAGGCATCCTTTTCGGCACATTTGACCGTGAACCATGTGAAGGTGTAGCGAGCAACGATCATGGGTAAAAAGCAGGATTAAAGCAATCCCTTCCATTAAATAGGGACTAAAATTGAGGTTTAAAACACTTGCCATCTGTATGGTAATTTTTTATTGTCAAGCTTTATCTAAATAAATTCACCACGCCAATATTTTTTCATTTACTTCATCAAGGCTAATAGTCACAAATTTGAGAGAGTTGGATTGAATCATTTGGAGGACTGGACCTCAAAAAGTTGGTCCAAATGGAGAAGAGGAAACCGAGATTGACGAGAGGCTCTTGTTATCTCGAAGCTCCTCGTCAATTCCATCATCATGCCGGAATGGCCGCTTTAGTCTTTCATGGGTCAGCTATCGAATTCATCAAATCCCTAAAAATTGAGGAGGAAACTCTAAGGGAGGAGATAAAATCTATAAAAACTTCTTTGAAGATGACCGACGAATTTAAATTCCAGTCGAGAGCTCGTTCTTTTTGATCGCGAGAAGATGTTCCACGCCGGTAGAGCCGCGCGACCCATGAACTCAATCCGGGGGCCCATCGAGACTGGGGCAAGAGTTCTCGAGTTATTCACCCTTGACCTAAGCCATTCCGATATTTTTACGGACTCCAATTTTCTTCTTTCTTTTAACATCAAATCCACCCGCAGGGCGGTAATTTCCATTTTGGGCGGGGTGGGGGAACCGATTCACGGCCGCTCCATCCATCCTGAAACCTGATTTTTCAATTAAGTCTCCATTCAGGGGTATCCTCCCTGGAGCCGTCAAAGCTGCATCGTCCCCGCGATGCGGACTAATTCGTCGCATGCATAAGTAAAACGAAGGGTAGTGGGTGAAGGGGAGCGATGACGTTGTGGAGAAAGGATGGGTACGGGCGAAAAAAAATAAATAACGCAAAGCGATTTCAAGCATATATGCAAATTACCAGGAAACGACCGAGGTTTCACAACCCATTCCCTACCCCTCCTCCACTTAGGGAAAGAGAGAGAGGAAAGGAGGGAGGGAGATGTGGGAGGACGCACTGACGTGGCGCGTACACCTGCTGGAACAAGGATCTCCCGCCCACAAGAAGGGAGACGCCCAAGGCTGCGGACGCCGTGTCAATGGGTGTTGCGCTGAATGCGTTTCGGAGAGGGGCAAGCGGAGCCCACCCCAGCGTAGTAGCCGGGCCTGCAAGCTCCAACAATCGGCAGAAAGCGTCACCGCCATCATCGCCGTCATCTCCTTCCCCGTGGTGGGTAGTAGGGGGCCATCGAGGTCGGGACGGGGCCGCCGGGACGCGAGAGCGCGCCTACTCGCTCCTCATCCGCGGAGACAATGGAGGGATGTGGCTAGGGTGACGGGGGGAGGGTGGAGCGGGGTGGGGGAAGCTTCACTTTCCAACTTCCCTTATGTCGCGGATTTTCGCTTCCGCGGGGGTCGGGAGGTTAGAAGGGGGGGGGAATTCGGACGGGGTCGACGTCTTTGTTGGGAGCGGGTGACATTAGGCTGGGGTGAGGGAGAATGCGGCGGATGGGTTCCCTCGAAACGTTGCTCCCTGCATTTCCACATTCTCTCGATCGATTGCGTTGACTCTGCCACACCCGAGGGGAAACTCCCTCCTTCCGTGCCCTTTCTGGAGGAGGGCTAAGCCACCTGTTTCGGATGTGTCCGGAAAATCATCTCGGAAAATTTTACCGACTCAGACGCGATTGCCACCCGTAAGATTTCTCAACTCTAAATGGCATGGTAAAAGTGACTGAGACTTGGTGGAAGAATTGTGTTAGGCGAAGAAACTTGTTATGAAGAGGAGGAATTTGATGATAAGGGACACTGAGTAAGGAAACAAGGAAAAGATTAGTTAAAAATTTGATTTGAAGCGTGGTTTTGTATGGCGCAAAAATTAGTTATTCAGTTAAGAGATAAAGCGCAGATAGGAGGTTTCTGAGATGCACTTATGGAGAGGAATGGAAAATGTATAACGGACGTAAAGGAATACAAACAATGTACTAGTCGTGACAGGCATGAAGAGAGGGTTGTTGGGTGAAGTTGAAATAAGGCAATAAAAAAGGATGCAGAGCATTTTCATTGGGAATGGTGACCGACAAAGAGGGGAAATGTTAGGCAAGGGAGGTATCGGGAGGAATAGAGTATGCAGGTTGGAAGGAATGAAGAAACATAAGAGTATATGAAGAATTGAAGAAGAATTTAGTCCAATTAAGGTGTCACCTTATGTCGTGTTAAGTGAGGCTTGGCAATGGAAACATAAGGCTAAGCAATGAGGCTTAGCAAATAGAAATGGTTGGTCAATGTGTCCAGTCAAAATATACCTTAGCTGGTAGATTATCATTAATGACAATATTGTTAGTCACTTAAATATTTCTCAAGTATTCCATAGGGGTTACAGCTTTTTGTGGATTTCTAACATGTTCCGTTGTTATTGAAGGTTATTTTAGATCAAACGCAATAAGAGACAATGGCAACAATGAAATATAAAGTGAATTGATACATTTTACAATATGTAAAATATGGAAGAAGTCTGTAAGAGAATTGTTAATGGGTGAAGGGGCTACCAGGTAATAGAATAACTGATGACCTGCCACAAATTAATCATGAGATTTATAGAAAACTAAGGTCATGACTTGCTTGTGTTACTGATTGATGTAAATGATAGGCTGCACATACTGCGATTATCTATTCGTATTGGAATCCTATTCCAAAAATATAAAATTTATTTTCAGAAATGAGAACTATTTGTTCTAAAATTACTCAACTCCGATATTACAGTAATTTAATCAATTAAATGCAATCAAGATTCACGTATACACCATCATTTTACAGAAATTAGCGAAATAAAAAGGTAACAATTTGTTCCGTTAACAAAACTATTACTCGTATTACTTAAGAAGTACGTAAATTAATCATATGCACCTACCTGCTATATATACATCTTTTTAATGAAAAGAAAATACGTGTCACGTAACACATTTCAGGTAAAAAATTCCTCTACTCAGTTTTTCGCCATTCATTTACAGTATAATTTTTTTAAAATTTCTTATGAAGTCTAGTTCATATTGTATTTTTACAATATTGTACTAAAAATGAGGCTAAGACTTTTTTCTGTATCGACTTAAGTCATTGGTTTGTCAAGTTTACCATTTTTATTATTCAAGTCTTTCCTATGCGACACTAAATCTCTTACCCCCTGATGGTCTTCTGCGGTAAGCTTCCCTTTATTCGGTGGGCAACTCTGAGTCAATCTCGTGGCACCCTCGCTTCTGTTTCGCCTTCACTTCAACCTGTGATGAAACATTTGCGATGCTTCCATCGCAGATATCTCATATCGCGATGGTTGCTAGATTTTTTTTCCAGAATGAAACTAGTTCTCAAAGGGATCATCACTCGTTCAATCCCGACCCGGTTTTTCCTCTATGTAGTAACTCACCTCCGGATTACCCAATTGTCCCGGTTTCACATTCCGCTCCCAATAACCATGCGCTGCTACCATGTAGTAGATGTTTTAAAAATTAACTAAAGACTGAAGTATTATGTCAGTCGTGGTAAGGCCCGAATCCCAATTTCTACATTGCCTTTTAAGGGTTGAAGAATAATGATTTATCCCATTACACATCCTCTCCGGCACAATTTCTAAACATCTCGTAGCTGGCACAAGGAGTTAAAGTAAAAGTCTACCTCCCAGAATAGTAGCTATCTGAAATAAGCATGCGTAAATTCTTGGAGATTGGAGGGAACGATGAGCAGAGTCTAAGTACGATATGACTATTTTATTGTGACGTGAACGGTAAGAGTTATACCAAAGCCCGTATTTATAGTCAGCTGCCAGCTCTGATAATTCTCGTCTCCTACCGCAAAATTTTCCATGGAATTTTGGCAGAAGAATCCTCGGGTGCGTTGGACTATCACATGGCAAATTTTGACTCAGAAGAACCTCTCAGAGAACGAGGCGACTTTAAATAAAGGCATAGCAAAACTATGGCCGGCAAACGGGGAACCACCGCAGGGAGAATGATGTTGGAAAGCAAATTTGTATTGAATACACATGTAGTTATTTACACAAGAAATTAAAAACAAAAGGTATGAGAAAAGAATAAATATTTAGCAGGATAAACTGGGTGAAGTGGAGTTTCAATACAAAATCACTCTTCACCTCTGACAGTGCTATTGTAAATCCGAGACAGAATTCAATAAAGAGTTGTGTGGAGTGTCCTCTTATGTGGAATTGAAGTTTGGATGATGTTGTCAAATAAAAGTGTTGACAAGTGACGGGAGGGGAGAAATGTTGAAAACGATATGGATGAGAAGGATCAAAAGGATAGGGGCACGCTTTCAGACATGACGACTCTTATATACGGTCGACTGAAGGAAGGAAATGGAGATCCACGCCAAGAGAACAGTAGAGGCATGCAACGTAAATGAAATGAAGAGAATTTGCAGGAGTTTCGTAAAGAAGAGGAGAATCCAAAATGAGGAATAGTAAAAAAACGGCCTTGGAGCAATCTGAGTTGAAATAAGAGAAGATGACGAAGGAGATTTAAACGGGAGGGAATTTTAATTCAAACGTCTTTTACACTCAAACCCAATAGTTAGAATGTAATTATGCTCCCTGAACAAGGTCGCCTTCAATAGGTTTGAGACTACACCTCCGACGACTCTTCCATTCTGTGTCGCACAGTACCCACCCCCTCCACATCTTCGTGTACGACTGCCGGAGAACTCCCCTCCCCCCACCCCCCAGAGACGTGTACGCGAGGGAGAGAGACAGAAGACATCACGAGAGAGTTCTGTTCGACATGGAATCCATTAGGACGAAACCAAAATAAAAAATGTCCACGCATACCTTTTTTTCCCCCATTCCCTTTCTCATTCTAACGAAGGACTCGTACCCGGATCTTCAGAAAGGAGGAGTCGCTCTCGCTTTTAGCGGAGAGCGCCAAGATACCCTAGGCGGCGCGGAAAGGAAGCATTATTTATTCGTTAATGGAAGGTTGCGTGGGCCTCCTGAAGGACGTCCTCGCGGGCTCATCCAATGCCCTTCTATGTTGCGTAACTATACTCTCAAATCATCTTCGGGTTATTTTTCCCACAGCTGTTTTTGTCCCACTAATAGTGAGAGAAAAGGCGAGGGATTAGTCGGAGCGTGGGGCCTTTCGCTCCATTTACTAGCCTTCAAATCGGGTTCAACCGACTTTTTCATTCGCGGTGAGGCAAAGGAAAAAAAGATGCATAACCGGGGCCTCACGATCTTAATTTTTTTTTAAATTCTATCCCTCCTCGATATGATCTCACGCTTTAAGGACCATTATATGGATTTGAAGTACGCTAATTCGAAAGGCACTCATCGGAACAGCTCTCTCGCCATTAAAAAATGGCGGTAATAATTTCCCAAGACCGACGCGTAATACGCTGATTAATCACCTTTTAATGAATCTGGGTCTCAGTGATGGCAGTCATGGTCGTAAACATGTAAGCCAGGTCATGATGTTGAATGACAGGACTGTTTTGTTAAGTCCAGAGACATTCCAGGGGGATTTGATGGAACACGTGTGGAAAAGTTAAGGTCCTTGGGAAGTTACTGATAATTCGATTCATTCAGCGTATGAAGCATGCCATCAATAAATGGCCTGGACACGCTATTGAACGTGAAGGACACGCATACATGGACATGATCCCTATAAGTTGAAGCTGATAATTTTGTCCAGGCTAACACAAGACGAACGACATTGAATTTACTGGATATCAATGGAAATTAAGTCGTCCCAATTTTTGCGTTCTACTTCTAAGGATCCTCAGTGAGATCGATTGGGCAATATGTCATTTCACAGATCTTTAATGATTTGAAACATGGTCATAAAGTGGGGTATTTCATCAAAGGTCGGTTAAAATGGTTCAAACGAATGGCTATTTGGAATATTATAAATCAGGGGCAAGATATCCAGACAACCAGGCTCGTTTAATGCCCCGCTAGACGCTAAATCACAATAACGTATTTTTCATTGTACCATATTCCACAGCGTTTATGCCGGCCGTTTCTAAAAAAATCATCCAATCCAAAGAATTGATTCAAATGAATTTAGTGATTTAAAGATGCCAGAGGAAGCACAGAAACTAATCGGATGCGTAAAAAAATTACCATATGTGAAAGGACTTAAAAAATGAGCATATTCAAAGAAAACGCAAAAATTCCAGAATATTTCACAAGGGTCACTTGCTGCCATGCACAACAATGTGATGAATTTCCCAATAGAAAAATCATTTCCTTAGACCGAGATTCAAACCCGTATCCCTCGGCATTTGGATTGTATTACCTGCAAGTCGATTAAGCTACCAAGACATCCCCTTACACCGTGAATTCAATTTTTTGTCAAATTTTCCACGCAAAATAATAAATATTTTACCTACCTGAAAATTATTATATCTAATGCCATATTAGCCTAAGTGTAACAGACGGCCTTGTTATTGAAATAACTACCAAAATGTGATACCGCTTCAAAAGATGACGAATAACATTTTAGAGTTGGGCGAGGCCCTGAGGGAATGAAGTTATTGAATTGAATGCAGAAATGAATTCATTCATCAAGGTTTCATTCTTTCAATTCAGTCAAATACTCGTATGCTCCATTATTGCGAAATTTTGTTACACTCTTTGGGTTCTATTAATCTCTCTTTGTAAAATAGTTAAGCACCGCATTTTCTGCGGAAACCTAACAAGTAAAACTTCTTTATCCTCCACCCCGGATTTTCTAATGTTGTCTGAGGAATTATACGAGATCTATTCAAAACGTATCGCGACTTTTGTGTGTTTTTTAAAATCATTTATTTATTAATGAATCTCTATTTCGTCCCTTTCGAAGTAATCCCCATTAGATATTATACTCTTGTGCCAACGTTTTTCCCAATCCTTGAAGCACTTCAAAAAATCATTTTTTGTGATCTTGCTCAGATCCTCCTTTGATGCAGTCTTTGTTCTCGTCAATCGTAGCGTAACGTCGTACTTTTATGGGCCTCTTTAGTTTCGGGAACAAGAAAAAGTCACTGGGGGCCAGGTCTGGGGAATACGGTGGCTACGGTATCATTAGTGTGTTGTTTTTGGCCCAAAATTTGTTCACAAGTAACGATGTGTGAGCAGGGGCGTTTTCATGGCGGAAAAACCAATTTTTGTTCTTCCACAAATCCGGACGTTGTTGGCGGATTGCTTCGCGCAAATTGCGCATAACTTGCAGGTAATATTCCTTATTTACCATTATACCCTGTATCAAGAACTATTGATGCACCACGCTCCTGAAATTGAAGAAAACTCTAAGCCAAACGTTCACATTCGACCGAACTTGGCACGCTTTTTTCGGTCTTCGCTCATGCTGCAGCTTTCATTGGGATGATTGAGCTTTAGTTTCCACGTCATAACCATTAACCCATTATTCGTCACCAGTTAGGACCTTCTGGAGCAAATTTGGATCGTCGGGGGCAGAGTCCAACACCTCATTAGCAATGTTAATGCGTTGCTGTTTTTGGTCGAAATCGAGCAATTTTGGTACGAATTTCGCGGTGACTCGTGTCATGCCCAAATCATTGGTAAAAATCGAATGGCACGAGCCAATCGATATGTTTAGGTCATCAGCTACTTCTCTAACGGTGATTCGGCGATTGCCAATACTAGTTTCTTCACTTCATCAATGTTTTCGTCTGTTGTTGATGTGCTCGGGCGCCCGTATGCTCTTCGTCGTTCACATCTTCTCGACCCTCTGATAACATTTTGTACCACCGATAAACGTTGCTTCGGTCCAAGGTAGCTTCATTATATGTCATAGTCAATATTCGGAATGCGTCCGCGCACTTAATTTCGTTTTTCACACAAAATTTGATACAGATCCTTTGATCCATTTTTTGGAAAAGGCAAAAATCGAAGACCAGCCAAAACACGTTCAAGCAAAACAGCTGGCAACATTTAACTGAGCATTCAAAATTGCCGAACTTTTCGGCATTGGTGAGAACCGTAAGCACCAACATATCGCCATAAAAAATCGAAAATCAAACAAACATACCCCGCGAAAATTCAAATTTCGTGTACTTTTTGAACAGACCTTGTAAGTTGGGTTGGAATCTGAAGTTTAGAATTGTAAATCTAAAAAAACTGGCTAATTTATCAACTTTATAACGGCAAAACAAATATAAATTGTCGAAAATAGACCAAAATACGATGTAAATATAGAATTTCTGTCGTAGGAAACTTCAGTTTAGCTGAAGAAGTGTATTAATACAATGAAATAATTCAATAATATAGGAATAAGAGCCAACCAGGGAGTCATATAAGATTTTTGTGATTTTAATGAAACTTAAAAATCATTAGTAAATATTTCATTACGCAGGTTTTTAAAATCCTTACCAATAGATTTTATATCTGTGGAAAAGTGTAAATTTGTTTCTCCTGATGACGAACTTCCAATACATATCGCCTGAATATGTTGAAAATAGATTGTAATTTTGTATATTACCTTGATTGGGGATAAGAAAAACGATAGTCCACTTATTTTCATGTCCGTGCAAGTATTTATACGCGTACTGGTATATTCCTCCATATCGTGAGGACTATCGACAAAATTTTATTGAATTAATAAATTGAAACCGAAGCAGGTGTGAAGATTTCAGAACACTTTCAAATACTTTCCCATGGAATGTTTCTATGGCTGCGTCACCAGTCTAAAGCCGAAAAGCAATTTAGGCATGCTGGTTTTAGCAGGCCTTTTCATCGAATTCCGTAGTCAACAGGCATATCAATACCGCACCATATAGCGTATTTGGGTGGCCATGGCAAAAAACATTCGCTTCTCCCTCGGAAAGAGGGCCACCTACAAGAAGTGCATAATTTTCAGAGGCCGTGGCCTAGTATCGTAAACCATCACTGTCATACAGAATGCACTTTGCAATAACGATCACGAAAAGGTCGATAGTGAGACCACGATTCTTATTCAGGCTATACCATCTAAAATTTTGTTGGATCATGTTGATCGGTCGATCTATATCTGCGAAACAATTGTGGAAGTTACCACGTACAGGTATGATGGACGAGAAGAGGGAGATTGTTGGGAGAAATCATAGGGAGGCAGGAAAAATGGATGAAGGGCGTATTGATCTGCAGCGGGATGTTGAATACGGGGAGAATGTTACCAGAATATTGACGGGATTATCAGGGAAGAATGTTGGGCAAACGAGGAAAGGGTAGGAATAGGATAGGGATACTGGACAGGATGAGGGGAGGAAGGAAGTACACATGGATGAAGAGGGACTTGTTATAGAGTAGGGTGTTGTATTGTGTTTTGTAAGAAGATTTTATTTGGTAGTTGTGTCGATCCTTAACCGGTATATAACCTTAAAAAAACACCCCCTTGGGGCGAATGAATCATGCCAGGTAAAATCATGTATTTTTTTTTGTAAAAATGAAGGTGCACTTTCTTTAAATTTTAGGAAATTTAGCATCTTAGATTATCAATGTATTTCAAAATGATGCCTGAAGTTTAAAAGATTTGTTTACGCAAACCAATTAAGAATGTTAAAGAAAATTGTTTTGCATAACCTAGGTATAGTTAAGACTAATAACAACCGTAATGATTGAAATGAGCCATGAGTTTGTGTGGAAAAACTAAGTATTTCTTATTCATTATGAATCGTTTCCACAAAGTGACGGCGGATACTATACAGAGCCTGATCTTATTGTAATAGAATCGGATAACCTACAGGTTATCTACAGGATACCTACAAGTTCCTGTAATTCGCCGTTTCATTTGAGTGATCCTCCATATGAATACCAAGTTCATGTTTATGGAACAAAAGGTGAAAATCAGTGAAATATGTTAATCTAAACACTTTTCAGGACAAAGCAGAATTGAGGTATGAATGCCAGAATGCCTCGGGCGCCACCGCAAAATAAGTGTTTCCTGAGTGGGAATATTTCTATTCAAAATTTATTCAATTAATTAAAAAATATAACCATTATAATTAAATGAATTTATTCAATTTTAGAAATTTTCAGGCAGAACAATGCATTGCAATGGTCATCGACTTTAGAGAACATTAAAAAGAAGACCTTTCGCGGGGATGAATTTATTTCACGCTTGATCATTTAATTTGCTATTAAGTACTAACATAGTAATGCTAAAGTCAAAAGGTTGGACATTTTTTAACTACTGTCCCAGAAAACGGCATTTTAACCTTTAAAAATGTATGCTTTCGGAGTTTGGCAATGCATGACTCAAACATTCTCATAGATAAGATGCAGAAAACTTGAGCCCTAAGGCCTCGTAAATTAACAAAACTAAAACGAAAACTCATATAGCCGTAATAAGTTAGCACCACTCGTCCCTCTTTAGCTTAGTACATATATTGAGAGTGTATCCGTTTCCTGATTCACCAACAACTTTTTGTTGCAAGAGAATTTTTTCCTTCTATTCGTTCATGAGGGTTGTATCGTATCCGGAATACGCGTATCCGACGCATACTCTCGTATTTCCCTATTTTTTGCCAACTTTGCTCAAGTTGAGTAATATTTTTCCTAGTAGTGAGGTCCTTTTTGAATGTGTGAGTGATTGTTTTCCTGAGTGCTTGTGAGTGTGTCAGCTCTGTGGTTGTCCCTGGCGAGGAATTTTTCCCGTAAACAGTCACAAATAGTGTATATCTGTTCATAAACCCAGATATACTCAACGGAATCCCTTGAACTCTGTCAATGATCCCAATTGGCTTGAGTGTTTGGGTCTGTAGTTGGCCACTAACATTCCCGCAAACTGCTGCATGCGGGTGTTGTGGTTGAGAGGTTGTGGTTGGTCACTGTGGTGGTATTTCTTTTTCCACAAACCATCACAACAACATTTTTTGTTCATTGTGGGATGAGTGGGGCTAACTTATTAAGGCTATAGGAGTTTTCATTTTATTTTTTTAAATTCTCATAGATAGAAATTTTATAACTTTGGAAAAAAACAGAAGTAGAGATAAACAAAAATCTTTGTGTTAATTCATCTAATGTGATGTAGGAAAGCCTCCATAAAATATATGACTTTCGTACAAATTAAGTAATTTTACTATTTTAGTTCAGGATGTCATCATTTTGAAATTCCTATCAGGAAAGATTCGTCGTATTACTTAATTTTTTAGAAATGCCATTATTGTGGCTTTTTAATGAGATTATTTTTATAATTATATTAATATCAAAATTAAAAACTTTTCATTTTGACATGCTTGAATATGACGGTGATTCGCTAATACTAAATTTCAGGATATTTCAAAAATGGTGCTCCTTCATTTTGACAAAATTTTGATGAGTTCACGTGGAATAAGCCATATTCACTGAGAGTTACTTTTGGTGTCTTCCTCTACTTCCCTGTTACAAGTAAATCATTCCTCCCCATCACTGCTCACTATCCTTGCAGCTGGTGACAATCAACCATTTGTCTCTTGGTCTTGGCTTAATATCCGCTACGGTTTTTCTTTTCATCATTTTTAGGAATTAATTTTGCCATACATCCTCAGCATGTATTCTGCTACATTCACCTCCAGTTCGAGGAAAAGTGAACACGTAAATCTATCTGCTCCGCTTTTTATTTCAGATGCATTTTATAGTTTCCCAATCCGACCGTGTCTACTGCTTAGCTCATACATTTAAAACTGGAGTCTACAGGGTCTGTCCCAAAAATAAGTAGAATAATTTTTACAGCCAACGCAGACGGCTGAAGAGCAGCGATTTATGCCGGGAAAGGTGGTAGGAGACCTTGGGAAAGCAACGCTGCCCGCGTTAGTTGTCTGCAGGCCGTTATATGGTGGAGATTGCTGCTAGAATGGAGCTCTGTTTGAGGATCGCTTCAAGAATTCACGATGTAACGACACCTGATAAAAGTTTGTGCTAAGCTCGAAAAATCGGGTTTGGAGACCTTTACCTTGGTTAAGAATGCTTATGAAGATAAATAAATGCCCCAAATAGTGGTTTTCCGTTGCCATAAGATGTTCCGAGAGGACAGAGAGGATGCTGACAACGAGGGACGCCCTGGACGTCCATCAATGGCACAATGCGACGGAAATGAACAAATAGTGAAAGATATACTCAATTTCGATTGACGCTCAAGTTTTAGAATGCCAGCAGAAGAATGTAATATTCTAAAAATCACAGAGCAACGCATTCTTTTTATTTCCCAGGAATAAAATGGAGCTAGAACGGTAACCATTTTGGAACGCTGGATAACATCCGAGGGGCCGTGACGAGGTGACTGAACGAGGTTCTGGTCGACGCCTTCCAGGAACCGTAGCACGAATGACAAATGGACTGGCACCGGTGCGTCGATGCACAAAGGTACTTTGAATAATTTCGGTAATGTGTACTTCCATCTACAATAAATTTTCACCAAATAAATTCTAATTCTTCTTGCGAAGGATCCTGTATATTTAAGATCCTGTCAACGGAAAATCGCAATTGTACTGTAGTGTCAATCTTTGTCAAGTCTAGTCGGTTGAATTGTAATTTCTCAATGTCGCGCACTTAGCCCTCATCGGTCCTTAAGCACTTAAAAAGCACGTTTTACGAACAATTTTCTAAATGAGAAATTCTGCCTTTTTGCTTGCACATGGCATATTCTCCCATTGTGCTGTAAGCAATAGCGGCATTTTATTGATGATGGAGTTAGCGCTTTTAACGGAGCGATCTATCGCGGGGAAAATTAGGTTGATATGGTTAGTGAAAATCTCAAGCGGATCTCAATATTCTTATCGTCTTCTAAGGAAAGAAGGTTAAAAATTCATTCTGGATCTAATGTTTTGTTTTCAACTTTCGAAGAGTACGTGACGAACCATGCAAAATGTAGCAAAATTGAATTCTTAATAATCGGAAAGATCATCAGAAACAGTGAATAATAATAGTTTCATTCGTTATCATCTAAGAGAAATATACATTTACTGCTCTAAAGAACGCCATGTTTTTAAATACTCTGCCAATAAAATTTCCATACTTGTTCTTATTTCTCCACAATAGCATATCATACCATACAAAATGGTAGCTATTAACCTTAATGGTTTAAAATGTTTCATAATTTGGAATTCGAGAAAAATTGGTATTAATGACGAAAAATGAGTTTTTATTCCCTCAGTTCGTTTGTACTTTTGTTTTTATTCCCTCAGTGTTATATACAATCACCAAATTGTGAATATCCGCCATTTTATATCTCTATTTTAATATATCATTTTAATTATATTCGCCAAATCGGCTCATGGCTACTCTAATTTCACAATATAGAAAACACTAAAAATATAGTTATTTTCATTTAGCGTCAACAAATCATGGGAGTTGGCAAAACAGTGGGTAGAGCTTTGATTTAATGACCGGAATTGATTTCGACTGACACCTTTGAGCCCCCTCCGCTGCACCCAAGTTGTGTGATTCTTCGAGTACCAAATCTTCCTGATAAACGTTATGCGGCACGAGGAACTGCCCCCCCCCCCCAGCCCTGATGAGTGAATTTCACGCACTGTTGAGTTTAGTACTGGATGAACTCTACCAATACCTATCAAAGCTACCTTCAGGTTGCCAGCTGTGGTTGGCTTCTATCGATTCATCAAAAGCATTGCCTGCGTCATCCTCACACCAAAAACCCTTTCGGTCCTCGTGAATTTCTCGTGAAATTTGCAGCTTTAAGAGATCGTGCGTAGGAATATCATCATTATTAACCTTTAAAGTAGTTGCTTTCACATAATTTGTTCACTATTTTCAGTAGACAACTTTTTGAGAGCGATATTTACGTATGTTAACCGGAAAACCCACGATTTCATGGCATTAATATGCAGCGGATATTCCCTACCCAAGACAAAGTAGAGTGAAGCCTACTTTGTCTTGGGTAGAGAATAAGTTACGTTATTGTCACCCTGGGAAAAAGCGTAAATGCAACTGATTTATGGCCAAGTCCGAAGTTATGGGCAATTGAGCCACGACTTAATACTGAAAGTATTTCTGAAAAAAATTTCAAAAAAGAATATTGCAAGAGTTCGCCTCCCACAAAGTAGGTATCTCGCCGTGTGGTTAATATATCTTGAGATTAAATTGATATTTTCTTGGATTAAATTCGAAATTCCTCCTTTTCCATCCACTTGAGCATTTGAATTGATCTGAAAAAGGGATAAAAGTCTAAGATTAGGGCAAAAAGGGAAAAATGTAAGGATTGGATGAATGGTCCCATCCATGAAGATTTGTCAAAGACAAATACTAAGAAAGAGCAATAAATAGTATAGGGCGTAACTTTTTGGAATTGTTCCATAATGAATAATGGCAAAGCAAATCTTTGTCACTGCACAAGAAAATAACCTTAATTACTGAAGGCCTGAAGATGCTGAACCGCAGTGAAAACTTGGTCGCAATAAAGCTTATTTTCATGTGGATTTACAGAGTTTTGTTTTGACATTATTCACTAAGAAAGAGAACTAGGATTTCAAAGAGTCATTGTGGTTCAAATGAAACTCAACCGAGAATGATTTCCATTGTAGATGCTTTCCCCACTAATATTTGAACTGTGAAGTACTTCACGTGCCATGAAATCCAGCTCACACCGATTCCCAGCGTTTAGAATAGCAACGACGCTGTAGATTTTCGATAATACGATATAAGCGACATGATTTTTTATGCGGGGCAACGAACGCAGCCAGCTTGCCAACCTTTTGCTTCACCGATAAGGCCCGTTCCTCACGGTTCCATCCGGGTTATTTTCTTCCCCCATCCCCTCCACCTTTAATTCACTCTCTCACCGCTCCTTTAATTGTCGAAATCCCTACGTATTCGAAGGTCCACACCTTATACAGTACGCCCCCGTCTCCATTCCCAACCATTACCTTTCGCTCGTAAACAACACCGCGGGAGAGTGAGTGGATGCACTATTGCCCCACTTCCCTACCCAAAAAAAATAAAAACTAATTGTGTAATAACTATAAATCAACACAACCAATAATGGTGCTATCTAGCGAACGTTCGCTCGCCGTTTCATCAAAAATTAAGTTCCGATTTTTTTTCGCTCGACCAGAGAAATTTTGGACGAGAATGTGGGGCATGAATTTGTATTTCGCACATGGTAATTCGTGGTAATATTGAAAGCACACGGTAATCTGCGGGGATCGTGGATGAGTTATCAGTGAGGGAGTGCTTCTTCTCGATCATATGGGATGGAGGGCTCACTCCTTATGTGTTAATAACCATTTAAAATTCCCCATCGTCTAAGTTTATGCCGTACCCTAAAGTCTGACAAACGGACGCCCTGGACAATCAAGGGAGCATCAGATTTTGGCTCTCTACCTGATTATAGTAGAGAGTAGCCTCTCCGATTTCAACTCACCGGCGCAGTGTGGGCAATGACCAGAAGAGTAAATACTAGGCCGGTAAGTCCTGCCACCTTAGTTCCTTCCAAGTTAAGTGCCATTCGGTTCATTCGACTCCATTCAAAATATTTCAAAATTTCATAGATTTCGTGCTGCAGTTGGCAAAGCTCGGTCTTGAGGAACGGGTAGGACCGATAAAAAAAATTTATCTCGTTTTCATAATCCACCTCCATGGATTGCCTCAGAGACCCGGGAACGTATTGAAATATTAAACGAAGCCCTTTAGTAATTGCAACGAGAACAGTTGGAATGACTAATGCACGAGGATTTAAGATGGGACCGGTGATTATTCCGAAACGAAGTGGTGAAAAATTATGATAGGAATTTAATTCTTCTTAAATAATTATGATTTTGTCTCGACCTTTCGCCATCTCATCTCATGAAAGGTGATTTCTCTTCTTTGGTGACTCCTACGCATTATTCCGAGCATTAATGAAACCCATGATGAAGTGGCGGGCGCTTTTTAATTTAAAAATAACGTTCACCTATTAATGAGATGGTAAAAAAGTTAATTGTATAACAAGTAAACGTTTATAAGGACAAATTGATTAAATGTTACCACATAGTAAAAGATTTTACTTATTTTCTTTCAAATTCTTAAGTAATATTCCGATAATTTTGGTATGCCATACGAAAATAAATGGTTGCAAAAGAGACAGGATTATAGAGATCTCAAAGTATTTCAGTGTAGAAGACGGACGGGCTCCAAGTGATTAAAATTGATCGATTAATGACACACGATGACCTTTTCATATAATTCTAGTTAATATGTCTATTGACGAATCGCCTGAGGCACTGATCCGCGGGCTGAGGCCTAATCCGCGCTGTTTCTGCAATAATTTCAGGTAGAGATTAAGCTGAAAGTATTACTGCTGAGTATATTCAGGCATGCAATAGGTCCCATGAATATCTCGCACCCTGAACAATTATCAAAATAAGAACTGCAATTGTTTAAAATCTGAGTCAGGATAAGCGCCGAACCCAAACAAAACTGTATACACGGTTGTAGATATAAACGCTATCGGTTTAAGCTCCTTGCCACTTATAGTGCCAAAATAGGAGTCTTGGTAAGTTTCATGGTGCAAAAATTTTATTTTTTAACAAATGATTCAGCAAAATTGTTTGATTTTTTGAGATCATGCATTTGCAAATTTTTGCGATTTTTGAGATCGTGCAATCATAATTATTTACATGGCATTCCGATAACCATAACAACTAAAACACATCTTGTCACGAAACTGGGTTACAAAATGTATTTTAGTTAATTGTTCTCAAATTCTTAGTGATATCCAGGAGAAAATTTTATTACAATACTGCATGATGATTTCCTCTCCGTACTTTATGAAAATAGTGGTGTTTAGGAACATTAACTACATTTTGCGATAAACTCTAATTCTGCTTGTACAAAGTAATGTGTAGCTTTTATTTCTACTTAAAGTATCCTATTTACATATCTGTATATTAATTTTTAAGTATGGGTTCTTCGACTCACAGAATCGCGGGTATCAATTAGGCTTTAGACGGACTTTTAGTGTTCCATTTAAATAATAGTAAGAAATGCCGAAGTCTATGTGGCTAGCGTTTTAGATGACGCAGTGAATTTGATTCTGATCAGTGACCAATAAAACCATAAACACAATAATTAACCCGAAGGTCGGTTTGGTAGGTAATGGTAGAGTTCACCCAGTACTAAGCCCTATAGGGCGTGGGAAATTCACACATCAGGGTAGGGGGGCCAGTTCCTTTCCCCGTGCCGGTTATGGTTTCCCAGGAAGATCTGGTACCCGAAAAATCACATAGCTTGGGTAGAGCTGCCGATGCCCTGAGACTTGCCTGGGAATCGAACCCGGGACCCTCCGGTCAGTAGTACAATGCTCTACCCCCGGACTACCGCGACAATGGTCAATTAGATTATTTATAAGTGATGTCCGCTAATTATTACGTCTTTTATTATTCTTTGGTAATCGACTTAGAGCTCGTTATGGATGTGAAGCCGAGGAACAGCGTCCTCATCTTTCTCGTTGCCCCGAATTAATGTCTTTGTAATCTTTAAGTTTTATGACCTGGCCTGCGCAGTACCGTCTTCCCATGAAATATACTTCAGTATGATGAAACATCGACCGATATATTTCGTTGGCTTCAAGTCTTTGGGCACTTTCACAGGGATAAGCGGGCGCAATTAAATGTTCTTTCTTTGGATTCCTCTTCACTTTCTTGCATGCCATGGAAAGTAATGAGCAGAAAATGTCGGGCCATAAATAACATTAGGTAATTGCGCGCCTTTTGATTTGCGAGAATGGATGAATGAAATAGGTCAAAATAAAAGCGGTGCTTACGCGGAGGATTTCAAAAACTGGATCTACTCCGAAGCGACCCCGAAGTCGTGCTTTTTCATTTCGGTATTACAGGCGCATTGAAAGTTGACGCCCAGGCTTTCCTTTTTTTTATTTGACTTCTGAATGATGAAATTCAAGGTCATTAGCTTATAAGGTGGGCGAATACATAACAAATGTCACTGCTGAGTGATGAAAAATAATTTCATTCACGTAAATTCTGTAGGGTTTGTATTCTGCTACGTTTTTCGTCAGGTAGGAATAGAGTTCATAATAAATCAAACCTGTGACCATTAATTCCCTCGCTAGTTTCTCTAATTATTTAATTTTTTATTTCTTTATCGACCGGAGAGCCAATTTTTTTTACCCAAGAAAGATCGAATTATCATTGCAAGCATGTGGCTGAAGTAAAGCTTTTCAACCCCATTTCTAGCGATATCAATACGAAATACACGACCGAAATACAGCTTTAATTCAATTTTCTTACTGTTTCGTAGCTAAGAGATTTTCATGGTTGTAACTTTGTTATTCCTAGAGCCCCCGAATGTTTTTACTCGAGCACATGCGGAATTATTTTCATACCCTACGCCCAACCTATTCTCATGTAATTAATATCAAGAAGAAGTTGGTATCTCCCCACACAGCATTCCCGCACACGCAATATTCCGCATTCAGTTCATACTTCGTCAGACATGCATCTGGTTTTTCGTCCCACGTTTGCATCTGCTAATAGTACCCCTATTCAAAATCTTCGGATTTGGAGACCCAAGCTGACGCAAAAAAAATTACTCAAACTCCTTAAAATGATGTTGAAACGATGTAAAGAAACAAAACTGGCACTGATAGGCAGCGTTTTTTAATGGTGATTTAAAATACTATAAGGTAGCTCGTACTAACAACGCTAAGAAAATTCATTTTACTTGGGTAATGAGAGTTCGATACAATTCACTTAGTTGGTATGTCCAAACTATTGCTGATAGAGGATGTTCCGTAGAGTTTCCAACCGAAATTTTCCAGGTTCCATTTGCTAATTTATTATCATACATCGACTAACACCAAGACTGTAAATATCTTTTTCTCTAGTAAGGTAGTCTAAGTAATTTAACAAATTGAGTCTCCTATGCTTTGAGGCCGAGCTGCCGAGACACAAAAAACAGATTTTTAGATGTTTTTTTTAGTTTGTAAGGATAATTTCTTCCCCTTCCGGGACAGTTCCAAGGCATTCCACGCACCTTTAAGAGTAAAATGACGAGTAATGAGGTTATTATCATTTCTAGAACTAAATCTCATGCGAGATATACAAGTCATTTTATTAATTTGAACATAATTTCTCAAGTATCATCGCAATAGTTTGCACCAATATATTTTCTAAATCTTCTGATAAATGCAATTATATTACGACGAAATTCACTTAAGATAATGTTACTCAATTGTGCAAGCGAAACGAACTGATTCGTAACTGTCCATAAATTATATTCCTCGAATATCTCAACTTTATTTAGATAATACTGGTTCAAATTCTACGGAAAAACTCTTCTTTGCAAATGCGATTCGATTCGAGGCTTTCATAGTTGTACAGTTTAAGGTAGTAGCCAATTTATAATATAGAAGTCAATTGGAGAGAAGTTAGGTGATTCTTTGGCCAAGCAATCGTGACGTGTCCCCTATATTTCATAAGACTTTTGCTGATTGATCCTAAGTGATGCCATCACAATATGCTCATCTCGCATTACGCGTCAATTGCATGCAGAGCACTTCTCATGCTCATAAACCGCTACTTGCATCGCCAACCTGCTAGGTTTTTTGCGTAGGATTTTTGTTATGCAAATATTTATGTGCTTGTGCACATAAATATACTTCAGGTGTAATGCAATTTCATAAATTTTAAAGCCTCCCACTTCTGCTTTCCATTCTTTTAAAATTTATGCACCAGGGAAATTAGTTTTTTTTGCCCTCGCCACACATTCGCTTCCTCGTCTGACGGGGTAAGGGAATTCCCAACTCTCTCTCTCCCCCCCTGATCCCCGTGTCTTTGGTTTGCCGAATATGAATTTAATCTCCAGTCTTACAGTTGCGGAAAGTAATAACGCAAAAAATAAAGTTGACGCGCCAAGCACAAATTCATAAGGCCGTGTTCTTCGCCACGGAATCGTTTATAAGTCTAAGCAGACAAATATGTAAACAGTTCCAAACCTTTTATTTTCTTGAAAGCCGTAAGTTGGATCAGTTATATAAATTCAATAAATTATAGTGTGAATTAGACGAATCCATCCTCAGATTTTCCCTGTACTCGAAGTTTTGATTAAAGTGGAGAAATTAAGAAGTGATCTCGAAATATAACAAACCTTAGAAAATATCACAGAAACTATTAAAAAAAGATTGAATTTTTTTGTAATTTCATACTGAATGGATGATAATAGGTACACAAAATGAGTCTACAAGCGTCTTTGGGAAAAAAAGACAACAAACTGGGTCGCGGAAGTAAATAAAGACAGAACTAAACAACTAATGAAAAGAAGAGGTAATACGAGATATAAAAAGAGAATTATAAAACAAGTGTCACAAATGGGGGAGTTTTTCAAGATAGGAGAGATAGAAATAAGCAAAGAGGATGATTCCAAGATAACAGAGAAAAGTAGGCTCAAAGTGGTCTGAAGAAAGAAAAAAGAATTATAGCGACTAGATGAAAGCATATTCGAGGTAAATAAGAAAAGCAAAGAAGGAATTGAAATCAGCATGTGGTTCCTGGATGAGCCTATCGAAGAAAAGAATGAGGAATGACCATTTTATGATAGAAATAGTAATTCATGTACCCTTAAGGTCATTGTAATTTTTGCGAAAAAATCTCCTTGGATAGTTTAAAGTTGACATTTGTCATCCCATTACAGAATCAAATATAAGTTTAAAACCGACAGATTTAAGATTCCAAAGAAACTGCGGGAGATGGCGCAACAGTAACTTTTAACGGAGTCATTCTCCCGCAGTTTCTTTGGAATTTGTCAAAGGGAAAACACCATAAGTGTTTAAAGTGGCTTTAACCTCGTGGACAGTGGCGCCTCGCGCACGACTACGAATGCATGTGACATTGTATGTACGGTATTTCGTCATAACATCTAGTTCCTTTAAAAGCCCCAAAAATTTCAGAGTTTAAGAGGACGCCTCGGTAGCTTAAGTGGCTAAAGCACTCGACCGGATATTGAGGGATCTGGGTTCGAGTCCCAGTCAAGGCGAATGATTTTAACGCTCTGAAATTGTTGCATTGAGATTTAAGATGTTTTTCCCACGAGCAATAAGGGTTGAGTATAACTCAAAACGATAGCAATAGGCAAAACGAACGCAAATCGTATGGTTTCATCATTTCATCTAACCTTAGTTTATCGTTCCTCTATAAACCATAAAGAATAATTTAACTTTAATGTTGTATGGTATTGAATCACCAAGTGGCTTGCAAGGTACCATGAAGGTCCCCCTGCCACACACCTTTTTGGTGGCTCGCAGGGTATTGATGTAGATGTAGATGAAAATAAATTTAGAAATTAAAAATGAAAATGATGACGTGGCTGAAATCTTAGATATATATCAAGAGTATTTTTATGCGTAATCCTGCAAGAAAGCTTGACAAAAATTCAATTGGCATTACTTCAAAAAGAGCTGGTCTACAGTTGGAAGTAGGGTGACTAATTAGGACAATAATACATACCCTAGTCCAAAAAAGGTAAGTAAAATATAAACGACCGTGACAGGACTCGAACCTGCAATCTTCGGATCCGAAGTCCGACGCCTTATCCATTAGGCCACACGGTCTTGCCTAACATGTCGCCTATAGGTAATAAAAGGATAGTGCATTGGTATTTGCCTATATTTAATTAGCACAGTTAACCGTTGATTATCACCAGGGAAAGAAACACGTACCTTTACTGTATACTACAGACTCAGCTGCAAGTCGAAATTCTTATACTCAGTTCGACTCCATTGTGCGCCAAGTACTGGAGTTGATCCGTATTTTTTCTTCCACGTGGAGGTTATTAGTAGCCCTTTCGTGATATATATATATATATATATATATATATATATATGTAAGCTGTTAGCATGCTTCAATGGCATGATACAAATTCAACCCGCATAATGCCAGTTGAAACAGTCACCGATATGAAAAGTATCCGCGACAAGAGAGAAATGTATTTTCCAAGCTAAATGGCAACCTCCTACGGTAACTTGTGAAATGTTTCGATGGGGGAATATCCCAGAGACGGCAACACAGAATTTGGACAAAATGCGATCATGCCGTCACCCCAACCTCTACGGATTTTTGTCAATAACATTATTCCTGATGTTCGAGTTTTTTTGTGTATGCCTTGGAATTTGTTATCAATCTCTTCCATTAGTATTCAGCCATTCGTCCGCTGCTGTTTTCGTTAAATGCTAAGCATTTTTAAAAGTGCCTTTACAGAGTTACAAGTATGATATTTAATTCTGCGAAAAATGTCCTCACGTTATTGAATTTATTTTGATTAATACTTCGTAGAATGAAAATGGTTTCGTGATAATCATTACTCAACGCTGGTGCTGACACATTCTCAGCGTTGTTGAGACGGCTGAGCATTGACGATTACTTTTTAGTCCAGGAAAAATATTTCAACCCCAATTCTGCACGTGAGGGTGTAGGTCTCCTAATATGAAATGGTTTCCGCAAGGCTGGATTGACTGGGAACATTTATATATGGTCTTCGTCAATCATGTAAGTAGTCACCAATCACAGTTCAATGCAATCATCTAAATTCAATTAACCATGACAGTGAATTTTTAGTTACCTCCGCCATAAATCTTGGGTGCCTACTTCTTTATCAATAGCTATGCATTTTAAAAATGAATACTAATTAAATGTAAGTATCAAATCTACTATAATAAAATTTAAAGAATGATTACATCAGAATTTTTAAAATTATTATTCTTTTTTCCAGGAGCCAAACAAATGTTGCAACTTAGCTCAAATCACCAAAGTAAATTCTAAAAGAAATTTCTAAAGATGATACTTATGAAGTCCTTAAAAAAAAGTAAAAGTAAATGAATTGGTTATCGCCATTTGGGCTTTTATAATTCTTTGGTAGTTTGCTAAATTCTAGCTCGCTCATTATTGACTGAAGATATTTAGTCTTGCCATTATCTAAGAATTTGCTGAATAAAGGCATTTTTATGTACCTAACCGAGTTGGTATTATTAAAACTATACTTGTTTTGCTCAGTGTCCTTTACAGCGATATATTTAGATGTAACAGCAATTTCCCGCTTATAATTTTAACGCTAATTTTATCCCTATCAAACTATCTCAATCATGACAGTCGACAGGAAGTTGAATTATAGGGTCATTACCCAATGCTTTCGAGGGATGTACGCTTTCACGCTGGTTTTTATGACCCTTCTGCGCCGTTACATTTTTCGTAACTTGCTCAACGTCAAATTCACTTGCTTCTCGAGGAACCATTCGGGTTCACTCTCACATTGCACTCTCCTCTCATCAAAAAGCTTCAGTTATTCTCCGCTTTGACCTCAAACTCATCCGGCCGAAATCGGCCGGACGATCGCGAATTTTCGTTCACTCCGCATTTCTCATAAAACGCACAGCAAAGTAGATTTCCATAGTAGGCCAAGCTTCGCTTGTACCAGGAAAATAGCCTCCTTTTATTTACGCAGCTTACTAATCTCGACGTTAAATAAAAACTGTGTGTTACGATATTTGTTATTTTTCTACTACGTGCAAAGACTGAGTAATTTTAAGATTTAAGATTTTATTGTAAGATTTAAGCAACTCGTGTTCGTAACTGAACGCTCTCCCCATTAAATCATATGCGGACATCTATTTCTGGAAACTTTTATGGATAGAATACGAGTCCGTTCTGCAAAAGACATATTCCAGTAGTTGAAAATACAAATTAAAACGGGGAAAATGACGGAACAAGAATAATCACACTTATGGGGAAAATTTATCATGATTAATTTCCATTCTAGTAGGACGTCAGACATTTGAGAGACTCATAGATTTTTATATAAACTACACATTTATCCTGTAATCGTAATCAATAGTTCACTCGAATAGGAGTGATTGTTACACCAAAATTTTAGATAACAATGGTTTTCAGTAATCATTTTAATATTGAAATCTTATGATTCGCATCCGTACACGTTCTTCATCAAAATAACTTAATAAAGACAAACTTGTTGAATGCACCATATTTTCCCAGCAGAATTAATTAAATGTAATTTCATTTAAATTTAAATTATATTCTCTGAGACAGCGAATAATTTTCCGGCTTAAATTGAGAATATGTACATGAGGCGAGCAACACAAAATAATACTCAAAGAACTGTCTACTGAACTGTACTGACCGCAAAATGCATGCCATGCTATCGGTCTTTGTAATGTAGCAATTTTTTCACTTTATGTAGCATTTTGAAATTATGGGCTTTAGTTCTGTTATTTCTAGAAATTTCCTCAGCGGCTCGACTCTTGCTGAACCTGAAGACCACGAATTACTCATGCCTCAGTGTTTTCGAAGTGAAGACGGGACGGACTAGCTTTAACCTATGAGCCGGTAATGCCCCAATCACGTTTGGTGTTTTACAGTTCCGGTGCCATCGCATCAAGGGCACGGTGTGCATTTCGAGCCGTAAACCCGAGAGAGGGGAAAAGCGTTTCAATCGGTCGAATAGGAGCAAAATAACCCGTCGTGCTGGTACTATCCAAGGCAGCGTATCCATCGGATGCATTCACGGCCAGGGTCGCTGAGCGTCGTTGTTCCGAGACGATTTTTTTTTACAAGAACCGTAATCAAAGCAAGAACGAATCTCGAGAAGTGATTCGGATCACGATCATAGAAACAGCTGGGTTGTAACTTCACTATGGCGGTAACAGACACGATCATTTAGAATCAATCAATTTTAAAAAGTAGGTCAACCTCGTTTGAATATACATATGATGATTCTCAATCACGAAACAATTCGTTTTTTTAAGAAATCGAACCATATCCTCCGTTCTTCCATTAATTTCTCCCACACCCAACTTCAGAATAAAATTTATAATGATCACGCCCAGCGACTAACCGCAACGGCTCAATGCAGAAAGAACGTGCTTCGATTATACTTCAATAAGAAACACGACTTTCAGGATAGCTCTTTGCTCTTCTAACATAGTTTTCTCAATTTACCGTTATGAGTATTTTCACTCTTGTGAAATCAATTTCCTATTGTTACTCATAGTAATTTATTGACCAAAGAGGAGCCTGAAAAATATTGTCCAATTTAAATTAGATTGAAACTACAATGGATCGAATATTCCGAGGATCATTTATCCCTGCGTCACAAATTTGCATTTAATTTGACGCTCAGTTCCCTGGCAAATTAATAGTGCATGCGAACTTTAGGTCCCGAATTTGCCACTTGTAAACGATTGATTTATGTAACTTCCCTGTATTCAATGCAACAATTTCGGAGTGTAAAAATTATTCGCCTTGACTGGGATTATTAAAAAATTTCAGAGTTTAAGATGACGCCTCGATAGCTTAACTGGGTAAATCACTTATATTAGCAAGGTGAAAGATTTTTAAACTTTGAAATTGTTGTATTGAAATGCATATTAGCGGATGACTCCGTTGAAAGTTATTTTTGCGACATCTCCCGCAGTTTCTTAGAATTTAACTTAGGAAAAATAATATTATCTTTGCTCTCTACAGAATAAACTTTATTCGTCGACTAGTTTCGTTTACACTGTAAAATCATCAGGACTAGTGGTACAATAGACATTTTTCTGAGTTTTATAACTCAGAAAAATGTCTATTGTACCACTAGTCCTGATGATGTTACAGTGTAAACGAAACTAGTCGACGAATAAAGTTTATTCTGTAGAGAGCAAAGATAATATTATTTTTCCTAAGTTAAAAATGGAATTCTACAAAGTTAAGGCCTCAACCATTCAGTGCATCACTTCTTAGAATTTCTATGTCTTCATTACACACAGACCGTGTCCTTTGATTTGGCCAGAAACGCCTACTTTTTCTTGCAGTCTTTTTACAAATCCGACAGGATCTCCTCTTACGTCAATCGCATTCTTCCCCATCTGTGGAAATTTTGTGAAGCTTAAACTAAATTTATGACGAGACAACCCTCGGTCGACTCTGAAACTATTCCACGGTCTAAAACGCAGAATGCAAAATCTTATATCGACAAAAAGCATTCACCAATAACGGTCTCATATATTTATGTAATATCCTGTAAAACATGAGATGGAAAATTATTTATTTTTATAATTTAAAATGAAAAAACATGCTGCAGGTAAAACTAATTATGTAAATGAATCCAATCAATTATTTGGTACTTTGACAGCAGTGATTCCATTAAATGTAACACGTGAAATTTAAAAAATAACCAAATGACGAATGTGTGCTGTGGGAGTAAATTAAGAGGTATGATCCAAGATAGGTAATCTAATCTCGAATTGATTAAAGGGTCGTTTTACGTAGAGTAGAGGATCAATATACCCATTAATCACCATAAACGAAATCGAACTTTGTTTAGACAGGTGAGGGTAGACCTCACTTCGAAATGTTTCATGTTTCAAGCCTTCAATGCATACAAAATAGCTTTTAATGAATAAATATAAATATTAATTATAATTTATTTATTATTATTTGCCATGAACATTCGACATTATTCTTTATTTATTTATTAACAATGCTCATCTACAGAAACACACTTAAACAAACATGCCTAACACGTGATAATGGAAGTGTTAGACAAAAGTTTTACATTTTTCGATTTCAATAAATATTATTCGTGAGCAGTAGTTGGTTTTTTGTGATTGCGAATCATGCAATAGAAGAGTAAGTATTTGAACCTATCTTTGACGGTGTCCGTCTTTCTTATTTTCAGGGTGGGTGACCAATTTCTTTCGCTGTGACACAATTCTAGTGACCAGAAATGAGCACATACGACATTCGAACCTGAGGCCCTCCAGTTAGTAGCTCAACGTTCTAGGGGACCAACACTATGCTAAAATATCGTATCAGATCAATGTAAAGAGAGGCAGTGAATACAAAAGAGAGGAAAATGTAGGAAGAACAGTGGGTTCATGCCACTGGATAATCTACGTATTGCATGGAAAGTAAGCGTACAGCGCATACGTGTATCAGATAGCAAGTAATCCAACCGCGGTTCACAATACGGAAGATGAGAGGCGACGCAATCCATCTCAAGGGCTTCACCGACTACACCTGCAATCGGAATTCAATCGTAATCCTCGTGACCTTTCTGCTCGCTCCGCAAGATTCTCTGAAAGATTTATGGTCCCAAGGTGGTCTTCGATCATTCAAAATACAATAGTTTTCCACCTCACGACAATGAGGGGTGAATGTCAGCCAATTCAGTTTATTGAATTCGCTCGACGGCATAGATTCTCTGTCATCAGACACAACCGCAAATCCCCGACGGAAAAAAAATGTCCTCACGCAAAATTGACGCCCCATTCTCGGAATTTCTCGTTGCAGAATCCTTTAACTCGTAATGAACCCGGATGTCACAAGCGGCTGTTTTGCATTATTTCGAGTCCCTTAGGAAACAGTGTGGGTTATATAATCAGTGAAGGGAAGGGCTGGACAACCGAGGTTATTCGCGTGTTTTACAGGGCCCCTGCGTGAGTAGATTGAAGGGACGAGATTTGTGGAGAGAATTACAGAGCTGGCGCGAACATATTTTCAATGGAAATTTTGACACTGAATTATAAGACGGCATCCTCGGCAATGCTTTTTATTCATTTGAGAAGATTGTTCTCCCTTACTTTATCGTGTTTTGAGAGTTTTAAGAGTAAATTGTACGCAAAGAAAGAAAGAACGCCGATAATGATGTACTGATAACTGTTTCTGATAAAATAATAAAAAGTAATTACATTTTTGATGAATATATAGTGCAAATAATATGCATTTTAATTAATATAAGTTATGGAGGGTCTTCCACAATCATACCATGGCAGAAAATATAATATGATATTCAGTAGCAGTGAAGGCTGTAAAATATACAAATCACTTTCGATGTTTCTTATCCTTACGTGTTCATATAAATTCTGATCATTTGGTTTACAATATTCTCCCAGTCGGCTCTATTTCATTATTTTTAAATCTGTATAATCGTCACAGTTAGTACCTTCTATTATCTGTTTTATGCACCTTAAGTGGGGGCTTCCACGAAATCTCTTTCTCTCCGACTTTCCTTCCAAAATTGTCTTGATTTGCTCTCGTGGGATAGAATGTGCTATTATGTTTTTTAACACTCCTCCAATTTTTTTTACTTTCCCCTTCCATCTAATGAATTTTCTCACCTATTGTATGCATGAATGTTATATACTGTAGTCTTTCCAGCTGATCTTGAGCATTCTCCAATGACATCACTGTTCAAAAACTTCAAATTCCTCGTCTTCTCCGTCCCTTTCGTCCAGATTTTACTCCTACAGAGGACAGCACAACACGTATATGTTTTTGACGTACCTCTTTTTTGTCCAGCATCTAATTCTGCTTGTAATAAGAGACGATTATTGTTGCTATGTTATTCTTTTAATGGTTGCCCCATATAAAATTATTTTATTGTTTACTTGAAACATTTCAAATTCACTCACCCCTGGGGTGTGTGGCAGGGGGTGAAAACACGCCAGAATAATTTTACCCGAACATGGCCTTACCGCGGTCGGATAATGTTATTCTGATCCCTTACTGTACGTGGAAAAAATGAAATCTTAAATCTATCTGTTCTACACTTGATCTCTCTAATTTTATTGAAATGATCTCTCTTACCGTAGTACGATGGGGGTAATAATACATTTTCAACATCAGTGCTAAAAAGACGTCCTTCCAATTTATGTAAGAGATTTAATCTGTAATTTAACCTGCGCTCCGTGAGTGATTCCCAGCCTAGCTGCTCTAATATTTTGAATACGCTGCTAAGTTTATCATAACAACGTTTTGAAAATCTAGCTCCTCTGTACTGCAGGCGAGCTAATTTTGCAATTAATCCAACTTCGTGAGGATCCCAAATACTTGCAGCATATTCTAAATGAGGTCTAACCAGCGAAAGATAACATTTCTCTTTGTCTTTCTCATCACATTTACCAAGTACTCTTCTCATAAATCCTAATTTTTTGTTAGTTTGTCCTCATATTCCCCGTATGTGTTTCACCCAGGAGTGAGGGTAACGCCTAGGTATTTAATTGAGTCTACACATTCCATTTCGGTTTTCCCAATACAGTAGGCGTTCGGGAGGGAATTGCTCTTTTTCCAAAAATTCATCACTACACACTTTTTTAAGTTTAATTCTAATTGCCAAGTGTCGCACCAGTGTTGTATAGCATTAAGGTCATTTTATGAAGCTGCTTTGTCCTCGGCATTACGGACATCACGGCAAACCACTGCATCGTTGACAAAAAACGTATCTTACCAGTGACTACGGAGTCAATTTCGTTAACGGAATGTAGGAATAAAAGAGGTCCGATAACACTTCCCTGGGAAACACCTGAAGTAACTTCTACTACATTTGAGCTAACTCCATCTATCACTACTCTTTGAACCCGGCCATTCAAAAAGTCTTTAATCCAGGCCGGAATATTTTTATCTATGCCATATGCTTCTAGCTTTGCGAGTAGTTTACTATGAGGTACTTTGTCGAAGGCTTTCTTAAAATCTAGAAAAATCGCGTCCATTGGAACATTGCTCTCTCCCGAAGTAAGAATATCATAAGCCAAAAGCGCAAGTTGAGTCTCGCAGGGTCTACATTTTCGGAAACCGTTCTGATTTTGCATGCATACCTGTAACTCCTGATAATCGAGGTGTCTCACGATAGAACTAGAACCTATATGTTTCACAACCTTGCGCAAAATGGATGTGAGGGAAGTAGGTCTCTAATTGTTCGGTTCCTCCCTGCCTACTTTTCAAAAAATATGTGTAACTTTAGCCGTTTTCCAATCTCTGGGAACCTTTTGATCTACTAGCGACTTCTTAAATATGATTTCTAGATACGGTGCAATTTCCGACGCTAGTTCCTTATGTATACGAGCGGTTGTTTGATTTGATTGGTGACCGGAGGATTTATTAGGCTTAATATTTTTCAGCAAATGTTCTATTTCATTATATGAGATTTCAACTTTGGGCATCGATTTTTTAGCACGATTTGGTAAGCTATTGGAGGCATTCGGTGAGACATTGGTGAAAACGCTTTGATAGAAGGAATTTAATAAGTTAACCTTTTCCAAACTGCTGGTTATTCTTTCGCCTTCATCATTTTTGAGTGAATGATAGTTTTAATAAAAGTGGATTTTGAACAGTTGACTTATTTCTCTGAACGCCCCTAACGTACGACCAAAGTGCTTTCGAATTCTCTTCCAAATTTCCGCTAATCTTTTCCTTTTAAAATCGCTTAACACTTTTCTAAATTCATTCTTGTCATTCGCCCTAGATATCTTGTAATCATAAGTGATCTAATTATTTTTGTCGCTAGAGATATCATCCCTAATAATTTTCATCTTCACGTGATATAGCCTTGGACGTAGTAATGCTTTTCTAACATCCGTGTTGTACCATCTAGATTCCATGCTATCATGTTATTTTTATAAATTTACGAGGAATGAACTTGTTGAATTCTGAGAGCGTGATCTCAAGGAAGTGATTCCACGTATCCTCAGTGACTACTATCTTTCTTAAAACTTGGAAATTGACTCTGAAGCACGCACCTTAAGCCATTGTAGTCCCCTTCTTTAAACAAGTAAATTTTCCTTTTAGGCATCTTATTTCGGACCCCATGTAGAGAAAACTTGGCATTTACTGCCCTGTAGTCACTAATTCCTTTTCCAGTTTCTATAGTTAAGACTTTTTCGGGAACATTTGTTGCTAAGATATCAAGAATATTATCGCCCCTAGTTCGTGAAGTGGCAATTTTATGCAAAGAGTTCATCGTAAAAGAATTCAATTTGCGATTCGTAGATATATTTGTCTTTACCCCCCGTTTTAAAACTATATGTGCTCCAGTCAATAGATGGTTCATTGAAATCATCACTGAGTATAACGCCGTGACCATTGTGTTGGGATAAGAAAACTTGGATTTTCTGTTTTAAAGTTGGATATTTCTAGAAAATTTTATGGAAAGCTTTCAATGAAAGTTGGTTTAAAGTGATTAGATTATGAGACTTATATTTTTTACCAAGTTTTACAGTTTTTAATTTACTTATGGCCTATACTTAAGCATGACATAACAGAAGTACGTGGCTACAGAAAATGTTATATCCGTCTGGAAGGATATATTGTATTAACTAGTAATGTTTCAATGATAAATAAATCAGTGATATCTCCAATAAACCTCTTGAAGGACATCCCTGAGCAGCTATCAAGCTTCTTCCATGGTCTACCTTTACAATCCGAGTTGCAACGTGTTATAGCAATAAAAATACTATCATTTTTCCAATGCATGAAATTAGAAGTCATTATTTAAGAGACGAAACAGACTAAGTAATTCAAAAATTTACTTACTGGTTTTTATATTAAATTAGACGAGAAACTACCTTGAGGAAAATATGGAAGAACTAGGGCCAACTGTATGCTGAAAAATCATCACGTCTTCACTACTTTAAAAACGGCATAACAGCAATAATACACCCATTAACGATGATATACTACTCTGCTGTGGAATTTCCAAGGAAATTTAAGCAGGTTTTCATCTCCCAAAGACCCTATTGTGTATTCCGGGCACATTAGAGTGTACATGAATTTCTTCCATGATAGCCGTCTACATTAAACCTTGGCGGGCAAATTTTTCTCCGCTTTGTTCTCCGACAAGATTGCTTTGCTTTGTCTCGCCAAAATTGCCTCGGTTTTATTCATGAATCCCTCGTTACGCCGCTCAAAGAGTATGAGTCGCAACAATCGCGGCGCGTCCCTTGTACCGTTCTAAGCTGTTCCTGAGAGAAGCCGTGTTTATCTACCCTCTGGAAAGCTTGAGGGCGTCGGTAAAAGGCGGCGTTTGCGCCGGGGGAGCGGGGCGGGCTCATGCTTTAACGAGCGGGGGTCTTTTTACCCTCTCCACTTCCCCCCTCGTTCATTCTCCTTCCCGCATCCGCGACCTCAGCAGGAGGCGCTAATGACCTCTCCATCCCCCTACGACCGCCCCCATCATCATCCCCTTTCTCTCTCACACTGTTGACACGCATCTTAGCGATTCAATGTCACGACATACTCTCTCTCCATCTCTCCCTCTCGTTCTCCCTTTCCCCCAGGCACGTTTTACCAGCGCGTTCAGCTGCCTCATCCGCCGCCCCCCACCCACTCTCTCCCCCTCTTTCCATCTCCCCCAGTGACCTTCGATCTCCTCCGACTCTCTCTTTCTTTTCCCTCTTCCCAACCCCCCCCCCTTCAGATCAAACCGAAAACCCCTGTTTGTTTCCAATCCACTGACTGCGTGCTCAATCGACATTTTTTTCTTCCTGGAACCGATCCCTTTTAACCTGGGAACATGAGGTGGGCTGGAATGTACCGATAAATGGTGTAGAATCGGAGACGTGTTTGCATGGATAGCATCATGTGCGAATTCGACGGAGGCGGAGAAAGAAGCATGCAAAGAGAAAGAAACGATTGAAAGGAAGTAAGTTTCCGGAAATAGGTTTGCTTATTTTTGGAGTAACTAATCTTATTCCTAAAAACCCTCTGTGAACTTTCAATGTTTGCTAATACGAAATTGTAGCATAGGTGGTAAAAAAGTACTCGGCCGGACAGTGGTGGAATCCGAGTTCGGATCCCGGTCAAGGTGAATGAGTTTTTTCACCGAGAGATTTCTCGCATTTTGTGTGCACATCAGTGGATTCAGCTGAAGTTACTGCTGCGGTTCTTTCCGCAGCTGATTTGAATTACTTGAAATCACCTAAATCAGGAATTTTTGAATTAGTCTATTCCGAAAGGAAACTTTGAGGTTTGCCTCCTCGCGAGGAGATTGTGTGTATGCGTGACAACATCAAACGTTCCTTGACTTAACTTACGAAAACGTGATAGAGAAATGACAAAAAAAGTCTGCATTCCATAGATTAAATTCACACCCGACCAATATTTCAACGTGTGGACATCATTTCGAAGATTTATGGACAAAAGAAAACAAAGTATGTCCTTACATGTCTGAAAAAATTTGGATTGGAATGTACTGACCAAAGATAAAAGTGGCGAGACATGTATTTTTTGGTTACAGTGTAGTGAAAGGTTGAGTAGAAATTTAGCTCTTGGGCTGCGTAATCAAAATAAGGTTACCATGTGGAATAATGCAAATAACATGGCTAGTTTATGGGTACAGGCACCTGTATACCAGTGATTTAAATGATGATCATAAATCATTTGATCGGGCTTAACTTTATGGAATAGCGTAATATTCATTACCGTTATCATTATTGGAAAGAACTTTAATACCAATATTGAATAATTTCGGTCGCGGAGGTCCAGGGGATAGAGCGTTGGACTACTGACCGGAGGGCCCGGGTTCGATTCCTGGGTAAGCCTCTCTGGGCACCTGCAGCTCCACTCAAGCACTCAAATGCTTTTTCGGGTACCAGATCTTCCTGGGAAACCATAACCGGCACAGGGAAAGGAACTGGCCCCCCTACCCTGATGTGTGAATGTCACACGCCGTCGGGATTAGTAATGGGTGAACTCTACCATCACCTACCAAACCGACTTCGGGTTGATTACTGTGTTCATGGTTTTATTGAATAACGTGATGTAATTGTAAATGGGTGTGTATATATATATATATATATATATAAAATTTAGCACTAGTGGACACAGACATAAACAAATTTCTTCTTTTTCTATACCTCTCTTCTTTGAGGAAGGTGTGGCTGCGACCACCGAAAACTCGAAACTTAGTGAGTCTCTTTATTGTATGTTTCTGTGTCTACTAATGCTAAATTTTACACATTATTATTCACGTCCGTGAGGATTTTAAAAAGTTATATATAAAAATATATACATACATACGTAAATATATATACGTATGTGTATATATATATATATATATATATATATATACGTTATATATATATATATATATATATATATATATATATATATATATATATATATATATATATATATATATATATATATATATATATATATATATATATATATATATATATATACGTTTTATATATATATGAAATTTTGTATTTTATTACTGCCAATTCATTCGTGAATTTAATGGATCATTGATTACAACTGGAGTTTAAATATTTTATTCAAGCAAAGCCCCGGAAAAAATAACGAGGACAAGCACCGTTCATCGCCTGGGAATAAATGGTGGTCATCTTTGTTCGTGGCTATGCTCGTGATTAAACGGTGGCCCTCGTATGTCTGGCTCTTTCCGCTCCGTTGCCCAATTTGAGTAGTCCGTCGGTATCCGAGCGTGTAAACCTGCCAGTGGTAGGCGCGGCCGGAAAACGCATTTTGGAATTTTTGAAATCGACTTCCGGCGTTCAATGAAATGTCCACCAACTCCCATTAGGAGTCGAAGTCGAATCCGATTGCAACGAGTGTCCCCTTTCACTCGTACACGGCCCAAGCGTAATCAGAACGACTGATTGGAATTCGTCGCCAGATGTCACACCAAATAGTTTTCTTCTCGCGGGCTTTCCATACGTGAGGGGACCTCTATCTACCAGGATGAATGTGGTTTAAACACAGCAGACGTCCTTTTTTTAGATATGCTGATATGTTTCCACTAGCAAATTGGCCATTTGTCGACAATCTATCACCGTGTTCGCATATCTCCGTGAACGGGAGAAATTTTCAGGAACTCGGAAAGATCGAGATGCGGGGTAGTAATTTTTTTCCTTGAAAATTACGGATCATATTAATAATTCTTTTATGCCAATTTATAATTCTTAAAACATAATTTTAAGAAATATTCATTGACAACTTGGCGTTTTTAATCGTCGTCTAGGATGACGGACATTTCCAAATCTGTGTCATGAATATAACTTACAAAAGATTCTAAAAATAGCTAAGATACCCGGATGTGAAATAAATGAAAGCTTTCAGCATAAATAAATGACTGAGAAAAAAAACTAATATTTCAGATGTCGCTAATGAGAATTGAGAACAGTAGGAGGGATTAAAGGAAGTGAAAAAGCAAAATGTATAATCTTATGTATACTCGGCACAGGTGCCTATACGAGTATATTTCCTCGACATCGAGCAAACGCATTCATGGACAGTTCTATATGATATACTCTCGTCGAAATTCCTCCTCTAAAAATAGCAATGGCTTTCAAAAACATCACATTTCTTGGGTAAACTTGGTAAAATATGTTAATATTTAACTTGAGATCTCGGGAAAAAATATCTTTTAATAAATTATTTTCTCCCAGCTAAGTATGATGTTCCACTGTTTATACTACTACACTGACCATTTTGCCCCGAAACACCTCCAAAATGGTTAAATTGTTTCACATACTCTATTTTACGCCCTCCAATTTTAACGTTTGACCTAGCCTTCCTCTCCCTTGAAAACCTCGTATTCTTTGTTTTGTTTTACATTGTCTTTCATCCAATACTAATCGCATTGATTTTCATATAAAATTTAGCAATAGTAGTATTAATTTGGCTGATCTGACCACGTAAAGCCTCATCATCCACGAAGCTAACCGATATTATGAATTCCTTACCGTTGTTCATTCTCATTCCCCACCTCTTCTGCCCCTCTTACCATTTCCTTCGCTTATCGAGGGAAATCAAGGGTTACAATGAGCAGCCCTGCCTTACCCATTTTCCTAAACACTGCCCATCACGACTCTCCATCCGCCATACGCATCTATTTTCCAAGAGCTCATTCTGTTCACAAATATCATGGGATTTATTTAGATTCCAGGCCTGAGGTAATATTTTTCTCCTCCAACTTAGCCAAAAAAGTATCTAGATCTCATTCTGTTGTAGATTCTAGAAGTAATAAAAATTAAAATAAAATGAAAATAAAATGAAAATAAAGCTTTGATTAGACAATTTCGAAATTTTTAATGAGTTTTACAATGCTGGGCTACACTAGTGTCAGTAAATTTCTTAGAAGAATATCATTCCCCAAACTAAGAAAATAACGGTTGAATTTATGGTTTAAAATTGGGTTTCTCCTCTGATTATTATCTTAATTTACCTCAGTATCATCTTGTGATGACAGAAAATGGCTTATGCTACGCACGAAAACCACTAATTATTATTATTATTGCCGATTATTTGTTAGTTTCACCAAATGCATGTTCGTGAATTTATCTTAAAGTGAAAAAATGTGGATTTTTCAGGCGTTTACCATGCTGCAAGGGCATTTATTGATTACTAATATCAGTATGGCCACATAAATTAATGCCGTGTAATGCCTTAGATAAATAATAACCAGAGGCGAGATGATTTTAAGAAGATTTATTGAGTTAAATAACGTGTCTCTGTAAATACCAGGCAAGTTGATTTAAGAAATATCAGCGGAATCGGGGTATTTTACCATTAGCTTAAACTACTCTACACATATTTGTTTCATTTATTGCATTTTATCTTTCCTCTTTCTATTAAGAAGTTCTATATTTGGCCATCAAATATTTATTTCTGAAGACGTCTCTTTCTTTTTTGTGAAGATTTTGATCAATTTTGGTTGACTAGTTTAATTGCGTAAGCTAAAATAAAGTATAACTTAGCTATAGCAGGGCCATACCAGTCTCCCAGGAAAATAGAATATTCTTTAGTCAAAGTTAATATAGAATGACTGGCTGGTGTACGCCGGATATGCTGCAATTCAATTTTTTGCAGCTACAGCGAAGTCTACACGATTGTAAAATATATTTTTTTAAAAGATCAAACTCGTAGGCATTATGCTAGTTACACATATACATATATATATATATATATATATATATATATATATATATATAATTAATTTATATATATACATCTATATATATACATATATATATAAATTGGACAGCAACAAACAAAATAATAACACATGAAAAGAACCCTCACACGTTATTTCTCAATAATTTCGACGGAATTTAGCTCCGTCTTCCTCGGAAGAAACAGTAATACAAGTAGTAGTGGAAACGAGTACTACTGTTTCTTTCGAGGAAGACGGAGGTAAATTCCGTTGAAATTATTAAGAAATAGCGAGTGAGTGTTCTTATATTGTTTGTTGCTGTCCAAGTTTTTTATTCGACGCTTCCGTGCTACTTCGACGAAATCATATATATACATAGCATATACATAGCATATATATAGCATATATATACAGGGTTCGTCCGGAAAATAAGTGTACTGATTTTTTCCCGCCGCTCCAGGCGCGCCCAGCACCGCTCTGACGGGCTGCGATTGGAGAGGGGTATGTTGGCAAGCGACGCTGAAAAAGGCAGTCGGCTCTGAGCTGTGGTGTAGTGAGGAGCTCTGTTAACGCGAACCTCCGCGCTCGACCCACGCCACGGAACGCGATGCCGCAGTTTTTGGAGCAGCGTTATTCCATCAAATTTGCGGTAAAGCTTGGGAAATCGTCTACCGAAACTGTCGGTATGATTAAAGACAGAGAAGAGGCAGAGAAGAGGTCGACGACGAACCACAGCCTGGACGCCCATCAACGACACTCACCGACGAAAATGTGCGAAAAGTTCGCGATGTACTGAACTCTGATCGTCGTCTTAGTGTTCGGATGATAGCAGAGCAGTGTAATGTGCCAAAAACAATAGTGCACGAGATTATTAGGCACCAATTACAGATGCGAAAAATTTGTGCAAAGTTGGTGCCGAAAGTGCTCAGTGATGATCAAAGACTCAATCGTTTGGAAATCGCGACACAACTTGCGGATCACTGCAAAAATGATCCACATTTTTTAGAGAACGTTGCTTCGGGTGGCGAGACGTGGATCTTTGAGTACGACCCGGAGTCGAAGAGACAAAGTGCGGAGTGGCACACCCCATCATCACCCCGTCAAAAGAAAGCTCGCATGAGCAAATCTCGGATCAAGGAGATGCTCATTGTCTTTTTTGACAAAAGGGGAGTCGTCCACTACGAATTTGTACCTGAACGACAAACTGTAAATGCTGCATTTTACGTCCAAGTGCTCGACAGGCTTCGAAAACGAGTCGCCCGCGTCCGGCCAGCGATCAAAAACATCTGGCGGCTGCATCACGACAATGCGCCGTCGTGTCGGACTTCTTGGCCAAGAACGGCGTGGCAACGCTGCCGCACCCACCCTACAGCCCGGACTTGGCACCACCGGACTTCTTTCTGTTCCCGAAGATAAAGAGGAGTTTGAAAGGAACGCGATACGGGACTTTGGACGCCGTCAAAGAGGCCGTGACGACGTGTCTTCGAGAGGTTCCCGATGATACCTTCGCAGGAGCGTTCCAGGAATGGGAACGCCGCTGGAACAAGTGTATCGACTCACAAGGGTCCTATTTTGAGGAATATTAGCTTAAGATATGTAAAAGTGTAATAAATTTTTTTCCTGAGCTCAGTACACTTATTTTCCGGACGAACCCTGTATATATAGCATATATAGCAATATAGCATATTATTAATAGCATATATATAGCATGTATAGCATTAATAGCATAGCATTAATAGCATATATATACACACACACACACACACATATATATATATATATATATATATATATATATATATATATATATATATATATATATATATATATATATACTAATAATATGGAGTTCCAGTGCCTATCGATCTTAAAATATCCAGTAAAATAGAGGATTCATTTAACAAAATAACAGTGTACTTGTTGTAAATGGTAATACACAGTTTGACCACGCAACAAACGAAATGACCTTTGACTTTACCTTCAAGTTTTCCCCCGAAATCAATAGTCGTTTTTCTATATCATTTATCATTTGAGAAATTGCGGCTTTAAGGAACTTGTATATAGCCTCCGGGCACGCTGATTGAGACAGATCGAACCTGGAAGTTTTCAACCCTTTTGGTACATTATAACATCATGTTTTTTGACAACTCACATCTCTATCTCCTTCGATTCGTGATATCCTACGCGGGAAGATGGTTAATACCAAAGACCGAAACCGGTAAAGGGAAATCGGTACGAATCGCAGATGCCCATGAAAGAAAATTTAACGGCTGGAGTAGTTTTCCACATTGCACCCTTAAGAAGGCCCACGGCATTTTCTCCAGCTTCTCTCGCAAAAGCCGCTCTGAAATCAAGGAACGGCCGGAGCGGAGTGAAATATGAATTCCTCCTCCCCCTCTCTGAGGGGAGGAGAAGCGCCGCGGGACGAGAATACCAATCCGACAGCGAAAAGTGTTTCAGTCGCGCGAGTGCATCACGCTCCTCTCATACTCGCTTGTCACGACTCATACAGATGGATGGAAACGCACCGTGCTCTAAGTTTGATGAACTCACTCTTTGTACTCATGGCACATGAAGGCCGCGAATCCGAGTCACGGAAACCCCCTCGGTTTTTCTTCTTTTCGCGTCTCCTGGTGAGCGTTTTTCACTCCGCCGACGTGGAAAATTACAGTACTTCAGCCATTGATATGCTTTTCAGTTTCCCTTTATCCATATTCATCTGATTCGTTCTCTGTGAATTCTTCGAAGTCACAGCCTTACAATTCATATCAACGTGAGCCATATGGCAAAAATGTGTAGCTGCAGCTGGATATTTTGCTTGATAAACGACTACAAATAACTGAAGTTAAGGAAACTGGTTTGACAGCAAAAAGTATGCATTACTAAAAGAAGTAAGGGAGATTCGTCATTTTCTAAGCTTTCGTAAGGATTGTACGAAAGAATTTTCCTTGGCGGTCGTTTATTTTTAGAAATACTTGTATGAGGCATTCCGTCCGTCGAGGCCTCAATGTTGAGAGATATGAGTCGTACCAGTTTCACGTCAATGAAGCAACTCACAAGGTTCTCGCTGTTTCGGTGTTTTTGGCTCGGAAAATGGTCGGCCCTCACATAAAGCCGCCGTCTACGTTCGCCACGTGGCTTTGTCTTTTGTTCACGGAGCAGAAGACTCCCAAGGATTGGTTGTTATTTTGATAATGTTGATAGCATTGAAATACATGCAGCAAAAACACTGAACAGGATTCGGAACATGGCCTTCCTTCTAACGTTCCAGTCACTGGCTCACCGCTACATGTGGTGGGTGGTGGCGGGAGGAAGTTGTGCATTTTGAATCGACAAATGACATGCACGAGCGTGTCATTTTTTATACATAGGTCGCGTTTTCCAGCCAATACAATCGGTAGATGAGTTAATTATTTAGTTACCTTCATCTGCTTAACGATTTTAGCCCGTAAGGAGGTTGAATTTCTAAATGTAAATAATGTTGCTTGCTCTGCATTTCCAAAATTATCACATATTTAAATAAAATCATGACACCGAAGTAAAGCATGGCCCGCAACATAAATATTTATGAGCAGACAGAATAATGCTTTCATTACTTTCAACAGCATAATTATGGAGATGAAAGATGGCTGAAAAAATGTTGAAATGGAATGAAAATGATAGAATGATACAAGTTAAAACTGTGTAACCTATACATTTAAACATATCCCTGCTCAATTTGTATCCGGGTTTATTTCTCATTTGTATGATGGAGTCGGAAGGCTGATGAGGACTGATAATCATAAACGAAGGCTCAAAAAAGTCATGTAAATCAAATGAAGGGACTCTGTTAATCGTTTAGAATATTTCATGAAAATTTATAAAAAATAAAAAGTCAATTTATAAAGAGCAAAAAAGTATTTAAAAATGTCAGTAGATTATTTACTGTCGAGCTTCATTCCCGAAATTCTTTGGAGAAGCGTCATAAATCTCAAAAACAGTCAAGGCGTTCAATGAAAACGGGTTTTTAATAAAACCTCACCACGCATCTAAGCCATATTTAAGGGATCTTTAACTGGAGCTAGGGAAGAAAAAGCAAGAATTGAAGCGCCGAAACATGATAATTTGCGCTCGTCGAGTACCGAGGGAGAATAACCAGGGGAATAGGTCGTTGAACTCACCGCAACACGAAACTAGCACTCAAAAGAGCCATTACGAAATCCTCTCTCCTTGATAAAAATACCGGGGTCGTTCCTTCGAAAAGATGAAAAAAGCTAGAACTACACGAGAACTCGTTCAAGCCTATCTTTGTCCCCAAATAAAAGAGAATGCTGCAAAGTATTTCGTACAATTTCTTTCAGTCACGTCGTACTTTCTCCTTCAAATTCGCCTTGCAAATACGTTTCGAATCTGCGCAGCCAGAGGTAAATTCTTTAGCGCATGGCATGTGTGTCGATTTCAAATTCCTTTTGGCTCTTAAGAGTTTATTTAGGCGTTGTGTTTTCATGATTCTCTAACCAACTTCAAACTTTCACTTTCCATCCCCTTAATGTCATTTAACCTAAGCTCTACCTGAATCTCACAGCTGCTAACCCCATTTCCATTCGTCCCTTTTCTAATTTTCCAATTATCTCTTCCTAATTGCAGTAAAATCGGAAAATAAAATGGCCATATGACTTCCATTTGGATGCAAGTCACCTTAATACCAGACTGATTACCAACAGAATATATTTTCACCAAAACTTATTTTATCTGGACAATAGATAGTCTAACGTGAAATAGATGGCTAAAATTAACACCTAAGCATCAGCACAATAGTCATATATTGACATGCGATATTGAATGCACTTTAATGAGATCGGTGTATTTTTAAATTTATTAATCCATATAAATATTATAACATATATATTTATAAAAATATAAATGTATAAATAACATAATTATTTAATGAAGTAAAAACTAGGCAATGTAATGTTGTGATTATTAAATGAAAGTCATGACCCAGTATTTTTATAGAAGCGTAATATTATAATCTCAATTATATGAGACAACTTCTCATACACCTTTTTCACTTAGAATGTTTTTGGAAAAAAGGAATCAGTAATGTATTTATTCAGAGTTTTTCCCAAAGATACTATTACATTGCCCTGAATTAATTTGGTTTGACATTTTTTTATGATTTTACTAAACCCAGTCTCAAAATTGTCGCGATACGGTTGATCTTTTACATAGGCATTTTAATTATATCCCATTACAATTGAAAAATGTTTACGCGAGCTAAAACTCGTCAATGCTCAAATTTCTTTCATTTCTGTAGGATTATAATGCAATTACTTGGTTTTTCCAGGCAAAATCTTGGAGAGAGATATATAAGGTGAGGTGAGTCTTATTCAGCCGATCAGGATGAAATGTTAACCCACTAAAAATAATTGAAAGTGTGATAACTTGGCCCGTTTTACCGTGCAGCTTCAAGGTAGAAGTTTTGCTGTGCCATGAAACTTGGAATTTTAGTTTTTGAAAGCCTCCAGGGAAAATATTACATGGAAAATATTTTCCATTCACAAAATCATAACCCTTAAGAGGGGGAATACCCACCTGGGTGGGAATCGTAAATATCAAAGGAAGCATTAAAAACCACTAATAATTTTAAAAGCAACCATTACAGTTCTTTCTTAGAAGACCCCGCATGAATACACCCCCAATACTTGTAAACGTATTCGTAGCTTTAAGAAACGGGATCCAGTTAATGCAAAATTTCTAGTTCCAAAGCAACATTGCAAAAGGGAGATCGATCCAACAAATGAGAATAGATCATCTGGATATATCAGTTGAAGTAACATTAACTTTAAGAATCCTACCATCTAAAATCCCGGTAAACAAACCGGTGTTTTTGAAACTGTATGCGGTCATCAAACTTTTATCATATCTCCCGAGGACCATAAATACTATTCACTTCTCATCACAAACCTTTGTAGTTGTTGCCATTATTTCCGCTTTGATTTAAAGGAAACTCAAATACTGTAAATTTTTGATTGTGAAAACAAATTCATACACATTTAAGAACAGATTTATTCAGTAGACTTGTTAATCACGCGGGCGCGGTAGACTCGTGAATAGAGCTATAGACCAGAGGATTAGGGTTCGATTCCGGATAACAACTCTACGCACTCTGAGCTTCACCCAAGCTGTGTCATTTTCCGAGTACCATATACTGTAATGTAGTATTCCTGGGGAACCATAGACGGCACGGGAAAAGGAACAGGCTACCCTTATCACCCCACTAATGTGCGAATTTCACACACCGTATAGGGCGTGGGCAATAACCTGCAAGAGGTGACCTTATCTATTAAACCAGCCTTCTAGTAGATTAATGTGGTCGGTTGCTGATGGCATAAATTTAACAGCTAAAGTCAACGGCAAATCCATAATATTCATCTATATGTCCTTCAAATATTTATTTGGGCGCATGTGACCAACATGTAATGCCATAGAAAGATCCCTTTTATATTTTTCAACTTCATAATGCATATGTGAAGCAGGTTCATAAAGTAGGCATTATACTTTGTCCCACTTTTCTTTGTCTTTATTTGATTATCATGTTGGGAGAAAATATTTGTCTACTATTATTTTTCATTGCTTTGTGCTGCTCCACTGGGAATAATAAATATCTTCATTTTAATGTGCACAGAAAATTAATATTGTCTTTTAATTCCGTGGTGTAGCATCAACGTTTTTATCATTTGTGCATCGGTGTCGTGAATTACAACGCGCAACTATGTGCGTAACCTTTCTGGTCTTAATCTTCCCATTGACAACATTGGTTGTCTCCTACGCCCACGGTAAGTTTGTCTAAAGGATTACGATAGGTTAAATGTTTAAGCTTACACGTCACAGAACATGACGGATGTTCACTCCAAGTAATCCACTCATCTCGGAACACAATGAAAAATCGTTGGCTTGTGCTGCTTCAATTGGCAGTCTCAGTGTCTCCTCCCGGAAACAACGGCGTGTGGCTTGTGTCCATACGTCAACTGAACGACAACCTTCGACAGTGAAAAATATTCGCGCCACATGGTGGAGCAGAGTATGAAGGGAACAGCAAAGCCGAGAATCAGAAAAGGAAGTATTTCCATTATCGTGATATCCCGCGGGAATATTACTTGTGTGATAAGGACTTCCGATTTTCTTCAGAGAGTATGAATAAAAATGAGAGAGATCGTTTCCAAACATTGACAAATGTATCTAACCGTAGGTTTAAGCACAGAAAGTAACTCCTGCATGAAAAAATTCTGGGCATGCAAAAAAAGCCGTAAAATAACAGATAGAAACAGCCGTCAACTTCCGTGGAAGCTTGGCACACGTGCACGACAATAAATATATAAATATGTTGAAAGGCTATGAAAAAACTTGAATCGCACACGACTTGCTAATGAATATTCAGATATTGAGGGAAATTTTGAATATTTATAAATCTCTCGGTGCGACTTTAGTCCCATTGACTTGATGGAACAGAAATAAGTGTGTACAGGGGACAAAACTTTCCATTACCCCCGAGACTTTTTCACATCCGGATAACATAAAATATATAAAATAACTTAAAAGTGTAGAACAGATAGTTTTAAGATGCCATTTTTACCACGAACGATAAGAGATCCGAATAAAATTGTCCGACCACAATAGGGATAAAAACATTCGGCTAAAAATTAGTCTGGTGTATTAGCCCCCTGCCACACCCTGGCGGTGGCTTGTAGGGTATTAATTTTTTTTTTTAATCTTGAAAAACTTCGGCATGGTACGCGGCGGTGGATGAATCTACATTGGGTAGGCATATTACGCGAAGATTTGCGGTCCGTATGTACACCTGGGGTCAAAAGCTCATCGCCTTGATCAATGTCGCAATGATAATGACAATCTATGTACAAGTAGCAGGATAAGCGATTCATTTTGCGTTTAATCACGGTTAACCTTCCAAGTTAAGTCCAATTGGTTATCCATTCAGTACAATTCGACCTAATTTCAATTTTAGTCATATTTATCGCATCTTGTGATATCGTATGTATCGTACATAGCTTACCAATGTATCGATAAGCCCTGCAGTTCTAAAGTTAGGGAAATGGAATAGTAGCACATTAAAAGGCTTTCAGCCGAAAATATAGCGGGTTGGGTGGCGTTTTCAACGCCCTCCTTTTCTCACTCTCCAACATCTTTCGATTTATTGAGCCCATCACTCACTACGAGAGATCCTAATTGGTGATAACCAGCTCACTTATAAAAAAAAAGTTATGTAAAAATGCCGGTTTTAAAATAAAATGTATCCGCATTTTCTTTTCAAATTTCTACTTCTTAGACGTTAATAACTGGTTCATAACTTGATATCGGGAAATAAATCATGCGAGAGTGTCCGGAATGGGAAAAACAGACAAGAGTAGGCAAAGATTCTTCAGGACTGATCGAAGTTCTTTTGAATACCATAAAAATTTTAAGAATAAAAAAATCTCAAATTTTAGCAGCTTACTACTCTGAGAATTAAGTTTAATTTTTGGTATTTGGACCTCCTCCAATTCCTCCATTTTTGTCCGATTTCACAAAATCAGGCCCATCTCCATAATTTGCGAAAGTATTTCCCGGACAGCCATTAGCCGCATAGTTGTCTACATTGACGTATTACACCGCAAGCCGACGCAAGAGCGTGTTGTCACTATGCACGAAAAATTAGAGTAAGTCTAAATATTGAGTATCCTCAACGTCGTTCCCTCTATTGGTTGATCATGCCAATTAAAATCTGGTATTAGTTTACGAAATAAATCTCACTCTCTTCCACTCAAATCTCCCGCACTGCCATATTCTTTTGCCTCTGTCACTTTAACCCAATTTTTCATACATACTTTTTTCTTCCTTAGATTTCTAATAAACCTCATCATGAGTGTGTCTCTTCAGCCACATACACCCATTGCTTTTCCGGAGTATCCCATCACGTCGTACTGTTTACTCTTCTCTCATATATCCGTTTGGTGATACTCCAGCTTCGTACATTCACTCAACATGACCAAACCAGCGTAGCGCATGCGTGTCTGTCACCCGTGCATGTAATTCTGATTCTTATGTTAGTCACTCACTCCTCCTCGACCTCTCTCTCTCTCTCCTCTTTTCTCAGAAAAAAACACTCCTCAGACACCCTATAAAACCAACTGTATTTATTTCACAATTATGCTTATCATGGCGTACTCACCTAAGTTTTACCGCCATACAATTTCACACCCCATCACGCTCTCGCGGCGGCGACCGTCATGGTACGATGCATGGTGTAGATAAAGTTGGGAAATAATGTGAGGAGGGATACACTTTTATGGACTACTATTTTTATTGCCAAAGCAGGAAAGTGTGCTTCTTCCAACAATAATTTAAGGGAATAATCCTATACGGTGACAAATTTAATAATGCGTCAGTATATTCTCTCTTTGTGCCGGGAAAAACGCAGGGGAAAAGTGAATCACACCATCCATTATAGATAGGCGGGAACCTCCGAACGAAACAGTGACGTAAAATATGCAAATGATTATTTGTTTTTATCACCAAGATTTCATGACCAAGGAGGATTAATGAGGAAGAACTTTAGTCGAAAGGTTTTCCTCCGGTTATTGCTGGTTTCCATTAAAAAAAAGTAAAGATAGCATTACATGAGGACAATACTATGTGGGACAGTGAGTTTATTTTAGAACGTAACCAAGGTAATGCTTAGAATCATCAATAAAAGAATGGAGAGGAGGGCAAAATGATTCCTTCAAGGATGATCAATTTAGATCCAAAAATGAGAGAGGTATGAGTGATGTCATAGTAGTAATTAGGTCACTATTACAGAGGAGCATAGGGTACAACCTGGATATGCGTAAATGTTTGTTCCGTATCTTTTGAGGTGTTCGATAGAGTAAATTGGATAGAATTAATGAATGCATAGCAGAAAATAGGAATAGGTTGGAGGGATAGGCGACTTATCGTTAACCTGTATGTATGTCCATAAACGTGTCCATTGCCACTTCATTAGGTTGACCTCTAAAATAGGAGGGCATAAAATAGAGGATGTGGAACAGTTGGCATATCTCGGAAGTGTTTTGGTCCAACGGCTAATATACTCGTAGTAGTGATATGAGATAAAGAATTACGTTAGGTAACCATTCATTCACAAGGAGACGAGAGTGGATCTTCGAGGACCTTGAAAAAGGATTTAAAGACAATATCTTTTAGAATTTTGATACTGAGCGTGATTTTGTGCAGCGCGGAAACTTGGTCGTTGACGTTAAGCATAGATTGGAGGCTTTTGAGATGTAGGCGCGGAGAGGGATGGAAAAGGTAAAATGGACGGAAAGGAAAACAAACGAAGGAGGATAGGCATCGTGGAGGATGAGAGAGGATTTTTTAGAGAAATCCAAAATAAACTGGAAGGGTGAATGCACTCAATTTTGATTCACGAATAAATGTTGGACCGTAATAAACAAGAGAACAATAGGTAAGCGAGGTAGAGAGAGGAAAAGAATAGGCATGTTGGAAGCAATGAATAAAGGTAGACAGTATTCGGAATTGAAGAAGAGTTAAGCATCGTCCATTCTGAGTCTATCCAAAATCTACCTTAAAATGGCAGACTACTAAATAATTATCAAGCTTCAATAAACCATCATCTTTGCCAATTGGATGAACTTTATGAATGACAAAACCTTATTATGGATTACTTTACTGCTCTCTATCCTACTTTATCACTCTACATTTGACTTACTTTCTTTCCCTGTTGGTTTCAAATGGCAACATGGCAATAGTTGATACATTTTTAAGTCACTTAAACAAATGACACCCTCTAATTTTCACGTTGTCTAGTATTATTCGGGACATTTATGTACATGCGGAATTTAGCATTCAAGAGATAGGGAGGAAAATGATTGCTTATGATGATGAAAAATAAAACCATTTGAGCCAATGGAACCCGGTCACTTGAGAACCCAGTGAATGCAACCGTAGCAAACCCGAACCCCATCAAAACGCGTCTGGATTTCCCCTTAAGAGTGGTAGTCTCCATGCTCGAATCCTAGCGGACCCAATGTTTTCGGTGCGTTCATCCACCTCTTTAGATTCCCTGAGGTGAGCAGCTCCGAATAAAATATCCCGTCCGTCGGGTGAGGCCGTGATTCGTGAAGAGTAGGCTAATGAAAACACAGGGTTTTTTCTTCTCCCCCGTTCCCTCCGTTCCCTAATGCCCTTCTCCAGGTCCCCTCGGCCATTCCCATCTTCGCAAATGATACCGAAAGTTTTGATGTCCTCACTCCTCACAGAACTACGAACCGACCTTCGGGTTTTTGGACCGCCCCGGCGTTTGATTTCTGCGACGCAAATCTTGTCGTCCGTGAGATTCCCCTACGCCGCTCACAACTCATTGTGCGACGATTTGTCGCGGTTATTTCCCTTACCCACTCCCGGCAGCGGCTCGTTCCTATTCCCACAAGGCGTGAGCGGGTGATGTTGGGAGAAAGTCGAGGGTTTGGATAGACTCGAGAGAGGTTCTGCTGTTACCTCAGCCTAGTCCGCGCTCGCAACTGCATCCCCCGCGAGAGAGCTGCGAGAAAGACGCCGTGGGAGAGGAGGAGGGAGGCTGTACCGGGCGGTGAGTATGGGGTCGAACCTTACGGTACCAACCGCGACTCATCCACGAGCGACTAACCCCCAACTGAGATCCCCGCATTGAAGGGGAGGGAAAGACAGAGAGGGAAGAGTGGCGAGTCCAGTCGAGAAAGCACTCATACTCACACACATACACACCTACAACCTCGATTCGGTGTGCGGACAGAGGACAACGGCGCAGGGACGGGGAAAGGGTCGAGGAGCCCGGCGAGGAGGAATGGGAGAGAGGGGGGGAGGAGGATAAGGGGCACTTTCTTCCTCCGGGGCCGAGCCAAACAAGCCCGGCCTCCCCCCGGCGTTCCCGCGGTGCAGCCGATGGAAACAAGGTCGGCACGTCGTAATCGTAAATCATCGTTCCCCGTCCCTCCTCGCCTCATCCAACCCCTCGATCCCTGTTATCTCCGTCCACTATCGCTCAATTCACTCACCCTCGCCCCTCTCTTCGTCCCCTCCGCGTGCTCATCTCCAAAACTGGTGTTTACTCGACGAGCGAGAGCGAAAAGATTGTTACGGGTGATTTCAGTTGTGTGTGTGAAATTGAGTTATGAGGAGTAACAACACCCGAATCGAAGCTCCCGGTGGATGACAGCCTTAAAGGTGATATGCCGACTGGGGCTCAGGTCCTGTTTCATCTTCAGTGCACAGGCTACGCGGAGGTTTTTTTTATCCATCGCAAATGCCAAACAAGAACAACGCCCTTCTATTTATGGTCTTTCGGCCGGCGACGTATCGATGAGTTAACTATTCCGAAGCGATCGCTCGTCTCGAGACTACAATTAATTATATTATTGTATTGCGGAAACGGAGTTTTGAAAATTATGACCAATTTAAAATACCCAAAGTAGGTGAACCAACCTGTTACATCTATTTATGAGCTATCCTTTTGTCGAGTGGGTGGAAAAAATATTCGCGAGAAAATGTAAGCAGAAAGGTTGCACCAGAAGAAGAAGGAAGAGAATTAGACTATAGGAAAATAATGAATATATGCCCGCATGCATAATGGGTTTAGATGCGTAAACATAAATCATGTGGAGTAGCCATGACCCCGGCTCGATGAGGAGCAAAGCTCAAGAAGTGCAGGAGTAAGAGGTCACTGAACAATTTCCGTAGCAATTGTGGCAAGATGCATGGCGAGTCGAATGGTCTTTTTCATGGCATGGTTACGGAGGTATTGACAAAATTGAATTCATTTCTCCAAACATTACATCAAAACTATATAATTTAAAGAATACGCTATTTTCCATTGATATAGTTTGGTTTTCAGAGAGTGGTCGATGCAAGTGTACGGCATCAGACATTGTAACGAGGAGCAATAAAGTATTTGATCCCCTTCGGCAAAAGTTGAGTTCTGCAAACTTTCTAGGTTAATACACGGGGATGTCAAGGTTTTCAACACCGCCCCTTCCGGAATAGGCAACATTACTCAGACGGCAATCAAGTCACAAAAAAACAAATAATATGAAAAGAGTATTTTTCTCAATTATTATGAGTGAAGTTCTTAAAATACACAAGTTGTGCACAAATCAATTTCCAATCGAACTAATACAGCTTCAAGCAACAGAATGACTGCCATTCATGAATTACTTTTTATAACATTTGGTTTATCAGTCTTCTAATTATAAAATACGCCCGTGCTTAATATCAAAATTAAAACTAAAACGTCGAATAAGAAATGAAAAGCCAGAGTAATTAAACCGTCAGGGTTGGTAAAACTGGGAGTGTAAAACTAACTTCGTACTGAATTCTACAGCATAAACAGTTCACAAGTGAGCATAGGTGGACCAGTTCCTTTCAATTTGCAACCTGTAGATCTGATACCTGAACTGTCCAATCACACAAATTTGAATCCGGACCCTCGGTACAGGAGTCAAGCGCTCTCTCCACTATGCCACCACACTCATACGACGTACGTACTTCAATTCCAGCAGAAAATTACCAAAATCTATGAAAAATAATCTTAGGAGATTTTTCAATCTTAAAGAATGAGAATTATTTCAAATATATTTTTCTCTTCCAGGTATTTATATAAGGTAAAATAAACTGTTAGTCTGCAAAGTTTTATGATGAATAAAAGCGCATTTTTCAGACTTTTCCACTGCGGCCGTACAAACATTATTCATCGCACCCAGAACACATCTGTAAAATACGCTACCACCCTGCACATGAATATTTTATAGAAATAAGAAGAATATTTGTTCGGGGGACGGTACACAAATATTTTTACTCATAATTAACCTAAATATTTAGCGGACATGTATTATTTTCATTAAATAAAATCTTCAACAACAATATAATGGCGACTAACTGACCTTCGAATTTATAGGATACTAATAAAACCGTTGGCGGGGTTTATAAGGATCTTTAGAAAGGGAAAATTTTTAGAGCAAAAGCTTCACATATCTATTCTGACATATTTTAAATCTACTCTGAGCAAGTTTCTTGGCACACTAAAATTTCATGATCTTAAATCTGATCTCGGTGAATGTATGCGGGATTGTTTTATCACCATGTATGTTTTTTTCCAAATTTCACAGCACATCTTTTGCAGTCGATCGGCTAAAATCCCATACAAAGATAAAGTACTTTGAGCATATACGTTTGCACAGTACCCTGCACGCCACCACTAAGGTGTATGGAAGGGAGTGATTCAACAACAGGCGTACAACATCAAAATTAAGTTTTGCTAAAATATTGGTTACCTATTAAAATGCACAAATATTTTAAAAAATGAACGTATTGTTAGCTTCTGCTACAGTCACTATGGTCGCCACATAATTATACTTACTACGTTAGCTTGCTACTTACTATTTGTACTACATAAGATATACATGTATGATGCTTACATTAGTAGGAATGTGAGACTGGATTAAAGGAAGGAGTGGGGTGGGAAAGGAAATTGAAATCGGAGTGGGAGGAGGGTATTTACGCATAATTGCAGCAATTGGAATACAGCCAGCGGGTGGTAAAGGTCCAATTCAAACATTTCTGTGATAGAGATGTTTATCAATTTCGCAAAATTTTCCCAACTTCATCTATTCATCTGGTAGTTAATGAAGGCTAAATTCTTTCAATCTGATCATTCGCTTGAGTCTACAATTTCGATTGTAAGAACCAAATATCATAACTTAAGGTTTACATTTCATTGCACTGAGCGGATTTTGCTTTCATATTTTGGTAAGAATAAAAAAGAACCTATCGTCACAGAAATGTGAAATGAAGATCAATGCAAAAATCCCCTAATCAGAATATCACGCATCAAATGTATACTCTTTTTGTGGATGGAGTTGGTAATACAGAATACTGGTCTTGTGAACAGGGGGTCCGGGTTCGAGTAGTAGTAGTAGTTTTAGGGGTTTGTAGGGTGCGTCGACAGCTATGGTCATTTTGCACCACTGTCATTACGTAAAACTTATGTTCCTTTTAAACTAGGAATTAGTAAACAAATAAATACGAATAAATATATAAATAAATAAAATAGACAAACAAAACAGAAAAAAAAAGGAAAATGTTAAAATCAAAAGCATTAAAATTATGAGCTCCAAAGCTAAAGCTGCCCCATTAAACCGGTTGACCTTAAAAAACTTAAGACTCGGTTTATAGACCCAGAGTCATCCCCTAAAATATTTCTTAAGTCTCCCCTTATCTTCAACATGTCTCTGGCCCTTTGGTGTGTTGTACATTCCGTCAGGATATGTTTTATCGTCAGGGGTTGGAGGCACTCATTGCAGCGGGGCTGTTCTTTTACCTCCGCAAAGAGGTACGAATGAGTGAGGGCAGAGTGTCCTATTCTCAGGCGCGTAATCATGACCTCTTCCCTCCGAATGCTCCGGATGGAAGAGGACCATGGGGAAACGACCGGTTTTATTGCCCTGAGTTTATTATTTTGCAGAGACTGCCAAGTCTCCTTCCACTGATGCAGGACCGAGTTCCGCAAGGCGGCCTTCACGTCCTCCATTGGAACCAAGGTGGAGTCGGTCTCGGGTTGTCGGAGGGCATCCTTCGCTGCCTGGTCAGCTTTTTCGTTGCCTCTTATGCCGACGTGACCAGGAGTCCATATAAAGGAGACCCTGTTCCCCTTTCTCTGAAGGGACAACAGGGTATAATGGATCTCCTGGACTATCGGGTGCACAGGTGCAAAGACCGATAAAGATTTTAGGGCGCTCAACGAGTCGGTGCAGATGAGGAAAGAGCCATTGCTTTCTTTTATTTCTCCTAGGGCCGTCCTTATGGCTGACAGCTCGGCTGTGAAAATGCTGCAAGAAGTGTGCAGTTTTTTCCTCACGACTCCATGGTAGTGGGACACGACCGCATAGGCACATGCAGATTCTGACTTTGACCCGTCGGTGTAGACTGGGACGAAGTCAGAAAGTGAGCTGAGGACGGCACTAAAGAGCTGCTGGTATTCGGAATCGGTCGTCTTGGCTTTGCGGCGTGCACTGGCAATGAGTTTAATATCCGGCATTGGTGTTAACCAAGGCGGATACTTAGCATAGGAGACGGGGCATATTTGAGGAAATGTAAAATTTACCTCATTAATAAAATCATTAAAACGAACGGCAAAGGGCCTAGTTGCCCTTCTCCGCCTGTTAAATAAGTCTAAAAACCGTTGGTTAAAAACTATGTTAAAACAAGGGTGCATTGTCTCTGATAAAATTTTACAGGCATAGTTGCCCATTAAAATCATCCTGCGGGTTTCCAACGGAGGCTCCCCTGCGTCTGCAAGTAAGCTTGGGACTGGGCTTGTTCTAAATGCCCCGGTGGCCAACCGTATCCCAGCATTGTGGACACATGTGAGTGGTCTCAAGTAAGACTCTCGTGCTGAGGAATACACTATGGAACCATAGTCCAGTTTGGATCGCACCAAGCCTCTGTACAATAAAAGCATGCTGGTGCGGTCTGCTCCCCAAGTGGAGTGAGTTAAAAACTTTAAAACGTTGAGGGTTTGGCGACACCTCTCGCGTAACACGCGGATATGCTCCCGCCAGTTCAGCTTTTGGTCCAGGATCATGCCGAGAAAGCGGACGGACTCCACAAATGGAAGAATCCTACCCAACAGGGTTAGGGTCGGGGTAACGTGGTAACCGCGAAGACGGTGAAAGTGCACGCATTTCGTTTTCTCCATGGAGAAACGAAATCCGTTCTTTCGCGACCACTCTCCCAGTTTGTTTAGAGTCACCTGGGCTTGCCTGGAAGCGTTTGGCAGTCGTGTCGACCGGCAAAATATGGCTAAGTCGTCCACATAGAGCGATGCCATCACCGGGGCATTGATGCATTCCACCACGTCGTTGATGGCGATGGCAAATAACGTCACGCTCAGTACTGAGCCCTGGGGTACCCCGTTCTCCTGTGTAAAAGATCGGGATAAGTGCTTCCCAGTCCTTACTTTAAAAAGGCGGTTAGTTAAAAAATTCCTGATAAATAGGGCCATGTTGCCTCTAAATCCCCACTTGTGGAGCGTGTTGAGGATTCTCCATCGCCACACACTATCATAGGCCTTCTCCAGGTCGAAAAAGACTGCTATGACGTGTTGACGGTGGAGAAAGGCTTCCTGGATGAAGTTCTCAGTGCGCACCAGATGGTCTGTCGTGGACCTGCCACGCCGAAAGCCGCACTGAGCGTCGGAGAGCAGGTGACGACTCTCCAAGCACCACATGAGACGTCGGTTTACCATCCGTTCCATCACCTTGCACAGGCAGCTGGTGAGAGATATGGGACGGTAGTTGTTCGGGTCATTTTTGTCCTTGCCCTGTTTTGGGATTGGTATCACGATGGACTCTCGCCAGGCATTTGGAAAACTGCCCTCGTTCCAAAGTTGGTTGAGGGTATTTAGGACCTCCCCAATCGCAGTTTCCGGAATGTTCCGGAGAAATGCGTTGTGGATTTCGTCCGCCCCTGGCGAGGTGTAATGGGAGTCTTCGATGGCGGATTTAAGCTCCCAGGACGTGAAAGGCTCATTGTAATATTCGCTTGTAGGACCTGCACCGAAATTGAGAGGGACACTCTCGCATCGCCTCTTCAGGTTCGCAAAGTCCGCGGCATAGCCCTCGTCACTGCTATTGGCCGCGAACTGACTGGCAAATATGTTGCTTATTTCGGCAGGTGAATTAACCACCCGGCCAGCAACAAGCAATGGCGAGATGACGAATGAGCCCTTGGACCCGGAGATTTTCTTCACTTTGTCCCATACCTGACCAAGCGGCGTGCGATGGTTGATGGTAGAGACGTATTCTATCCAGGAAGCCCTCTTGGCCTCCTTCACGGCCCTTCGAGCTCGCGCTCTCAGGCGGCGGTACGATGCCAGATTAGTTGCCGTGGGATATTTTCTAAAAATTTTCAATGCTTTTTTCCTCGCCCGAATCGCCCGGTCGCATTCCCCGTTCCACCAAGGGACAGGAGCTCGATTTATATTCCCGGACGTACGAGGGATACTTTTGGTAGCTGCCGCCAACAGCGTTGAACTTAGTTTATCGACGTTGTGCAACGCGTCGAAACTTGCGTCGTGTTTATATGTAAACGTACGCTTGAAAAGTGGCCAGTCCGCACGGTTAATACGCCACTTTTCCGGAGGTTTTGAAATGGTGGGCGAAGAGTCTTCTTTAACGAGTAGAAGAGGAAAATGGTCACTCCCACAGAGATCGTTGTGGGTGGACATTTTCAGCTTTGGGGCAAGACTTCTCGAGCATAGACAAAGATCTATTGCTGAGAATTCCCCATTGAAGCTGTTAAACCGGGTTTTTTCGCCGCTATTTAATAAAAACAGGTTAAAATCCTCAATAAAGTTGGATAAAATTCGACCTCTCCTATTGCTTTGGGTTTCTGGCCCTCCCCAGAGAGGATCATGGGCATTAAAATCTCCCATCAAAATGAACGGCTGAGGAAGCTGGTGGACAAGGGCTTCAAGGTTCAGGCGGGTCACCGGTGCACCCTCTGGCAGATACACGTTGCATAACGTCATCCTCTCAGGGGTGTGCACCGTGACAGCGACGGCCTGGAATGGAGAGTTCAGTTGGACTCGCGAGGTGTAGAGGGCCTCACGGGCCGCAACTGCTACTCCCCCTTGGGCTCGTTGGCCACTTAGGTCATCCGTTCTAAAAACAGTGAACCCCTTCAGAATACCCTTATCTTCAGCCTTAAAATGGGTCTCTTGGAGACAAATACAAGAGGGTTTAAAATCTTGGATTAAAATGGCCAGCTCCTCCTTGTGCCGATAAAAACCATTGCAGTTCCACTGCAGAATGGAACACATTTAAAGTGTTAAATTAAAATAAATAAATAAATAAATATATAAATAAATAAGATGACTAAAAAGGGAGATGACCAACTCTATTGAGGTTATCGCTTGAAGCGATGTTTCCTCTTCCACTCGTTTGCGAAGACCTCAGTATCAGAGATACTCTGGTCCTCTTCAATTACCTCCGGCTTCTTTGGCTTCACTGGAGGCGGCGGGGAAGGTGTATTCTCACGCCCTTTTGGCGTGTTCCCCTTGGTGGTTTTTAGTGGGCTCTTCTTTGAAGGGCCCACAGGAGTAGGTGGCTCCTTGTCCACCTTACTCTTTCCATCCTTCACCCTTTTTGGTTTAGGCACTTGCGTGGTTTCTATTGGGGATTCTTTCGGGATCTCTGTCTGCGTGGCGATGGTACACTTTACACATGGCGTGGTTGCAACGGAAGCAAAGGACCGGGAGAAAGTTGGGGCGATTAGCGCCCTGTATTTTCTCCTCGCTTCCGCATATGGGATTTTTTCCAGTGTTTTTATCTCCATGACTTTCCTCTCTTCTTTCATCTTCGGGCAATCACGAGAGTACACTGGGTGTGTACCCTCGCAATTGACACAAAGAGGTTCCGAAGAGCACTCTTTATCCTCGTGCGCGTCTTTGCCACAGCGCGGGCAGGTGGCCTTGCCCTCGCAGCGCGACGCGACATGGCCGAACCGTTGGCATTTGAAACAACGCACGGGATTTGGGATGAATGGCCTCACTGGTACCGATTCATAGCCCACAAACACCTTGTCGGGTAGTCTATCACGCGCAAACGTCAAGATCACGGAGGTGCTGTTTACGTTTTCTCCGTTGCGCCTTGTGGTGAGTCGGCGACAATCAGTCACTCCCTGAGAGAACATTTCTCTCTTGATTTCTTCGATGTCCACGTATAGAAGGTCGTAGTGACTGATGACTCCCCGACAGGTGTTAAGAGTGCGGTGCACCTCCACCTTAATCGGAATGTCATGGAGCGTTCCCATAGCAAGTAGTTTTTCGCTCTGTGTGTCGTTCAGGGTCTCTATAAGTAGTGTACCATCCCTGAGCTTCTTCACGCTCTTTGGGTCCCCAGGCACAATCTGTGATAACACTCTGCGAATTAAGAAGGGAGAAACCTTTTTCAAGGTCTCACCTTCCTTTGCACAAGACATAATTAAATAGCGCTTACATGCGCTGATACACTTTTCTCCCCCGCCGGTGTCCGGACGGGATCTTTTTAGTGGTGGAAAGGGTTTTTCCTCCATAATAAGAAATGATTCGTCCCTCGGCCTCCCCACCCGCCACGGAGCCACACATTTGGGACGCCACTCCGCCAAACCGGAGTGGTCGCCAGGGCTAACTCGAGGGATATAGCGCTTCTGGAGTGGTTGTCTGTTTCGGGGTGGATCTTCGGTGCAAGGGCCCACCAAAACCCTTACATCTCCGACCTCCCTACGCAGACCCCCACAACCTTGGCACTCGCCACCGGAGCGAAAACGCGACGGAAGCCGATTGACCGGGAGTGGCTAGCTCCCGGCCTCCCGTTTACACGAAATCCGGGGCCGAAGAGGGGTATCACTCCCCGGTCCATACAGGGCATCCGACACCCTGCTGGGAACCAGAAAGCTCAACCTCCAGGATCCCCTTTTCTCCCTTACGGGTCTCCAGGCACGGCAAACACCTGGGCGGATCGCAGGCCAGATGGTATGGCCGCTCACAGACAGTGGATCCACAGCACTGTCCGGACGCATCCCTTGCTGGCTTGGGGTTTGTTTTCGGGGTTTTCTCCCCGCCCTTTTAGTCGCCTCTTACGACAAGCAGGGATACTGCGGGAGTATTCTCTATCCCCCTACCCGCGGGGGGGTCGGGTTCGATCCCTTTTGATCCCTCTGAGGAGAGGATTCCCGGAAAATCACATAAATTTCATACAATTTATGTGATTTTCCGGGAATCAGATTTTTCTGGAAAACCGAAAGCCGCGCAGCGAAAGGAAATGTCCCCCATTCCCGAGGTTGTGAATTTCACACGCCGTATAGAGCTTAGCATTAAGGGAGGTCTACCCTCATCAAAGAAACCAACCTAACGGTCGATTACTACGGTTGATTTTCGTACGTATCGAATATGCAATTCTGATCTGAAGAAACCTGCTGGACTTCCTGGGAAACCGTCGTCGCACGAGACAGAAGAATGCGGAAGAACAGTCGATTCTCAATCCTCATCATCCTATGCAGTTCTCAATTACCTATTTTGCCCAGCCCTGAATATGAAAGAAAGGAGGGTCGTTGCACTGAAAGAATTCAACTTACTCACCGCAAAGAAGCAATTACTACTTCCTTCTTTCATAATCGAAAACACTTCCCTCATTATTTTTATCCTCCAAGGCATGAGCCGCTCTAGATTGATCTAATAACCGGCATTCATGATAATCTAGCTTCATACTCACTCAATTCCTTTCTTCGACCGGCGAAAGACACTCCTTTACGAAACTTTATGCAACTTGGAGTTGATATAAGAATAAACCGTATCGGAATTATTAATAATTTAGGCGAAGGAACGCAGTATAGCCTAATGCTTTATAATCTCACATTTCATATCAAATGACGCGAACCCTAAAATTGGTCATTATTTCGACGCATATAAGATATTCGAGTCCCGCTTGGATTGATGCAACGTGATTTAAATTATCTGGACCGGTGCATCACGTTCCGTGACCCACGATTGTTTCCCTTGGGCATTTTAAGGCATTTTTTTGCTCCTCAGGCACCATTTTATCCTTTCTAATGAGATTAATCTTATTCGATTTTCTGTGTTTCCGAACTTGAATTTCTCGGGATAGCATCTCTCTTCAGTAGTTATTCCCATCTCCAAAACCGAACAAAATGAACTTTCCTTCCCCTATTAAAGCGTGTACTTTCGCCACCGTCTCATCTACATTGATAATGAGAGCCTTTAAGAATATCCGAAGGGTTTCGACAGTTTTTTTTAGAGCCTTCCGCTTAAAGGCCAATAATTGCGTGCCCGTTAGCCATGATATGGTTCACCTGGCATGATAGATGATTTTTTAATCCACACTTAGGTCTCTTCGTTTTTGAATGAGAATGCACAGCGTCCATGAGATTGCTGAAAAAACTGTTACTCCTATTGATGCAAATATGCTGAAGTCGTACTGCACCACCTTAAGGAGGAACTCTTTTAGCGAGGGAATTCAAAACAGAGACCATTTTATTCCCACGTTGCACCGTCCTAATCAAGGCAGTTAAAGGGATAATGTCATTCAAATGAACTTCAAAATGTTCCTTGCAAAATGAAAAGAGAAAGGAGGCGAAGTAATTTTGAGGTTGCACGAAGTAGTGAATTAAAAAGCTACCGTATTCTGCTATATAATGGTTCTTCTCCGTGATATTAATAGGGGTAAGTATAGGTATAGAAACCAAATATCGCACTTCCTAAAAAATAATAAATTACCTAATACTTTTTGTAGGAACTCGATTTTTATAGTTTTACACCCCGGTATCATAAAAAATTGAGTTTATTTGGAATTCAGAGCGAAGCAAGTCCTCGGGACCTTTTACAACAACTGCGTGTGGTTTCTTTTTCGTCCATTATTTAGGGCATCTGGACGTCAAACGTTAGGTGAGATGTGGTTATTAACATAATGACTGAAAAACAAAGCTATTTTATCAGGGATGATTTGGGCAACACGCTCGTAGCTCGTGCTGAAAGCAACTTTCTGATCGCTTAAATTGTGAATACAACACTTAATAATATTTCAATACGAAAATCTGTTTTTTTTACTCCACTTCAGCAGTAAAACTTATGTATGTATTGCGTTGTAACTATTACAGGCATGGGTGAATGCTTTTGTCAGCACATAAACGTATTGAAATTTGAATTTGTGTTCCGGGTATGAAACGAGAAATTTTGATTTTTTTCAAATTCGTCTGCTGTGAAAAATATTCCGCGCAGAACCCCTTCGGTTCACTTAGTAAAATATGTAATAGTTTAGTTAGAATCATGTTTTCTGAATGAAAATGCAGCTAATAGATAAAATTTAATATTTGACGGAAGCTTAATAATAACTTGGTTAATTTGAGCTTTATTATTAACTCAAACTCAATTATGTATTGATTACATACACTTAATAAACTCAGAATTTTTAACTTTAACTTAATTTAAATTATTGTTCAACCGTTCTTTGCAAGGCCAAATTTTAGAAAATGTCAACCAAACATACATTTTTTTTTCACTTTCTTGAGATTGATCCCCATAGATTCGTATGATTTCCCACGGCAAATGAGCTCGTAATGGATTTGAAACGATCTTTAAATGCTTCCTATCTGGTGCTATTGTCAATTTTTAAGGTTGCGCGAGGTTTTTATGGCTTATCTAAGGGTATGACAAATAAAGTTCTAAAATCCTATATTTAAGTGATTTTGATGTGAATAGGTAAAACTGATAGGAATATTATGGGATTCCATTAGCAAGTTCTAAAGCCATTCCCATCCTCCATCTAAATAGCCTTTATAATTGTAGATTGACTTAGGAGCTGAACTATACTTACGTAAAAAAATAAAAACGTAGTCTTCACTTGGATAAATAGGGCTACAACCTCTAATGTTGAAATAGGATTTGCACGCCGTCATTGCTGAAGGAAAAACAAGGCTGAGGAGTTGGGAAAAGAAGAGAAGGCTAAAAGACAATGCTCGATGAACGATTAATAAAAAACGAGGGCACGGATGTAAAGGACAGGTTGATGGATAAGGACTAAGGAGTTAAAGACGAGATATATGAGACGATTGAAAAAGAAAGGCAATGCAATAGGGGGTGAGTACTCTTAGAAAATGAGTATTAGACTAAGGTGAGAAAGCAACTGAGCACTTGAAATTAGGTTGAAAGAGAAATGCATAGAGAAGGAGAAATTTCAGTGAAGGAAAAATATTGGCATTGCATAGTTTTTCTATTTAATGATAGTTGTTAATAGGTTACATAGGACAACTAATACAAGCTGTTAGAGATAAAAGAAGACTTAATTAACTGATCATAGATATTTTTAGGGAAGGTGGAGAGAAAACGTAGTAAAACTACTCGAGCAAGCCAAGTACGCCAAGGAGGTGTATTATAGTACAATTACATCTTTGGAACTTCAAAAGCTGTATATTTTACGATAAAAATGTAAATTATTTACCCAAAACATGAGGATTTTTAATTTTCAAAGACGTAATCGTCATTGAGTGAACATTATTAATGTATAATTTAGACCATTAAGCCTAGACATTATTAATGTTGAATTTCAACGCTACAGTCCGCATAACATAATTTTTATAACTAGAAAGTCCGCTGCCCACGAGAAGTGCATTGGAAAATTTAGCAAAAGATAGACACATTCCATTAATTCATTACTGTTATTGAACACATTTTTTGAGTTTTTTGTGGAATTTTCATTCTCTACCCATTTGCCCTACCCACTCTGATTTTCTGGTTTGATATAAGATTGGAGGACAGGACGCTTACGCTACTAACCTCCCTTGGCTGAGGCTGCTGAACTACAATGGTTGAAATGTACTAAGGTAAAGCAAATTACAATCTCCTGCATCTACAGGTATATTGAAAAATGAATGTTTCCTTCCTCCATAGCATCTGGTGCTGCGTCGCTGAACGTGTGAAACAGCAACATCAGTTTGATGATTCGAAAATATGGTAACTTTTCATTCTTCCTCGTACTCATTAAGGTGTACTCCGTTCTCCAACAAAAGCATTCAAACCACGCATCGGATGAACCATTAGCTTCTTAGCCCTTTCGGGCATTTCAGTAAGAGCGCGTTAATGCTGACCCGATTTCCCCTTCCCTTCATCGTCTCCACATACAAAATCAGATTCTTACACTCCAAATTGCCTTCTTGGGCGGCAAGAATAATAAGATCAGTAACAAAATCCACCATAAAAACTTTCAATTCCATTGTCTGAAGAAGCATCAGGATCCAAGCAATAATCAATATAATGTCAACATTATAAAAAATGGATGATAAAAACACAGTTTTGTATCGTTCGTAAAATCACGATGGTCGTTTCTCCACCTAACACATAACTTACGCCTCGTGAGACAAGAAGCGGACGATTGAAACGGATATGTTTTTTTTCTACTTTGATAATTTCTCCGGCGCGGGAAGCTCGTCTTTTTTTTGTTTGAATTCCAAAGGGCAGCGCCCCATTGGGAATAATTACGTTGCTCATGCATTGTGCCAGGATGAATGTGAGGGAATGTAAGTAGGGCAGTTAGGGATACATTTTTTTGTGCGACCAAGTGAAGGCACCAGATAAAAAATTGAGAAGTGTTTTGAATATAACGACGTCGCCGCTACCGAGCTCGCGCCGCGAACGGTCGCGCGGACTCCCAGGGAAAAACTCTTCTTCACTTAAAGCTCCCGGGCAACTCGTATGATATTTTACTTCCAGCGTTCTAAATCACTTTGAAATGGAGCTAGTGGATACGAGTGGTTTTGTAAAAAATGCAACTTTTTTTTATTGCAAAATTTCAGCCAATTCGCCCGAGTTAAACCAGGGTCTGGTTTCCTTTCTTCCTCGTCTGTCCAATCATCATCAAAATTCGGAGCATGCTATTTGGTCCCAGCATTTCTGGGAAAAGATATCCACTCGCCCATATAGCTATAGGTTTGGAGGGGAAACTTTAAGCATCGAACCAAGGAAAATACTTGTTAGTCACAATTGTATAGGGCAATATTATGGGGAAAAGAACATTAGTGGAGATACATCGCAGAAACTTGGTTTCATAAAATGAATAGTACGGAAATGTATGGACGGAAAAGTTCCGTTTCAGCGAGTTAGACCCCACCTCTGATGCCCGTCGAGCGTTTGGGATCTTTCTCAGAAGGACTTGATTTCGGAATTCTATAAGTCACGGATATAAGCTGCCCGTTTCGTGAACAATCGTTACGGACGAACGGAAGCATCGCCCAATTGTAGGACGTCCTGGATTAGAAGCGCGCAGATTAAAGCACTACTTTAACTAATTATTAACTACAAATAGGCTGAAGTTAACGGTGATACGAAGAGAGAAATGCTGGCTCCACATTCAAATGGTAAACAACAACAAAACGCGAAGTTAAGAGAAATGTAACCCCACGAAAAGTGGTTTATAAGGAATAGTTTTTCTCTCAAACAATTCACACATCATGAGAAAATATCACGTACGATAGTTCGAACTACCAAAACCTAAAATGATAATGAATGCTAATAATCACTAAATACTCTATCGGCAGGTGTCCCAACAACCCCCTGACATACGCCCTTGTGGCGAATTGGAGAGTAAAATATGATTGTATATGTTTAGAGAAATATTTTATGATACCTGGTAAAATGTCTTAGCTTTTAATGGTCCTTAATTTTCAGCCTCTTTTCAAGTTGTACCTTACAGAAAATGATATTTCACAAAATTTTTCAAAATATTTTTTCGGAAAATTGGATCTCTTTTTTTGCTTTTGTTGGCACTCAAGGCATAAATTGAGAACTTGGAATTCCGGCACTCATTTAAAACTTCAACAAAATTCATGTGATCATTAATGTTATTCTACCGGTTGAGGTAAATTTTGGATGAATACAGTTTATGCAACTGTACAACAATAAATTTACTTACTTCTCCAGACCAAACAAAACCTGACATCCGACACTATAGGAAGTCCTTCTCCAATTTCACACGCTTCCTTCCTCTCCTCATTCGGTCCGACATCCCTATTCTATTCTTGTCCCTTCCTCGTTTATCTTACATTCTCCCCTCTACACACTCTTAAACATCTTATTGCCAATCAAAACACTCTGCATGCATCTCTCCTGCCTCCATCCATCCCTCCTTTGGATTTCTCTCGTCAATCCCCTCTCCTCAATCACCATACCTAGCACTTCCTCATTTGTTTTCCTTTCTGCCCACTACACCTTCTCCATCCTTCTCCCCACCCATAATTTGAAAGCCTCCAATGTACTGCTATCATCCTGCTTCAATGAGCACGCTTCCCCGACCAAAATTTGGGTCTCCCTGAAACAAACGCAGAAAAGCGATCATGAGAAATTGAGCTGTTTGCTACATTCACTCGTCCTTTAATTAGTTCGCGTATTTAAGACAGATGTTCGGTATTGTGTGCAAGCTTCACAACCAGATATGGCAATTAGATATTATGTGAACTATATTATATATTTTATTTGTCCAGCTCAGAGCATTCAGGATGGGTGGAAGTACGTTCTGGTTATTTGTAAAGGGATGGGATGATAATTAGTACGGAAGCCACATGATAGAACAGAATAATTCTCCTGGCTTAAGTAACATTTCTGAATCCAAAATCTAGTGTTTCTCAAAAGGAGGAACACACTTTCTCTTTCGCCAATCGGCTGTTAGGAGCTCATACAAAAACTAATAGTAACAGATTTCTGTTAAAAATTAGCCATTTCTACTGTTAGAACACGCTAAATAACCAAAATATTAATTCTATAGGATAAAATTGTACTATATAAACGAAATAGGAGAAGGTGGATATGAAATGGACGGCTCATATTATTAATGCAGTCGTTCTGAAGTCTTATGAAAACTATGAAAAGAAAAAGGAGAAGATATTCTAACATAATTTCGTGGAAAAGTTGAATATCCATGTAAAATCAAGGCGGATCTATAGAAACGATTATAATTACGATACGTCCCGCCATTTTAAGGCACCATCAGATACATGGTTGAAACATTTTGTTTGTCTCGTTGAACTGAAGCGCACGTCCGGGATAGTGTTCGAACCTGCGGCCGTTGCACTCTCACATTTAACAGGCTGGCTACATTAGCCGGCTATAGGAAGAATTAGGCATTGCTTTGCACTTCTGAGGATAGTGGCCAGTTCCACATTCGGAAATCACACCATCAAGACGTGATCTCGTAGAATGAAAGCGCATATTAACAGAAGACACCTTTTAAATTTGAAGGGAGGGAGAGTTAGGCCGTATTGGAGCGACGGAAGAGAGGAACACGCCGGGAAAAACCGCGAGAGAATGGTGTCGAAAAAATTCTACACTAAAATCCTAGATTAAAATCTAGGATTTTAGAGTAGAATTTAGCACTCAATCCTCTGCAAGTGTTAATCCTTGTCTTTTACACATTGGTATATACCCTTCGTTAGTTTTCTATTCAACGTTCCATTATATTCTAGTTGATTTTCTATTTTTCGAGTTTCGACACCATTCTCTCGCGGTTTTTCCCGGCGTGTTCCTCTCTTCCTTCCCTCCAAAACGGTCTAACTCTCCCTCCCTTCAGTCACCTAGGCACCCAGGCTTCCAAGTATTGAGCTACACTCTATACTCCAAACCAACACATAAGAGTAAGTGTCGAACAATACTCCTCATTGAGTTAAATAGGGTTAACATCGGTCGGTGGAGCAGTTTTTGGCAGAGCAGATAGAGAGTTATTAAATTTAGTTGCTATCGTCAATTGATCTTTGCGGTACAAACATTTAAATTCTTACTTTCCTCTGTTTCCCGACGCATAAAATTCATGTGCTTTTCTCTTTTCTAATCTTGCAAATGTCTGTTTTCATCGACGCACACTTCTTATCGAGAATCTAAATTATTTCATGGTTTGTATTCAAATTTCAAGAATTTTGCATGGAAATAAAGGGAGAATATTTGCAATCCCTACGCTGTAGCGGTTTTCCCACCCTTGGTAAATTAGGAAGAAAGTCGATGGCATCGTAGCATGACAATGCCAGCAAAGCGAGTTCACTTCCCTGTGGTAATGAATTCCGCCTTTATCATGAGGCCCTGTACATTATAATCCGGCTTGAGACAGGACCAGTAACTAGAGCACTGGACGGCCATTATGCCGCCTTCGCCTTGCAATCAATTAAACGCGCGATTACTGCAGAAAGGTACGGCACCAATTGTGTGGATGTCTCCTCCCTGAGAAAGAGGTCATTTCTCAAAGCCACTCATGCCCTCCCTCTTCATAGAAAGAGAGGAAAGTTTTACACCGCGGCGATATTGCTGACAAATTATAACTGCGATTCGTCAAGTTGCTTGGAACAATAGGAGAAATTCATTCTTTATCCAAACTAACAAAAAAATTTTCGAGGTTCACTCTCCGACTTTCACTTCCACTTAACTCGGTGTGACACTGGACCTATTCATTCATTTTGTGCGGGAAAAAGTATTTTTTTCCATCTATGGCACAATAGGAATAGGAGGACGCTAAATTTTTCAATCAAAGTCAGAGGAGATTATATCGAGAGTATGGTATAGACATGCGGCGTTTCTAAAATACTCTAATCCACACATTTATATCTTCTTACGATTAAATGAGACAACCGGTTATCGTAAAGCTATTTTTCACACTCCTTATATCAGGACAAAGAAGGTACATAAAAGTCGCATAATTATTATTTTTACTCCGAGCCACATATGTTTTGTCATTTCATGCTAATGCGTGCAAAAATACGCATGAGTAGTGAGCAATGAGACCCTATGACATTATTATTAAATTCCAAGTTTGCCTTACGAGGGAGCTAATACATAAACTTTTTTATACCATAACAATAGCATGACTTAGAGAAGATAAAATAGCGCGACAAAGAAAACAGAAATAACCATTGGGTCTTGTACCAGAAAATCAACAAATTATGACTCTACGTCTACATTATTTTCAATGCGGTCCGCTTCACCGCTAGTCTTATTCCCAGTCAACGTCAACTACAATAGTTAAGCTACAGGATAACTCGAACCGTAGGTCAACTCAAATTTCAACCGCACAGTTCGTTCCGATGAAATAGCGACAGATGTACACATGTAACAAAATGCATACAATTGCTTATATCAAGGATAATCGATTTTTGCCAAACTTAGACTCAAGGATTACGAATTCACTTCCTCTAAAACTAGAAAAAATTATTATATTCTAATAACGCAATTTTAACGGAGCCGTGAATGAACGGATAATTGATTTTCAAGTTTTTTCCACCTTGAATTTTTCTTATTACAAGTATTTTTCATATAAAATTCAATTGAATCACCCTCATATATTAAATTTTTGTTGTTCTCTTAGTATGTAAAATTAATTTCTGGGTAATAGATAGGTGAAAAATAATAATAACACCGACAAAATGTTGTTTTTACGTCTTACAAGGGGTGTAAAAAGTGAATTACGCCTTCATGTAGAATACCCGAGCTTGACTAAGTATTTTTCAGAATTTTTTTAATGGACTGATTAAGTTTTCACACGAAAAATACTTTCCAAAAAACTTACTGTCGTGTTATTTAGAATCTATTTATAATATCTATGCAGATCTATTTTTTTAATGGGAAAAATCTAAGGAATCAACGTCAAAAGTTTGACACATGTTTCATGCCATACTTTGTGCTAGTGATAAGAGTGATGAGTACAAATGACCAGGGGGCGCTGAAAATTAACCTAAAAGACAGGCGCGTCCAACTAACTTGCCTTATCCTTAAACGGCCCGACACAGCACTTGGGTTTGATGTGCCTTTTTCTGCATTACCTACGTAAAAAAATCACAGAATTTCCTATGCGCACAAAATATATTGTCTGGAGAGAGAGATTTGACGTCGCAGTCAATAAACGAAAAAATGGGGTCAATGATGACCGGTGAAAAACATGGCGGAGAGCATCCAACGAGTTTCAAGAGCGCGATCTTCATCTTACCAAGGGCGGGTGAAAAAGCATCGAAACGGAATTCGATGCTGCTGTGTGTCTCGGCTATTATCTTTAAAATTTGCCCTTTGAATTAAATTCACGTTAAGTTCAACACAAAGAGGCCAATTTGAAAGTTCTTGACTCTTACTCATATCACATTTGTTAATTTTTATATATATTTCGAATAATTACTATGGAATGGCATGTGCAATCGCAACCAGTTATTTTGTCAAAGACTGCCGTTCAATGACTTTGAAGAGTGAGAAATATTACTTGAGGGACTGTCCCTAAACTCGTTCCTAAAATTATATTTGGTAGTGCCATTTGGTAATTAAACAACTTAAATAAGCCTCTCTTCGTATTTTCAATTAATTTTAGTGAGATAAAATGTCCCCAATATATTATAAAAATATAATAATATCAGAAAATTATTCCTACCGTGTTTGTGAAAACAAAATATAATGTCAATGTGAAATGCCATTACAGTGCGAAATTAATCGCGATAATTTTAATGAAAATCATAGGATTCGTATATATCTTCTTCGAACAAAAAACTTAAAGAGAATCTATTCTTCAGGTAGAATGAAAAATTACTGTTTTGGCTAATTAGATAAAGCAAACTATTCAGCAGATTAGGCGAATATGGTGTTTAACATGTACATGCTTTTTCCCGTGAAAATACAAATAAAGCAAAAGGAATGCTCGCTCTAAGTATCCTTCATCCTCTTATTAGTAATATTATCCTTTTATATATAAATATTTTTTTGAGGACCATCTTTTGCGCTGATATCTAAAAAAACAAGGAAAAACCTCAAACTCTAGCAGCCCATTACATTTTCCAAGAAGACGCTTAAGGACCAAAAAATTATCATGTGCCAGAAATTACGGTGGTAATTTAACAAAGAAAATAAACCTTCATTTATCAGAGGTAATGTCTTTCTTTCATCAGTATCTCTCTTTATTCCCTCAAGAATGAAATTAAAAACGCAGTGGGTTTTCACATGGGTGTTGATACGATTTCGTAAATGTGACAAAATAAAAACATATTCGAAGAACGAGGTATTATGTAATCATTTATCCTCTTATACATTAAAAATTAGTAGTTCGCTATGATTTTCATGCAGATAATAGCGCTCTCCAGGTTAACGCAAATGTTACCAGATCAGCCCATGAAGTTGCGGATCTCTTCTATCACCTACGATGAACCGTCCCTAGCAGCGTGAATCCTTCACTTTTCTTAGCCGCAGTTTGCCTAGTTGCCAACACACTTTCCATTCATGCGGACCCGGAGTAATTGGTCTCGGGATGAGAAGAAAAAACGACGCCGGTCTCCCGTACCGAACACGTCCAACCTACGCTAAATTTCCTCCGTGCAACCGAGCGAGTCTGCCTGTCGGACAACATGTTAGACGCCCTCGGGCATGATGTGATGGATGCAAAAAAAAAAGAAAATAAACGGTCGGTTGGTCTCATCTTTGAACTCTTTCGCGAAGCATGACGTCATAGGAGGCCCGTCTGAGTGGTAGGAAGAAGAGAATACGGTCGCACTCGTTTTCGCGCCAAAGGTGGGATGTTCCTTCACGAGCAGCTCTCGTTTCCACAAAGCAATCGATATGGCTCGGTCCGTAAAACATTGGGCGGGGTCTGTTGGTTCATTTATCCCACAAGCGAGGGCAGCCCGGGGCCGTCGTCCCTTCCTCTTAACTCGGGTCGCTTCTCTGCTCTCTCGCTATCATTATATTCTTCCCTATAAGTCATCCCCTCCCGTTGTTTGGTAACCGGAACGAATCCTGATCAGTAACCATTATCACTTTGTATGGGATCGGGAGAAAACCAACCTCTAAGGTGATTGCTGTGATCTCTTTAGGTTTCTTTGTTGATTTTCAGTTATGAAGCCTGAAATTTCACTTAATGCCATAGATTTTGATTCCACAGTGTTCATCCAACGGCTAAAACTCATTAGGCAAAATTAAATCAGGTTATCTCCATAATTTTTTATCACTTGATTTTTAATTGGGAGACTTCCATCACTATTGCATGCAAGGGACGTCAACGAACTTCAATCTACCGTAATGCTGCTCGCCACGAACAGAATAATGGCAAATACTTTATCTCCTTAGAGATCCCATTTCCATTCTGAATTAATAGTGCCTCCTTCTCTACCATCCTTCGTTCTATACTCTATGAATCTATTTCCATGAGAATGCATTAATTCGAGAGGTTCGTTGAAATTCAAATTAGCTTATAACCATCATATGTTGCTTCGAGCGCCAAATAGGCGATCTCGGTGCTTATCTCCGAGTCGCACATCCTTGCAAGGCGCGTCGCAGGGCACTTGAATTCATAGTGTAATCCCTCAATTGGGGTCGCGCATTGTACGTCGGCCGCCACTTTCCCCGTAACCTTGCTCTGGCACGTCTTCCCTTCACGTAGCCTTGCTCCTAATCTCAACTCGACACCTCGGGTGGGTGGGGGTGAAAGGGGCCTGGAGAGGAGGTGGCCTACGACCTTCCCTCGCACCCCCGGGGGTTCCCGAGGGGGTTTCTCGTCTTCCCGCGCTTCTCCCGACGACGCATCCTCCGCGTCTCGAGGGCGCGCGCGCGCGAGCCTCTCCTCCTTCGTTTGGGCAGTATCCTTGGCCGATGGCCGCGGGCTTTCCTCCCCGAAGTGGCACACGGCACCGTTGCTTTTCCTCGACATCCCAATATCCTCGGCAAATGGGCGCGCCAATCCAATTGCATGCGGATATGAGCGGGCGACGTTCCCAACTGAAATGTTACGTTCGGACAGGTTTCGTCATGGAAGTTTTTAAAAATTGATATTACGCCCCTTCATTGTGGACTCCATTAAATGATTTCCTCCCTTCAACTGTGACCTGCGGAGAAAGTAATGAATTAATTGATTTTTTTGATACGCGATCGAGCTTTCTGGTAAAACGTCTCCGAAATTTTAGGTACGGAAAATATAACCGTCCGCCGTATCTACCGCATATATCCGCATACTGAAAGCTCAATCTATCTTAAACGTGAGTCATTTTACGTATTTTCTGTGCTGTTTTGGAAAAGGCGAACACAAATATATGTATATATAGATATATTTATTTTTGTTATTCATGTATATGTATATACCATAAACAGTATTCAACCCGTAGGTCGGTTTGCTAGGTGATGGTAGAGTTCACCCAGTACTATGCTCGACGGCGTGTGAAATTCACACATCAGGGTAGGGGGGCCAGCTCCTTTCCCTGTGACGGTTATGGTTTCCCAGGAAGATCTGTTGCCCGAAAAATCACATAGCTTGGGTGGAGCTGCAGGTGCCAAGAGATACTTGCCCAGAAATCGAACCCGAACCCCCCAGTCAGCTGTCCAACGCTCTACCCCTGGACTACCGCGATCAACATATATATATATATGTATGTATATATATATATATATATATATATATATATATATATATATATATATATATATATATATGTGTGTGTGTGTGTGTGTGTTAGTGTGTGTGTATGAATATCCTGCAAATGATTTAAGAGAAAAAAGACCAAATCGAAGACTCATTTTACTTTACTGATAACTCTTTATTCAATAAGTTGCGAATTGAAACATACTCGTAAGTCGAAGACCTTGAATATTTGACATGTTGCTAGATCATTGAAAACACTGTCAAAAACAGATGGTTCCCGCTAAATCCTCATTTTACTCAAAGCACTTATAATGCAATTACCGGACAATACCTGAGGCGGGTCGAAGGTAGAAGTCTTCAATTGAACCACAAACTAGAGGTAGATTTATGGAATGCAAAAGAATGGTATGTGAACGCAAGGAATATAATTTACTTGGATAGGTGCTTAGGCTTTAATGGAACAGTTATTCAGTGGTAGATGCAAAGAAGTATGAAGAAATTAAGAGGTCAGCAGAGAAAGGGATGGAACGGAGTGGGGAAGAAAACCAGTCGTGGGGTGACCAACACATAGGGATGATGATATTTTTATTTGTTGTCCCTTAGCATACGAAAACGGGCTTCAAAATTAAAAAAAATATTTGCACACCTACATACCGGAAATTTGTGTACCTACTTGATTTTCTTCTCTTAGTATTGTCCTCGAATAACAGCGGTCACCATTTCACATTTTTAATACACGAAAGCTGCATGGTAACGTACGTACAGCAAGTGATTAGCCCATCAATAACTATCAGGTAAAGATTCCTATCGCAAAAATATGAGATAGCGTGGTATTTTCAACATAAGCATCTATGAAGCACGGGAACACAAAGGAGCCCGGTCCTTTAGAAATTACTTCCATTTATAGAAAAATATTCTTCGCGTTCTTAGATGATTGAATTTTTCCGTCGTTCGTTAACGAAAATTCCTATTAATAGGAAAAGAGGGACGTGGGTTGGGTGGACGTAGAGATCATTCGACCAGTTAAGGAGTCAGGTCATCAACAGCACTAAATTCAGACCCAACGAACTACGTGACCAAAACGGTACTTCGTAAAACTAAACCGTGGTGAATCGAATCACAGCACCACGCTCGGGAAAATGCTTCGCATTTTTTGACCTCATAAAACGGAAACCGTATAGTGAGGGTCCGCTTTTGGGAAAAGCGCACAGTTTGTCAGCCGATTACATCAAACGGCAGCACAGTAAAGGAACTGAGATCAGGTGCCGAATGCATAATGTTCTTTTCAAAGCGCTGGCAACTGTGTCTTTCGTGGGATTTCCTCCAATTTCTAATAAGTGTGGCTCTGTGGAAAACAAGGCGTGCGGTGTACCGGACACACTGGAGATGGAAGCCGCAACCGCCCAAGAGAAAATAGTAAAAATCCACTCTATATTTTAAACTTCCAAGTCTAAGCGCATCGGGAGAATATTAAACCTCCAATCTCTAACATGAGCCTCATCCCCATGCTTAGGCTCTGTGGCGTACCTGTATATTGTAGAGAAACTCTTTGTTTTTGCATAATTATATATATATATATATATATATATATATATATATATGTGTGTGTGTGTGTGTGTGTGTGTGTGTGTACTCGTATGTATATGTACACACACGTAAGGTCTGTCCCTATAGTACCATGGCTTATTTTTGCCCGGATAATAAAGAACGGATAGCAGCAATTTTCCACTAGATAAGATTTATAGATACCGGGTTTCGATATGTTACATTATCTTCAGGTCCTAAAGACGATGTAATACACCGAGACCCGGTCGCACAATAAACACTAACTAATGGAAAATGGCTACTATCCGTTCTTTATTATGTTCAAATTCCATCACATCACGCCTGAAACTAATCTATTTGCTTTTTCCCGAATGGACGGACGGACGGACGGGTGACGGGTTTCTCTGGCTTGATTAGGACTTTAAGGTATGGCTGGAGGCCGGTGGTAGTTGGCCCTCAGCCTTTGCGGAGTGCGTATAGTACGTTTGCGAAACCTCTATAACGTGACCTCGTTACCCTCCGTCATGAACTGGTTATTGGAAGAGTGGTAGATAAACAAACTTTGCGTGAAACTGGGCAAATCCGATGAAGATACTAATTACATCCTCAAGGCAGCTTATAGTGATAATTCTATGGGCAGATCTGGTGCTTTTGAGTGCCACAAGTTGTTTCTGGAGGGTAGAGAAGATGTCGAAGACGCCAAACGTTCAGGACGACCATCGACCTCAAAAAGTTACGAAAATCTTGCAGGAGTGAAGGTTTCGTTGGACAAGGATTGCAGAATAAGTGTTTGTATGGTTTCTGATGAACTTGGCATCACTAAATGTGATGTGCATCGACTTGAGACCGAAAAAATCTGCATGAGAAAAGTGTCTGCGAAGTTGCTGCCGCCAGTATTCTTGGACGAACAAAAGGAAACTCGCACGTGGATCTGCCAAGCTGCCTGCTTCTCGACCATGTCTCAGCCCATCCTACAGCCCTGATGTTGACCCATCAGACTATTTCCTCTTTCCCCCTCAAATCCGTGCTGAAAGGATGGCACCACGGCGCGATGGAAGCGTTACTACAGGCCGTGAGGAGGTAGCTTAGCAGCATTCCGGGCGCTGCCATCTAGAAGGCGTTCAAGGCGTGGAAAACCCACTGACAGCGGAATGTGGACGCACAAGGGTGCTACTTCGAAGACTTTTGGGTGAATGTATCAATTCTGGCAATGGATTTTATTAATCAACTCAGTCGTACTACTTTCGAGACATATCTTATGTACCATATATATGTGCAGACACACACTTTTATCATTATCTAACCTCTCATCTAACCTTAGTTTATTCTCTTAGTTTCTAAGTTGCTTTCGTTTTCATAGAGAAGTATATCTCACACTCGTCTCACTTGATACAGACAACTAAATGTACTTTTAGTTATCATGATCTGTATAATTTGAATTATTTTACAAAATATATTGTTGCTAAAAATTAAGATACATTTAATATTTGATACTGCATGCCTAGTGCTTATTCACTCCCTGTCAGCTGTTAGCACTTGGGGATTTGCAGCTTTCTCCGGGTATTCATTTATTAACGCTGAAAAACAATCTGCTTATGATTGACGGAGTACTTTAATAAAATGTATCAATATTACTGGCTGAAAGTTTCTAAGATCCATGATGGGTCCATGACATCTTCTTCAAGATAACGGAGAAAATGAAATTGAAGGTAAGTCCTTTGGAAAAAAAATTGGTGCTCATCGATAAATACAAGTCGAATAATGACGGCATATGTATATTAAGTGCGCATAGCCAAAGACTCGAGCAAAAGGATATTTTTGCCAATGTAGGTCGAAAACTTGTGAAATACGTGTATGATAGGATGGATGAAGAGATTATAAGGCATGGGAATACCAAAGGGAAAATTTCAAGTAATATATTAAAATTGACAAAAAATAAATGTTAATCTAAGGTAGCACAAACAGCAGTACAGTGTATTGCACTTTTCTTCCCCTTAAAGTATGGAGGTGAATATTTTACCTCTACATCCTAATCCACAAGCCGTCGCAAGGACGTGTGGCAGGAGGTGTTCCGAACCATTCTCCTTCTACTCCAATACTTCCACCAACAAATGGTACTCGTATTCCGTGAACCACCAAAAAGGCGCGCGATAAAGGGCGAACTTACACCATCCATAGTAGTAGTAGTATTGAGGGTTTATAGGGTGCATCGACAGCTAAGTTCATTTTGCACCACTGTCAGATGACTAAAACCTCAGTTCCATTTTATTTAGGAATAAATAAATAGGAATAAATATACAAATAAATAAATAATTGTTAAAAACAAAAGGCATTAAAATTATGAGACCCAAACTAAAGCTGCCTCATTAAACCAGTTCCCCTTAAAAAAGTTAAAACTTGATTAAAAGAGACCGAGTCATCCCATAAAATATTACTGAAATCTCCCCTTATATGAAATACACCATCCATGGTGTATTCGTTTACGCATTACGGGTATCACACTATTTCTAACATCTCCACTGACTACACAAAAAGAAAAATAAGGAAGCCCATTGTAAATGGTGGGCTCATTTGCAAAGCAGTCACTAACTACCAGTTGGTATTCAACTCATGCATGACGGACAATTCACAACACAAATCTCGCGCATTAACCCCACACCTATATCAACACGACTCCCCGCCACCTGGCGTAAGGGTGCGTGGCGTTAGGCCGCCAACCATGAAGTGTATTTGTGGGGAAATGTAACTAACGAACGTATATTTTCCTAATCATCTTCGCCAGTGCTTATGTAATCATTTCTTCGTGTTTCCTTTTTAAGTTTTTGTCGTAAATTGTACGCGGGTAAAACTAATGAATCTTTTCATTCATCAGTCACTCTCTTATTTTGTGACAGTTGTCCATAATGCTCATCAGAATGTGTAAATGTGGAAATACCAATTCTATATCGTTTGCAAATCCACGCGATTTGTAAATTTGCAATAGGTTAAATCTTGCTCTGAGTCTTCGCATACTTAAGGGTGTCCATCACATATGTATGGTATGTGCCGCTTTTTATTCCTTTGTACGAATTTTATAACGAATCTGGCAGCCCTTCTCTGAACCTACTTCAATTTGGTAATTGGAGTTCTGTGTTTTGTTTTAGATCGATTCCACGTGCTCACCGCATTTGGCGTCTTACTAAAGAAAATAGCACGTCTCCTATTAAATCTGATGAATGCCAGGTTCTTTATGATCCCTCCGCAAGTATTGCCAAAGTTTTTCCCCATGTGGGATCCAATGCGATGGTCACGCCTAAGTATTTTAAATGGCCTTCAACACTCATCCGAGTGCGCAAGTGGGTGAAGTCTGTACGGGTATTTTTTTATTTTTTAAGAAGTGAATAATCGTAAATTTTTTATCGTTTAATTCTTGACCCATTCTTTAGATTTTTTTAAAAATTTGATTTGAGCCATGTTTTACTATTTGACGATCTTGGTCGTTCGCTATTTTCCTGTATATAATATTGTCCTAGAAAAAAGTCTTATTTCACTTTTTTTTTGAGATGATATCATCAGTATTAAAAAAAGAATAATGGGCCCATGGCGCTGCCCTGATGGACGTCAGTTGTTACTCGTACATAATTAGAGCTTGAGCCATCTATCACTACGCTTTGCTTGCGGTTGGTAAGGAAGTGCTGAAGCTGAAACTTGAGTATTCCAGCATAATTATATATAATGGCGGGTGAGCAGACAAGATCTGCGGAAGGGCATTTGGGCAAGATCTGCGGTCAACCTAAGAGAGATGGGATGGAGGATGAATGGGTGATATAAGAAGGTGGATGGGATGCTCCGATACGTTAAAAAGCGCACTACTTCGTTTGCTTCGTGTTGTTTTGGAGATGGAATGAGAGTGGAATCACCAGTCAGGTTTATGAGAGAAGGTTGACTGGTATAAGAGAGGAAGGGGTGGACCGAGAAAGTAATGGGTGAATATGGATAAAGAGACGCGAAGTGGAGGAACATAAGAACAGTAGTCAAGTGTGAATGAGACCGAAGCAAAAGAAGAGTGCAAGGATTGGACAGTTTGGAAGAGAATAGTCAAAAGGAGTGTTCCTTAAACTCTAATCGAGAATAATGAATCGTTACCTATGGTTAATGCAAAAGGGACGAACTGAAGGGTGTGCATGAATGTACCAACATTTTGAATGATTTATAAAGATAATAATCAATGTATACTCAAAACTCGATATGAAGCGATGTTTGTAACTTGATGTGCTTCCTCTATGCTCATTTTTTAAATATTATAATTACATTATAACTGTTCGTAGTATTCAAATGTAATTTTATTGGACGATGCTTTATTACTTAATATTTACATCCTTCTAAATACAACATCAAAAATCGGCAAATCTATGGCTCGACAGGTGTCCCATTGGATACATTAGAAAAAGGAAAAATTGATCTTGGAAGATCTTTACCAATAAACGGAGTTAAAGATTAGGCTAAGGCCTAACTCAGCCTTTGTAATGATGAATACCGCGGCCAGAGTGAGTTAATGGGCTACTTTGGACTTGATTAAAGCTTGATTCTAAGCGCTTAAACCTCTGCTCAGTGTAGCCTGATTGCTCCCCGTGCATGTTGAAGTTTTAGTTATATTCCCGCCGATCCTATTCTGACATGCAAAAATATAAATTATGCTGCCCACAGCTCAGTATCTTTTTATAAACATATATAGAGGGAAAAGAGAATTTCGGGTTATCATGAAAAAGAAAGATGAATATTGTACGTTCTACTCCTTTACAAAAACTTATGATGGGGTGCGTCAATGAATGTTCCTGATGATAGTCTACTATTTGAGGTTGGCTTTGGATGGATACAGAATGAGCATCGCTATCTCTCTCAGCTTAGTCATAAAATAGACTCCTTTTCCTCCCCTATATCGCTCTTCTAACGTTCTCCCCTCTATATTGCAGTATTTTTTAACATTTTAACACCAATCAAAATCTCTGGCAATACCTTTCCTCCTTTCTTCTTTGGATTTCCCCCAATTTTTCTCCTCCCTCAACATACCGTTTATTGTTTTCTGGTTCTTTGGTTTTCCTTTTCGTTCATTTTACCTTTTTCATCCTCCTGCATAGTCACATCTCAAAATTCTCCGGCCTATGCCCATCATCTTGCTTCAATGATCATGTTTCCGCGACGTACAAAACCACGCCCGATTTCAAAATTTTAAAGCGTATTTTCTTAAAGTTCTTACTCCACGTCCCTGTCATAAATTCCCTCCATATCGTGAAAAGTTCTTGGCCTAACAAAATTCTTCATCTTACGTCCACATTACTTTGGCCATGATGGTCCAAACCAATTCCAAGCTTGGTTAACGGGTCACCTGTTCTAGTTGTTGCTCTCATATGTTAGCGTTTAACTTGACCTTCCTCTTTCTCGAAAGCTTCTACATAATCATAACGAACACCAAATACATTGTTTATGTGTCTCTAAAATAACTCCCTAGTTGATAACTTTGTCAATATATACATTCCAGAACTTTTTTACGAGTTCGATAAGATCGGGTGAAAGGTTAGTAGGCGGGATAAATGAAAGTCCTATCGCTGATTACGGGTATATAAACGCTCACGTAGTGCTGTCGGCAAGACATCACTGGGGCAATCATCGATCATCATTTTGGAAGATTAAAAAAACTGACCCTTGACCAGCTTGTTGATTTTTAGAGCGTTACTCTACGTCAGGAAGAGTGACAGGCCGGGAGGACGCACCTAGGCTGGGAGATGCCGCTGCTTCGCCCATTAGGAGTGCACCTACCCACATTTTCCAATTCCCCTCCCTCGCTGGGCACCTCATTTACATACTCCCTCGGTTCTACGCTCCAGAGGCCTCCCACGGATCTTGCTCGTTCCTGCTCTCTGCCAATGTCACGGTGATCATGGGTCTTCGCTTCCTTCGCGGTACTGGAGAGCGACACGACCCGAGGACCTTGAGCCGAGGAGAAAGGATGGTGGGAAAGAGAGGGAGGGAAGACGTCCGGACTTTTTAGTTGTGGCCGGGTTCAGAGCGATGGAGCCATAATTCGCCCTACCTTACGTAACTCGAGTGCTATTTATGTGCAAAACTTCACCATCACTCTTAAATGAGCATGAATCCATCATTTGATTACGTAAAATGGTTAAAACACCCCACAAAATTTATTACGAAATTAAAAGCAGGTTGAAACACGAAAAGAAAGAATTATAGTGGCACTTTGAAACATTAACGAATATGATGAAACGAGGGAGCTTCTTAATAGTTAGTTACGATTTTATAAACAGGTTAAATAAATACGGCAAGCAAGTAAGAAACCCCATAGGGTAACATATTGGCTCAGGGCATATTGAATAATCTTAAACCATTTTCGTATGAATGATTCCAGTACACACCGCATATGAGAACAACATGATTAAAATGGGTACAGTCCCACATTTATTCCGTTCTTTTTAAAACTATACTTTAGACTAAAAAACATGGTAGAGTAATCCATATGATCTGTTCCAAGGACACAAACTGTGATTATGCGTTGTTTCGATGCATTTTACCTAATTGTCTTGAATTATACGCTTTGAGGAACCTAGAGGGTGTGTTGCAACCTATGCTAAAACACCAGCCTTTAATTGCGGATTTATTTGGCGCGTACGTAATATGAATGAAGATTAAAACAATGTTTGTCGATCATAGCTCTGCATGAAATTTTGACAATGGTTTCACTATGATAGCTGTTTTGTGACAGAAGACACACTATTTGTATTTCAATCACTAGATGCTGAAGGCTTTTTTATACAGCTTCATCCGCCGATACAGAGCGGAGTCTAAATATCCCTTGAAGTTCAAGTTTAATGAGAATATTCTCTACCTTTCTAATAGTCAAAGTCTTGATTTTTCACTTCTTGAGGCGAGGGCCTACCAACCTGCACCCACCATTTACGAATTTCGTGCTATGATTCGATTTTTGTGTAGAAAAGGGTCATTAATTGACCAAATTCATTGGGGGCTGTGCATATTTTATGTAACTACAGTAATGAATGAAACGTTTCGACAATGGTGTCGAGACTTCCAAAATGACCGCAAAAATGTGTTACCATGAAGAGTGAAGTGGTTGGACCTGTATCGAGGCCGATGACATAGTTCAATAAGTGGATCAAGAACTATAAGGTCCGATCGAAATTGACGATTAGTGCTCTGGCTGATAAATTTCCTCTTTTTGTGTGCAACACTATTTACATGATTGTTACGGAAAAGCTTGGAAATCAAAAATTTTGGGCAAGATGGGTATCGAATATGCTTACTGATCAACACAAAGAGCAAAGAATGTTGAAGTGATAAGCGTTTTTGGACTGCTATCGACAGTGCCGACCTTGCACCTCGAGACTATTTCCTCTACCTGCACTTCAAATAGTACCTTGGTGGACGATTTGAAGACAAAGAGGAACTCAAAACCGCCGTTGTTAACTGGTTCGATTCCCAGGCGCTGGACTCGTATGCTAAGGTATTAAAGAAGCTGGCGCAGCGTTACGATAAGTGCTTAGAAGTAAATGGTGACACGTAGAAAGGTGAAGTAGGTTTGCAGAAAACTAAAACCGTCAATAAAAATTTTTTCCAAAAATTAAATTTTTCATATTGGCGGGACAGAAGAAATTTGTACCCATACAGCGCCATCTTTTCGATTATGCCTCCTGTTTTGATATATATGATGATCAAGCCAAAAGTCTAAATTGCCGAAAAATTAGGAGTCTGGATTGATAACCCACGCACGAAAAATCATTTCTTCTTCTCAAATCAACACTCATTTTTATAGTCATTCAACCCAGACATGACTACGCCCAAAGGACTTTTGTAATTTATATTAGCATTATTGCAGGAAGCAAATGAAAACTTGTTGAAGATGAGCGAGAATTACAAATATGAAAGTAGGCAAGAAAGGTAGATGTAGAGCATTTTGATTGGCGATTGGAATGTTGAAGACTCTGAGGGAGGGGCGAATGATGGACAGCCAAGGAATGGGTGCAAAATGATCGGTACGTTGGAATGAAGGAAGCAGGTATACGGAAATGAATAAAGGTTAACCGTACTATAAGTTATCAGGTTATGTCTCATTAAGAAAGCCTTGGAAGCGTAGCAGTGTCCAGTTTCTGTTAATTCAAAGCCTACCTTAACGGAAGACGAACAATAATGCTAATTATTATTTTAAGATGAAAAATCTGTTCAGATGAATGAGTGCAATTGATTCGTGGCATATGCCTTCATATAAAATCAGGCAAGGAGTTCTTTTGGTCTTTATCACTCTGACAAATTTGAGCAATTCATTAATTTACTTGAGATTATAATTGAATTTTCAAACATTTCGCACGTCGAGATGCATCTTGTTTCAAAAATGGACCTAAATCGAAACAAGATAAAAACATTTTTTACGTGCCCGAGGCAGATTACCTATGGAGGAGGAGACCTTATGGGTCAGCCGCAGAGTGCTTTACGTTTCGACTTAACATAGGCCATTTTCTTCTCAATCGGAGTCAAGACTCCTCCCATGAGATCGTTTCGCCCGAGGCATTACCCCGCGTCCCTGACCATGAGAGGAAGGGAATCGAGATGCAAATTGAGTGAAAGATAAGGGTCGAAGATGAAATGGACAAGAAAGTGGTCCATCCCTACAACCTTTCCTTTCTTCGCCCGCCTCGCTATAAAATCTCCTCCTTTTCTCTCTCATCACCCCCTTCTCTCTCCCCCCCCCCCCCGAAATAGCATGTGCTCGCGATGGATGGAGAGAAGGAACGTGGGCCGGCTCTCAAAATCGTCCGCAGGCGCTATAAATATCTCTGGAAATTCCAACGCATCCCGCAGAGAAACAAAGGAGACCTTTCTCCCACCAGCAATAAATGATGGCTCGGGGCACAACACTGCTGGAACGCAACACAAAACTTTCCGCGCAAAAAAATTTCACCTGAATAAAAACTGGAGCTCCAGCATGTGTTGGGATGGTTCAATAAGTTACAGACAAATTATAAATGATGGTCAATGGCACCTACATATATGAATAATTTCAAAGGAATAACGCTTATATGTTGCTGACACCGCAGAAAAATAATCAACGGAATCCCTTGTGCCTCATACCAATTAAATTGAATTTTAAGCAATATTTTTTATTTTTAGATGCAAGCTCACTGTCTTGATTTGAAGCTATATTTTTCAAACCATTTTCATCAAGTTTTGCTTTCATGTATAAATTTCCGTCATATTTTCACGGGGAAAATTCCGCTTTGACCAAAAATAATTCCACATATTGAAGCATAAATTGGTGAGAAGACACTGGCACAGGGGAACCAACATTCATTTCGTATTAAGTAGGTTCTGAATAGCCTAAAACCTCATGAGCTATTTGTAGACAATCAATCATTTTCATGCAATGTTAAACATATTCTGAAGATATATGATAATCGAGTTAGGACAAATGAGAGAGAAATCGATGATCAATAAATTTGTATGATGAATGGATGATGGAATATCGTTAAAAAACCTCCACTTTCCCGAATTAGAGATTCACATGATCCCAAAAATCGTATTCGACCGTGGGATATTGATAACCGTGCTTTGTAGTTCCCGCCGAGCTTTTGTTTTTATTTTCTATTGGGGGACCCTTTGCATCCCATTTATAAGTGGAGAAGCAAGTTGATGAATTATGGTACATCAGATACCAGAGTCCGCTAAGATGACTAGGTTATAGGAGAAAGGGGAATTCCCACGACTCTACAAATGACCCATACGAAAGAAGGCGGAGAATATGAGGGGCACTGGGAGAGAGACTCCCAATATTTTCTCTTTCCAGCTGCTCCTCCTTAGCGTAAATTCGTCAGGCAAACTCTCTTTGTCTGTGGACTACCCGCCGGAAGGCAAGATATCATTCCATGAATTCAGGGAACGAAACATTTCGCACCGCAGGGACAGGAAACCACCACCATTTCGCGACCCCAACATGAGCCGACGCGAATCTTCTTTCAAAGTAGAACGTTTTTTTTCTACATCCTCAAGGCAAAAATAAAGCCTCGATTCCAACCTTTATGTCCCGTCAAATTTGGCGATAAAAGTCTCCGGATGCTGTGAAAAAAAAATAGATGGATGGACAATGCTGACAAGGTACGCTCGGAAACGGGAAGTTTCTTTACACATCGGAGACTACAACGCCTGAATGATCAATCAAGCGATTGAATTAACACGTCATTTGGAATTCACCTCACCTTTTTTTTATTTTTCGCGTAGTTTTAGACTTGAAAGAAAAACTTTGAGATACCTGTATATTTGTCCTACCTACATATTTGTCTCACGGTTGTCGAGATATTTCGGTTTAAACGCCACAACTCGGAAACATACGACTTTTAAAATTCAATATCTCATTCAGTAATCAACGAAGTTTATAGCTTTTAGGTTTTTTTAAAGCTAAAGAAACGCTCAAAAATAATTATGCATCCATTAGTTGAGTTTGCAAAAATACAGCAAATCCCATTCACGACAGCAAATATAGAGTTATGGTTCATTTTTTCATCCATATTGTGTTACCTTTTTGCTACACTCACGCCAGAAAAAATAGTGCTATCAATTACGAGTCTCCATTCACGACATATCACATTTCATCGAAAAAATATGGCACCTAAAAGTGTGTGAGAAGAAGTTGCACGCAATGCGCGCCAAACCAGGTGAACGGACTTTCAGATTTCTGCGCTGCCAATAGGAACTTTGAAAGGCAGCTAATAATAATTACAGTGAATAATATAAACGGTATATATTTTTAAAATATTGGTAAGGCATTTTACACTTCAATGTAACTGTGGAATGATGTTACAAAAGTATTGACTGTTTTTACTTCTGACTTAACAAGTTAAAACTTTAAAATACGAAATATTATTGGGCGATTGATTTAAGTATGGCTTCGGAGAATGATTAACTGCGAATGCCGATGGTCATGTAAGATTTTTAAACAAGAAAGTTTAATATATACTCTGGGGAGATTTATCCGTGAAGCCATTTAAATTTTCTATGGATAATACCAATATCTCAAAAAAGAAAATACCATGTCATAGAGAAAAAAACTCAGATTTTGATTGAAAATTTCAACTTCTGCGGTATAACGAATTAGCTTAAAGATTGGCGTTTACTGCCGGAGAGATAGAAATGAGATGCGGAACATAAAACGTTGAATGGCCATGCTGTGGGTGGGTCTACTAATCACATATTTGGTCACATACTTCACCTTTTTCCCATCGGTAAAAGTAAATCCCCTTAGAGTAGGCGGCCAAAATTTATTTATATGATTTCATTCCAAATAGCAACAACGAAACAGGTTTGTATCCGAATGAATCATTCAGGAATATCATATCGGGCAGTAAAACTTTGAGTGCTTATTATCAACGAAACTTTGGACCAACGTTTGAGTTTCTTGCAGACAAGATTATAGTTAAATTGTGATTTAAATCAAAAGTTTGGATCATTCTTGAATTAACATCGGCACAAAAATATACATTCATATTTTTTTACTGCCCCTTCCTAAGGTCTATGAATTATGAGGTCATACCATTATCAAACAGTTAAAGAGAAAAGTAGTTTACATTTCCCTTCAAATGCAATGAATAACTAAATTTCTGCTGTGTATTGGCAAAATATATCAAGCATTTGCAGGAAACGAAAGTTTAATAATTTTTTTAATGCTACGAACGTCACTTAACAAGTACCAATGTGGTTATTTATAGTGTTCATCTTAATGATTACCAATAATGTCACCGGATAAGATGATGCCTTGAAATAAAACGTATTAATATACATTTCAAATCCGCACGTCAAATTGCTAATCCCTCTTTATAGAGTCGATTCAATGTGTCCTGTACAGAAGATGAAGCTCTCCATTGAATAGCCTCCTTTTTCAGTTGAAACTCAAGCAACCGATTAAGATACTTTTATCTTTCACACATGAGATAAAGACATAAAATTCATTCTGTCCAAATTTGCCGAAGCCGCAGTATTCTAATTGGAATTTCAACATTGTATTGAATATGGCGCCAATTTGGTCCCTTTATGTTAAAATTGAGGTTCTTCTTAAATAAAATGCTTAAACATACCATCTTGAGTTACAATCTCTCAAATGGCAATCATTTACATCGATCTCTCATGCATATTTAATCTGATCCAAGTAGTGATGTCTAAGTCTTTGCTAATTAAAAAAAAATTTGACTTTTATCGCGAGAGAGGAAGAAGAAAGGTTGCTAAACCTCTCCCTTCCCAGCGTTAAGCCAATAAATTGTTGCGATTATTTTTTATAGGTCTATAGATTTGCCAGATGATGCTTTGGCAAATCATAAGGAGACAATACGTCAACTAGTTGCCTAATAAAAACCAACACTTAAATTGATAGAGGCAGACGAACTAAATCACACCACTTCACTACTTTTATAACAGGAACGTGAACTGGAACACGCTTTCCAATCTATCCCTCTGAGAGTGACCTCATCGGTTTTCTACCCCAATTCCTCTTCACGGGTGCAATTTAAACTTTTCGAGGAAACTGGGTACACCATAAAAGTAGAAAAATAGGAAAAGGTAATACATACGTGCTAAAAAGTAAAGCGTTACTCTGTGTGTAGTTCATTGTGCAACAAAATGCAAGTTGCAGGAGAATTTCATCAGATATTCAAAATAAATTCCTTCAAAATAGTTTGGTTTCGTATTCACATTTGGATTATATATACACCTGCAGTAAAGTATTACAGGTAATTAAATTTACATTACACTTATAAATTACGACTCCCGACAATTTAATAATAAATTTTCACCGACTTGGAAAAATTCTTTTTATTAAAAAGCCGCAACACTTTATATTTAAAATCTTTTCCAAATATTTAGTTTTCATGGAGCAAATTTCGTATCTCATAACAAATGATTGGGTTAGCATTGGATTGACAAATAGCACACCATGAGGAAGTAAACCATTTAGAGTAGGTCATGTTCAAATATTTAAACAAGAATATGATGGTAAAACACAGAGCTTAAGAAAATTCCCATTATCAATAACCTATTGGTGAAAAAGAAGTTCTTAATAAAGTACTTTATTCATATATACCAATGATTGATCAGAAATCCTATTTTCCTCGAAGAAAGAAAACTTAAACAGATCCTTTTGACAAAGCCATAAATTAGGACAATAGTTTCGGTAAAATGCACAGCACAAACGTGGTAGTTAAAGATAAACTGCAAATAATAGTTGCTATTGGGGTTGATACCTATAATAACCTTCTCTTGACATTTATCTTGCTCAAGTAACAAACTCGGGTTAAAAACTTAGTTCCAATTTTATTTAAATACAATCAAAATTTCATTGCACAATTTGAGCACACAACCTTTTAGTTAATGAACTCAATCGGAATAAAAAGAATTACTAATTTGAGGAAATTTAAATTACTGTTTAGATTACAAAAATCACATAACTAATTCAATGTTGTGAAATATGTAATTTTGTTCGATTTTCTAATTCAATTATATAATTTCATATTCGATTTTGAATTTTTAAATATACTATATTTTGTATTGGTCCAATTTTCGCATGCAGAAATATCATATTTCATATGTAGAATGTTGACTGCAATCAATTCTATCAAAACCCAATATATCTTACTGAAAAAAGTGACATTATTATTACATTCCTTTACGGGATTACATGAAAAATAGCCTTATTACGATACATGCTATTTGAAAATAATGCATCATACTTAACGAAAACTCAATTGCAATGACATGAATTTAATTGAACTCTAAACGTGATGCTTTTCTACTAAATGATTGCATTATATTAATCACCACATCGGTAATTGGAGAATGAATGCATATTACCTCATAGGCTTTCAGACTTGAATGACCAATCTGTTCAACCGAAGCACGGGTTTATTTGACTTCATTAAAATCAAAAATGACTTTCGAATATACATGAAACGGGTCATTAAGTAGATAACTGAGGTACTAACTAGTTCATTGGTTGTCTGTGATAAGAAAATATTACTAAAAACGGGCACGAAAAACAAATTGCCTACCAAGATATTTAGCTTTAGATATAAATGTAATAGGCTTGATGATTTTTAGTATCTGTATTACTGGGTCAAATATAATATCTTTTATCCCACATTTTATCAGCCGTTTTCTAATGAACGGTGTATTATTTGTCAAGATGAGATCGTTTAGCTAGAAGGTTTCTTTAACCAAGCAGAAAATTCAATAAAAATTTCCCCGCGTCTCATTCCTCGTGCCAGGCTTTCCGGTCGTTCCGGCTACTTGCCATACAAGTTATAGCCCCTAAACCAACCAAGCGTCACCACGCACGATTTTCAGGGTTAGTCGCACGTGGTTAGGTCCATGCCTTTGCCGCACCTGAAAGGCATCCTCCGTCCACCGTCTCCACTCAGGCCTTTTACTCCTTCCCTTTCTCCCCAAACTCTTTTTACTGCACAACGTTTCATCAAATGTTAAAAAAATGTCCAAACTTTCTTCTCGACCGGCATCTTATTATAACCTACTTCAGGGAGTAAGGTGGATTAGAAAGCGGGGGGATGGGGGAGGAGAGAGGGAGGGATGAGGAAAGGGGAGGCGCTTGTAAAACGCTTATGTCTGAACGCTCCGGCGACTCCCGCGATGCTCCCTCTTGAAACATCCCGTCCGTCGCCGGCACCCTCGACGGGAAACGGACATTTTCCAGTTCTGTCGACTAAAAAATTCTATGCATACGGATGTCGAAGATTCGTAGCGACGATGCGGTCGGGAAGATTTGGGTTTTCGCGATCGGCCGCAGATGATCACGACCCTCCACTCGTGAGGATTTCAGTTGGTGGGAGAAAGATCGCTCGTCGAGAGCACAGCCAAAGGAAGGGGAATTTCTCAGCGGAATCTGTTTTACCAACTCGAAGGCTCACGCACACATTCTGTGAAGGGTAATAAGCTTTCACCACCTTCGATATGGGACGGTTGGAGGGTATGTAGAACGGTGACGGGTGTAATGGGAATCTCTTTTTCGTTGTCGCTATTGAATTGAAGTAGGTATCAAGTGATGAAACTTGGGTTGAAAATTAAAAAAAATAAAATCCTTTACACCAATAAAACAGTACGTTAAACATAGGAAAAATACAATATCAGCTCCATGGACACAGGGGCAGGGACTATTGTCATTAATATAATCAAAATTATAACAGGGGCTATTATCATTAATAATCCCCGATGACCAGCGTCTAGGTTGGTAGCATCAATTGCGATAGTAGGGGCTCATGATGAAATATTATAACATCAATTGAGAGGGAAGTTACGAAAAGTGAAGAGTCAGGCGTGATGATGTGGAATCGAGACATAATAAAAACTTCGTTGCAATTTTCCACAATTAAAAATTTATTTCGACCATGGTTTCGATACACTGTATCATCATCACCTGATGATGACACAGTGTATCGAAACCATGGTCGAAATTAAGTTTTAATTGTGGAAAATTGCAACGAAGTTTTTATTATGAGAGGGAAGCTGCTCGCAAAACATTTTGTAGTTAGGGATTGAACTCATAGCGGCTCCGCGCTGACATATATTCCTCCAAAATACCATGCTGAGTCGACAGTAAAGCGTCTCAAAATGGTCGTGGTTCGAAAGAGAGGAAATGATTCATCCTACTTCCCTCCAACGAGATTTCGAGGACATCTCCCGACATCATTCGGTGACACTTCAGCCGTCGCTTGTGGGAAGAACAGAAGCAACCGAATAATGTTTGCGTTCTACAATATAGCGTTAATTGAGGGCCTCAAAGGAAATCGTTGACTGATGCCTGAATACATCCAGTAAAATGTAATAATATATTTGGGAAATTGGTCAATAGCGCAGCGGAGGTTTTCGACACAGGCGGATGTCTGTACGTAGATGCTTACGGAATTCTGTTGGCGAAGGAAAAGTTTATTCAATAAAAGAGATTATATGGCATAAAAGAAAGACCTGTAGAATCATGCACAGATTTTTTTCATCGATAACCCTGGCTGACTCTTAAGAGAAGCCATCGTGGAGGCGACCCGAAGCCGCTGCCCCGTATTCTAATGGTTCAGCGCCGGTACGAGACATCGACGTCCCTCCTCAACTTTTGCCGCTAACATGACCCATTATCCACTGTCCTCTAGTTGCCCAACCTTTTATTGGCGCAATTTCATTGCTAAACCTTATTATTGATAGTGTTAACCGGAAAATCGGCGTGACCATCGGCATTGTATATGCGTTACAAATCAATGGTCATATCAGAACAATCATCTAGGTTCCGGTTTTTTCTCTTTTAGTGGATCTTCACGAACTCTTTGTCCAGAGAAGCGACTCATAAAAATCATCCTCACACAATCTCATTTTCCTACATCCAGAGTATTAACAAGTAATAATATAAATTCCTAAATACATAAAGATTCATTGTATTATAGTATATCTTTTTAAAGTTATTGATAATTTAGAATTATTACAGATAGGGAAAGCGAACTTTTCATTCTAGGGTGGGGTGATGATATTTAATTCACAACTTAATACAAACTCTACATTAACTGTGATTTTAACTCTAAATGAAGTCTGGTATATTAGCTCCATTCATGGAGCAAAAATTAGAACAATATGTAAGAAATATGAGTGCCGCCAATCAACGAACATGGCATACCTCAGGGAATTTTCTAAATCAATGGTTTAACTCAATATCCAGTTAAAAGACAAGCAAAGTTCAGTTTAAAAACGGCTATTCAAGGTATGAACATTTAAAACGTTATTTTGAAAGTGCAATTGTTCCCAAATATTGATAATAAGCATTGAGCAAACTGATCCTATCAAGGAAGGAAATGTTCAAGAATGCAAACATTCATTTTATATTAAAATATCTAAACATAATAATACGGCCTGTGACAAAAATAGGCAAATAGGCGGCTGAGTCGATTAAAAAACTGTTATTGCCAGAGTTGATAGATTAACTCAAAAGTCTTCCAAGTAGCACCATTGTGCGTCCACACACCGCTGCCAGCGGGTTTTCCACCCTTCGTACGCCTTCTAGAAGGCGGCGCCCGGAATGCTGCTAAGCTCCGTCGTCATGACCTGTTGTAACGCTTCTACGGAGCCGTGGTGACGTCCTTTCAACACATTTGAGGCGGGGGAAGAAGAAGAAGTTTGGTGGGACGCTGTCTAAAACATTTGGATCCTCACTCGCATGGTCGAGAAGCTCTTGGCATACCCGCGTGCGAAGTTCACTTTGTTCGTCCGAGAGCACTCGCGGTACCAACTTCGCACATACCTTTCTAATGCCCATTTTTTTGGTCACAAGTGATTCAAATCAATTTATTTTATCAGAGACTTAAAGAAAGACCGGGATCTTAGTCAAGGTGAATGATGTGTACACACTGAAATTGAGAAATTGCGATAAAGTAATTACAAATGAAGTAACTTCGTAAAATGAGGAGAAAATCAGACCGAATTTGAATGATCGGATGCCATATTCAGGGAAGACTACTGAGGAAAAACCTTTTTGAAAATTGATTGGGGAAAAGGAATAAATGATGAGATAGGCTAATTTAACTTTTAGCGTATATTAAATTAGCATTAGCAAAAGTCTTGCTCAAAAACCGCCATCAAAGATTTTAAGCGCTTAAAATTCTGGGGAAGTGAGTTTTTAGTTGACACGCATTCTAATGAAACAGACTCAGAAATCAAGTGTTAGCTTGCGACGACTGCTGAGGATCAAAATACGAATAGACCACAGAGGCTTAAGTGGCAATTTAAGTTTATGAGACTAAAAAAGACAGTTTACGGTTGGTAAGTATGAGCGCTAAAAGTAAACAGAGGCTGTCTTTTGAAATGATAGCGGAAAGCAATTTGGAAATCATGTCAATGAGAGCTCATTGTACGGAATGTGGCAAAATATTCAAGAGGGGGTCTGCTGGATACCACAATCCTGTGCGTAATAGGTCAATTGTCAAGAGAAAATATGATCACAGATGATATACAGGATAAAATTGAAGAGAAGGGTAAATGCAATGATTTAGAGGAGAGAAAAACAGAAGTAAATAGATAAGAAATGTGCAAAATACGAGAAATACTTGTGTGGAAAATATCCTATGCGTATTTTGAGAAAGGTATCAAGAAACATAATGCAACATGTTATGGAAATCAGAAAGAGAATGGAGAAATTCTTATTTCAATAAAAGTGTGAGGAGAGTAGATGGAAAGACCATTTGAGATAACTTCACAACGGCAGACAATTCGCAACATAAAGAGTCCGAGATGAAAATGAAGGTATCGAAGACAAAGTGATTTTAAGATGTCCTTCAGATAAGATCCTAGGCTATTATAACCCATTCTCAGGTAGTTCTCACCCGTAGGTCCCAGAATAACCGATCGAATTCTATCCTCTCTTATGAAATTATGGCAGAATTCTATGTATACCGATTATTAGGACCAACAGGTAAGCAAGCCCCAGGGAATAGGTGAGTAAATCTTAGGATCCTATCTTATGTGTCAGAAAGAACAGTTGCAACAAACTTTTTAATATAATCTCTCACTTATAAAATCAGGAAAATACATATAGACGTACATAAGTACGAAATAATACAATCTATAAAAACATGAGGCCGCAAGTTAAATATGTCGAAAAATATCTTGTTGGAAAATAGAATAAAACCCAGGGGAATTAATTGATAGAGATCGATTTGGGTCTACATAAAGTAGCGGTCGGAAAAAGTACTGAGATTCCTATGTGATTGAAAATGTAAATGAAAAGAGCCAATCAGATGAACATTATATTTGGTACTGGGTTTGAGGTAACCATTCGATAATATTGACAGTAGCATAATGATTCCAATTCTGAAGGACCCAGTAATGTTTTGTAATGACAGATGAGTGATCAATGGCTCGTACAAATACAAGAAGGCAGTAATGAAACCTAGAATAGGCGGTGCAAGGCGATAAAAAGAAAAGGGTAATAGGGTGCGCGCTTTCACCCGTTATCTTCGACATCTGCTTAGAAAAGGCAATAAATTACAGGAAGCACTGTCGGAGTCCGTACCCAAAGAGACAAAATCAGCTTGCCTCGTTTTGCCACCGGCTGAAAAGAGAAGAACTCAAGAGAACTAGATAAGTGAGGCAATGATAAATTACAACTTGGAAAGGGATACAAACAAAACAAAGATATCGGTCTGCGACAGATAGGAAGAAGCCGGGACAGCTATATAAATGGGCTCTCGAAAGCCAAAATGATTGGAAGAGTTTTGCTACGAGAGAAGCAGTTTCACCGACAATGTAAAAAAAGTCAGGACATGGCTGAATAGCAGATACTTGACAGTAAAATTTTAAATAAGAAGTAATGTCTACTCACAGCACGAAATTGCCCTTGTTACATCGAAATTAGAAAACTCTTCATTTAGGTTCATCACTGTACACGTGCAAGACATGAGAAATGGTGGCACTAGAAAACACTGCAGTGGAAGAATTGTGTTAGTAAGGAGACTGGCGTATGCAGACTGGCAGCACAAAGGGATAAAGAGTAAGACCGAATCATGTTGAAAGATGGAATCTAATGAAATTACTGAAAAGAAGGAATACTCTTTATCCGGTAAATTTTCATTCTCAGTACATGGCTGATGGCAACCATTAAAACTTATGAGAAAGGAATAAAATATCCTACATCATGTATCTAAATCAAATATGACAGACATGAATGGCGGGGAAAATTGAAAGCTAAATATGAATCTTTATATGAAAATAAGGTGTAAATATGTACGAGGGTCATCCGGAAAGTAGTACCCGTTCGTGCCGCATGAAGTGCTGACGACGCGAGTAGCCGCTGGACGAGGTCAGATAGCTTCAGTGGCTTGTCTGCCTTCTCTGAGCCAAGTTGCGTGACGCTAGCATTGCCTGTGTTGTTTCTGTGATTGTTTACAATGTTTAAAAAAATTGAGAACGCCGCCAGTTGTGAAGTGAGGGCAGTGATTAAATTCCTCAATGCAAGAAACGTTCGCCCATGTGATATTCATCGCCAATTAAAGGAGGTGTATGGAGACAATGTAATGGACGAGTCGTCTGTTCGGCGGTGGTGTCGCAACTTCAACATGGGGAGGGGGAACACACACGACGATGAGCGTTCGGGGAGACCGTCTGTCATTACAGACCAACTGGTGAGCTCAGTTGACGAATTCGTGAGGAACGATCGGCGCGTCACAATTGATGACATCTGTGAGCATTTTCCCAATGTTTCTCGAACAATTGTTCATGAAATTGTTGAACACCATCTGCATTATGCAAAAATTTGTGCAAGATGGGTCCCTCGCGTATCTCAATGAGCTGGCGGCGAAGGACTATGCAGCAGGAATACAGAAACTTGTCACACGTTATGACAAATGCCTTAATTTGCTTGGAGATTATGTTGAGAAGTAGTTTAAAGTATCCTCTTTCAAATAAAATTTTTTATGTTTGTTAATATTTACTTTTGTGTCTTTATTTCACGAACGGGTACTACTTTCCGGATGACCCTCGTAATAATAGTAAGGCAAGTCAGCATTGAACCAATACCACAAGTGATGTTCACTGATGAGGACTAAATGGGGGTAAAAATATTGAGATAGGAGTGTGAGATAATTTTTATTTGGAAAGAAGACATTTACAGCTAACTGACGAAGGAGTACTTGGAACGGTAGGATTGGAGATTTCTATGAGAAATCCAAAAGAGGATGAAAGGTGAATGCAGAGCATTTTAATTGGCGACGTACTGTTAAAGTCTGTGATAGAGAGCATTAGTTAAACGAGGTAGGACGACGGACTGAAGAGGCATGTGGTACGGAATGAATCAAGAAAATTCACTCACTATGAGATATCCCACCTCGAAGATAATAAAGAAATAGTGATTTGCGTCAGGTCTGCCGTTTTAAGACTTTTACAACGTTTCCACATGATGAAGACAGTAAGTATCATTGCTATGACCTAGCTGCTAGGCTATCTTCCGTAAGATTACTGTAACAGTTAAAGATCGATAAATAAAATGTTTTAAACGACTAAAAGTACTTAACTGATGGATAAATTGATGGGCAAAGACGAGGTTTTATAGAAATTCTTCCCTTGTTCAGTTATACGAGGAGTAGAGGGAGTGATTCGAGTTAAGATACAATTTTTTCTTCCCTGAGTAGCACATGCAAGAGCTTAGAATAATTGTAAAAATGAAAATTGAAAAATTAATTAAGTTAATTAGTAGAATATCTTCTCAAACTTCCTACCGCAAGTTTTTCGATTTTTTTCCTGATTTTAGGTAGTGTCCTGTGAAAAGTCGTAGGATGTTCACGGATATATTTATTTTAGATTGCTATAGCTATGGAAACAAATTTAAACTGAGAACACGCTTACATGAAATTAAACAAGAATTGATCTTCAAGAAATCATGATATAAAGATTTTAGTTTACTTCGAAAATCTCAAGTCATTCACTTAAAGTTAAAAATTATTAGCGCACACACATTGAAATCGTAAAAAATAGACAAGACTGATATATTTTTTGTTCTGTAAAGACAAACGTATTTATTTTCAAATACAATATAATCTATTTTGCAACGACAGCCCATATATTACAGTAAATACAAGGTAGCTGGTTTAATCGGATATGAAACCACGTGATGAATATAGCTTTAACTTTATCAGAAGTATAGTAAAATTAGAGGCTTACTAAAAGCAAACCTTTTCCGATACTTTGATTGCCATCTTTTGCATTTGCTGTGAAGTAATTGAATGACCCATGTATGAATGTGTGTGTATATTATACGAGTATATATATCTTTAAATATATATTTATAAATAAATATACATATATATACATATATATATATATATATATATATATATATATATATATATATATATATATATATATATATATATATATAAAGTATTGGCCGAAAGAACATCAAAGGTGTGATTAATCTAGATGGATATCGTCTTGCTTGCATTAGACATCGGCATTCAGGGACAATAGTTCTGAGAAAATAATTTTCTTTCTATCTCAAATTGAACCAGCAGTAATCTATTACTGGGTGATTCCCTCCATCCCTTTTTTTAAACGAGAAGCGCGTGACTTGGACGTCGAGAAGACTCGATTATGACATCCGCAAGTAATAATTTAAGGCATCCTTCCATTAGCCGCAATTTTGGTGATAATGAATACGGGGTTGAACGGATGGGACGATAAACTTAAAACTAAAAAAAATACTTCCTGGTGTGTGCGGAATGATATGGTGAACAAATCACGACCGAAAATTGTGATAATGACGAGTACATTTTTTTCAAGTTGCGCTAACACGAAAGGGGCCGCTCTGTGGTCGAGTGCTCATTTATACACGTCTAATTGGTTTTTCACTCGCGAATATATATTTTCAAGTGCAATTTTCTTCGAATCATTACTCATGATTCTTCATTAAATTCTCGTTTGAACCATACCATCTCCGAGCGTTCGACCTTCATAAAGCAACGGAAAAAGAAGATAGAATACCTAAGATCTCCACTTCCATAGAGATCCTGGGTGGATCACCCAGACGGCAGTCTTGCATTTAGGTGAAGGTCTGCACAAGCCAAATTTTTATTTGTGAGAAAATAAAGTCGTGCTCCATTTCGGGCCTTTTTTAGCTTCTGTTGGAGATTTCGGAAGGGCGATACCGATACTCCTATTTCATCGATTTCGCGCGCTCTGATTGCAGAGCTCCCAGATCTTATGCTTTCCTATTAAAAATCCGCAGAAGAAATAAAATCAGCTCTGAGGTTTCACGGTGGGTTGTTTTAGTCTCGGTTTTCCTCAGTGTAGAAATTTACTTTGAAGCGTATTTTCGTACACACTTCTGAATTTAAAAAGGAGACAGCACTTCTTTTACGTTATCATGAAAATGAGCTTGCCAAAAGAGCCATTTGGTAGCGAAGAATATTCTCCTGCAATTTCAGCAAAAGTTAGAAGCTGCTTTCGTCGGGAGAGAACTCCTTGCAGCCTACGAGGACTTGTGGGAAAATGGCGTCACGCTTCATGAATGAGTGGTGGAATTCCTCCTGAGAGCATATCTTGGCAATGCGTCTCTTTACGACGACTCTTCAGACGACTCCTTTCGATAATTTTGACAAGACACGACAATATAAATTTCCAAGTTTTGATTCCGCAAACTTATTTTTTCCACGAACGATAGGGGATCATAATAACATTGTTCGATCGCGATAGGGTCATTTTCGGATAAAATTATTCTGGTGCGTATTCACCCCCTGCCACACACCCTAGGGGTGGCTTGCAGGGTATATAAATAAATAAATAAAATAAATCCGTGCTGATAGGAAGTCACCACGGCCCGGTGGAAGCGTTTCAACAGGCCGTGATGAAGGAGCTTGGTGGCATTCCGGGTGCCTCCTTCCAGAAGTCGTGCGAGGTGTGAAAAACCCGCTAGTGTGTGGACGCACAAGGGTGCTACTTTGAAGTCTTTCAGTGAATGAATTAATTCTGACGATACATTTTCTTTAATTGACTCAGTCCTACTACTTATGGGACAGACCTTACGAGTACGAGTCAAAACGTTCCACTTCCAGCTCCTCTTTCCTCAACTAATAAGTTTCCGAGCCATCTAAAGCTACACTCCATGTTTAAGTTTTCACTAATTATTCTAATACCTTTTTTTCTTAGTTTGCCTGTCATCAATTCTTTCTAAAGGTTCTCAACTTAACTATCATTTTAATGTCCTTACTACTCGGTCCATCTACTGAAACACTTCCTAAATAGAGAAACGGTTCTAGTTTCTTAGCCTATGTATATGTTGAGCATCTCATTACCTTCATGTTCTAACCATTAATTCTCATTATGTACCCATAAAACTGATTTTGAAATGCGCTAAGTAATGACTGTAAACCTTTGGCAAAGACCAGGTAATGAAACATTAGCATATTTCATCAATCATAAGAATTCAATCAGTTAAAATCGCGATGGTGAAAAGTAATATCTCAATAAATTTCAGCCTAGATTAATTATTCCAAATGCGGTCTCGAGGCGTGAGGAAGCGCTGAAAAGTCCTTTTGCAACAGAGAAATAAGTGCGAGTTTACACTCGTAAGTTAACATCAAGGAATTGCTGTCGTGTTTAATCAGAAAAATCATACTAATTGACTTATTGCCATTTGGTTCACAAAGTGGATTCAACGTAATTTTTTATTAAATAACAGATGGATAAAGCTAATTGCCACTCTCAGAAGTGTGGTGACCTTCAAAAAATCTATCAATGGCTAACGAATCCAGTACCATAGCGATATGAAAATTATTTCCCTAAAAGGAGGTAACACTCACTTTGTCTCTCATTATCGCCTACAAAGACGACAGGGTGGACGTGCAACGCGTGCAAATGTTTCCTCAGGCCTTCGGAATTGAGGTGAAACACATGGGATCAAAAAAATTAACACCACATAAATGATTCTATGAGTGAAATCGTCAAATCTTTGTGGTTCGATGAGTTTGACATTTAAATGAACCCATTGGAATTCCGGTGGTCCAGTTTCTCCCAACAAGGGTCTTCGGTTATAATCTCGCGGTTTCGGGCATCTCTGCTGCTGGGCGTAATCGTTTCATTTTTTTGTACGTTTAGAACGCAAAGGCGGTAATGATAGCGGCAGTGGTGTAACCAGAGCAAAATATTGTGCCAAACTCTATACTAAAGGTGCAATAACAGCTCTAATTTCATCATTCTCAGATTTACAATTTCACCACCTTTCCATCCAGCCTGTTGCTACTTGTGTTCCATTTTAACAGTTGAAGTATATTTATCCTCTGCGTAGATTTTCGCGGCGGTGGCTTGAAGAATTCTGCATGTCCGGGTTTTCACCGCGTTGTTGTTTGAAGCCGACAACAGTTTCGCCGAAGTTTCATCCGGCGTCTTCAGGTCGAAGATGATTCGACCTGAAGACGCCGGATGAAACTTCGGCGAAACTGTTGTCGGCTTCAAACAACAACGCGGTGAAAACCCGGACATGCAGAATTCTATATTTATCCTCTTCCGTCCTCTCGTGAACTGCTCATGTTTAAAAGCCAAAGACTAATGTTACAGAGCCTTCCTCCATATCTTGCACCATTATTTGCAGTGCAAAATTTCAAATATTAGATATTTTTAAAAGGTACACCGATAAGCCGAAGAGGTAATTTTTGTTCTCCAACTCTTTTCTACCACAGTAATAAGCAAGTAGTGCTTCGGTCGGACAAAGAGCATGATTATTAATAGCCATGATCCATGCAGTGTTTGCGGGAATTCGAAGTAAAAAGCAGGATCCATTGGACAAGATACTTAATAAGAGTATAATGAGGTGTTTTTTGTTGCTATTCACTTATTCCGAATCAATTTTTAAAAAGTAGCCTTCTCTGTTTCTTACAATTGATGCATATTTACATATCTTTAACCGTTTCTCAACCAACATGGATGCATCGAGTAGCTCAATCATCTTATGATCAAATTTTCTTAAGGTTACTCGCTCCTAAGTAAGAAAATAGTATGGGAGAAATGATTTTAAAATGTATGCAAAATGATGACTATTAACAATTTACGACAAGAATACGTGACAACCTAAAATAATGGGGTGAAGTTGGTTGCAGGCATGGTCGAATCGCTCAAGAACCTCAAAACGTACCACTGTTACTCTAACCAGCGTTGAATTCTACAAATATGCACTTGTCTTGTTTGGAAATCTAAACCATTCATCGTGCTTTTTAACTACCATAAAAATTAAGTATCAAACTGGTGGACGAGACTCCCACCCATTAACCTAAATATCATGCGTACGATCAAATGTTGAAGATTAATATTGTTTCCACACGATACGCATTCACTTCGTGCTCTGAGAACCACCACTAATATGATGGGAGAGTCAAGAGACGCATAATTGATAATCTGATTGCATATAATATTTTATTAGATGTAATTAGAAAAGAAAAGGCCGGTAGAGAACGAATTCATGCACGACGAATTTTTGTGAGTTGAATAAATTGGAATATGGCTTCAGGCGCATCGAGAAACCAAATACGAACTAATAACTAATACCTTGCACTGTTTTTATTACCTATGATTAAACTAAAATAGTTATACACAATGGTATCTATGTAGTTCACTAACATAGACAATCTGTCAATGCATCTATTACGATTATAGCTCGCTTATATGCTGCAGAACCCGGCTGAATAAATGTTATGTTAAATTGATCACAGTCATGAGCGATCTTGTACGCATTCATTCATTGTTTGAGAAATGGTCCCGGGTGGACAAAGCACGGAACAGTGGTAATACTGACGGCGTTCCGCGAATGAGACGCTGGAATGAGAAGGAAGACTCCGTCGCTCACTCCGCCGTCGATTCTAATTACCGTATGGCCCGTCGTGATTCTCGACCAAGGGCGGAGTGGGCGAAGGATGCGAGGTCGGCGTTTTTGGGGGCCAAGGTGTTGTTTGGGTGTTCCCGATGGAACGACGCGTGGAAGGGGGGTGGGGATGTGGGATGCTGCAAGACGAGCAGGTGCCTGCACGCATCCCTCGTACTACTGATCGCGTCAATGGGCCATGGCCACTCGTGGAGGCGGCGTTGGACGACGTAGTTCTCCAGAAAAGTGGGCTATAAGAGAGCGGTCTGGGCGAAAGGGGTGCGTCATTAGCCTCCCCACCACCCCACTCTCACGGCGCTCATCAATCTCGGGCCGTAATGTGTGAGGAGAGGCGGCCTTTATATATATTTTTAAGAGGGATCCGATGGAGAGGCGAGGAGGACCACGGGAGGGAGCCCTTGAGTCCCGCCGTTTGAGAAAGCCTGCGCGATGGGAAGGATGGTGAAGTTTTACGAGGACCTATATTACCCGACTACTCAGATCTTAATTCCTCACCGTGACCAAATAGACATGTTTTTATCAATGGTTTAAAGGCGGAATTAAAAACCGCGTAATATTTCACCCAGCCTTATATTCGGTGGCGTTAACCCGCCGTGCAGCGCAGAGACGGTCGATCACGTGACAACCTCCCTCAAATGCGCACAGAAATTTTCTTTTATGATAACTTCATGGTTATAAATCGAAATCCCCAAGCCTCGAGATCGTTACCTTTGTCCCATATGCACGCATATAGCTGCATCCATTACGGACCCGCTGTAGTTACGGGTCGGTGGACTTGTGATTTTTATGCTTTATTCGACACCTCCATCATCAAAACACCTTTATTCTCTCCCGATTTTAAGATTTTCAAGTATGATAGCAAGCTATTAGATAATATCTTTGAGATATACTGGGAAACAAAACCAATTTCAAAGAGAAACCTCCATGGATGCTACTTTTGGGTAAAGGCATAGAAAAATATGTGCCTATATATTTCGAGGACACCATTTTCACTTCAGCAATGGTAGGAAGTTGAAGTAAAAATGTGGATCTTATCTACTTAGCCGATAGAAAGTAGGTAGACACTTTTAAGTTTATGTTTAGTGGCCGTGGTAGGGATAAAAGAACGTACACAAATTGTACTCCACCTCCACTCTTGAATGAAGTTCCGAGGACTTATTTTTTTAATGAATTTTTTAATCATGCACATGGTACCTTGTAGTAGTACCCACTAGTATTGCTCCAACTTTAATATCATAACATTTACTAATTAATCTTGTCATTATGAAATAAAGAATAATGAAGTACGTTTATGAAATAAATATGTACTTCGAGACGTTCCTATTTTAAAATCACACATTTTTCTTAGTCTTTGATACTGATATTCACTGTTACTTTTGATGGATCATTTACGATGTTACTTTAAGCTTCTTTCTGGTGGTTGCCATTCAGTGCACCCTCATTAAGCCATTTTTTGAGACGTATCACTAGTTATCATAGAGATAATGCTTTGAACTGCACTTCCCACTACACATTGGAGTCAACGTGCAGGTGAATTCATGCTCCATGGAAACACAATGGAAATACTCCTAATTGGAAGTATTCCTGTGGGTTTTAAAGCGGAGTTTTAAAATACTTAAGCAAATTAAAATAGCGGGTTCAATTCCAATTTCATAAGACGTTCTCAATCCACAGGCGACCAATCAAGGCGCAATGCTAATTATAGAAAAGTAAGAGCGAAACATCGCTGGTCAACAACCCCTTTGTTCTTTCTTGAAGAGTTGTTTTGTTATTATTTCCTGGCCTATGTGAATCTCTCTCGTCCTTTTATTTCGGTGTTTCCTGGGGGAGTTCCCTCTCCTTTTCAATTCCCTAGTTCTCTTGGGAAAGTAAACGCAGCTGTGAATAACCTTTATGCAGTGACGGTGTTTCGGCGGTTCCTTGCCTTTGTCTCAGGGTGGAAAAACTGTCTCCTTTTATTATTGTTGTGAACGGAAAGCACTCATGAATAGAACCGCTGAGTAGTTCTTTCTATTACTCAACTGTGCCCGCGTATCTGGGGCTTTTTCTTGTGCATCGCAGCATGGGTACTAAAGCCGTTGAATTAAATGGAATGTATAATTTATTTAATTTTTATTTCTAAACCCTGCAAACTACTGCTAGGGTGTGTGGCAGGGGGTAAATACACAGCAGAATAATTTTGACCCGAATACGACCCTACCGCGGTCGGATAGCGTTATTCTGATTCCGTGTTATTCGTGGAAAAAATGACATTTTAAATCTACCTGTTCTACACTATCCCTCTAATTTCATTGACATGATCTCTCCTACCGTAGTATGATGGGGGTAATAATACATTTTCAGCATCATTGCTAAAGAGACATCATTCCAATTTATGATAGAGATTTAATCTGTTAATTTAACCTTCGCTCCGCGAGTGATTCCCAGCCTAGCTGCTCTAATATTTTGGATACGCTACTAAGTTTTTCATAACATTTTTACAGTTCTAGCTCCTCTACGCAGAACGCGATCCAATTCGGCAAGTAATCCACTTCATGAGGATCCCATATACTTGCAGCATATTCTAAATGAGGTCTAACCAGAGAAAGATAACATTTCTCTTTGACCTTTTCATCACATTTACCTAGTACTATTCTAATAAATCTTAATTTTTTGTTAGTTTGTCCACATATTCCCCGTATGGGTTTCACCAAAGAGAGATCGTGCTTGAGGGTAACGCCTAGATATTTAATTGAGTCTATACATTCCATTTGGTGTTCTTGATGCAGTGGGTGATCGTGTGGGAATTGCTCTTTTTCCAAAATTTCATCACTACCCACTTTTTGAAGTTTGATTTTAATTGCCAAGTGTCACACCAGCATTGTAGATCATTAAGATCATCTGACAAAGCTCCTCTGTTCTCAGGATCGCGTATATCAGCGTAAACCACAGCATTATGGGCAAAGAAACGTATGTTACTAGAGACTACGGAGTCAATGTCGTTGACGTAAAGTAGGAATAAAAGATGTCCGAAAACACTTCCCTGGGGAACACCTGAAGTATCTTCTACTGCATTTGAGCTAACTTCATCTATCACCACTCTTTGTACCCGGCCATTCAAAAAGTCTTTAATCCAACCCCGCATATTTTATCTATGCCATATGCTTCTAGCATTGCGAGTAGTTTACTAAGAGGTACTTTGTCGAAGGTTTCCTTAAAATCTAGAAAATTCGGGTCCACTGGAATATTGCTCTCTCCCGAAGTAAGAATATCATGAACAAAAAGCGCATGTTTTGTCTCGTAGGATCTGTCTTCTCGGAAACCGTGCTGATTATCCATTAATAAGTCCTTATTATCGAGGCGTCTAACAATCATACCAGCAACTATACTCACATACTAAATTATTCGAATATTTCAAGAAAATACAAAATAAATTTTACTGCTTTTGGCCTTCGCCAGGAATACTCGCTTTTTGATGAGCACCGACTCATTATGAAACACGTGGTTCTTTTGTTCTTAGGTTGAATATTCCGCAATACGTACCAGTTCAAGTTTAACGAAGTAGGCATCTCGGTATACACAAAATGCAATCGCGTTTGCCATGCGTACACAAGTTCAGGGACAGGGATTTTCACTAAGTCCTTCAACATGTTAATCAATCCACATGTACGATATGCAATTATATATTATTCCATCATATGGGGTGTTTGATTATTTCATCACTACAAAATTTATTAATTTACTTTTCTTTATTGTGTTACTACTTTTACTGTAATTTCCCAGGTGAACATATGCAACTACAATGTGACAATTCCAAAGTGTAAAAATCATTCACTCTAATCGGGATCTAGTTAAATGATTTTTACAATTTGAAACATTTGAATTTTTTACTTTGAAACTGTTACACTTTATACTTTGAAACTGTAACATTAGAATGCACATAAGCGGATGACTCTGCTTAAGTTACTGTAGCGTTATGTCCCGCAATTACTCGAATATGTACCGCTAGGTCTTGTTCATTTACACCATTTTTATGCTTGTAGCGGATTGATTAATTTACGTAAATATTGATTGGTGTTGAGATATAATCTTATTCACTATAGGAGGTGGTCGCTTGGTTTTTTAATGGTTATATGTCAAAATATTTTTCTATTTTCTTCGCACTTACACTATCATAAATCAGTTACTAAGCCTATAAACGGATCCATTTCTCAATTCGTTTGTCCTGTCAATCATTCTGTCAAAAGCCATTTAATTGGTGCTTCATACCAGTTTCGTGCTCAAATAAATAATGCTTGTTGTCTCAGAATAAAATTAACTATTCATCTCTCACACTGTAATTGTTCACACACAAATATTTCCAAGAGAGGACATTCCCAGTATTATAATATCCCAGTTTCTGCATCTAATTTCCTAGACACCTAATAACTTGGCATCAGTCTCTTTTCCTCGAATGCATTTGAAAGTTCATCTTTAGTCTTCTCCTTTGCCCAGCCTATTTTTTCTATCTTTCTTCATGTCTATACCTGGTGGTAACATGCGATGGTAGGTTCCCAAACTCAGAATGTATGATGGGCGCCTTAAGGTAGGGTGGCAATTAGGACCGAGAGCAAATAGAGCGGATAGATGAAGCCCCCAGTCAGAAGTCTGACACCCGTCAGGTCTTGAAAAAGGCATATAAGAGGCCATAGGTGAACGTCCTGATGATACTGCCCTGTCCTTGATCTTCTCGTATCATTGTTCCGATGCTCCATTGAAAAACCTTACCATCTGAGAGAATGGATTTCCGGCATTCGTGAGAAAATTGTGATCATTATCCATAGGAAGTATTCCATTCTCATTACAATGGATGTATAACTCGCAGCAAAATTTTCTTTAGGGCAAAATCCCGATCAAGGAAAAAAATTGATTTCGATGACAAGGTATTATCACAGGTAGTATAACCATTAAAAGTAAGATTTAGACGGTCCCAAACAATAATTATATATTGCATGGACGTTTACAACCTAAACTCAAGTTAAAAGTACATTATCTTCTTCTTTATTCCCCCATACCTACTAGCTACATCCAAAAAAGACTATTTTCATTTCCCCTCTCAACGTTCTGCCTTTTGTGACAGCCTTCCGCATTTCGATTTACTACCTCCGGCCCGGGCTAACCACCTCAAACCATCTAGGCATTCTATCTGTTTCGAAATTCACTTTATTTCTTCCTCTTTACGCTTTCCTCGTTAGTCTTCCTCTTTGACCAACTTATTTTGTCCGTGCCCAAGTCTTACCGTAAATTTAGTGGCCTTTCAAGTGTAGGTACGGAGAAAGTTCCAGCTCATCCTCTTGCCATATAAAACGTATCCCCGCTCTTGTCTCATAGACCAGGATTATAGAGCATAAAGCACGACATTCTATTTTAAAAGCATTACCTATCTTTTCTTTACGTCTCTCCTCAGCGTATCTGTGATTAGTTGCCTCCTCCTCTCAAATACTTCTTTCGGCAAGCAAATTCTCTCCCTTTGCCCTACTAATACGATTATTTTTGTCCAAGTATCTATAATCCTCAACCTGTTCTAGTTTATTCCGTTCCCAATTGTAAGAGATGCAATTTATTTTATTGGAACTATAAAGGAGCGATCTGGATTCATTTTCAATGATTTGCCTTTTCTCTTAAATAATTTTTTTCTACTTTTAACACAAGCTATTTAACATCAAACTTATGGAATTATCGCTTCATATTTGGACTGGATGCGACAGGCGTGGCGTTATCATGCTGAAAAATCTGCTGAGGAATATTCCGTATATCAAACATGATCAAGGTCGCGTCTTGACCTACGACTTTCGAGTTGTTCGGCAAAAATATTGCTCACCGAATTTACCAAGCACGTTAGGGTATGCTCTGCAGATTTTACTTCTTCCACAATTCAGGTGCACTTCATATGACTCCAGAGTAACAATTAGGTCCCTATTCGGAGTGCATGGGGATCGAGATGGTGCGGGGGCTAACGTACTGGCTTCCCACCCAGAGGGCCCGGGTTCAAATCCCGGCGGTGTTGAATATTTTTCAGTGGTATCTCGATCCCTACTTGAGGTGCTTTGTGGAGGGCATTTTGAGTGAGTACGCCGTCCGTCGGATGGGAGGTTAAGCTGCGGACCCCTTGGCGCCTTTCGTAAAGAGTAGGCTAATGCCGACACTGGGTTTCTCTCCACCCTCCATCCTTTCATGTCCATCCCCTATGGTGCAAATGACCTCAGCTGTCGGGGAGTAGTAGTATTGAGGTTTTGTAGGGTGCGTCGACAGCTAAGGTCATTTTGCACCACTGTCATGACGACTAAGAACTCAGTTCCATTTTAATTAGGACTAAATAAATACGAATAAATATACAAATAAATAATTGTTAAAATCAAAAGGCATTAAAATAATGAGACCCAAACTAAAGCTGCCTCATTAAACCAGTTACCCTTAAAAAAGTTAAAACTCGATTTATAAAGCTACTACTACTACTACGGAGTGCATTATAAATGACAGTAATCAGGAGGTAATAATCTCATTAATCATTGATTTGAGCTATCTCCGAGGTATTGAAAAAGTTTTTCAGCCTCTGAATGCAAAATTTATAAGATAAGACTTCTATTAAATATAGCTTGTCTCCTTTCCCCCTAATATCTAGGCGCGCCCTCTACTTTAGAAGCCATAACTACGACAGATGAATGGGAGAATCAATCCTCTGTAAAAACAAAACTAGATCTATGATTACAAATTAGTTGAAAAGTTATAGAAAATTACAATGATGTTAAAGTATGTAGGCTTAGATGAAACAATTAGGGACCTATGAGCACAACCAAAACACTTCCGTATGCGCAATAATACTCGATAAAAGTTCGGCATTCCAGGGATCTACGCCGCAGTAGGCGTTGTAATCTCTTGAGTGCACATCTGAATTTGCCCTGGAATGCGAAGCCATTTCTTTGTCCTTTTTTATATACCTAATGAGGGATACACTTTCCCTTTGTAGCGATTCATGAAAAAAAATAAAACGGCGTCGACTCTAGGGTTGGGAATTTTAGAATTTGGGTTCCCTCTCCCTTTCCCGCCTCTCTCAGAGCCTGGAGGCTGAGCTTTCTAACCTTCCAAGGCCTCCGGGCGACCACCCTGAAATCTCGTTCTATTTATTTTGATAAAAGACTCACTTTAAAAATATTCGAGTTTCATAAGCGGAATTAAAGTGGGTGATGATGCGAGCCGAGAATTGGAAACAGGAAAACCACAGGACGGAAATGTGCTTCACAGCGGGGACCAGCATTTTGATTAAACACTCATCACTCTGAAGAGCGGATTCTGTCTCCCACCAAAGTAAACTTCCCCCAAAAGTTACAAGAGCCTAGCAATGTTGATAATTAGTCTTTCCTTTGCGTTTCTTCCAAACTGGATTCATAATGAGACACTCTGCCTACTTAATCATGACCGTGAAAGACTTACGACTGACCTTCTTTCCTTACAGGCGACCTTTCTTTTTGTAAATTATAATGCGGTTTGAGTTTAATAACATGATGAATTTAACGAAAAATATATCCACGTGATGAAGCTGCATTGAAGGAGAAACTTCGTTCACTATCTGCTGAGGAAATAATTGCGTACCGTCATGTTTAACACAGAAGTAATTAATGCGCAGGGTGGAAGAATCGTTCCTACAGAGGGCAGGGCTTGAAAATAGGTAGGCCGAAGGGAGATGGAGCACTAGACACGAAAGAGTCAAATTCCCATAGTCTTCCGAGAAAAGGCCCCAGGAGATCACCTCTAGTGGTTTTTAAAAAATGAGTGTCCCCCAGAGAGAGGAAAGAAGTTGCAGGCGAGGCATGAGGCGCCTCCTAGACAAATTATTTTAATGAAATTGTTAGGGTATTGTAACTTTCATTTTTTATTTTTATCTGAATTTATTTTGGTGAACTTATATTTTCCGTGAAAAAATTGAGAACTCCTCGAGTACATTGAAGTCATTAGACAACTTATGCCCAGGCCATGCTTATTTACGAACTGTTCGTAAATGACAGGGAGAAAAGAAGATTTTTGTTTTGAGTGAAATTCATCTGAAAACCAGTTTCCATGGAGCCAAGCACATGACAACACCTCTACCGGTATGTTTAACGGCATCATCATCATATTTCATCAATCCAAATACTGGTTGTAGTGACTCTAAAAGGCATCCTGTTTCCTGTCAACCTCTTCATTCTGTCAAAATACCTTGTGCGGGTGTTTTCCATCACCTCCTCGTAATTAAACCTTGGTCTTCCTCTATAATTCTTCTCCTCTATGATCCCTTCAATAATGATTTTTCCTACCGTTCTTTTTAAGAGTTCTCCATGGATTTTGGTCTCCATTCTCCGAAGTGCTTATTTCTTTATTACAACTAAATAAATTAACGACTTCTTTCGAAATAATTATTTATGTGATTCATAGGGAACGCACTTGTATTTTGATAAATCTCTTCTTGTCATTTAGCGCCTATATAAAATTACGCGCAAAATATATTTAATCACCATTAGGATGAATTCTCGAGTTTATTAGTTCCTGGCATCCTCCTCGAATTATTTTACCACCACAATTACTTCTTTAAAAATGAGACTAGCCAGTTTGAGTAAGTTTAAAAGTAGGAATATAAACATCATCTATTTTATCAGTCCTCAGTGTAGGTATCCATTACGAAAGACTCGCTTGGAAATGAGCAACTACGTAAAGAATGAGTTCAGTCGCGATATATCTACGTTTTGTAAAAGCCCATGGTATGGGCATCATTCAGTGCTGCATTTCACTCCTGATTTAACAGGTCAACATTAACCCCGCGAGCAGCCACACGAGTGTGTGGTGGGGAATAGTAAGGCACCAGCTAAACATGCAAAAATATTAATTAACGCATGCATTTGAATATATATTAGCTCGTCCATCAAAACAGTATTAAAAAATGTCTATCTACACCATGCAATAATTGGCTAAATAATTAAATAGGTGTCTTTCAGTAAATATATTGTGGTGCTTGGGCTCGATTTAGTCATCACTGCTTATCGTGAGAGGGAAGAATAAAATTCTTCGAACCTGTCGGTGCCGGCGTCTATCTCTCTTATTTTATCTCGGTGGTTTAATATACCAATATAATTTGGGTTATAAAAAATCCACATTCTTGCAAGAAAACTCAGGTGTCCTGTTACTTTCTAAAAGTTCGTCTGATTTCTTCGTGAACCATGGGGCTCCCAACCTAATTCCTCCAACATACCCGTCACGCTTGCTCCCCTCTCGTAGCAATTTTTAACATATCTAGTGGATTTTCTTTTCGACGTTTTTCAATTCTATAATTAACGTTTTCTCCCAAAGATCCCAAACACTTGCTGTGCATTATAAACGTGGCCTTACTAAAGCGGAGTCTCACATCTCGCCTTTTTATTGCATTATTTTACTACCCACTTAATGAAACCCAGCTTATTTAAGGTTGAACCTAATACTGGCATTCTTCTTATGTGGGTATTCCATGAACGGTCTGATGTCAATGCCAGACCCCACTATTTGACTTTTCTGAGATGCTTAATTCGGCCCCATCTAACTTATAATTTACGTCTGGTCCCTCTTCTCTTTTATTCCGAATCTTCAATGACTTATACGTTATCATCATATTGTTAATTCTAACCCCATTCCCGAGACCACTCAGAAATCGGTTCTAAAACACTTGAATACCTCGCGATCTGCCCCTGTCTTTATTTCTCTGGAAATCACTGTGTCGTAAATAAATAACATAGGGTTGCTGCTAACATGAACACTTAAGTCTATCAAAAAAAAGTAGGAGCCCTAAAACAGTTCTCTATGGCACTCCTAAAGTTACATCTGCCTATAATGAACTCAACCCACCGACGACTATTTTTTGTTTACGGTTAGACTAGTAGTCTCTAATCCACAAAGTAATTTTCTAATAATACCATAATATCTTGGTATGTGTATCGATTTCTCATGAGAGACCTTATCGAAGGCTTTCTTGAAGTCCAAAAACATGGCATCCACTTGTATATGCATTTCTTCGATATCAGGTTATTATGAGTAAGAAATCCCAATTGTGCTTCATATAATCTGCTCTTTCGGAACCAGGGCTGATTACGGCAGAGAACGCTCCCACACACGGGAATTTGTATTATTTGGCTAACAATGATATGTTCCACGATTTTGCATTATGGCGATGCTAAAGAAAGCAGCCTGTAATTACTAGGACTATCGCCAATTTTTTAGAGGTTTTGTGGGCTTGGTTTCAGTCACCGATTCTGTTCGAATTCTTAAAGTTATGAGTAGATATTTGGCCATAGACCTTTGAGAGAACACCTATGGGCCTATCAATAAAAAATATTGAAATCATGGAACTAAAGGTTAAATTCTATGCTATAGATATTCCAAATTATTTAGTTTCTAAAGAGATCGCTTAGCAAAGATTCATTAATGAGCCACTTTGGCGAAAGAATTACGCAAAAAAAGGAAGAATTGTTTTTGCGTTGTAAGTCAAAATAAACGAGATAGAATGGAAACAAGACTTCCATTCATAACTGTGCCAGTTCAAAGGGAGATCGTTCGCTATTTGATTAAAGTAACAAGCAAAAGAGGTTGAACATGAATTCCGCATGCGAAAAAGTTTTGTTACTAACTCTATCGTGACGAAATTAAAGGGAAGAGTGGTTGATAGATATTCGTGAGGCGAGGATGTTAATATGATTCTCAAGAGAGGTAAAACAGCAAAATGTTTCACGGATACTCATTTAACGCTCTGAAGATTTAACTAAAAGACAATTTCTTGACAGAGTCAGTAATCTGGTGCCCAAGGGACTACATCCTGATGTATCGCTGGGTTAAGCAAAAGCTCCATACACCAGCCCAATGCAATTCTCTCCGGAAGTCAGCCAAGTGAAATATGATATGCTTGTGAATTTAAGCTAATGTAAATGTCAAGTTTATGAAACTACGTATGACAGGCGGTTTTTATCCACCATCTCGTAAATAAAAATTAATTAAAGACCAATTTGTTTGGGAACTTCCATCTTAGAAACACCGGCAGCATTATGAGCACGTTAAGAAAAAAGCCATTGGTGCATGCTGTTCCCAAGGTACAGAGAGCCTCCATAGTCTTCATCCCCCTTTCCCACGCTTGGCTCAAGCTTCACTTTCAATGCTCGGGAAAATAAAAGTTTCAAGGGAGTGTAAATGCACTGGTTCCGCAAACATCAAGACATTCACAACATCTGACGCAATGTAAACAAATGATGCAACATCGAACAATTAAAATAACTGCCGTGCAGGCAACACGCGCCAACCATTTTCCTACCAGAGCCGAAAAAAGCAAAAACACGTGTTCCACTTTATCATCATGAAAGAGACATGCAAAACTTTCGAGAATGGCATCAGATGGCAATTGGAGTACCACTGCGTTCCAGTCATCCTCCCACAAATATTTCTAGACGTTTCACTTTGTTTCTCGAGGTTGTTTGATTCAGTAATCGCGAGTTAGTATGATGTATGAATTCGTGAGGCCGAATCATTGAGAGCAACAATGACTGTTGTATTCATATAAGAAAAATCTTTCCAAGAAATAATATCGACACTTTAAATATTTGCTAAAACGAAAATAATAGGAAAAACTTACGTTTTCACAGCCTCGCATTTCATACTTTAATATCAGCATACATTGTATCTTTTATAGTCCGTCACAGTATCATACCCAAGAAGAGAACAACGTTATTTCATGTACTCCCCTCTCCTTTATGGCTACTACATCAAGATGAAACTGACAGCAATTATCATATTAGAAAATAAATGCGGGATACTAGTCAATAAAAATCCTAACGTCCATATTGTAAGTAGGATTTAAGAAGTCTTTAACATAAGAAAAAAAGACCAGTTCAATTTCTAGTATGCACATTGATTTTGAAGGAAACTCTTTTGGACCAGGTCAATCTTTGAAGGTATCAAAGGAAAAGTCAGAAGTGTGGTTAACAGATTATTTTTAAAATCTAAATGCTCGCAGAACATGCAGCGAACACTGCCTGCTCCTAACTTAAACAGAGCGGGTACCTCTACAATATCTTCAATTAAATCTGCGTTATGCGTAGTGATCAGAATGACAAAATCAGCGGGAAGAGTAATTAAAGCGTTAGCATTCGGGCTAGGTGACGCTGATTTAAATCTACCAATGTGAAATTTATAGTATTCTCCTTGCGTAGTTATTGAAAATTTTACACAACTACATGTCTTCACGGTAATCCCTCCATCGGTATATGTCGGGATAAAAGTACCAATGGAAAGATACAGGGTCTGTGCCAAAAAGTAAGTAAAACGATTTTCCTGGCGAAGCGGACGACTGGAGTGGCACAATTTGTGACGGGAAAAATGGTAAGAAGTCTTAAGAAAGCAACACGACCCACGTCAGTTGTCCGCGGGCCGTTAGTCTCCGGATCACTGCTAGACTGAACCCCCGTTCGAGGGTCGCGTCACAAATTCACGATGCCACTTTCCATGGAGAAATGATATGCGATAAAATTGTGAATTAAGTTGCGAAAAGTGGGTTCGGAGACCATGATCATGATTTAGAATGCCTATGGAGATGGAGAAATGTCCCAAGTAATGGTTTTCTGCTTGCACAGGATATGGGAGGGTAACGAGGAGGTTAACGATGCGGAATGCTTTGGACATCCATCAGCAACACGGTGTAATGAAAGTGTGCAAAAAATAAGACATATGCTCAATTTTGATTGATTCCCAAGATTCAGGATGTTAGCAGAGTGCAATATTCAGCAAAACCACCGAGCATTGCATTCTTACAGGATTTAGCCATGAGAAAGGTGGGCCAAGATGGTCTTGCGTGAAAATCTTCCCTTGGACCTCTTGGACCACTGTGAAAGTGACCCGATTTTTTTAGAATAGGTGTTTACTGGCCACGAGACATAGGTATTTGATTATGCCCCAAGTACAACCCCTTTGAGTGCCATTTTGAACCATTGGATTATGTCCAAGAGGCTGTGACGAAGTGCCTGAAAGAGATTCTCGTCGACGTCTTCCAGGAAGCGTACCAGAAGCGCGGCAGAGGCGCAGACATCGGTGTGTTGACGCACAAGGGTGCTCTTTTGAAAAGTTTTAGTAATTTGTACTTTGATCTGCAATAAAGTTTTCCCCCGATGTATTCTGCTCATTTTTTTTGGGACAGATCATGTATATGAGTGAGTATTTGAGAGATAGGTTGAGGAGCGGGGAGGAAAATGTTGATCACGGAACATTCATACGTATATGAGTATCATAACTCATAAACTATTAGCAATGGTCTTCTGGTCAAGGTAGATAATCTTCTGAACCAAGGAACTAAGAATTGCTACACGCCTGAGCCCCGAGCAACATTACACGCTAAACACTATACTCGTATAAATTAATCCTTAGGCTTCCGCGCCGTCTATCTGATGAATCCATGCTGGTTTCCGGGAATTACCGTCGCGTAGTCTTGTCCTGCCAGCAGATAAGGGGAATGCTACGGTAATCATGAAGAAAGATGACTACCACAACAAAATTGCAGCCCTATTGGATAGCAGCACCTATTTTCAATTGAAAAGTGACCCAACAGCCAAGATAGAACGACTCACGAGGGAGAAAATCAAACGGTCATCCATCCCAAAGGAAGAAAAATGGAGACTCTTTCCATCGGCAGCCAAGCCACCGCGTTTGTATGGACTACCCAAGGTTCACAAGGAGGGGGTCCCCCTACGATCCATCGTAAGCAACATCGACGCACCGACCTACAAGCTGGCACAATACGTTGCGCGCTCTCTCCAACCCTTCGCCGGGAGAACCGACTCGTCCGTAAAAAACTCCACGGAATTCATTCGCACCATCAAGAATATAAAAATTAAGGAACGGGACCTGCTAGTGAGCTTTGACGTAGTCTCTCTCTTCACGAATACTCCCATTGATGACTCAATGCTACTAATCAAAGAGCTCACCTCGGAAGGATTACCAAAGGATTTACCGGACCTCGCAGAATTCTGCCTCAAGAATTCATACCTGTACTTCCTTTGGAATGATAAGTACTTTCAGCAGAAGGAAGGTGCGGCCATGGGATCACCACTCTCTCCTGTGGTAGCTGACATTTTCATGGAGAATTTTGAGAAGAAGGCAATAGAGACCTATCCGAAGAAACCATCTCTTTGGATCCGCTATGTCGATGATACCTTTTTCATCTGGCCACACGGGAAAGAAGAACTAGAGCTGTTCCTGAAACACCTAAATCAGCAACATCCTGCCATACAATTTACCATGGAAACTGAGCAGAATGGTGTTCTCCCTTTCTTAGATGTGTTAGTGACCAAAAAACCGGACGGCAGCCTTGGCCATGCGGTATACCGAAAGAAAACCCACACCGACCGGTACTTGGATGCGCGATCACACCACCATCCCGCCCATAAGAGCTCGCTAGTAAATACACTAGTTCATCGCGCCTACGCCATCTCCGACGCCGAATCACTCCCATCAGAAAAGAGATACCTCGTTTCTGCGCTGGGGAAAAATGGATACCCAGAACACATGGTCCGAAAAAGGACCGTCATAAAGGAAATGGAGTTGACGAAAGAGGGGATTCGGGCCAAGGAACAGAACGAGGAGAAACCGGAAAAAAAACCAGCGGCATATGCTACCATCCCCTATGTCGCCGGAACGGCTGAGAAGATAAGCAAGCTACTACGGAAGCATAACATAACCACTAGGTTCTCCACAGCCAGAAAAATCAGCGACATAATATCTAAGCCAAAGGACAAAATCCCCGATCTCATGCACGAAGGTGTATATGAGATAAATTGCACGTGTGGGAAGTCATATATCGGTCAAACAGGGAGGTCCATCAGATGCAGGACCAAGGAGCACCAAAGAGCCACCGATAAGAAACAGTTCCGACTTTCGGCAATTGCCGAACATGCGTGGTCGGAACCTGGACATTCTATAAAGTTCGACCAGACTAGAGTGCTGGCAAGAGAAAGGCGATATTTTCCGCGACTCATCAGAGAAGCGGTGGAAATAATAAAAAAATCCATACAATTTCAGCCGTGAGGACGGCTACACCCTGACCTCCACTTGGAAAAGGGTGATTCCCACTCGCCGTCAAGAAAGAGCCAATCAGAGAGCTCCCGGCCAGCCAGCGTCTCCTATATATAGCGGCCAAAACGCAACGCACATCGCAACGCAATGAATACTTTTCTCTCCGACAGGGTAGCCAGGGTGAAAGTAGGCAAAACCTTCTCCTCCACCTTTTTCCCCGCAACAGGTGTCCCACAAGGTACCGTGCTGTCACCGCTGCTCTTCGCACTATACCGCTGGGATATGCCGACTGACAACAAACCGAAGCGCAAAGTGACAACAGCGCAGTATGCAGACGACACTGCCATTTGGGCGTCGGCACGCAGCGCAGACCTGGCCATTACATATCTACAGGAGCAAACACTGGAGTTAGAAGAATGGTTCAGGAAGTGGAGATTGAAGCCCAACCCGAACAAATCTACCCTTATGTTATTTAGGAGCCACTTGGACCGAAGGATGGTAGGGTTGCTACTGCCCACAATTGGGCTATGGCGACACCGAATCCCGACGTCTAAATCAGTAAAATACCTGGGCGTCACATTGGACAGCCACCTCACCTTCGGCGAGCATATCAGGGATGTGTGGGCAAGATGCAGCCGCAGGAGTGGATTATTGAGAGCTGTCAGGGCGAGAGGGAATGGGGTCTCCGCAGAGTGCGGCCTGCTCCTATACAAGGCGTTTGTTCGCCCGGTTATGGAGTACACCGCTCTGGCAATCCTTCCCTTTAATATAACCCACATGAACGTATGGGCCGCCCTGGAGAGGAGAATCCTCAGACAGCTGCATCTTCTAGAACCAACACACCCGAGCTCTGAAGTCTATTCCACCACTAATACTGAACCTCTCCTCCATAGGCTATGCCGTCTACGAGCACGTGCAGCGAACCGGATTGTCAACTTCAACGAAACACTGCTAAAGGAAATGTTGCAGAGTACCAGTGCTGTCCTGGGGAAGCGCCCAAAACAGAAACTCCTCTCTCCGGCGCGAATCATAGATGAACAACTGCATCTATACTACCCAGATATATAGTACAGCTGCCACAACATCGGATTGGCTACCCACTACCGATTCCAGTGACCCTTCGCCCCTTCAAAGACTACCCCCTAGTCAAAAAGAAAAGAAGAAAACGAAGGGAGCAGAGAGAAGAATCAACACAAGAACAAACCAGTGCCAGTGTATAAGTGAATGTGCCTAAAGACTGTATTTAATTATTTATATATAACTATTTATACTTATTTATTTATTTATACTTATTTATTTCTGTTATCGTCAAAGTTACGAAGAACGTTATCTTTTGGCGGCCTGCGGAGGGTTTTACGGGTTTCCCCTCCGCCTAGGGCAAATGCCGGGCCAATGCTACCCCGTGAAAAGAGAAAATTTCTGCAATGGCTGATCCAAAGACATTCGCCAGCAATTTTTAGACCCTGAAGAGGCATGCTGCCTATAACAGGGCTTCCTTGTCAGTTGTACAATACTGTTATAACTCTGTTAAATTTATCTGTTAAATGACTATATTTATTGTTACCTCTGTACAACTACTTGGAAAAATAAACACCTTTTGAACTTGAACTTGAACAACGCACATCACTTCGACCTGAAGACGCCTCCAGGACTGGGGGCGAAACAGTTGTCAACCAACTTAACTACGCGACGGTAATTCCCGGAAACCAGCATGGATTCACTATACTCGTATATCGTAAAATCCCACATTTTTCAGCTCCACATGCTTCATCCCTCGCATCATACCGTTCAAAATGTCTTTTCCTCCTCCTAACTCACTTCAATACGGCATTCTCATTGCGATCTTAAAGATTCCATTACCTCTCTAAAACTCCTGCATTAATTTTTCATCTACATCTAACCCCGCAAGTCACGGTGATGGCTTGCGAGAGGGGGTGTTGAGTTACCCCCTGCTTAATTAAAGCAATTGGTGGTTAATAAGCGTTATACATTAGAATTTCCACATACACATCTAAACTGTCTCTTCATGCCTTCTGAGAATTTATCTAACACCCTTCTCACTTATCCTGCAAATTTCTTCGTTTGTTTCCCTTTCCATTCATTTTATTTTCCATTCTTCTCCACACTCCGATTTCAAAAATCTCCATTAAACACTTATTCTCTTGGCTCAAGGATCAAGTTTACGAAGCATTCAAGACTACAATCCTGATCAAAATTATATGTACTTCTATGTATTTAATTATAAAACCACGGTTATTAGGATGGAACTATGTAAGGCTATAAGGAGATAAACCAGCTTTTCTCGTGAGTCAATTCCAATGATCTTACAGCAGCTATATAGTAGTTTGTAACCTTCATTGTGGCATTAATGAAATCGTTAATTCTGTTAGTTGATTGTCATAAGAATGCTTGTGGGGTAGACTCTGAGACTTCTAAACTCAATATTCCTCATCTAGTCCTGCATGTATGAGGATTTTGTAAAGAATCAGTAATCCAATGTTTCGTTTCCCTTTACTCCAAATACTCAGCTTCATCTTCCTCAATGTTTATATCAAATGAAGTGCTATTTGGGAAAATCGTTTTGTTTGTTAACATTAAAATTTCAGGAATTATGATTTCTTTGCTTTTTTCCGAAATAAAAGTCGCGACCGCCATGAAGGGCATTTATCACACGCTTAGCGAAGAATATGACACTGAAAAGTGCCGCTACTTCCCCGTTCGACGAGACGCTGACCTGCAACTCTGGTCCGCTTCTTTCGCAGACTAACGCATGGTGACTCCCCGCCATTCCACCCGCCGTTGTCCCCTTTCTTGGTGTCAAGCCATTGCCACCAAAAATTAAACAATTTCTAAGAACCTTTTGTCTGCGATTTTTTTCCATCCTTATTTAGATATTTCTCCTTCATGCTTAACGATGTCTAAATATTTTTTTATTAATGGCAAGGCTATTATTTTAGGCATTCATCGCTTTATTCATTGATTAACTTCGCTCGTCTCCGCATTTACTTCCTTATATTGTAATGATCCTTCCTTGACGGGTAGTGACTCAAAATCCATCAACCATATGTACACGCTTGTGGCGGTTTGCTCGGTGAAATGTGCACGTAATTATGGCCAAATTCTACACAACCGGAACTAGTTAACCTGCTGCACCCCTTAAGCAACAACTGTTGCTTCTGCTACAGTTTACTCAATACATTGACGAGTCACCACTCGTCGTTCAAGTACGAGCTCCCAATTTTCAAGGATCTCGAGATTTCCACCGTAAAGGGGAACAGACACTTCACAGAGGCGCTAGTTTTTAAGTCCTCACGATGCTGCCGCATGTGAAAGGAATGTTTCTGGACTGTTTTTACCTTTTTAACGGTTCGACGGGAGCCGGCCCATCCCTCCCACCTCGATTTTGGGGCAAGATTGCCCGGGGAACCGAAATACCGCCGACACCTTCGACGCCATCAATGGAACTGTAAATAAATGAACGCGAGCCTTTTGACCTAGGGCAAAACCCAAGACGTTCTGTCGCCGCAGTAACAGGAGCTTGGTCGGCCATGAGAAACTTTGAACACGGGCTGTTACGATACATAAATGTTTAAAGGGTTCGTAGTGACCTAAAAAAACTAATGATCATTCAAACGCACGGGAACGAGCCATAATTCTTCTTTATGGAAGGAAATAAATCCCTTTTAGATCTCGCCAACAAAGGACTGACAGTTTATTCCACCGATTCAAAATTCCATCCATTGCGTAGAAAAGTGTTCATAAGGATTTGAATGTCGCTCTATGACTAATGCTGATCCGTTAGTCATGCAAATGACCGCGTGAGCGGCCCTGAGGCATTTTTCCAATTGAGATTCTTTCCAGCAAATTCAAGAGCTCTACCTTCCCGTGGATGGGTTAAAAAAACCCGATAACTTTCCTATGTTTCCTTAAACATAAGTGTACTCGTAGATGAAGACGTCGAGGCATGAAAACATTAAATTTGAATTGCATATCATAAACAATGAGTGAAAATGGGACACGAAAATACATAATTTCTCAATTGTTTGAATTGATGAGCTTCAACACTATTCAAAAATTGAAAAAATAGGCTCATCGCAGTCAGAGAGGTATAGGATGAATAGAACACAATGCATTTCTATTTATTCTATACCTCTCTGACTGCGATGAGCCTATTAAATGTATTGTTTTCCAAGTTTTCCTTCAAATTGATCACTAACATACAGAATACATTATTTTTCCTTGTACATATGTACTAATGAATTCAATAGTGTAGTAGTTTTAGGGGAGTTGAACGACAGCTAAGGTTATTTGCACCATTTGGGATAGATGGGAAAGGAGGAAGGGTGGAGAGAAACCCGACGCCAGGTTTCTCACAACCGGACCGACGGGCGGTGTACTCACTCAAAAGTGCTCTCCACAAAGCACTAAAAATAGGGACCGGGATACCACTGAAAAATATCTGCAGGATTTAAACCCGGGCTCTCTCGGTGGGAAGCCAGTAGCCAACGAACCATCTCAAGCACTTGAGTACCAATAGTCTTTAACAAGATACACGCAAACACAAATCAATATTAGGGTAAGAACTTCGATCAATGACTGCAATTGGAATGAACGACTGAAATTAATGCACAAATATTTCGAATAACTTAAGATTACGGCAAGTAGTTGGAGCTCTTATCTTTTAATTTTGTTCACATCGACGGAGACACTAAATATTTCAATTCTTTCGTTTAATTCCTCAATATATAGCAGCTCTAAATTTCCTTTAGCATTGTTATTTTTGGTATAGAGAAACGTGCGAGAGAGGGAGGAATGTTTTATAACTATCTGTGCTGGAACCTGCCAAGTCAATCTCTGGTCCGTTAAATACAAATTAAGCAAAGGAAGACTATAACAGACATATTACAAAAATGATAACGTTAGATAGGCAGTTACAAAAAAGAAATTAATTACAAAATTTTAGCGTAAACATGCAGCGTAATATCCATGCCAATTCCGGTTTCCTCGCGAGTTTATAGTGTCGCGAAACTGCACGTTCGTTCGACATTTCCAATAACCTACTAGTAGGCTTTGTTCACCTTCATCCCGCTTAAGGTACGCTTGTATGCAGGCGGGTGACGCGACTTGACGATCGTTCACGAATGATAGGAAGATATTCAAGTGTTTTAACGGGCGAAGGGACGGCGTGACCGGAGTTGACAATGGTTTAACTTGTTAGTCGGGTTGCGTCTCTCGCATACTCGGAAATCTTGCCTTATTTCTAGGAAATGAAGGCCAGGGTTCGAATCAGCCTCAGGTTCGGGAAATTGTTAAAATATCGATAGCATGGCTTCTATTCAGGACTTTCCTGAGGCGCAACGAGGGGTGCGAATGGGTCAATTTAAAAAGCTTAAGTGGCCTGAATTATACATTCGGTGGGAAGTATCACCGGTATATTTTAAGATTTATTAATTCATAGATTGGAGCAAATGATTTTAAATGGTAGGTTAGTGTACGGAGAAATACCGTATTTAGGAAGCGAGTGTATAGTTTATCACTGGGGTCACCTGGAGTCGCGGTGCACCGTTAACATTATAGCGTAATAAATAACCACTTAATCTATAATTTACTGTTCCAGTACCGCGTTAACCAAGCGGAGGGTTGGCTATGACAGGCAAAGGTAGAGCTCATCTCGTACTAAATGAAAGAACTAAGGCGCCTCAAAATTCAAACTTTCCCGGGTCCTTTCTCTCTATCGCATTCGGTTCCACGAAGGTTGCGTATTCCGAAAATCGCATCGATTGAATACAAAGAATAATGTTAAATAGAAGTGTAGCAGTGCTTAGTCCATGGGTTCATGCCACGTGCATCTCTTGGATTTTAACCCGGGACCCTACGTGTTCGACCGTTCTAATGAATAGGCTACCACACTTCTGCATACCTTCGAATAAAAAGTTAGTAAAATCACTATACGACCTGGAATACTAACGAAACCTTCCTCTTTCAAAACCTCGATTCAAAATTCCCATTAAGGGTATTTTAGTTCAAGTTTATTTCCATTTAGAACTCAGGCTAAAAATGTAAATCTAAAAATTAATGTTTGACCCATAAAATAATTGATTGATATAATTTGGTACGATAAGAGAAAGGGTTGTTAACGGGAAATTCTATGAAGGTAGAAAAAAGCGGATATAGGAAATTTCGGAAGAAAATGGAATCATGAAGACAAACTGTGGGTAGATCGAGGTGGAGGGAAGAAAAAGTTACAGATGTTAAATAGATTGAAGGGAGGCGGAGAATACGCGTGACTGAACAACGGTTTATAATAGCTTGGCGTGCTACGACGTTTTAATGTTGGCTAAGGCAAGCCTTAAAGTGTAGCAGTCTATAAGTTAATCAAAAGCCCACCCTTACCGGTGGACCACCATTAACAACAATTTTGATATTTTATAATATAATGATTAAAGAGTCTTTCGTTATGGAGTGCTTCCATAAAAGTAAAAAACCCTGGACCCAAACAAAAGACTACCGCCGTAAGGAGCACCTAATCATCAAAACTGAAAGTGGCTGGTCCACTTTCTCCTATGAGTGCGTGCATTGTTTACGCCGTCGTCCAGGGTGACCCCGGTCGCATGGGAGGGCGGTGAAGAATCCTTCCCACAGGGAATCCTCCATTTCCGACGGCGGAATATGGGTTAAGTAACTCCAGCGTCAATAGACTTGCAAGGCGAGACGGGCACATTAAAAGCGTGAACGCGCGTGATGAGGGTGGGAAGGTTGGTTCAGAGCGTGTGACCCTTCCGTGGCGGGAGAGCGGCATCAAAGCGGGGTGCTCGAGGGCGTGTGGGGGTGAAAAGGGACCGACAATGCGAGTAAGAGGCCAGGTCGGGGATGCGGCGTGCTCGGAAGAGTTAATTTAAAAAATGTTTCGGAAAAGTGGGGAGGATAGAAGAATGGTGAGGTGAAATGGTCGGGAAGAATCGAGTGCGAGGAAGCCTCAGGAAGGGTACCCGGGGAAAGAATCGCCGAGTAAGAAGGGACTCAAGAACTCAAGTGGACCATACCATTAACCAATGGTGTTCGGTCTTTAAATTCTGAGGTGTATTTGAGACTTTTTAAAAATCTGTGGGCTAGTAACGCGGAGCTTAATGAAGTCATACCGCAAGAACAGTTCGAATTTCGCCAGGGGTACTCAACCGAACAACAAATTCATAGAGTTTACAGACTTTGTAAGTGATGCTTATAATAAAAAAGAAAGAACCATTGGAATCTTCCTTGACCTGTCCAAGGCTTTTGACAAGGTCTGGCATGGGGGCCTAATTCAAAAGATGGAGACATGGAATTTCCCTAGATGGATGATAAATTGGACGAAGTCTTACTAGACGGAAGGACATTTAAAGTTCAATGGGGAGAAGAAAAAAGCGATAGCACAACTGCCAAAGCTGGTGTCCCACAAGGATCCATTTTAGGCTCGCTGCTTTTTAACATTTACACAGCAGACTTCCCAATACATAGAAATGACCGGCGAAGTATAACTACCCTCTACGCTGACGATGCCGTAATCCTGGTAAAAGGAAAAAATATCAACTCAGTTAAAGAAAGAGCACAAGACGCATTGGACGAGATAATATCATGGTATAGAAAATGGAAAATGCACATAAACACAAAAAAACAAAGCAATACTTTTCACCCACCCGAAATCACCTAGAACAACTTGCGAATGGATTGGACAACAACCTATTGAATTAAGTAATAGCATTACATATTTAGGAGTGGACATAGATGATAGATTGAATTTCAAAACGCATATTAAACAGATACGAGATAAGGCGGCCCCTATAAGGTCGCAATTAGCACCAATTCTCAGACAAAACGCCATCCCTCAAGACATAAAAATACTAATACACTCGACAGTAATAAGACCAGTATTGACCTACGCAGCACCTGCGTGGATGGGACTAGTTAGTAGATCCCTGATGGACAAATTAAATAGTACTGAAAGGAAGACACTGAGACTGGCGTTTGGCCTTCCCCCCTGGGAAGAAAACGAGATAGTATATCAAAATACAAACAGAAAAACTGTCTGACTTTTTCCTGAAAAAGAGTAAACATTACTTGGATAATTTAAAAGAAAACACAAATGGGGCTATGACATACACAAAAATTAATAAAATTGATCCCTATGATGAACACAAAACACCGAATAATGTTATACTCCTAAATCATGCGAAAAATAAATAAATAAAAAGAGGGCAATATAACGACGCTGCTGGTGCTCCAGGAATAAATAAGAATTAATAATTGTGAAACAGAGCACAAGCCCAACTAGGCGACCTCTGAAAAATAAAGCCGCCTGAAAAGCGGCAAGGCATGTCGTCGTCGTGGGCTAGTATGGTTTTCTCACTAAAATTTTATCTACCTTTTCTGTGATCCTTTCAATTACACGTTAATAAGGGCTCAATCTTAAACCTGTAGTAGAGCAATTAATATGCTTCTTTGCATTTTATTCGAGTTTTCACCTGCAAAATCGACCTGACACAATTTTTGCGCTCCGGTTTCTAGGACTTTCCGGGTTCACTTAGGCCCGCGGGCCATAGATTGGGCTCCGCTGACCTATACCATTTGTGTTTTTGACAAGATACTGAGGAAATTCCGCAAACTGGCTTAAAAATTCCTAAACATGAGGATAAATACTCACATTTCTATGACATGGGAGCCACATAATCTACTTAGATTATTATACGATCAGACTTAGTATAAAAATACAAATCTAAAGGTTGGTGTTATAAGATAAAACTTCGAAATCCAAGTAACATCGGTACCTATTCGAGGGATTAGAGCGCTATTCTTCATCCATTTCCATGCTTTAACACGCCCATTATGCTTTAATGAATATGTTCTGATACACACTGTCGTTCTGGGGTTTCATATGGGTGTAAAAATAATACTGAAATGTTGGGAAACGTAATATTATTCTCAATCTCTATGAAAAACAATAGATTTCTGCGGAAATCTGTTCGACGGGTTTTAACACACTGTCGTTCTAGGGTTTCATGTGGGTCTAAAAATAACGCTGAAATGTTGGGAAACGTAATACTATTCTAAATCTCTATGGAAAACAATAGATTTCTGCGGAAATCTGTTCGACGGGTTTTAACCATAGGAATCTATGGCAAATGTTTTAATACTACACAAGCATTTAAAAAATTATGACTACAGTCGAAGTACACAGAAGTTCCATATTGACTTCGACTGAGGATCATTAACAGAAGAGACAGTGAACAACGAAAGATGGAGAAGAATCAACAAGAACGGCAGTCGAAGAATGGAGAAGAGCAGATGCATGGAAATAAATTAATGGTGCTACGGAAAGGCAGCTCGATAAGGAAAAAACCCCTGAGAAGGAGGAGAAAAATGAAAATAATCATTATTAAAATCGAATCATTTTGTCACATTTTCATCTACAGAAAAGAATTTAAGAGAAGGTATATTTAACATAACTAAACAAGTGACTCTCAGCGATATTTTGGTTTACACAAAATTATACAAAACCGCAATCGGAACACCTTTAGCCGAGTGCCAAAATTTGTGCGATCCAAAATTTCAAATCGTTTTCTCAAAAAACGGCGACCTTACTGATTTATTAATGCTAAACCTTTCCAGAGAAATAGTGACCATACTGTGTATGGTCACCGTTCTTTGAAAAAAGCACATTTTATAGAAAATAGTTACCAACTTTCGTAAAAGAAACGTCTGGATGCCCAGAGAAGTAATTCTTCAATAATTTAACTCAACAGGAAAAATAAGATATTTAATGGCATTTCAACAGTATTAATAAACGAACCATAATATTTGTATATTATTCCAAAAGAATTCCATAAAAGACATAAAAGGTTTCTCGAGGTTTTTTTCGTAGATTATTTCAAATTCTGGTCTTCTTTGGTCACTAAGGAACCTTTCAGTTTTAAAAAAAATCACGAGTAGGAATCCAACCTGAGTATTAGTGATTTATTTTCAAGTTATCAGAGTGGATAGATAACTTTTGGGGTTCTTTAGCGCCTTTTCGAGAATGAAATAGACAAATTAATGAACGGGATGTTGCTCCATGGGTCCACAAGGATATGAGAGGCAAAGAAGGGCAGGGGAGCCTTCCATTTAAATCTGACGCTCTCATAAATTATAGGTACAATATAATACATTCTGTTAACCTAACCATTTAGGTACACCAAGAACACAAACTGAAAGAAAATGAAATCCGTGGAACGGGGGGGTTTTGGGAAAAGGGAGGGTGATGATTAATGATGAAACATGCCTTTTGACCTCCCCACTAGATTGCGATTTGCCGGCGCACATGTCCTCAGAGGTGTAAATACCTGAAGGTATTGATTGAAGGAAAATTTTTCGTAAACTTCTACATAGGAAGAAAAATAATAGAATAAATGACATGTTCAATGAAAAATGTGAAAGCAGGATGGAAGCACACACAATAAATGAAGAGGAAGAGAGCGGAAAGATGGGCCGAGTGCAGTCAATCTTCGGAGAGCACCGGCTGATCATGATAGACTTGGTTGAGTCGGACAGGTATTATTAACGGCTTGAGTTGAGGTTTAAACAAGTCATCATAAAATAAAAATGCATGAAACATTCAAAGAAGATGATTTTTGGTTGTCAGTAACCTTTCTGTTCCAGCTTTTCCCACCATTTAAGTTTGTATTCGAAGAGGAGACAGAAAAATGGAATTGGTTGAAAATTTGGTACGGAAATACATCACGTGCATAATCTTCATCGAGTCAAAATGAAAAAAAGTAATCAACCCTACGGGTTGATTACTCTTTTTAGGGGGGACCAAAGCATTTCCCTGTGCCTGTTATGGTTTTCCAGTAAGATTTGATACCCGAAATATCACACATCTTGAGTAGAGCCGAGGGTGCCCAAAGAGGCTTGCCCAGGAATTGAAACCGGGCCCTCCGGTCAGTAGTCCAACGCTCTACTCCTGGCCTACCGCAACCCATATCGAGTCATAACATCCTGATGAAAATATAGTGCATCAAATAACGAAAGGGAAAATATTCGTTTGAATAAAATAGTTGTTATTTTGTCTTGATTAGTTCTTTATTAGCCCTCAACGGTCGTCGAGCATTTGGGACCCAGCGCAGAAGATGGAAAATGTCGATTAAAAAAGGATATGGGAAAAATTTTCCTTAATAATCCATACGAATTACACTAAAGCGTTACGCTGTCATTTTACACATGGATTTTGGGGCTAATGGAAACACGATGATAAGAAGAAGTGGATGTTGGGGTTATTATTTTTCCCGTCGCGTCGCCGATTTTGTCTTGGAGGACCTCCAGTCCACATTGGCTTAATCTATGCTTGTGTAGGACCTCGGGTTGCGCCTGGTGGTCAGGAAAAAGAGAAAGACATGTTGTCTGAGGTTAGGCAGTCGTCTACGGAGACGTCACCTAGGAGATGAAGGATGTGGGGAGACACCAGGGCATGGTCGGGAAAGGATGTGCCGTCGCCAACGTATGTCGGTGCTCGGATGCCGAGTCTGATCACGCCATGTTTTTATATTAAGTGTTCGAATTGCCAACCTTTAACATGCGTGATAGTGTCGCGGAAGAAATGACTTCTGGCGTTGAAATCACCATGTATAATGTAGGGTTATCGTAGTGAAATTTTGAGTTTAAGTGCCTTGGAGGGAAGTTTATCTTGTGTCCTTGAGTATTGGACTCCCACGTTGATCTTCTTCCTTCCTATTTGCATTTGTGTGAGGGCCCGCTTACTTTTGTCCTACATTAGTTCCGGCAATTCCAGTCTCTTGGCGGCAATGTCGTCCCTGATGAGGATGGTCATACCACCCGATGCCGGTTTTAGCTGGGGGGGGGGCCGAATTCCTGAAAATGAGAAATGTTAAATTTTGAGCTTCGGTGCAGGTAGTTCTCCACCAGCCCCATGATTAAGACCCCCTTCGCCCTTATGTGTTCTTTAATTGGGGGAATTTTTTGCCGCAGGTCACTCCGTATGTTAATGAATGACACCGTTGAATACTTATCCATTAAGGGCCATAGCTGCGTAGAAGCCGCTGGGAAGACGCGATTCCTGGGGTACAGTGGTGTCACCGTAACTCCAAGAACGGACTCCGCAGCGTCCCCGATAACCTTCGCTACGAGATCCCTGTTCTGCGAGTGCAGGTTGGCATGGATGACCGTCAGCATCATTGGGAGGTCCCTCCGTGTCACTGGCTCCTTAACTTCTGTGTTGTCCAACTCCGGCACCGGCCGGTCCCGGAGTCGCCCTTCAATCAACCACCCCTCCGAAGAGGTATTCAGCCCCTGGGTTCTTCCTTTACCGTATTGGATATCTGAGCCGCGCGGTCCGGTAGCTACGCTGAACGGACCCAGCTGCTTTAATGTAAGGTGATGGCAGCCGGTTGCTACGGTTGGTTTCAGCACTTTAGTTTCAGCAGAAGGAAGGTGAGGCCATGGGATCACCCCTATACTGTAGTAACTGACATTTCATGGAGAATTTCAAGCAGAATGCAATAGAGACCCAAAGAAACCATCTCTTTGGATCCTTTATGCCTTCAGCCGTTGTGACACCTTCGTCATCTGGCCACACGGGAAGGAATAACTAGAATGGTTCCTGAAACACCTAATTCAGCTACATCCTGCCATTTAATTCACCATGGAAATTGAGGAGAATGGTGTCCTATCCTTTCTAGATATGTTAGCTAGTAGAAAACCTAATGGCAGCCTTCGACCATACCATCCGGTATTAGGATGCGCGATCACACCACCATCCCGCCCAGAAGAGCTCGCTAGTAAATACACTAATTCATCGTGCCTACACAATCTCAGACGCCGAATCTCTCGCATCAGAAAAGAGATACCTTATCTCAGCGCTGGAGAAAAACAGACACCCGGAATAAAAGGCCCAAAAAAGGATCGCCAAAAAAGAAATGGAGTTGACGGAAGGCAGGATTCTGGCCAAAAAACAGAGCGAGGAGAAGCTTGGAAAAGAAAAACCGACGACATACTATGCTACCATCCCATGCGTCGCCAGAACGGCTGAAAATATAAGCTCCTACGGAAACATAATGTAACAACTAGGTTCTCCATAGCAAAAAAAACAGCGACATCATCTCTAAGCCGAAAAACCGAATCCCCGATCTCATGTACGAAGGCGTACATGAGATTGAGGGTGAGAAGTCCTATATCGGCCAAACAGGAAGGTCCATCAGATGCAGGACCAAGGAGCACCAAAAAGCCACAGACAGAAAACAATTCCGACTCTCGGTAATTGCCAAACATACGTGGTTTGAACCCGGACACACAATTAAGCTCGACCAAACGCAAGTGCTGGCAAAAGAGACGTATTATTTTCCGAGACTCATAAGAGAAGCGGTAGAAATAGCAAAGAATCCCAACAATTTCAGCTGTGAGGACGGCTACATCCTGACTTTCGCATGGAAAATGGTGATTCATATTCGCCGCTAAAAAGAATCCATCAGAGAGCTCCGGGCCAGTCAGCGTCTCCTACAGGGTGCGGCGCTTAAAGCTGGACAAGCACGAGTTTCCTCGAATGAGATTTCTTCGCAGGGTAAGGGAAACCGATTCTTCAGGTACCCCAAATCAACTATTTACGATATTGTGGCCAAGTACAAAGCTTCGGAGATGTCTGGGAAAGAACTATTTAGAAATATAACGCCCAGAGCGAACAATTTCGATAATTGCGGCTCTTCAATTGTACTCCGCACTTGTACGTAACATCTCTGGCATTTTGAGGTTTTCAATGTTTACTAGATACTTATAGCTTTCAAGAACGCCAATCACGACCTCCAGTCGAACTACGATATGGCAGGAAATTCAAATTGAAATTTGTCCGGATTTAAGCGTCGCACCCTATATATATAGGGGCAAAATCGCGACGCAGATCACTTCGAACTGAACACGCCTCCAGGACTGGGGGCGAAACAGTTGTCCATCAACACACCTACGCGAGTGATAACTCCCGGAAGCAGCATGGATCCTTCAATAAGTACGACACTTGGAACTTAACGAAAAGAAAATGCTACCGAATGATTTAAATCGCCGTTTATTCTAATCGTTGGAGACCTGAAACTTCTAGATACAAACCCTCATGACACTTAGCCGGAAAAAATACGGATGTGGTCATGGTTGTGTGCTAATGGTGGTTCAAACTAGAACATTTCAACTTAAAAACAGATTTTTTCGAATTAATTACAAAAAGCAAGACCTAAAATATTATGTAACACTGCACAGAATAAGTTGACTTCACACGTTGAGCTTAAGACGATAGATTTTTTATATCCATAATATGCGTAGAATGGCAGCCAATACTAAGAAGAAAGAGGAAAGGAAAAAAGCACGAGAAAGGGAAGAATAGGAAGCTGCAGTAAATCAAGGTTCATATAGAATAGGGACGACGTTCAAGGAATCAGTTTTAGGCCCACAGATCGGCACATAAAGTACACTAATTAATTTATTAAATGAGCATAACATTTAAAAAGGCACGCTGAGATAACGACACATTATTTATCTATATATAATCGCGGACATTCTATGTGCCACATGAGAACTTTCACCAAACAAATTATAAGACATTTAGTTGCTACAGGTATCATTTAACTATTTAGAGATATAATCTCTAATTTATTACATTTGTCCCCGTGGGGAATTGATCATATAGGTATATATTTCACTTCCTTAGGATGGGAATCTGGGAAAAAAACTTATGCGGGTCAAGGTTTGGGGAACGCAGAAAGAGGACCTAGCAAAATATATGGCCTTCCGGGCAGTGACAAGTTTCGATAAATTTAAGCCCTTCCTTTACCACGCCAAACCATACCTACTCCTGTTCCGTTAGGGATGGCTGCGGGGATGGGAACGCAATCGAGCGTCTAAGGAAAGGGCACACGACGGGCTGACCGACTGGTGTTTTTGAGGTGTAGTAGGCCAACTTCGCGCTACGACTGGTTTACTGTGATACGGCACCTCGTCCCTGAATCATTAAATTGCAGTGACTGTCTGAGATATTAATTAATCGAGCCCTAAGCACAATCAAAGATGAGCGCATATTTGGGCTCCACCAATGCAATGCAATACTGTCATTAGCCTAAATGTATCAGATTACGTATTTAAGGATTATCTTTTGACACACACTTGCTACACCATTCCTTTTAGTACAGATATTAAACTACACTTGCATTTTACACCGAAACTCGCCACGAAGATTTATGGCATTGGTTTGAGTTCCTCAGCCAATGGGATAATTAGTGACTATAGGCATTTGGTATTCATTTTTTCACGCAGTTCAAATTGTCGTGCATGATTATATACATATACTAGCCTTTTGAGGGGCATGCAGCTTTTGCCACACAAGTACATTGGTCCTTTATTTAGATCCTATTGATTTCTATGTCTCCTATCATTGCATCCATATGCTCTTCTATTCTGCCTTCATTAACATTTTTCTTTCTTAAATTTTCTCCCAAATATATTCTTCCTTGTACACTTGTTCTCATCCGAGACTTCACTTTTGATAGGCCGACAGTTTTTCCCCCACAAACCTTAATTTCCCCATCCAAACGCATCAAAATTTTGCTGTGTGTGCTCATTCCCTGTTCTCAAATACAAACTCTGTGAATCGTAAAGCGCCAAGTTATATATTAATCTATGCATTGATCTCTCCTTTTATGTCGTTACCCAAGAGACAAATTCGTTAGTCATCTACTTGTCATAAACCCGCTTATACCGACTCATTTCTTTTCTTTATGATCTTACTACTATGTCCATTTGCGTCCAAAATATTATTCAATTTACTTGAAAAGTTACATTTTCTTAAATTTATACCCAACTACAATAGCTTTGATTGACCTTCCTACTGCTTGAGCGCCGTGTTACTTTCGCTATCTTATTACCTCAGTGATATATTTAAAAGTCACCTGAAGGGATTTGTTGCACGCCACAAACTGGTAACATTTCGCCTCATCATAATCCTTGGCTCGTATTCAATCATTCATAAGCCACAGCTTCTTCCTCCCTCACATCATCATCATTGCGACAAGCATGACTAAACCACTATCACCGAAACGGCGCGGAAATGAGACGGCTGGAGCCTAGTGAACAAACAGGTAGAGAGAAAAACCTGAATGAATGAGAAAAGGGGTAGAGGAGTGGATCGAGAGGCTCAGGATAAAAAGTTAATTATAAATTGTCATGATGCAGAAACACTTCATTTTACTGATAGTAACTGCACGTGATATTATCTCCAACAATTTTTGGAGATCATAAAACATAATTTTTCATTTCTGATTTACATTACGTCTATAATTTGCAGTATTTATTTGCAACATATTAAAATCTTGGCACACATGGAATTTTATGAATCTTATGAAGCGGAGACTAAGGCTATTGCAAAAAAAAACGAGAAGAAATAGAACCTTCAAAATACGATGCTGGAAGCGGATAATGAATATAAAGTTGACGAATAACATAAAAAAATAACAAGTATAGAGAAGAGCGAAAAAGGCGTAATGGACACTATTTAGAAAATAAGAGTCATGATGTCAATGAGGTTATACTGAGTTATTACCAATAACTTATCAAGTTAACTTGACAAAGGAAAGAGTGGATTTGCCGTGGTCCACCGAACTTCATATTGAAATACTAATTATGATATTAACATCTTTGCTACATAGATGAAGTAAACGTCAGTTTAAGTTCCACGTCTACTCGCTCTTTTACTTACCTACATAGTAGCCAAGACTATTACTGTTCATTATGTTTTTACTCTTGTCTAGGCTTCCTTAGGTACTTGGTGGCGGCGATTTATTGACGACGTGGATCTCGAAGATGCAACTTCTTCAATACCTAGTTTGTATCGAGTCATCCCAGCTACCGGGGCCGTATCATTAATTGGCAGTATTCTGTCATAAAGTGCTGATTTAACAGTAGATTTTACACGAAATTGTGTTACAGTTCAATAATTGGGAGAGGTGGAATCGTAAATGATAGGAGTTGAGGAGGAGGAGTTGTATTCCTGAATCCTGCCAGAAAGAGTCTTAATGCTTCCCCTTATTTTTAACACCATGATATCACCCGAATTTCTGTAACCACTACCTAACAACCACCGATTTGTTTCAATTGCATACAAATACAACCAATGTTTTCGTAATTATTTCATAACCGGATTTCTTTCTTACATCCCCACATTTTACATCTCACGGATAGCAAACATCATCAGGTTTATTTTGGTAGTCTGCTGTTTAAGGTAGGTTTTGGATGGAAATACTCGCAGACGCTCCATTTCTAAGTATCGCCAAAAAAATGACAATTGATAACCTACACTACAATAAAACCTCCTTCAATTCCGCAAACTTTCTTCCTCCCTTCGATCCGCCAACATACATATTCATTTCCTCCCCGTAGGTCACCTACTGAAAATCTCTCCCCTCTATCAGTCTTCGACGCCAATAAAAACGCTCTCCATCCACCTTTCCAACCCTCTCTCCTCCCTTCTAGCAACTATTTCTTCTTAGTTTTTCTATCCTGTCAATTGCACATCTTTTATCCTCCTTTAAACCCACATCTCAAAAGCCTGATCATTATATTTTGAACAGGAAATGTTTGAGGCTATTCATTGGCCAATTTTTACAGAGGTATTTAGGAGCTCTTCATGAAAATCCTGGTGGCTGAGATTTGAGGCTTTAAAAAAAACGGTCAGAGAATAGAAACTCATTTGAAGTTTCAGCATTGTGAGCCTAACTTCCCCCAGATAAATGTTATCAATTCAAATCATAACATAAATCTATAGAAATTTATTCGTTGATATACAGGTGCGCTGTTCAAGGAGTGTACGAGCTCTGCTCAAAATTCACCCCGACCGTTGCAAGACCTGGAAAGCTTCCAATTATGTTACCAAAGGAATCTTTGCCATAAGTATTCTACCGCCTTTAATTAGTCAGTTAGCAGTTGCTATTAAGACGTATTGACGGTCGTATCACATACATTACCTTATAAAAATATTTTCTTGATTAAAAAAAATAAGGGCAATAAATCTAGAATTAAATCTAGATAGCTAAATAATGATAAAAATTAAATGAAACTACCTTTGTGGCCATTGCATTTACGTGAAGAAAGTTTCCCATTTATCCGTTGTTAGTTTGAATGTAAGTCGAGTGAAATCTGTACCTTTACTTTGAGGAATGTTACCCACTAAACTATAAGCCTTCATATAAATATTCCTTGAAAACCTCCATAGAGATGCTATCATGTGGTGGCTTGGTGCAGACGAGCATGAGGATAGGTAGTAAAACACGAGCGGGGAAAAGGAGCGCGGGGGGTCGTGCGAAACGGGGACGTTGGGAAAGACTATTGCTTTATAACGGCCGGGGTCGAGTAAAGAGCAGGTCAGTTAGGGCACCCGTACAGAACGCATAGCGTTGAATGACTTCGGAGGGAAGGACTCTTTTAAGAGTACGTACGAAGATTGAAGATTTTCGAGATACGAGTCGAACAAGAGGTTAACGAAAATTGGTTTCCCAGCGAGGAAACCAAATGAAGTCTGCTAGATGCTTCGGAGATGAGAAGTTGTCAAGAGGCATGCTACAAAGACGTTTGACGGATGGAGTGATTATAGATGGAGATACTTTAGGAGGAGAAGATGGAAGAGAGAGTTAAACAGGGGAAGATCTTGATTTTGAATGGGGTTCTACTAGACTTGACGGAATCGTGTTAACATCCCTGATTTCAATTTTCCTATTTTAAAATCAAAAGATCACTCCACAATCCATCCCCTTATCCATTGCATTAAAGGAGTTACGGAGAAACGAGCATGTAAGCTGATCGGAAATGCGAGTCTTAAGCTACAGTAAAAAAGATTTGATTTTATTTACGGCTAATTATGAAGCAATGCAGAATATGAATGTAGAGCAATTCACACATCCAATTTAGCCTTGTGAGGGTAACCAAAATGAAAATAGCAAGAAATCTATTAAGCATCCACAAAATCCATTCATTAACTGCACCGTGAGAATTAGGAGACGCATTTTCACCAGTATTTCGTTACATTTAATACAATGTAGTAACTGAAATACTCATGCAGGCATACCATTGGACGATTTAATTCCATGGGTATGTTTCGCGAATATTAGAATCAAGAGTATCGTAAGAATTGATCGCTATAAGTGCATATTTTTCATAAATTATATTGTTTTGTCTGCATTTAATCGCTAACTCGCAATCGGTGCAAGTTTACAATATTTCGAAAAGGACGTAATTTTACTGCGGGATCCACAACTATCACTCAACAGAATTTCGCGCGGATGGTGCAAAGCGAACGCTCGAGTCGAATCTTATGTTTCCAACTATTTCTACGGGTTGGGTGTACAATTACCCAGTACGTACTAACTTAAAGGGGTGCCAGGGGGGAAGGGTTGATGGAAAGGAAGGTAGGGGAGAGATCCAAAAGTGAGAGAGAGAAAGGGGACGTTGAATGGAATGGGTGATGTAGAGGGCAATTAGGGCGGAGTGAGTCGATGGTGGGAAATACACGTACGCAATTGGGTTTACGGTGGGAGGGGTTGAAGAGGGGGCGCGCGTGGGGGGAGGGGATGGTGGAGGCAGGCAGGGCGGGCGAGTGAAAGGAAGGCGACCCAGGAATGAGAGGAGCGTCCTCGATGCAGCGCCGGCCGTCCTCCGAAGCCTCCTCTGCACATGCCGACACCCCTTCACTTCCAACTCCCTTGAGGATGAGCAAGAGGGCGAGCACCAACGTCAGTTTTGTGAGTTATATAGACACAGTGCCGGCTATGTTCATTTATACAACTAAATGATGCGCCGTTTCACAGCTGTGAGTTTCGAAAGCCTTAATCGGTTCCCAGACTACGTGTTAATCAATGTAGAAATATAATCTTGTAACTTGAGTCACGAGAATTTTTACACATTTCGAAAAAAAAAAGAATACAACAAAATCAAATTATGCAATTTTGAGATCATTCACTCATAGAGCCGGGGCCATGTGAAAAGTAATCCAAAACGGTAGAGAACAACAAATAATTAATACCAATTCACAACATTATCAAAAGATATGCACAATTTCAGGCAGGTAACTAAAGCAACGTAAGTGTAACATTTATATTGCATGATAATTTTACAATATCTAAATTCATTTATCTTTTTCATGGAACTTAATTAGGAGGTATTATTGGGAAACTTGATCGATCTCTAAAAATAGGATTCCGATACGAAGGAAAAGAAACAGAGTCGTACACTTTCTTAAGCGGTCAAACCACCGCTGTTCCTGACAGGGAGGAAGACTCCAGACCACGACCGAAGGCTTACGTCACCATCCCCTTCATCGCAGGGACTTCGCAAAGAATCGCGAGGGTTTTAAGGAAGCATGATATGGTGGCCAGATTCAACTGCGACACCAAGATAGCTGACACCCTACCCGGACCCAAGGATGAAATTTCACCGTTACTATCAGAAGGCGTGTACCAAGTGCCATGCTCTTGCGGCAAATGGTACATCGGTGAAACATGCAGAGCGCTGAAAACACGCATGAGTGAACATCAGAGAGCAACCAAGACCAAACAGTTTAGAGCATCAGCCATCGCTGAGCACGCCTGGAGTGAACCCGGACACACTATTCTGTTCGACGACGCTAAAATAATAGCGAAAGAAGAATAATACTTCCCGAGGATAATAAGAGAGGCCATTGAAATCGTTAAAAGGCCAGAAAACTTTAACAGAGAGGATGGATATCCACTCCACAGTGCGTGGAAAAGAATTAATCCGCGCAAATATGAGGACGTTCCGTGATTGGCCGAAGAAATTTCCCGGTATTGGCGCCGGATTTTCCCTATATAAGACGGGACAACTAGCTTCTTTCCATCCTTGACCTGAAGACGCCAGCAGGATAGCTGGCGAAACTGTTGTGAATTTGAACGACATACGCGGACGCAGCCCGAAAAATGTGGAAATCGCTTACTAATATTATTATTTTCTTTATCGTAAAAATTCAGCTTATTTAAGTTCAGTTTCATGCAAGTACCACTGAAGTATAAAGAAAACACTGATCCTTATAAATATTACTTCATGAATCAAAGCTCTCCTTACAATGCCAGCTACGTTTAGTTCTCTCCAACATACGGAAGCATGCACTCATCAATATTATTCCACCATATGACAAGCGGGGAGGAATTCTACAGAATCAAATAATACGAACACTTATCTGCAACGCATCATAAAAAATGCAGTAGGGCACATCAATTACACAATCAGGTAAGTCTGAACCTACAAGAGCTTTAATAATTTCTACGGAAAAGATGGCCACCACCCAAGTGTTCACGTGCGCAGCAGTATTGACCCCTTCGATCTTCTTCAGCATCGTGAGAGCGTCTACGACTATCAGGCACACCAACTTCGATTTATTTTTTTAAATTACCTGAGGATCGATTTCCGTATTATTCAAGGTAAAAAGCTACATTTCATTATATTCAAAGCGCAGAACCTCCCAAACTTTTATGATGATATTTTATGGATATCGTTAACCCTGTTTAGCTATCAAAGAAGCAAATTACTTAACTTTTGAAAATGTTACCAATCAATATAAAAGTATACACTGTAATAAGACTTTATCCCTTTGTAATTCTACCGTTACCATAAAATACGAGTACTAATCGTACTATGCTCTATGTTTGCGTAGCTTCCACTAGACTTTTCTTTAAATTACACTATTTTTAAGGTCCCGGTAATCAGCTACCGCCTCTTGGTAAAAGCTTCTTTGCCTAACGTACGCCATGATATGACGGCTTCCAATGAAACTGCAATAAACCTGAACGTGTTTAACAGGAAGATGAGCCAGCTCGCACATTGAAATATATTAAGCCTGAAAAATACGAGAAAATCTTAATTTTCTCTACGTACAATATGCATCATGAAGATCGCGTAAGAAAAAAAATGTAAGACGTAAATAAATCAAGATAATTACTTATGACATTTACAGCATATCATTAGTCTATTTCATGTTCCTTTTTATTTCAAATGGTATGATATCCAAATTGAATTTATTTTCAATAGTCTTTACCCGGGGGAAACAGGATCGGAGGAGGGAAACCGTTTTGGTCGACCCTATTTAATTTTAACTATGACTTTTATTTAAGATTCGGGACACTCACCACAAAAACGAAATACTAGCATTGGAGTTTTTTAAGGGTGCATCAACAGCTATGGCCATATTGCACCACTGTCAAAACGTTTAAAAACCTCAATTCAATTTTAATGATTATATAAATAAATACATAAATATTTAAAACAAAAAGCGTTAAAAAATAAAGATAAAACTAAAGTTGCCTCATTAAGCCAGTTTCCCTTTGAAATGTTAAAGCTCTTTAAATAGAGTTGTAAAAACGAAATAGCATAAAGGTAAAATATTTTGGGTAAATGAGTTTTCTGCGAAAATAAATATTAAATCAAACAAAGGATTCGTCGGGTAAAAGGTTGGATTTGGGATTAAAGGAGAGAAAGGTTGGTCATTTTGGAAAGGAGAAGGTTCACACAAATATGTACGGTATGATTTTACTGGGGATTGGGTTCTTGGGATGAGAAATGAAAAAAAAAACTTCGTAGGGCTCCGTGCATGGGTTTGGTTAGATTCCCGGGTGAAGGTTAGGAATTTCATTCCTAATACCTTCCACCGAATATTCCGGTAGAAATGAGGTGCGCTCACGAGGACCTTGGGGGTGCAGGGAATGAGAGACCGTGGTTTGGGGGGGAAATTGGTTACGGGTATAGCCACTCATCTGGGTATTTAATTTTTCCATGTCCATACCGTGGTGGGCATTTAATTTCAAACATCCCAAATTTCTATTTTTGTTATAGGAAGATTGACCACAAACATTTCATTATTTTTTTGACTATAAAACAAATATTTTGAGTAGTTGCTTCAAATGATGAAAATTTGTGGTTCAAATTTTTATATTAATGATAGATCAATTAATGATACATCAATACCCTCCGAGCCACCGAAAAGGTGAGTGGCAGGGGGTGCATCACCAGGAGGAAAGGGTTAAGGATGAGGGGTTAGGGTTTTTCAAATGGGTGGGAGGTGGGGGAACCTACAATTAAAATGTATATAATCACGCGCATTCCCCACCTTGTAGGTTGGTACTTTATATGTGGAACGACTTATTTGTCGTCGTATTGTGCGACTCCGGAGGGAATTCGACAACAAAAATTCTGGTCTCTTATTGTTCTTGGAAAAAATTACATTTTAAAACTGTCAGTCTTTTAGTCTATCTCTAATCTTATATGCGTGATCCCTCCAATCGTAATACGTAGGGGTTCGTATTATGCTCTTGATGTCATCGGAAGAGGACCCATCTTTCACTGTTTTTAATAAGTTTAACCTATATTGTAAATATTGATAAACCTTGATTATTTAACAAAATTTAAAAGAATAAAAGTGATGAAAACGTTAGCGTAGAATGAATGCTATTTAGATACATGGCTTAATTAGTGGTAACAGAATGTTTCAAAAATTGGGCAACATGTAGAATACAATGTTAGAAATTTTGTAAAATTAAGGGACAAAATAGGCGACCACACATTAGAAATATATTTCTTTAACTCTTTACTCTTCTTTCGTAAAAAAAATTAAATGATTACAATACTTCAGTTCTACACAACAACACTTCCCTTTTTATGCAACCATCAAATAAAAAAATTAAAACTACAGGGAAAAATGAAATTGTTTGAAGCAAACTGAAGAGAAATGACATTCTAAAATATTTTACCGTAAATCATGACCATTATTTTAAATTTGCTGAACAACTATTTGTTTTGCTTAAAAAAAACGATTTATTTTAAAATTCAAAGAAAATATATCATTAGACATCATTTTGAGCATCGTATACTCTGAAACATGGAGCAGGACACAAACCAACACAACAATCAGGACACCAATATTTTGTTTCCTTCCTTTTCCTCGCTTTGAAGCACACAACACATCTTTTTGCGGGACACTTTTTGGTAGTTGGGGGGACAGTATCAGGAAAATGTCTCTCGGTAAGGCGAGATGGCTTAGGGGATTAAGATTGCCTTCCCTGGACTACTTGGGCATCTTTTCCATACTTCGCAATCAATATTTCACAAGCTAGAAATTCTTTTCAATTCAATTTCCCTTTATTCTTTTTAGAAATCGCAACAGCAACATTTCCATGTCCATCAAGTGCCGAAATATTTATTGATAGTATTTTTTTGGTCGATTTCTCGCAATTTTGTACATGTTCATGAGTGCATCGCTCCTATAAACCCCACCCATATTATAGCTGTAGTCTTGTACCACAACACACCACTTTTTCGCCCATTTTTCTGTTTCGCACATTTCAGTTCCTTGAAATGTCCTCACCATTATAACATCTCTTTTGTCCTTCCATTTTATCATCACCTGTTTCCCTCGAAATTCCGCCACCATTTCTCCTTTCTTCAATTTGGCAGATTTAACAGATTGAGGGAACTCCTTCCAATTTGACACCATCGTCCCAACCACATCCGTTATATTCTCGGATAACTTGTCCACTAATCTAGGGCTAGTGTACCAATTGTCTAAATATATAATATGCCCCTTACCTAGAAGATTATCTACTAAATCAAGGACGATCCTATATTTTATATTCATTAATAATCCTCTTTTAGGAGGGCATGGACCACTGCCTGGTTATCGCAATGTATTAAAATATCCGTTGCTCGGGTAATGCAGAGATTCCGTGCACTGCCGCCAATGCTTCCGCTTCGTATATTGGCTTGCATTCTCCCAAGGGCCATGTCTCCGTGACATCGAGGCAGGGGATGATGATCCATGCCGCCTGAAACGGGGTTGCGTCTGAAACTCGTATATCCACACAATACCGGAAGGGGGCAAATTCCCTCACTTTATGCCAGACCCCGTTCTGCCAAAGGTCTTCCGCCCATCTTGAGTCTCTTTTGCCTAACTCCTGCATTAAGAAATAGGGAATGTTCAACACAAACATCAAGAGATGTATCCAGTGGCCTTAGGAATATCGACCACTCGTTTTGTCTTGACGTCGCCTAAAATCAAGGCGGAATGCACCGTTAGTCAATCACAGTGTCATTTTCTGAGCGTTTATGACGACCCCTAGTTATTTAAGGGTATGAGTGGAGTGCAAGGTACTTTTTGCTAAATTAAGTGATAGCCGTAGTTCCCCCTGTATAAATTTAACAAACTGATTGACGCACACAGCGTCCCTGGACGGAAACACACCGACCCAGTCGTCCATGCACGCGATCATTTGTATATTGAATCGCTGGTAAACTTCTTCCACCACGGCCCTGGCCCAGCGCTGCATAATTGCCGATGCCAGGGCATAACCCATCGGAAGCCGCCACCTTTGGTAGTATTCTCCTCCAGCATAGATCCCACAGAAATGGGTTTGGGAGGGGTGAATGGGGATTTGCCAAAAGACGCCCGTCAGGTCGATCATGCACAGGAGGGAGCCTGGCTGGATGGTTTCAAGGGCATTTGCAGCGTCTTTTAACGTGAATTTTGGCTTATTATAGTATCTGGTCCAGTCCGAAAGGTCTCGTATTATCCTGGTCCCACCTGAGGCTTCAGGAATACCCACCAGGGGGAAGGCACACGATGGTCTCGACATTGCTAGGACTTGTTTCCGCACTAGGTTGTCTATCCACTGTAATATGCGTGAACCAAGTTGGTTTGAAAACGAATGGCGCTGTCGTGGGTTTGGCCAGGTTAGCTTCTACTTTGAAAATCGACCTGACAGACGAATTTTGATAGGCAAAGGGGAGTGCTGGGGGAAATACAGGAACTACACTAATTAGGCTGACATCGTCACTATCTTCCGATGGTCCCGCGGCGCCCGGGGAGGCTGTCTGTGGCAGCAGGGTCTGATACGGTCGGGGACCGGGGTAGCAATCTGGTAAGGAGGTCCGACATCTCGAGATCACTATTTGACGTGTCGCATTCTAGGCTGTCCCCGATGCTCGATGAGTCTATGCTTTCATTTTTGCTGTCGCAAATTTCAGAGCGGCCAATTCAGCAGCAGCGGCGCTCTCGTTGAACCCCCAAAAAGGCTAATGACAGCTCTAATATCAATAACACTTATAATAAGCTACCGTTTAAACTCCACGATGCAATATCAATTCACAGTAGCTAGGGTTCATTGAAAACGAAATTGGAGGTCTTTTCACTCCGCCCTCTCCTTTGGAAGGGACGGGGACATAGCGCGACGGTTAGCCCACGGGAGGTTGGCCGAAACCGCCTTCCTGCAAAAGGCCGGTATACATGATACCACCACCTGTCCCCTCTGCAGAAAATAACAAGGAACCGGGGACCTCATACTATTAGCGTGTACTACCACGGGTGAAACGTGGACCGCAAAGGCGAAGGCAGTGTAAAGTCTCCTCGGTAAAAAACTGAAAAGAATCGAGGCTTCGCGGGTATAAAAATGGAAAAAGGTAAACAGAGAGAGTGGACGCTGGCCAACTATATTGTGACACTAGCTAAGAGCACCATTTACGAAGATTTCATCCAGGTGATGATGGGGAACCGCGATCGGGTCGATTTCCTAAAACGCTTCAGGGAGTCCCTGAATAAGAGACTGCCAAAGGAAATGGCATACCAAAAAGGGCGCCACATACTGATGCCTTCCGGACCCGAAGGGGGGAGTGGCAATATCCTGTGTAGTTTCACAGAGCACGAAAATGATGAAGTGAACTATAAAGTGAACATTTAAGGAAGACATATATCGTGTTCTCATAGAATAGAGGGTGCAGGAATGCGGCGGGATAGGGGGCTAAGGTTGTGAAGGCAGCTAGCTGCCTGATAGTCAAGGAGGCACGAGCAAATTAAAATGGTTGAAAATTGATTAAGTGAGATGACGAAGATTGCTAGTAGTAGTAGTATTTTTGTTTATGGGGTGCATCGACGGCTGAGGTCATTTTGCACCACGTCGAAACTTTTAAAAACCACAGTTAAGGTTTAATAAATAAATAAATAAATAAATAAATAAATAGATAAATATTAAAAACAAATGACATCGACAAGAATAAAATACCACGGCTAAAGTTGCCTCATTAGGCCAGTTTCCTTTAAAAATAATAAAACCTTGCTTAAAGAGTTGGGGTCATCTCCTAATATTTGTTTCAAATCTCCCCTTACATGAAACTTTTCTCTAGCCCTTATATATTTTTGGCACTGCGTAAGAATATGTTTCATTGTAAGGGGCAGGTCGCACTCATTGCAGCGCGGTTGCACTTTTCCCTCCGTGAAGAGGTACGAGTGTGTGAGGGCAGAGTGCCCTATCCTCAAACGCGTAATCGTGACCTCTTCCCTCCGATTCTTTCGGATTGAAGAGGGCCATGCCGAAACAACCGGTTTTATCTCCCTAAGTTTATTATTTATTAGGGACCGCCAGGCTTCTTTCCACTGGTTTAGGACATTGTGCCGCAAAGCGGCCTTTATGTCTTCCACCGGTACCAAAGAATGATCGCACTCATTTTGGTCCAGGGCTTCCTTCGCTGCTTTGTCGGCTTTTTCGTTGCCAGGTATTCCCACATGACCAGGAATCCACATAAAGGATACCCTGGTCCCCTTTCTCTGAAGGGATAAGAGGCTATGGTGGATCTCTTGGACTATCGGGTGCATTGATGAGAACACCGAAATGGATTTTAAGGCGCTAGAAGAGTCCGAACAGATGAGAAAAGAGCCGTTATGGTCGTTTAGTTGTTTTAGGGCGGTTCTTATGGCTGACAGTTCGGCTGTGAATATACCGCAAAGCGTGTTCAATCTTTCCCTCACGACTCCATGGTAGCGGGAGACGACCGCATAAGCACATGCGGACTCCGACTTCGACCCATCGGTGTAGACCGGTACGAAGTCCGGGTGCGATCCGAGGAAGGCGTTAAAGAGTCCTTGGTATTCTGACTCGGTCGTGAACGCTTTACAGTGCGCATGAGGCAACGACTTCATATCCGGCTTTGGTGTTAGCCAAGGAGGATGTTTAGCATAGGCAACAGGGCACGCTTGAGGTAAGGTAAAATTGAGTTCCTGGATAAAATCAGTAAAACGAACGGCAAAGGGCCTAGTTGCCCTTCTCCGCCTGTTAAATAAGTCTAAAAACCGTTTGTTAAAAACTATGTTAAAACAAGGGTGGTTTGTCTCTGATAAAATTTTACAGGCATAATTGTCCATTAAAATCATCCTGCGGGTTTCCAACGGAGGCTCCCCTGCGTCTGCAAGTAAGCTTGGGACTGGGCTTGTTCTAAATGCCCCGGTGGCCAACCGTATCCCAGCATTGTGGACACATGTAAGTGGTCTCAAGTAAGACTCTCGTCCTGAGGAATACACTATGGAACCAAAGTTCAGTTTGGATCGCACCAAGCCTCTGTACAATAAAAGCATGGTGGTGCGGTCTGCTCCCCAAGTGGAGTGAGTTAAAAACTTTAAAACGTTGAGGGTTTGGCGACACCTCTCACGTAACACGCAAATATGCTCCCGCCAGTTCAGCTTTTGGTCCAGGATCATGCCGAGAAAGCGGACGGACTCCACAAATGGAAGGATCCTACCCAACAGGGTTAGGGTCGGGGTAACGTGATAACCGCGAACACGGTGAAAGTGCACGCATTTCGTTTTCTCCACGGAGAATCGAAATCCGTTCTTTCGCGACCACTCTCCAAGTTTGTTTAGAGTCACCTGGGCTTGCCTAGAAGCGCTTGGCAGTCGTGTCGACCGGCAAAATATGGCTAGGTCGTCCACATAGAGCGATGCCATCACCGGGGCATTGATGCATTCCACCACGTCGTTGATGGCGATGGCAAATAACGTCACGCTCAGTACTGAACCCTGGGGTACCCCGTTCTCCTGTGTAAAAGATCTGGAAAAGTGCTTCCCAGTCCTTACTTTAAAAAGGCGGTTTGTTAAAAAATTTCTGATAAATAGGGCCATGTTGCCTCTAAATCCCCACTTGTGGAGCGTGTTGAGGATTCTCCATCGCCACACACTATCATAGGCCTTCTCCAGGTCGAAGAAGACTGCTATGACGTGTTGACGTTGGAGAAAGGCTTCCTGGATGAAGTTCTCAGTGCGAACCAGATGGTCTGTCGTGGACCTGCCATGCCGAAAGCCGCACTGAGCGTCGGAGAGCAGGAGTCGACTCTCCAAGCACCACATGAGACGTCGGTTTACCATCCGTTCCATCACCTTGCACAGGCAGCTGGTGAGAGATATGGGACGGTAGTTGTTCGGGTCATTTTTGTCCTTGCCCTGTTTTGGGATTGGTATCACGATGGACTCTCGCCAGGCATTTGGAAAACTGCCCTCGTTCCAAAGTTGGTTGAAGGTATTTAGGACCTACCCAATCGCAGTTTCCGGAATGTTCCGGAGAAATGCGTTGTGGATTTCGTCCGCCCCTGGCGAGGTGTAATGGGAGTCTTCGATGGCGGATTTAAGCTCCCATGACGTGAAAGGCTCATTGTAATATTCGCTTGTAGGACCTGCACCAAAATTGATAAGGATTCTCTCGCATTGCCTCTTCAGGTTCGCAAAGTCCGCGGCATAGCCCTCGTCACTGCTATTGGCCGCGAACTGACTGGCAAATATGTTGCTTATTTCGGCAGGTGAATTAACCACCCGGCCAGCAACAAGCAATGGCGAGATGACAAATGAGCCCTTGGACCCGAGATTTTCTTGACTTTGTCCCATACCTGACCAAGTGGCGTGCGATGGTTGATGGTAGAGACGTATTCTATCCAGGAAGCCCTCTTGGCCTCCTTGACGGCCCTTCGAGCTCGCGCTCTCAGGCGGCGGTACGATGCCAGATTAGTTGCCGTGGGATATTTTTAAAAAATAGTCAATGCTTTTTTCCTCGCCCGAATCGCCCTGTCGCATTCCCCGTTCCACCAAGGGACAGGAGCTCGATTAATATTCCCGGACGTACGAGGAATACTTTTGGTAGCTGCCGCCAAGAGCGTTGAACTTAGTTTCTCCACGTTGTGCAACGCGCCGAAACTTGCGTCGTGTTTATATGTAAACGTACGCTTGAAAAGTGGCCAGTCCGCACGGTTAATACGCCACTTTTCCAGGTTTTGAAATGGTGGGCGAAGAGTCTTCTTTAACGAGTAGAAGAGGAAAATGGTCACTCCCACAGAGATCGTTGTGGGTGGACATTTTCAGCTTTGGGGCTAGACTTCTCGAGCATAGACAAAGATCTATTGCTGAGAATTCCCCATTGAAGCTGTTAAAGCGGGTTTTTTCGCCGCTATTTAATAAAAACAGGTTAAAATTCTCAATAAAGTTGGATAAGATTCGACCTCTCCTATTACTTTGGGTTTCTGGCCCTCCCCAGAGAGGATCATGGGCATTAAAATCTCCCATCAAAATGAACGGCTGAGGAAGCTGGTGGACAAGGGCTTCAAGGTTCAGGCGGGTCACCGGTGCACCCTCTGGCAGATACACGTTGCATAACGTCATCCTCTCAGGGGTGTGCACCGTGACAGCGACGGCTTGGAATGGAGAGTTCAGTTGGACTCGGGAGGTGTAAAGGGCCTCACGGGCCGCAACTGCTACTCCCCCTTGGGCTCGTTGGCCACTTAGGTCATCCGTTCTAAAAACAGTGAACCCCTTCAGAATACCCTTATCTTCAGCCTTAAAATGGGTCTCTTGGAGACAAACACAAGAGGGTTTAAAATCTTGGATTAAAATGGCCAGCTCCTCCTTGTGCCGATAAAAACCATTGCAGTTCCACTGCAGTATGGAACACATTTAAAGTTCTAAATTAAAATGAATAAATAAATAAGTTGACTGAAAAGGGAGATGACCAACTCTATTGAGGTTATCGCTTGAAGCGATGTTTCCTCTTCCACTCGTTTGCGAAGACCTCAGTATCAGAGACACTCTGGTCCTCTTCAATTACCTCCGGCTTCTTTGGCTTCACTGGAGGCGGCGGGGAAGGTGTATTCTCACGCCCTTTTGGCGTGTTCCCCTTGGTGGTTTTTAGTGGGCTCTTCTTTGAAGGGCCCACAGGAGTAGGTGGCTCCTTGTCCACCGTACTCTTTCCATCCTTCACCCTTTTGGGTTTAGGCACTTGCGTGTTTTCCATTGGGGATTCTTTCGGGATCTCTGTCTGCGTGGCGATGGTACACTTTACACATGGCGTGGTTGCAACGGAAGCAAAGGACCGGGAGAAACTTGGGGCGATTAGCGCCCTGTATTTCCTCCTCGCTTCCGCATATGGGATTTTTTCCAGTGTTTTTATCTCCATGACTTTCCTTTCTTCTTTCATCTTCGGGCAATCACGAGAGTACACTGGGTGTGTACCCTCGCAATTGACACAATGAGGTTCCGAAGAGCACTCTTTATCCTCGTGCGCGTCTTTGCCACAGCGCGGGCAGGTGGCCTTGCCCTCGCAGCGCGACGCGACATGGCCGAACCGTTGGCATTTGAAACAACGCACGGGATTCGGGATGAATGGCCTCACTGGTACCGATTCATAGCCCACAAACACCTTGTCGGGTAGTCTATCACGCGCAAACGTCAAGATCACGGAGGTGCTGTTCACGTTTTCTCCGTTGCGCCTCGTGGTGAGTCGACGACAATCAGTCACTCCCTGAGAGAACATTTCTCTCTTGATTTCTTCGATGTCCACGTATAGGAGGTCGTAGTGACTGATGACTCCCCGACAGGTGTTAAGAGTGCGGTGCACCTCCACCTTAATCGGAATGTCATGGAGCATTCCCATAGCAAGCAATTTTTCGCTCTGTGTGTCGTTCAGGGTCTCTATAAGTAGTGTACCATCCCTGAGCTTCTTCACGCTCTTTGGGTCCCCAGGCACAATCTGTGACAACACTCTGCGAATTAAGAATGGAGAAACCTTTTTCAAGGTCTCACCTTCCTTTGCACAAGACATAATTAAATAGCGCTTACATGCGCCGATACACTTTTCTCCCCCGCCGGTGTCCGGACGGGATCTTTTTAGTGGTGGAAAGGGTTTTTCCTCCATAATAAGAGATGATTCGTCCCTCGGCCTCCCCACCCGCCACGGAGCCACACATTTGGGACGCCACTCCGCCAAACCGGAGCGGTCGCCAGGGCTAACTCGAGGGATATAGCGCTTCAGGAGTGGTTGTCTGTTACGGGGTGGATCTTCGGTGCAAGGGCCCACCAAAACCCTTACATCTCCGACCTCCCTACGCAGACCCCCACAACCTTGGCACTCGCCACCGGAGCAAAAACGCGACGGAAGCCGATTGACCGGGAGTGGCTAGCTCCCGGCCTCCCGTTTACGCGAAATCCGGGGCCGAAGAGGGATATCGCTCTCCGGTCCATGCAGGGCATCCGAAACCCTGCTGGGAACCAGAGAGATCACCCTCCAGGATCCCCTTCTCTCCCTTACGGGTCTCCAGGCACGGCATACACCTGGGCGGATCGCAGGCCAGATGGTATGGCCGCTCACAGACAGTGGATCCACAGCACTGTCCGGACGCATCCCTTCCTGGCTTGGGGTTTGTTTTCGGGGTTTTCTCCCCGCCCTTTTAGTCGCCTCTTACGACAAGCAGGGATACTGCGGGAGTATTCTCTATCCCCCTACCCGCGGGGGGGTCAAATTATCCGGAATAAGTGACACTGGAGCCTCCTTAGTACGGGACCTCACGCGTCGCAAGCGCCTTCTTCGCCACCCGTCATCTTTTCCTCCTCCGAACCCGTCGTCCGTCATGCCACGAGTCCCCCCACCGACCATCTTCGGCTCCCTATTCTCCTCGTGTGCGGAGGTCAACAAAGCCGTCTACGCCCTCCCTCGACTGGGAAGGGTCTGAGACAGAGAGAGGGGGAGAGCGCCCGCCTACTCTCGCCGGCGGTCTCCCCATCATCTCCACCCGCCATTCCCGCCGCGGTCCCACGCTGCCTCTGCACCGAAGACTTCGCCCAAGTGCACGGCGCACTCCCTCTTCCCCCGAGCCACGTGCCTCGCAAGCGGTCTTCCATCATTGAGCGCGTCGGAAACGAAAAATCTCCCTTGTGTGCATTCCCTCTCCACCTTATAAGGACCTTCCTTGGTGTTTTGTCCCCCCGCCGTGAGAGCCTCCGTATACCTGCGACGCGACGGGAGGAGATTGGAACAATTTCACACGGTGCGGCATAAGACACACTTCTCTGAATTATTACTTCCCCTTCTGAAACAGAGGAAACCCATATAATTTCACGCGAAGGATTGCGCTGACATAATTTACATCTCTTTGAAGTGGGTGATCACTCTCCTCCACTAATACGGGGTGGGAGTGGAATTATTCCTCGTAAGGTATCAAGTGAGACATTTTGACATTAATCATTGCGCTCCGTTACCTAAATTACAATGAGGTGTTTCCTAGTGTTTTGGAATCCAAACAGTGCCTACAACGAACGAACACCTCAAATCGGTTTTATACTTGTACGGTGTAGTACACATTAGGTTTAGGCGATGCGTGACTGAAAACGCGGTGTATATACCATTACTTTTGAACCAATCTCCACTATTGTACACGCAGCTATCATACAGTTGCCAGATAAATTGAATTTCATATTTCGCGATACGGGAAATTTGCATTATTCCTGCGTGATATAGTTATAGGCACGATTTTTAATATTGCTTCTGCACTTTATCTCCTGTTCAGAAACATTGACACGAAATGGCTCATCTTGTCGCAAGATTGTGGTGGTTCTCTGACTGATCATAAATTATATCATGGCGCGCAACTGATGGTATCTTTCTATCCTCGTTAAATATTATAGTGACATCTCTACGCTCAAACTCGAGAAATGTCATCTTCATTCATCAATTCCCACACTCCTTTCTGATATTTAGCAGGACCGTCAAAATAATTGTCCATAGCAATCAAAAACATTTCTCTAAACAAAGGTTTTTAATTCTTTAAATTTTGTGGAAAAAATGCTGTTGCCATAATTCTGTTTCGCGCCAGCATAGTGCACTGATGTAGCCATTAGAAGTATAAATAAATTAGGTAATTGCATATTTTCGGGGAGTGAGAAATGCACCACCGATCAATTATTGACGTTCATAAATTAACTTATATCTAACGTCTTTATTTTTCACCGCCACATTAATTCAAGTTCATTAGACGGGTGTACCTAGAATCACTCGCAATGAGGAATTAACATACAACCGCAATGTAGCCGAGCCGTATTTTATTCAAAGGTACCCTTCCCAAACATCTGATGTTTCTCCCCATACCAACCGTTCTGGTTTCTTTGAAAATGTATACCAGGTAGTGAGTACATCTCCCCATTCCCGAATATACCTCCCTACCGAAACACCTTTCCGTCCCTGGAGAGTTGCGAAGCAAACATCGTTGCAACAGCACGGGAATTAGATTACGAGAGTAAAAAAAATAATAAAAAAAGAGGCTGCACCGATTTCCCTCGCCTTTGCTCATCCATTTGCTACGACCACGACGGTACGTATTCTCATGCGGGGGCCAGCCAGATGTGGGATATGAGAGGGTGGGGAGAGGCTGTGTGCAAACCCAGCATACAGACCCCAATAACTCTTAATCCTTTTCCATCGAGCACGAGAACCAAGCGTAACTCTCGCGGGGGTGGAGAGATAGAAGATGAGGGGGGGTTGGAAGGTGGGGGTTTGGAAGGTGGGGGTTTGGAAGGTGGGGGGTGGAAGGTGGGGGGCGGAGAGAGAGCAGCATCGTGAGTGGGGCGGATGAAAAGAAGGGAAGAAAAAGTACACAACCTCCTCCCCGTCGAGAAAGGAAAGTGTTCAGAGCGGGTACGCGGCTCTCCTCTCGGCCGGCGTCGTCAAGGGGGTGAGAGGGAACCGCGGCGAGAGGAGGGGGAGGTATTCCGGCCGGGGGATCGAATGGAACGGCAGCCATCCGCTTCCCTTTCACTGCACGGCGATTCGAGGATTCACCTTGATGTGGGACAAGGGGAAACAAAAAATAATGGACACGGAGGAAGGGGTGTCGGAGGGGAGGGAGATGAAAGGGTTGGAAAGGGGTGAGAAGAGTGGGAACCGAAGGGGAACGAATCAATTGAGCGGATCGGGATGTCTTAGGGTCACTTCGTCTCTTAAAGAAGAACCGAGTATTATAGTAGTATTTTTTTTGTTTATGGGGTGCAATCGACGGCTGAGGTCATTTTGCACCACGTCAAAACTTTTAAAAGCCACAGTTAGGGTTTAATAAATAAATAAATAAATAAATAAATAGATAAATAAATATATAGTAAAAACAAATGACATCGGCAAGAATAAAAATACCACAGCTAAAGTTTCCTCATTAGGCCAGTTTCCTTTAAAAATAATAAAACCTTGCTTAAAGAGTTGGGGTCGTCTCCTAATATTTGATCCAGATCTCCCCTTACATGAAACTTTTCTCTGGCCCTTTTATATTTTTGGCACTGCGTAAGAATATGTTTCATTGTAAGGGGCAGGTCGCACTCATTGCAGCGCGGTTGCACTTTTCCCTCTGTGAAGAGGTACGAGTGTGTGAGGGCAGAGTGCCCTATCCTCAAACGCGTAATCGTGACCTCTTCCCTCCGATTCTTTCGGATGGAAGAGGGCCATGCCGAAACAACCGGTTTTATCTCCCTAAGTTTATTATTTATTAGGGACCGCCAAGCTTCTTTCCACTGGTTTAGGACATTATGCCGCAAGGCGGCCTTTATGTCCTCCACCGGTACCAAACAATGATCGGACTCATTTTGGTCCAGGGCTTCCTTCGCTGCTTTGTCGGCTTTTTCGTTGCCAGGTATTCCCACATGACCAGGAATCCACATAAAGGATACCCTGGTCCCCTTTCTCTGAAGGGATAAGAGGCTATGGTGGATCTCTTGGACTATCGGGTGCATTGATGAGAACGCCGATATGGATTTTAAGGCGCTCAACGAGTCCGAACAGATGAGAAAAGAGCCGTTATGGTCGTTTAGTTGTTTTAGGGCGGTTCTTATGGCTGACAGTTCGGCTGTGAATATACCGCAAAGCGTGTTCAATTTTTCCCTCACGACTCCATGGTAGCGGGAGACCACCGCATAAGCACATGCGGACTCCGACTTCGACCCATCGGTGTAGACCGGTACGAAGTCCGGGTGCGATCCGAGGAAGGCGTTAAAGAGTCCTTGGTATTCTGACTCGGTCGTGAACGCTTTGCAGTGCGCATGAGGCAACGACTTCATATCCGGCTTTGGTGTTAGCCAAGGAGGATGTTTAGCATAGGCGACAGGGAGAACTTGAGGTAAGGTAAAATTGAGTGCCTGGATAAAATCAGTAAAACGAACGGCCAAGGGCCTAGTTGCCCTTCTTCGCCTGTTAAATATATCTAAAAGTCTTGGTTTAAAAAGAATGTTAAAACATGGGTGCTTGGTCACGGATAAAACTTTACAGGCACAATTTCCCATCAAAATCAACCTTCGGGTTGCTAACGAGGGTTCACCTGCGTCAGCAAGTAGGCTGGGGACTGGGCTGGTTCTAAATGCCCCAGTGGCCAAACGTATCCCGGCATTGTGGACACACGTCAGGGGTTTCAAATAGGACTCTCGTCCTGACGAGTATATTATGGACCCGTAGTCCAGCTTCGAACGGACCAAGCCTCGATATAATAAAAGCATGGTAGAGCGATCTGCTCCCCATTTGGAGTGGGTCAAAAACCTTAGGATATTTAGGGTCTGGCGACACCTCTCCCGTAATACCCGTATATGCTCCCGCCAATTTAGTTTTTCGTCCAGGGTCATGCCGAGAAAACGGACGGACTCGACAAATGGGAGATTTCTGCCCAGAAGGCCTAAGGTCGGTGTAATGTGGTGTCCGCGAAGACGGTGGAAATGAACACATTTCGTTTTCTCCGTGGAGAAGCGAAACCCGTTCCTTCGCGACCACTCTCCCAGTTTGTTCGAGGTGACCTGGGCTTGCCTGGAGGCGTATGTCAGTCTTGTAGAGCGGCAGAAAATAGCCAGGTCGTCGACAAATACCGATGCCATCACCGGGGCATTGATGCATTCCGTTACGTCGTTGATTGCGATGGCGAACAACGTCACGCTCAGCACTGATCCCTGAGGTACGCCGTTCTCCTGAGTGTAGGATCGGGATAAATGATTGCCCGTCCTTACTCTAAAAAGGCGGTTTGTTAAAAAAGTTTTTATAAATATGGCCATATTGCCCTTAAAACCCCACTTGTGCAACGTGTTTAAAATCTTTCGTCGCCACACACTGTCGTAGGCCTTCTCGAGGTCGAAGAAGACTGCTACGACGTGTTGGCGTAACAGAAAGGCTTCCTGGATGAAATTGTCAGTGCGCACCAGATGATCTGTCGTGGACCTCTCACGCCGGAAGCCGCACTGAGCGTCGGAGAGGAGGTGTTGTCTCTCCAGGCACCAGACGAGACGTCGGTTAACCATTCTTTCCATCACCTTGCACAGGCAACTGGTGAGAGAGATGGGCCGATAGCTGTTCGGGTCGCTCTTGTTCTTACCCTGTTTCGGAACGGGTATCACCAGGGACTCCCGCCAGGAATTCGGAAAACTACCCTCAATCCACAATTGGTTGAGGGTATTGAGGACCTCCCCCAACGCTGACTTCGGAATATTCCGAAGAAAGGCGTTGTGGATCCGATCCATTCCCGGTGAGGTGTTATGGGAGTCCATGATAGAGGACTCTAGTTCCCATGGCGAGAATGGCTCGTTGTATGCTGCAGGATTTCCAGCTTCGCCAAAATTGAGAGGGACTCTCTCACATTGCCTCTTGAAGTTTGCGAAGTTGGCGTCATATAGTTCATCACTGCTGCTGGCCGCGAACTGCTGGGCGAAAGTGTCGCTTATTTCTGGGGGTGAAGTCACCACCCGTCCAGCAACAAGCAGTGGCGAGATGACGAAGGAGCCCTTGGACCCAGAGATTTTTTTGACTTTGTCCCATACCTGCGAAAGTGGGGTTCTCTGGTTAATAGTAGAGACGTACTCTATCCAGGAAGCCCTCTTGGCCTGCTTCACCGCCTTCCGGGCTCGCGCTCGTAGGTGGCGGTAGGCTGCCAGGTTTGTTGCCGTGGGGTATTTTTTAAAAATATTCAACGCTTTCTTCCTCGTCCGGATCGCCCTGTCGCATTCCTCGTTCCACCAAGGGACGGGTGCTCGATGAAGGGTGCCGGACGAGCGAGGAACACTTTCGGTAGCTGCGGCTACGAGCGTTGAAGTCAGTGTCTCGACATTTTGCAACGCGTCGAGACTTGCGTCGTGTTTAAAATGAAAATAATTCTTAAAGAGCGACCAGTCGGCACGGCTGATACGCCAGTTTTCCGGAGGTCTGAAGGTGTTTGGCGAACGGTCTACTTTCTCGAGTAGAAGAGGAAAGTGGTCACTCCCACAGAGATCGTTGTGGACGTTCATCTTCAGCTTCGGGGCTAGGCTTCTCGAGCATATGGCAAGATCTATTGCTGAAAATTCCCCTGTGAAGCTGTTGAAGCGAGTTTTTCCCCCGCTATTTAATAAAAACAAATTAAAATCCTCGATAAAATTCGATAAAATTCGGCCTCTCCTATTGCTTGGGGTGGATGGGCCTCCCCATAGTGGATCATGGGCATTAAAATCGCCCATCAAAATAAATGGACGAGGTAGCTGACGGACAAGGGCTTCCAAGTTGAAACGAGTTACCGGTGCACCCTCCGGCAGATAGACGTTGCATAACGTCATCGTCTCTGGGGTGTGCACTGTGACAGCCACTGCCTGGAATGGGGTGTTCAGTTGGACTCGGGAGGTGTAAAGGGCCTCGCGAATCGCAACTGCCACTCCTCCTTGGGCGCGTTGACCACTCGTGTCGTCCAGTCTAAAAACAGTGCACCCCTTTAAAACACCCTTGTCTGTCGCTTTAAAATGCGTCTCTTGCAGACAGATGCAAGAGGGATCAAAAGCGTCCATTAAAACGGCCAGCTCCTCCTTGTGCCGATAAAAACCGTTGCAGTTCCACTGCAGTAAAAAGGCCATTAAAATTAATTATAATTAAAATAAATAAATAGATAAATAAATGTGTTTTAAAATTTGGGAGATGACCGGTTTTTAAGAAATCATCGCTTAAAGCGATGTTTCCTCCTCCACTCAGTTGCCAGGACCTCCGTATCCGAGGTACTCTGGTCCTCCAGAACCTCCGGCCTCCCTGGTTTTGCGGGAGGTGTAGGGGAAGGTGTCTTCTCACGCCGTATCGTCGTGTTCCCCTTGGTGGTTTTTCGTTGTGGGCTCTTCTTCGAAGGGCCCACCGGAGTAGGTGGCTCATTGTCCACCTTACTCTTTGTCTCTTAGGTGCTTTTTAATTATTTGCTTTGCGTGACCAAAGCGGTGACTTGTGGGGCGTCAGTTTGCGTGGCGATGGTGCACTTTGGCAATGGGGTAGACGCGACGGAAGCAAAGGACCGGGAGAAAGTTGGGGCGACGAGTGCCCTGTACTTTCTCCTCGCTTCAAGATATGATGTCTTTTCCAGCGTCTTTATCTCCATGATTTTTCTTTCCTCTTTCATCTTCGGACAATCACGGGAGTACACTGGATGTGTACCCTCGCAATTGACGCAAAGAGCTTCCGAGGAGCACTCTCTATCCTCGTGCGCGTCCTTGCCACAGCGCGGGCAGGTTGCCTTGCCCTCACAGCGCGACGCGACGTGGCCGAAACGTTGGCACTGAATCAACGCACGGGATTAGGAATGAACGGCCTCACTGGGACCGATTCGTATCCAATGAATACCTTGTCGGGCAGCCTATCACGAGCGAACGTCAAAATCACGGACGTGGTGTTAATATTCTCGCCGTTGCGCCTTGTTGTTAGTCGACGACAATCCGTCACTCCCTGAGAGAACATTTCTCTCTTGATTTCGTCGACGTCAACATAGAGAAGGTCGTAATGGCTGATGACTCCCCGACAAGTGTTGAGAGTGCGGTGCACCTCCACTTTTACCGGAATGTCATGGAGCATTCCCATTGCCAATAATTTTTCGCTTTGCTTTTCGTAGTAGTAGTTTTAGGGGTTTGTAGGGTGCGTCGACAGCTATGGTCATTTTGCACCACTGTCATTACGTAAAACTTATGTTCCTTTTAAACTAGAAATAAGTAAACAGATAAATACGAATAAATATATAAATAAATAAACAAACAAAAAAAAAAAGAAAATGCTAAAATCAAAAGCATTAAAATTATGAGCTCCGAAGCTAAAGCTGCCCCATTAAACCAGTTGCCCTTAAAAAAGTTAAGACTCGATTTATAGACCCAGAGTCATCCCCTAAAATATTTTTTAAGTCTCCCCTTATCTTCAACATGTCTCTGGCCCTTTGGTATGTTGTACATTCCGTCAGGATATGTTTTATCGTCAGGGGTTGGAAACACTCATTGCAGCGGGGCTGTTCTTTTACCTCCGCAAAGAGGTACGAATGAGTGAGGGCAGAGTGTCCTATTCTCAGGCGCGTAATCATGACCTCTTCCCTCCGAATGTTCCGGATGGAAGAGGACCATGGTGAAACGACCGGTTTTATTGCCCTGAGTTTATTATTTTGAAGAGACTGCCAAGTCTCCTTCCACTGATGCAGGACCGAGTTCCGCAAGGCGGCCTTCACGTCCTCCATTGGAACCAAGGTGGAGTCGGTCTCGGGTTGTCGAAGGGCATCCTTCGCTGCCTGGTCAGCTTTTTCGTTGCCTCTTATGCCGACGTGACCAGGAGTCCATATAAAGGAGACCCTGTTCCCCTTTCTCTGAAGGGACAACAGGGTATAATGGATCTCCTGGACTATCGGGTGCACAGGTGCAAAGGCCGATAAAGATTTTAGGGCGCTCAACGAGTCGGTGCAGATGAGGAAAGAGCCATTGCTTTCTTTTATTTCTCCTAGGGCCGTCCTTATGGCTGACAGCTCGGCTGTGAAAATGCTGCAAGAAGTGTGCAGTTTTTTCCTCACGACTCCATGGTAGTGGGACACGACCGCATAGGCACATGCAGATTCTGACTTTGACCCGTCGGTGTAGACTGGGACAAAGTCAGAAAGTGAGCTGAGGACGGCACTGAAGAGCTGCTGGTATTCGGAATCGGTCGTTTTGGCTTTGCGGCGTGCACTGGCAATGAGTTTAATATCCGGCATTGGTGTTAACCAAGGCGGATACTTAGCATAGGAGACGGGGCATATTTGAGGAAATGTAAAATTTACCTCATTAATAAAATCATTAAAACGAACGGCAAAGGGCCTAGTTGCCCTTCTCCGCCTGTTAAATAAGTCTAAAAACCGTTGGTTAAAAACTATGTTAAAACAAGGGTGGATTGTCTCTGATAAAATTTTACAGGCATAGTTGCCCATTAAAATCATCCTGCGGGTTTCCAACGGAGGCTCCCCTGCGTCTGCAAGTAAGCTTGGGACTGGGCTTGTTCTAAATGCCCCGGTGGCCAACCGTATCCCAGCATTGTGGACACATGTGAGTGGTCTCAAGTAAGACTCTCGTCCTGAGGAATACACTATGGAACCATAGTCCAGTTTGGATCGCACCAAGCCTCTGTACAATAAAAGCATGGTGGAGCGGTCTGCTCCCCAAGTGGAGTGAGTTAAAAACTTTAAAACGTTGAGGGTTTGGCGACACCTCTCCCGTAACACGCGGATATGCTCCCGCCAGTTCAGCTTTTGGTCCAGGATCATGCCGAGAAAGCGGACGGACTCCACAAATGGAAGAATCCTACCCAACAGGGTTAGGGTCGGGGTAACGTGGTAACCGCGAAGACGGTGAAAGTGCACGCATTTCGTTTTCTCCATGGAGAAACGAAATCCGTTCTTTCGCGACCATTCTCCCAGTTTGTTTAGAGTCACCTGGGCTTGCCTGGAAGCGTTTGGCAGTCGTGTCGACCGGCAAAATATGGCTAAGTCGTCCACATAGAGCGATGCCATCACCGGGGCATTGATGCATTCCACCACGTCGTTGATGGCGATGGCAAATAACGTCACGCTCAGTACTGAACCCTGGGGTACCCCGTTCTCCTGTGTAAAAGATCGGGAAAAGTGCTTCCCAGTCCTTACTTTAAAAAGGCGGTTAGTTAAAAAATTCCTGATAAATAGGGCCATGTTGCCTCTAAATCCCCACTTGTGGAGCGTGTTGAGGATTCTCCATCGCCACACACTATCATAGGCCTTCTCCAGGTCGAAAAAGACTGCTATGACGTGTTGACGGTGGAGAAAGGCTTCCTGGATGAAGTTCTCAGTGCGCACCAGATGGTCTGTCGTGGACCTGCCACGCCGAAAGCCGCACTGAGCGTCGGAGAGCAGGGGACGACTCTCCAAGCACCACATGAGACGTCGGTTTACCATCCGTTCCATCACCTTGCACAGGCAGCTGGTGAGAGATATGGGACGGTAGTTGTTCGGGTCATTTTTGTCCTTGCCCTGTTTTGGGATTGGTATCACGATGGACTCTCGCCAGGCATTTGGAAAACTGCCCTCGTTCCAAAGTTGGTTGAGGGTATTTAGGACCTCCCCAATCGCAGTTTCCGGAATGTTCCGGAGAAATGCGTTGTGGATTTCGTCCGCCCCTGGCGAGCTGTAATGGGAGTCTTCGATGGCGGATTTAAGCTCCCAGGACGTGAATGGCTCATTGTAATATTCACTTGTAGGACCTGCACCAAAATTGAGAGGGACTCTCTCGCATCGCCTCTTCAGGTTCGCAAAGTCCGCGGCATAGCCCTCGTCACTGCTATTGGCCGCGAACTGACTGGCAAATATGTTGCTTATTTCGGCAGGTGAATTAACCACCCGGCCAGCAACAAGCAATGGCGAGATGACAAATGAGCCCTTGGACCCGGAGATTTTCTTCACTTTGTCCCATACCTGACCAAGCGGCGTGCGATGGTTGATGGTAGAGACGTATTCTATCCAGGAAGCCCTCTTGGCCTCCTTCACGGCCCTTCGAGCTCGCGCTCTCAGGCGGCGGTACGATGCCAGATTAGTTGCCGTGGGATATTTTCTAAAAATATTTAATGCTTTTTTCCTCGCCCGAATCGCCCGGTCGCATTCCCCGTTCCACCAAGGGACAGGAGCTCGATTAATGTTCCCGGACGTACGAGGGATACTTTTGGTAGCTGCCGCCAACAGCGTTGAACTTAATTTATCGACGTTGTGCAACGCGTCGAAACTTGCGTCGTGTTTATATGTAAACGTACGCTTGAAAAGTGGCCAGTCCGCACGGTTAATACGCCACTTTTCCGGAGGTTTTGAAATGGTGGGCGAAGAGTCTTCTTTAACGAGTAGAAGAGGAAAATGGTCACTCCCACAGAGATCGTTGTGGGTGGACATTTTCAGCTTTGGGGCTAGACTTCTCGAGCATAGACAAAGATCTATTGCTGAGAATTCCCCATTGAAGCTGTTAAAACGGGTTTTTTCGCCGCTATTTAATAAAAACAGGTTAAAATCCTCAATAAAGTTGGATAAAATTCGACCTCTCCTATTGCTTTGGGTTTCTGGCCCTCCCCAGAGAGGATCATGGGCATTAAAATCTCCCATCAAAATGAACGGCTGAGGAAGCTGGTGGACAAGGGCTTCAAGGTTCAGGCGGGTCACCGGTGCACCCTCTGGCAGATACACGTTGCATAACGTCATCCTCTCAGGGGTGTGCACCGTGACAGCGACGGCCTGGAATGGAGAGTTCAGTTGGACTCGCGAGGTGTAAAGGGCCTCACGGGCCGCAACTGCTACTCCCCCTTGGGCTCGTTGGCCACTTAGGTCATCCGTTCTAAAAACAGTGAATCCCTTCAGAATACCCTTATCTTCAGCCTTAAAATGGGTCTCTTGGAGACAAATACAAGAGGGTTTAAAATCTTGGATTAAAATGGCCAGCTCCTCCTTGTGCCGATAAAAGCCATTGCAGTTCCACTGCAGAATTGAACACATTTAAAGTGTTAAATTAAAATAAATAAATAAATATATAAATAAATAAGATGACTAAAAAGGGAGATGACCAACTCTATTGAGGTTATCGCTTGAAGCGATGTTTCCTCTTCCACTCGTTTGCGAAGACCTCAGTATCAGAGATACTCTGGTCCTCTTCAATTACCTCCGGCCTCTTTGGCTTCACTGGAGGCGGCGGGGAAGGTGTATTCTCACGCCCTTTTGGCGTGTTCCCCTTGGTGGTTTTCTGTGGGCTCTTCTTTGAAGGGCCCACAGGAGTAGGTGGCTCCTTGTCCACCTTACTCTTCCCATCCTTCACCCTTTTGGGTTTAGGCACTTGCGTGTTTTCAACTGGGGATTCTTTCGGTATCTCCGTCTGCGTGGCGATGGTACACTTTACACATTGCGTGGTTGCAACGGAAGCAAAGGACCGGGAGAAAGTTGGAGCGATTAGCGCCCTGTATTTTCTCCTCGCTTCCGCATATGGGATTTTTTCAAGGGTTTTTATCTCCATGACTTTCCTCTCTTCTTTCATCTTCGGGCAATCACGAGAGTACACTGGGTGTGTACCCTCGCAATTGACACAAAGAGGTTCCGAAGAGCACTCTTTATCCTCGTGCGCGTCTTTGCCCAAGCGCGGGCAGGTGGCCTTACCCTCGCAACGCGACGCGACATGGCCGAACCGTTGGCATTTGAAACAACGCACGGGATTTGGGATGAATGGCCTCACTGGTACCGATTCATAGCCCACAAACACCTTGTCGGGTAGTCTATCACGCGCAAACGTCAAGATCACGGAGGTGCTGTTTACGTTTTCTCCGTTGCGCCTCGTGGTGAGTCGACGACAATCAGTCACTCCCTGAGAGAACATTTCTCTCTTGATTTCTTCGATGTCCACGTATAGGAGGTCGTAGTGACTGATGACTCCCCGACAGGTGTTAAGAGTGCGGTGCACCTCCACCTTGATCGGAATGTCATGGAGCATTCCCATAGCAAGCAGTTTATCGCTTTGTGTATCGTTCAGGGTCTCTATAAGAAGTGTACCATCCCGGAGCTTCTTCACGCTCTTTGGGTCCCCAGGTACAATCTGTGACAAAACTCTGCGAATTAAGAAAGGAGAAACCTTTTTCAAGGTTTCACCTTCCTTTATGCACGACATAATTAAATAGCGCTTACATGCGCCTATGCACTTTTCTCCCCCGCCGGTGTCCGGACGGGATCTTTTTAGTGGTGGAAAGGGTTTTTCCTCCATAATAATTAATTATTCGTCCCTCGGCCTCCCCACCCGCCACGGAGCCACACATTTGGGACGCCACTCCGCCAAACCGGAGCGGTCGCCAGGGCTAACTCGAGGGATATAGCGCTTCAGGAGTGGTTGTCTGTTTCGGGGTGGATCTTCGGTGCAAGGGCCCACCAAAACCCTTACATCTCCGACCTCCCTACGCAGACCCCCACAACCTTGGCACTCGCCACCGGAGCGAAAACGCGACGGAAGCCGATTGACCGGGAGTGGCTAGCTCCCGGCCTCCCGTTTACACGAAATCCGGGGCCGAAGAGGGGTATCACTCCCCGGTCCATACAGGGCATCCGACACCCTGCTGGGAACCAGAAAGCTCACCCTCCAGGATCCCCTTTTCTCCCTTACGGGTCTCCAGGCACGGCAAACACCTGGGCGGATCGCAGGCCAGATGGTATGGCCGCTCACAGACAGTGGATCCACAGCACTGTCCGGACGCATCCCTTGCTGGCTTGGGGTTTGTTTTCGGGGTTTTCTCCCCGCCCTTTTAGTCGCCTCTTACGACAAGCAGGGATACTGCGGGAGTATTCTCTAACCCCCTACCCGCAGGGGGGTTGCTTTTCGTTATTTGTCTCTATAAGCAGAGTACCGTCCCTTAGTTTCTTGACGCTCTTCGGGTCCCCAGGTACTATCTGCGACAAAACTCTCCGTATAAGGAAAGGAGAGACCTTTTTCAAGGTCTCACCTTCCTTAGCAGATGACATTATGAGGTACCGCTTGCAAGCACCTATGCATTGATCTCCCCCGCCCGAGTCCGGACGGGATCTTTTTGTTGGTGGAAAGGGTTTTTCCTCCATAATAGTTAATAATTCGTCCCTCGGCCTCCCCACCCACCACGGAGCCACACATTCGGGACGCCGCTCCGCCAAACCGGAGCGGTCGCCAGGGCTAACTCGAGGGATATAGCGCTTCAGGAGTGGTTGTCTGTTTCGGGGTGGATCTTCGATACAAGGGCCCACCAAAACCCTTACATCTCCGACCTCCCTACGCAGACCCCCACAACCTTGGCACTCGCCACCGGAGCGAAAACGCGACGGAAGCCGATTGACCGGGAGTGGCTAGCTCCCGGCCTCCCGTTTACACGAAATCCGGGGCCGAAGAGGGGTATCACTCCCCGGTCCATACAGGGCATCCGACACCCTGCTGGGAACCAGAAAGCTCACCCTCCAGGATCCCCTTCTCTCCCTTACGGGTCTCCAGGCACGGCAAACACCTGGGCGGATCGCAGGCCAGATGGTATGGCCGCTCACAGACAGTGGATCCACAGCACTGTCCGGACGCATCCCTTGCTGGCTTGGGGTTTGTTTTCGGGGTTTTCTCCCCGCCCTTTTAGTTGCCTCTTACGACAAGCAGGGATACTGCGGGAGTATTCTCTATCCCCCTACCCGCGGGGGGGAAGACGTTGCTTCTCGCAAAAACTCTCCGCCTTCCATTCAATGATACACCGGTTGGTGAACGTCCCAATGTCGCAAAACAACGTCAAAAAAGAACTTACCACGATTAAATTTATTGCAAGAAACAACGGCTAAGATGAGGAGCTAGTAGAGAAACTATACCGCAAAAAACTGAAAAAAATGGCCTTGGAAGATATTTACAGTACCGAACCGCCACAGGACCCCGCAGCCAAGTGGCGCAGAATCCTTTATATAGACGATTTTTCACAAAAAGTATGTAAGAAACTTCCAAAAGATAGAATAAAGATAGCCCATTATAACAATTTACTTCGAACAAATCAAGCCTCAGGAGCCTGCTCTCCCACACAAAGGAGAGAATCCCATATAAGGAAAAGAGTGGAGTATATAAGCTAAAGTGCGATTGCGGAACAATATACATCGGACAGACAGGGAGGAAATTCCAAGAACGAGTGAAGGACTCTCAATTCGCAAAGAATTTGATTGAAAATAATCATAAAAGTGATTTTGATTTCGAAATTTTACATGTTGAAAGCAAAGGCTATAGATTAGACGCCTTAGAACAGTTAGAAGTTTTAAATAGTGTTTGTTTAAATAAAAATATTGTTAAAGAATTTTTGTATGCCTCCCACTCTCCCCTCCTTAAAGTCCCAATCCTCACGGTAGCCGATGGCATACCCCCATCCCCTTCATCTAACCCTCCCTAATCCCCTGACTCACGAGAGCAATACAGTGTAGACGTCTCCCTCCCGCTCCACATTCCTTCAACCTTCAAGGTGACCCCAAACTGCCCTCCCCTCCGGCACGCAAACCCTTCCTGACTTTACCCCTCCCAAACCTTCCTGATTTTCTCCACCCCACCCCCGCCCTGGCTGTATATAAGGGCTGCAAATGTAGAGAGCTCACCTGATGATGAAGTTTTACTTCGAAACCCGGGTCATGTGAATAAATTTTTCGTGTGGAACTACAAAGTTAGTCCTTTCATTTATTTATATTGTTTCGTTTCGGTCATGGGCGCTTCCAAACCCAACGACGCCCCTTCCTCCGCACCTTCCGAAACTAAAAACCCATCCTCTTTTGTAGTCCGTGGAGTTGACCTCCACATGCACACCACGGACATCAAAGACGTCCTACTCGAGTAGTAGTAGTAGTAGTTTTAGGGGTTTGTAGGGTGCGTCGACAGCTATGGTCATTTTGCACCACTGTCATTACGTAAAACTTATGTTCCTTTTAAACTAGGAATAAGTAAACAGATAAATACGAATAAATATATAAATAAATAAAATAAACAAAAAAAAGGAAAATGCTAAAATCAAAAGCATTAAAATTATGCGCTCCGAAGCTAAAGCTGCCCCATTAAACCGGTTGCCCTTAAAAAAGTTAAGACTCGATTTATAGACCCAGAGTCATCCCCTAAAATATTTTTTAAGTCTCCCCTTATCTTCAACATGTCTCTGGCCCTTTGGTATGTTGTACATTCCGTCAGGATATGTTTTATGGTCAGGGGTTGGAAACACTCATTGCAGCGGGGCTGTTCTTTTACCTCCGCAAAGAGGTACGAATGAGTGAGGGCAGAGTGTCCTATTCTCAGGCGCGTAATCATGACCTCTTCCCTCCGAATGTTCCGGATGGAAGAGGACCATGGTGAAACGACCGGTTTTATTGCCCTGAGTTTATTATTTTGAAGAGACTGCCAAGTCTCCTTCCACTGATGCAGGACCGAGTTCCGCAAGGCGGCCTTCACGTCCTCCATTGGAACCAAGGCGGAGTCGGTCTCGGGTTGTCGAAGGGCATCCTTCGCTGCCTGGTCAGCTTTTTCGTTGCCTCTTATGCCGACGTGACCAGGAGTCCATATAAAGGAGACCCTGTTCCCTTTTCTCTGAAGGGACAACAGGGTATAATGGATCTCCTGGACTATCGGGTGCACAGGTGCAAAGACCGATAAAGATTTTAGGGCGCTCAACGAGTCGGTGCAGATGAGGAAAGAGCCATTGCTTTCTTTTATTTCTCCTAGGGCCGTCCTTATGGCTGACAGCTCGGCTGTGAAAATGCTGCAAGAAGTGTGCAGTTTTTTCCTCACGACTCCATGGTAGTGGGACACGACCGCATAGGCACATGCAGATTCTGACTTTGACCCGTCGGTGTAGACTGGGACAGAGTCAGAAAGTGAGCTGAGGACGGCACTGAAGAGCTGCTGGTATTCGGAATCGGTCGTTTTGGCTTTGCGGCGTGCACTGGCAATGAGTTTAATATCCGGCATTGGTGTTAACCAAGGCGGATACTTAGCATAGGAGACGGGGCATATTTGAGGAAATGTAAAATTTACCTCATTAATAAAATCATTAAAACGAACGGCAAAGGGCCTAGTTGCCCTTCTCCGCCTGTTAAATAAGTCTAAAAACCGTTGGTTAAAAGCTATGTTAAAACAAGGGTGGATTGTCTCTGATAAAATTTTACAGGCATAGTTGCCCATTAAAATCATCCTGCGGGTTTCCAACGGAGGCTCCCCTGCGTCTGCAAGTAAGCTTGGGACTGGGCTTGTTCTAAATGCCCCGGTGGCCAACCGTATCCCAGCATTGTGGACACATGTGAGTGGTCTCAAGTAAGACTCTCGTCCTGAGGAATACACTATGGAACCATAGTCCAGTTTGGATCGCACCAAGCCTCTGTACAATAAAAGCATGGTGGAGCGGTCTGCTCCCCAAGTGGAGTGAGTTAAAAACTTTAAAACGTTGAGGGTTTGGCGACACCTCTCGCGTAACACGCGGATATGCTCCCGCCAGTTCAGCTTTTGGTCCAGGATCATGCCGAGAAAGCGGACGGACTCCACAAATGGAAGAATCCTACCCAACAGGGTTAGGGTCGGGGTAACGTGGTAACCGCGAAGACGGTGAAAGTGCACGCATTTCGTTTTCTCCATGGAGAAACGAAATCCGTTCTTTCGCGACCACTCTCCCAGTTTGTTTAGAGTCACCTGGGCTTGCCTGGAAGCGTTTGGCAGTCGTGTCGACCGGCAAAATATGGCTAAGTCGTCCACATAGAGCGATGCCATCACCGGGGCATTGATGCATTCCACCACGTCGTTGATGGCGATGGCAAATAACGTCACGCTCAGTACTGAACCCTGGGGTACCCCGTTCTCCTGTGTAAAAGATCGGGATAAGTGCTTCCCAGTCCTTACTTTAAAAAGGCGGTTAGTTAAAAAATTTCTGATAAATAGGGCCATGTTGCCTCTAAATCCCCACTTGTGGAGCGTGTTGAGGATTCTCCATCGCCACACACTATCATAGGCCTTCTCCAGGTCGAAAAAGACTGCTATGACGTGTTGACGGTGGAGAAAGGCTTCCTGGATGAAGTTCTCCGTGCGCACCAGATGGTCTGTCGTGGACCTGCCACGCCGAAAGCCGCACTGAGCGTCGGAGAGCAGGTGTCGACTCTCCAAGCACCACATGAGACGTCGGTTTACCATCCGTTCCATCACCTTGCACAGGCAGCTGGTGAGAGATATGGGACGGTAGTTGTTCGGGTCATTTTTGTCCTTGCCCTGTTTTGGGATTGGTATCACGATGGACTCTCGCCAGGCATTAGGAAAACTGCCCTCGTTCCAAAGTTGGTTGAGGGTATTTAGGACCTCCCCAATCGCAGTTTCCGGAATGTTCCGGAGAAATGTGTTGTGGATTTCGTCCGCCCCTGGCGAGGTGTAATGGGAGTCTTCGATGGCGGATTTAAGCTCCCAGGGCGTGAAAGGCTCATTGTAATATTCGGTTGTAGGACCTGCACCGAAATTGAGAGGGACACTCTCGCATCGCCTCTTCAGGTTCGCAAAGTCCGCGGCATAGCCCTCGTCACTGCTATTGGCCGCGAACTGACTGGCAAATATGTTGCTTATTTCGGCAGGTGAATTAACCACCCGGCCAGCAACAAGCAATGGCGAGATGACAAATGAGCCCTTGGACCCGGAGATTTTCTTGACTTTGTCCCATACCTGACCAAGCGGCGTGCGATGGTTGATGGTAGAGACGTATTCTATCCAGGAAGCCCTCTTGGCCTCCTTCACGGCCCTTCGAGCTCGCGCTCTCAGGCGGCGGTACGATGCCAGATTAGTTGCCGTGGGATATTTTCTAAAAATATTTAATGCTTTTTTCCTCGCCCGGATCGCCCGGTCGCATTCCCCGTTCCACCAAGGGACAGGAGCTCGATTAATGTTCCCGGACGTACGAGGGATACTTTTGGTAGCTGCCGCCAACAGCGTTGAACTTAGTTTATCGACGTTGTGCAACGCGTCGAAACTTGCGTCGTGTTTATATGTAAACGTACGCTTAAAAAGTGGCCAGTCCGCACGGTTAACACGCCACTTTTCCGGAGGTTTTGAAATGGTGGGCGAAGAGTCTTCCTTAACGAGTAGAAGAGGAAAATGGTCACTCCCACAGAGATCGTTGTGGGTGGACATTTTCAGCTTTGGGGCTAGACTTCTCGAGCATAGACAAAGATCTATTGCTGAGAATTCCCCATTGAAGCTGTTAAAGCGGGTTTTTTCGCCGCTATTTAATAAAAACAGGTTAAAATCCTCAATAAAGTTGGATAAAATTCGACCTCTCCTATTGCTTTGGGTTTCTGGCCCTCCCCAGAGAGGATCATGGGCATTAAAATCTCCCATCAAAATGAACGGCTGAGGAAGCTGGTGGACAAGGGCTTCAAGGTTCAGGCGGGTCACCGGTGCACCCTCTGGCAGATACACGTTGCATAACGTCATCCTCTCAGGGGTGTGCACCGTGACAGCGACGGCCTGGAATGGAGAGTTCAGTTGGACTCGCGAGGTGTAAAGGGCCTCACGGGCCGCAACTGCTACTCCCCCTTGGGCTCGTTGGCCACTTAGGTCATCCGTTCTAAAAACAGTGAATCCCTTCAGAATACCCTTATCTTCAGCCTTAAAATGGGTCTCTTGGAGACAAATACAAGAGGGTTTAAAATCTTGGATTAAAATGGCCAGCTCCTCCTTGTGCCGATAAAAGCCATTGCAGTTCCACTGCAGAATGGAACACATTTAAAGTGTTAAATTAAAATAAATAAATAAATATATAAATAAATAAGATGACTAAAAAGGGAGATGACCAATTCTATTGAGGTTATCGCTTGAAGCGATGTTTCCTCTTCCACTCGTTTGCGAAGACCTCAGTATCAGAGATACTCTGGTCCTCTTCAATTACCTCCGGCCTCTTTGGCTTCACTGGAGGCGGCGGGGAAGGTGTATTCTCACGCCCTTTTGGCGTGTCCCCCTTGGTGGTTTTCTGTGGGCTCTTCTTTGAAGGGCCCACAGGAGTAGGTGGCTCCTTGTCCACCTTACTCTTCCCATCCTTCACCCTTTTGGGTTTAGGCACTTGCGTGTTTTCAACTGGGGATTCTTTCGGTATGTCCGTCTGCGTGGCGATGGTACACTTTACACATTGCGTGGTTGCAACGGAAGCAAAGGACCGGGAGAAAGTTGGAGCGATTAGCGCCCTGTATTTTCTCCTCGCTTCCGCATATGGGATTTTTTCAAGGGTTTTTATCTCCATGACTTTCCTCTCTTCTTTCATCTTCGGGCAATCACGAGAGTACACTGGGTGTGTACCCTCGCAATTGACACAAAGAGGTTCCGAAGAGCACTCTTTATCCTCGTGCGCGTCTTTGCCACAGCGCGGGCAGGTGGCCTTACCCTCGCAACGCGACGCGACATGGCCGAACCGTTGGCATTTGAAACAACGCACGGGATTTGGGATGAATGGCCTCACTGGTACCGATTCATAGCCCACAAACACCTTGTCGGGTAGTCTATCACGCGCAAACGTCAAGATCACGGAGGTGCTGTTTACGTTTTCTCCGTTGCGCCTCGTGGTGAGTCGACGACAATCAGTCACTCCCTGAGAGAACATTTCTCTCTTGATTTCTTCGATGTCCACGTATAGGAGGTCGTAGTGACTGATGACTCCCCGACAGGTGTTAAGAGTGCGGTGCACCTCCACCTTAATCGGAATGTCATGGAGCATTCCCATAGCAAGCAGTTTATCGCTTTGTGTATCGTTCAGGGTCTCTATAAGAAGTGTACCATCCCGGAGCTTCTTCACGCTCTTTGGGTCCCCAGGCACAATCTGTGACAAAACTCTGCGAATTAAGAAAGGAGAAACCTTTTTCAAGGTTTCACCTTCCTTTATGCACGACATAATTAAATAGCGCTTACATGCGCCTATGCACTTTTCTCCCCCGCCGGTGTCCGGACGGGATCTTTTTAGTGGTGGAAAGGGTTTTTCCTCCATAATAATTAATTATTCGTCCCTCGGCCTCCCCACCCGCCACGGAGCCACACATTTGGGACGCCACTCCGCCAAACCGGAGCGGTCGCCAGGGCTAACTCGAGGGATATAGCGCTTCAGGAGTGGTTGTCTGTTTCGGGGTGGATCTTCGGTGCAAGGGCCCACCAAAACCCTTACATCTCCGACCTCCCTACGCAGACCCCCACAACCTTGGCACTCGCCACCGGAGCGAAAACGCGACGGAAGCCGATTGACCGGGAGTGGCTAGCTCCCGGCCTCCCGTTTACACGAAATCCGGGGCCGAAGAGGGGTATCACTCCCCGGTCCATACAGGGCATCCGACACCCTGCTGGGAACCAGAAAGCTCACCCTCCAGGATCCCCTTTTCTCCCTTACGGGTCTCCAGGCACGGCAAACACCTGGGCGGATCGCAGGCCAGATGGTATGGCCGCTCACAGACAGTGGATCCACAGCACTGTCCGGACGCATCCCTTGCTGGCTTGGGGTTTGTTTTCGGGGTTTTCTCCCCGCCCTTTTAGTCGCCTCTTACGACAAGCAGGGATACTGCGGGAGTATTCTCTAACCCCCTACCCGCAGGGGGGGTCCTACTCGACGCTGGAGTTCCTGTCGCCAATCTATGGCGGAATACGTCGAGAGCGACGAACACCGAGACAACCCTCATCCGCTGCATCACCTGACGCGGAAGCGGCGTCCAACGTCATTGCAGGCCTACACTTCTACGGCTGCGTGTATCGCTGCAAGCCGTCGCACCCCCCCCCCCTTCCCCTACCTCAGCGGTGCTTTAGGTGCCAGCAATTCGGCCACCCCACGCAGGATGGACGCCAAGTGCGCGAGGTGCGGAGCAGCCCATAGAGCCGCAGAATGCACCGCAACCACGATCCGCTGCCCAAACTGTGGGGGCGAGTACCACGCCGGCGCCTGGAAGTGTCCCAAACGCCCCACAGCAATGACCTCTCTTGCCACCACAGCCCCAATTCTCCCTGACCCCTCGCTTTCAGGTGCAGCGAAAGACGATGCACCCGAGGCCAAAGAACCCGTCACTAAGGAAGACCTCAGATTTCTCTCCTTGGTGTATGCAAACGCTGCCCCGGGATACTGCCAGACGATGGAATCCATCCTTAATTCGGCTGCACGGTCCGTCTTCGGATTTCATATCACGAACCTTTATTCCAGTAACACACTATACCCTACCATTTCATCTTGCGCTTCACGTTGGAGATGAGCGCAGCGCATATGGCCTTCGCCAACCTCAATGCGGACGTCAAATAGAAGAAGCGACTTCTCCAGAACTACATCACTAACTCATCAATTTCTATTCTCGCCCTAGTGGAGACATTCCTTCCGCCATACCGACGTGTTAACTTACCTAATTTTCAGGAGTTCTCTAAGCCAAGAGCAGCTGCAAAGTCATGGGGATGTCACTTTTTATCCACAAGGACATAGGAAGGAACTCCCCATTCCCTCCGACGTCTTGTCGGGAGGGAATGAAGCTTTCCTGGTAGTGTCGCATAGGTCGCAAGACTATTCGTGTGCACGCACTACTCTCGAACCTACGACGACCTCTTACCATCAGCGCTCTTGTCCTTTAGCCTTTCCCTAGGCCAATCATGCATCATCCTCGGGGACTTAAATGCTCGGCACCGTTCTTTTCGTGATGCGGTCAACACGGTGAAGGGACGCCGGTGGGATACCAACCTTCTCGAACATACCCTTATCCGCCTTGACATTCCTTTCCCCAAATGCGTGGGACGCAGTCCGTCTTAACCCGACCAAGCCCTGGTCTCCCCTAACCTTTTCCACGTGACCGGCGACGTTGCCATCGGGGACTGCATCACGTCGGACCATCTCCCCTTCTTTTCATTTCGGGGCACGCGACGCCCAGCTAAGAGGGTCTTTTCAGTCACGGACAATAAAACCGCTGACTGGAAAGCCTTCAACTAAACAATCGAAGATGCAACCGAGGGAGCTGTAGCCCCGCGATCGCGGAGCGATGTCGACGAGGCCCTTTCAAGGCTGACCGACGCGTTCCGGGATGCGACGGCGCGGCTACCTAGGAAGCAGATCGATCCCTCACGCTCCCCTCTTTCACGTGACGTTGTTCAATTAATCAAAACGAAACATTCTCTCTATAGACAATGGCTCCGCACGGGGGACCCGGATCTGAAAACGGAATGGAACCGCTCAAACGCGATCATTCGGCAACGAGTGATAGCATACAATGAGCAATCCTGGGCGATCGCCCGGTACAAGCTTGATAGTAAGGATGGGGCGAAATTCTGGAAGCAGTTCCAGGTGCTCTCCGGGAAAAATAGTCAACAACAGACTTTCCCAATCAACACGGATGGCGCACCAATTGCCGACCAGGGGAAGAAGGCGGAAGAATTTCGGCGAGTCTTAACAGATGTGTTTCGCATAAATTTTAAATTAATGATGGCTTATGTGTTAACTTAAAGAACTGAACATTGGGAGAAAAAGAAATTTATTATAATTTGTATTCCAATAGCTACCCATTTAAAAAATCGTAAGTACTGGTTTTACTTCAATTTGAAGCGAAATATAACGATTAATGCCGTTTCCGGTCGGCAAATCTGGGCTGGGGACAGGTCACGGTGTGTGTCCAGTGAGATGGACTGTTCCAATGTCATTACGTTGTTTCCGATGATGACATCGACCGATAATGGACTTGGGAAACTTTCCCCGTGCGCGTATACTAGTTTAACCTATTGGCGTACGGGATAACACCAACTATCTCCTTTTCCGAGTCTCATTCCGGAGGTGAGAGGTCAGGCGCCGCGATAAGAAAGCGCGCCAAGGACAACCATCTTTTTTCTCGTTGTCGGATCCGGCTGGTGACCTTGAATGGGACGCGTTTGAACACATTATTAGTTAATGTACCGCAGCTGAAGTGAGCGTTGTGTCCAATGAGGTTGAACGTCATATTCACAGTTTCCTGAAACTCACGAGTGCTTTATAGAAGTAGTAGTAGTTTTGAGAGTTTTAGGGTGCGTCGACAGCTAAGGTCATTTTGCACCACTCATTAAAATTAAAACTAAAATTCCTTTTTAATTAGGAATAAATAAATACGATTAAATATATAAATAAATAATTGTTAAAATCAAAAGGCATTAAAATTATGAGATCAAAAACTATAGCTGCCTCATTAAACCAGTTGCCCTTAAAATTTTTAAGACTATTTATGAACCCCGAGTCATCCCCTAAAATATAACTTAAGTCTCCCATTATATTTAACATGTCTCTGGTCCTTTGGTAGGGTCTACATTCAGTCAGGACATGTTTTATTGTCAGGGGTTGGAGGCACTCATTGCAGCGGGGCTGTTCTTTTACCTCCGCAAAGAGGTACGAATGAGTGAGGGCAGAGTGCCCTATTCTCAGGCGCGTAATCATGACCTCTTCCCTCCAAGTTTTCTGGATGGAAGAGGACAATGGTGAAACGACCGGTTTTATTGCCCTGAGTTTATTCTTTTGCAGAGACTGCCAAGCCTCCTTCCACTGTTCCAGGACCGAGTTCCGCAAGGCAGCCTTTACGTCCTCCATTGGAACCAAGGTAGAGTCGGTCTCGGGTTTACGAAGGGCATCCTTCGCTGCCTGGTCAGCTTTTTCGTTACCTCTTATGCCGATGTGATCAGCGGTCCATATAAAGGAGACCCTGTTCCCCTTTCTCTGAAGGGACAACGGTATAATGGATCTCCTAGACTATCGGGTGCACAGGTGCAAAGACCGATAGAGATTTTAGGGCGCTCAACGAGTCTATGCAGATGAGGAAAGAGCCATTGCTTTCTTTTATTTCTCCTAGGGCCGTTCTTATGGCTGACAGCTCGACTGTGAAAATGCTGCAAGGAGTGTGCAGTTTTTTCCTCACGACTCCATGGTAGTGGGACACGACCGCATAGGCACTTGCAGATTCTGACTTTGACCCGTCGGTGTAGACGGGGACAAAGTCAGAAAGTGAGCCGAGGACGGCACTGAAGAGCTGCTGGTATTCGGAATCGGTCGTCTTGGCTTTGCGGCGTGCATTGGCAATGAGTTTAATATCCGGCATTGGTGTTAACCAAGGCGGATACTTAGCATAGGAGACGGGGCATATTTGAGGAAATGTAAAATTTACCTCATTAATAAAATCATTAAAACGAACGGCAAAGGGCCTAGTTGCCCTTCTCCGCCTGTTAAATAAGTCTAAAAACCGTTGGTTAAAAACTATGTTAAAACAAGGGTGGTTTGTCTCTGATAAAATTTTACAGGCATTAAACAGTTGCCTATTAAAATCATCTTGCGGGTAGTAGTAGTAGTTTTAGGGGTTTGTAGGGTGCGTCGACAGCTATGGTCATTTTGCACCACTGTCATAACGTAAAGCTTATGTTCCTTTTAAACTAGGAATAAGTAAACAAATAAATACGAATAAATATATAAATAAACAAAAAAAAGCAAAAAAAAAAAAGGAAAATGCTAAAATCAAAAGCATTAAAATTATGAGCTCCAAAGTAGTAGTAGTTTTAGGGGTTTGTAGGGTGCGTCGACAGCTATGGTCATTTTGCACCACTGTCATTACGTAAAACTTATGTTCCTTTTAAACTAGGAATAAGTAAACAAATAAATACGAATAAATATATAAATAAATAAAATAAACAAAAAAAAACAGATAAAAAAGGAAAATGCTAAAATCAAAAGCATTAAAATTATGAGCTCCAAAGCTAAAGCTGCCCCATTAAACCGGTTGACCTTAAAAAACTTAAGACTCGGTTAATAGACCCAGAGTCATCCCCTAAAATATTTTTTAAGTCTCCCCTTATCTTCAACATGTCTCTGGCCCTTTGGTATGTTGTGCATTCCGTCAGGATATGTTTTATCGTCAGGGGTTGGAAACACTCATTGCAGCGGGGCTGTTCTTTTACCTCCGCAAAGAGGTACGAATGAGTGAGGGCAGAGTGTCCTATTCTCAGGCGCGTAATCATGACCTCTTCCCTCCGAATTTTCCGGATGGAAGAGGACCATGGTGAAACGACCGGTTTTATTGCCCTGAGTTTATTATTTTGCAGAGACTGCCAAGTCTCCTTCCACTGATGCAGGACCGAGTTCCGCAAGGCAGCCTTTACGTCCTCCATTGGAACCAAGGTGGAGTCGGTCTCGGGTTTTCGAAGGGCATCCTTCGCTGCCTGGTCAGCTTTTTCGTTACCTCTTATGCCGACGTGACCAGGAGTCCATATAAAGGAGACCCTGTTCCCCTTTCTCTGAAGGGACAACAGGGTATAATGGATCTCCTGGACTATCGGGTGCACAGGTGCAAAGACCGATATAGATTTTAGGGCGCTCAACGAGTCTGTGCAGATGAGGAAAGAGCCATTGCTATCTTTTATTTCTCCTAGGGCCGTCCTTATGGCTGACAGCTCGCCTGTGAAAATGCTGCAAGAAGTGTGCAGTTTTTTCCTCACGACTCCATGGTAGTGGGACACGACCGCATAGGCACATGCAGATTCTGACTTTGACCCGTCGATGTAGACTGGGACAAAGTCAGAAAGTGAGCCGAGGACGGCACTAAAGAGCTGCCGGTATTCGGAATCGGTCGTCTTGGCTTTGCGGCGTGCACTGGCAATGAGTTTAATATCCGGCATTGGCGTTAACCAAGGCGGGTACTTAGCATAGGAGACGGGGCATACTTGAGGAAATGTAAAATTTACCGCGTTAATAAAATCATTAAAACGAACGGCAAAGGGCCTAGTAGTAGTAGTTTTAGGGGTTTGTAGGGTGCGTCGACAGCTATGGTCATTTTGCACCACTGTCATAACGTAAAACTTATGTTCCTTTTAAACTAGGAGTAAGTAAACAAATAAATACGAATAAATATATAAATAAACAAAAAAAAGCAAAAAAAAAAGGAAAATGCTAAAATCAAAAGCATTAAAATTATGAGCTCCAAAGCTAAAGCTGCCCCATTAAACCAGTATACCTTAAAAAACTTAAGACTCGGTTTATAGACCCAGAGTCATCCCCTAAAATATTTCTTAAGTCTCCCCTTATCTTCAACATGTCTCTGGCCCTTAGGTATGTTGTACATTCCGTCAGGATATGTTTTATCGTCAGGGGTTGGAAACACTCATTGCAGCGGGGCTGTTCTTTTACCTCCGCAAAGAGGTACGAATGAGTGAGGGCAGAGTGTCCTATTCTCAGGCGCGTAATCATGACCTCTTCCCTCCGAATGTTCCGGATGGAAGAGGACAATGGTGAAACGACCGGTTTTATTGCCCTGAGTTTATTATTTTGCAGAGATTGCCAAGTCTCCTTCCACTGATGCAGGACCGAGTTCCGCAGGCGGCCTTTACGTCCTCCATTGGAACCAAGGTGGAGTCGGTCTCGGGTTGTCGAAGGGCATCCTTCGCTGCCTGGTCAGCTTTTTCGTTACCTCTTATGCCGACGTGACCAGGAGTCCATATAAAGGAGACCCTGTTCCCCTTTCTCTGAAGGGACAACAGGGTATAATGGATCTCCTGGACTATCGGGTGCACAGGTGCAAAGACCGATAAAGATTTTAGGGCGCTCAATGAGTCTGTGCAGATGAGGAAAGAGCCATTGCTTTCTTTTATTTCTCCTACGGCCGTCCTTATGGCTGACAGCTCGGCTGTGAAAATGCTGCAAGAAGTGTGCAGTTTTTTCCTCACGACTCCATGGTAGTGGGACACGACCGCATAGGCACATGCAGATTCTGACTTTGACCCGTCGGTGTAGACTGGGACAAAGTCAGAAAGTGAGCTGAGGACGGCACTGAAGAGCTGCTGGTATTCGGAATCGGTCGTCTTGGCTTTGCGGCGTGCACTGGCAATGAGTTTAATATCCGGCATTGGTGTTAACCAAGGCGGATACTTAGCATAGGAGACGGGGCATATTTGAGGAAATGTAAAATTTACCTCATTAATAAAATCATTAAAACGAACGGCAAAGGGCCTAGTTGCCCTTCTCCGCCTGTTAAATAAGTCTAAATACCGTTGGTTAAAAACTATGTTAAAACAAGGGTGGATTGTCTCTGATAAAATTTTACAGGCATAGTTGCCCATTAAAATCATCCTGCGGGTTTCCAACGGAGGCTCCCCTGCGTCTGCAAGTAAGCTTGGGACTGGGCTTGTTCTAAATGCCCCGGTGGCCAACCGTATCCCAGCATTGTGGACACATGTGAGTGGTCTCAAGTAAGACTCTCGTCCTGAGGAATACACTATGGAACCATAGTCCAGTTTGGATCGCACCAAGCCTCTGTACAATAAAAGCATGGTGGTGCGGTCTGCTCCCCAAGTGGAGTGAGTTAAAAACTTTAAAACGTTGAGGGTTTGGCGACACCTCTCGCGTAACACGCGGATATGCTCCCGCCAGTTCAGCTTTTGGTCCAGGATAATGCCGAGAAAGCGGACGGACTCCACAAATGGAATAATCCTACCCAACAGGGTTAGGTAGTAGTAGTAGTTTTAGGGGTTTGTAGGGTGCGTCGACAGCTATGGTCATTTTGCACCACTGTCATTACGTAAAACTTATGTTCCTTTTAAACTAGGAATAAGTAAACAAATAAATACGAATAAATATATAAATAAATAATATAAACAAAAAAAACAGATAAAAAAGGAAAATGCTAAAATCAAAAGCATTAAAATTATGAGCTCCAAAGCTAAAGCTGCCCCATTAAACCGGTTGACCTTAAAAAACTTAAGACTCGGTTTATAGACCCAGAGTCATCCCCTAAAATATTTCTTAAGTCTCCCCTTATCTTCAACATGTCTCTGGCCCTTTGGTATGTTGTACATTCCGTCAGGATATGTTTTATCGTCAGGGGTTGGAGGCACTCATTGCAGCGGGGCTGTTCTTTTACCTCCGCAAAGAGGTACGAATGAGTGAGGGCAGAGTGTCCTATTCTCAGGCGCGTAATCATGACCTCTTCCCTCCGAATGCTCCGGATGGAAGAGGACCATGGGGAAACGACCGGTTTTATTGCCCTGAGTTTATTATTTTGCAGAGACTGCCAAGTCTCCTTCCACTGATGCAGGACCGAGTTCCGCAAGGCGGCCTTCACGTCCTCCATTGGAACCAAGGTGGAGTCGGTCTCGGGTTGTCGAAGGGCATCCTTCGCTGCCTGGTCAGCTTTTTCATTGCCTCTTATGCCGACGTGACCAGGAGTCCATATAAAGGAGACCCTGTTCCCCTTTCTCTGAAGGGACAACAGGGTATAATGGATCTCCTGGACTATCGGGTGCACAGGTGCAAAGACCGATAAAGATTTTAGGGCGCTCAACGAGTCGGTGCAGATGAGGAAAGAGCCATTGCTTTCTTTTATTTCTCCTAGGGCCGTCCTTATGGCTGACAGCTCGCCTGTGAAAATGCTGCAAGAAGTGTGCAGTTTTTTCCTCACGACTCCATGGTAGTGGGACACGACCGCATAGGCACATGCAGATTCTGACTTTGACCCGTCGGTGTAGACTGGGACGAAGTCAGAAAGTGAGCTGAGGACGGCACTAAAGAGCTGCTGGTATTCGGAATCGGTCGTCTTGGCTTTGCGGCGTGCACTGGCAATGAGTTTAATATCCGGCATTGGTGTTAACCAAGGCGGATACTTAGCATAGGAGACGGGGCATATTTGAGGAAATGTAAAATTTACCTCATTAATAAAATCATTAAAACGAACGGCAAAGGGCCTAGTTGCCCTTCTCCGCCTGTTAAATAAGTCTAAAAACCGTTGGTTAAAAACTATGTTAAAACAAGGGTGGATTGTCTCTGACAAAATTTTACAGGCATAGTTGCCCATTAAAATCATCCTGCGGGTTTCCAACGGAGGCTCCCCTGCGTCTGCAAGTAAGCTTGGGACTGGGCTTGTTCTAAATGCCCCGGTGGCCAACCGTATCCCAGCATTGTGGACACATGTGAGTGGTCTCAAGTAAGACTCTCGTCCTGAGGAATACACTATGGAACCATAGTCCAGTTTGGATCGCACCAAGCCTCTGTACAATAAAAGCATGGTGGTGCGGTCTGCTCCCCAAGTGGAGTGAGTTAAAAACTTTAAAACGTTGAGGGTTTGGCGACACCTCTCGCGTAACACGCGGATATGCTCCCGCCAGTTCAGCTTTTGGTCCAGGATCATGCCGAGAAAGCGGACGGACTCCACAAATGGAAGAATCCTACCCAACAGGGTTAGGGTCGGGGTAACGTGGTAACCGCGAAGACGGTGAAAGTGCACGCATTTCGTTTTCTCCATGGAGAAACGAAATCCGTTTGTAGCGGCCATGACGAGCCGGCGCGCCACTAGCCGCTCAGTTCGCTCGAGGCCCGCGAGAGGCCACCGGACGCCCGAGGGGCGACCGGAAGATAGTTCCGGCGTGCGCCGTGAAAGTGAAGAGGGAGGTCGCCTCGATAAAGGGAGGGAGTCTGCTGCCGGACTTTGGCGACGGGAGATTGCATATAGGGCAGCCGAGCGGCCATTTTTGTGTACCATGCACGTGTGCAAATAAACGGATACGGGTGTAAAACGTGTGGGAGCTTTATTTCAACCCCCACTCTCTCCCCGGTCAACAACGCGCTATAAAGTGGTGACCCCGACGTGATCGCAGTTTTTTTTTACGGGGAGTTAGTTTTTGTGAACCACGTGCTCGCGATGGAATCTCCAGCGGGAGCCGTCGCGGGGGAGGATTCCGGTGTTAGTGTGAATCGTGTGGCGTTGAAACTGCCGGCATTTTGGCCTGATAGACCAGCGCTATGGTTCGCGCAGCTTGAAATACAGTTCAGCCTCGCGGGCATTACGAGAGATGCCACTAAGTTTATGTACGCGGTGTCCCAGTTAGACAGTAGGTACGCCGTTGAGGTAGAAGATGTTATCACAAATCCCCCGTTGACCGACAAGTACGCAAAATTGAAGGCGGAGATTCTTCTCCGACTTTCCGCGTCTCAGGAAACCCGGATCCGGCAATTGTTGGAACATGAGGAGATCGGAGACCGGAAACCCTCCCAGTTCCTGCGCCATCTTCGGACGCTCGCCGGCTCATCCGTCACGGACGACTTCCTACGGTCGCTGTGGCTGGGTCGGCTACCGTCCAGCCATCAGACCATCCTAGCGACACAGGCCGGAGTGGAGCTAAACAGCGTCGCCCAACTGGCGGACAAAATCCACGAGGTGTCTCACCAGCCGCGCGTGGCCAGCACGGCGATGGCGCCGGACGTAGAGGCGCTCACGAGGAGGGTGGATGAGCTTACGCGGCAAGTGTCTTCCCTTACCAAATCCCTGGCAGAGGGGAATTCCCGGTCCCGACCCACGTCGCGCCGCAGTAATTCGAGGGGTAGGGGCCGTTCGGCCTCCCGCCATCCCACATGGTGCTGGTACCACGACCGATTCGGCCCGAAGGCGACGAAGTGCAGGGAGCCGTGTACATACGACGCGGAAAACTCGGGGGGCGATCGCTGATGGCGGCCAGCGACAAGTGCCCCGGCCCCTGCCGTCTCTTCGTCACCGACGCCCGGACAAAAGTCCAGTTTCTAGTGGACACGGGGTCGGACTTGTGTGTCTTCCCGCGCGCCCGTGTGAAAGGTAAGCCTGCGGCGACTACGTACGAATTGTTCGCGGCGAACGGGTCCACCATTAAAACGTACGGGTGGATGGTGTTGTCCCTTAATTTAGGCCTCCGTCGCGCATTTGAGTGGCGTTTTATCATCGCTGACGTTGACAGGCCCATTATCGGGGCAGATTGTTTGGCATTCCACGGGTTGCTGGTCGACATACGTCACCGGCGTCTTCTTGACGGTGTGACGTCGTTATCAGTTGCCGGCCGCGCTGTAGATAGTGTTGTACATAGCGTATGTGATAAATTTAAGTGTATAGGTGATGAGTGCCCATTTTTCTCCTTGTTACGGGAATATCCCGATATTACGCGTCCCGCAGGTGTGCCAAAAAGACGCAAACACGCGATAGAACATCACATTCGGACCACGCCCGGCCCGCAAGTGACGAGCCGGCCCCGGAGGTTGGCCCCCGCCATGCTTCGTATCGCCAAGAGCGAATTCGAGGGTATGGTCCAGATGGGCGTTGCAAGGCGCTCGGACAGCGCCTGGTCCTCCCCACTCCATATGGTGCCCAAAGGTGTGGGAGCATGGCGGCCGTGCGGAGATTATCGGGCCCTCAACGCGAGGACGATTCCCGATCGGTATCCGGTGCCGCACATTGAGGACTTTTCCCTTTCACTGCACGGGAAGGAAATTTTCTCCACAATTGATCTGGTGCGAGCTTATAATCAGATTCCGGTAAGCGAGTGTGATGTTCCAAAAACGGCAATAACAACGCCTTTTGGGCTTTTTGAATTCCCGGTGATGACCTTTGGGCTATGCAACGCAGCGCAAACCTTTCAACGGTTTTTAGACGAAGTGCTGCGGGGACTTGATTTCGCATACGCGTACATAGACGATATCTTAATCGCTTCGTCCTCCGCGGAGGAGCACAAACACCATTTACGCCAGGTTTTCGCGCGGTTGAACGAGTACGGACTAGTTCTCAACCCCAATAAATGTGTGTTTGGAAAGAAGCAAGTGTGTTTTTTAGGATATTTGGTGTCGGGAGAAGGCACAAAACCTTTACCGGAGAAAGTGGAAGCCATCCAACGATTCCCCAAGCCCGTGGTTATCAAAGAGCTAAGGCGTTTCCTTGGCATGGTGAACTTTTACAGGCGCTTTGTGCCTGGAGCCGCCAACCTGCAAGCCCCCCTAAGCGCATTGTTGTGCGGTCCGAAAGTGAAGGGAAACGCGAAAATATGTTGGACGCCCGCTTCCGAGAGCGCCCTCTCTCGGTGCAAGGAGTCGCTCGCACAGGCCGCGCTCCTCGCACACCCGGACCCGGCCGCTCGCCTGGCTGTGGTGGCGGACGCTTCTGCAGACGCCATCGGCGCCGTTCTCCAGCAGAGCACCCAAGGGGGATGGCAGCCCTTAGCCTTTTTCTCCAAAACATTAAATACCACGGAGAGGAAATACAGCGCGTATGATAGGGAGTTATTGGCGTTATACAGGGCGGTCCAACGTTTCCGCCACATGGTTGAAGGTCGACAGTTCGTCCTCTTCACGGACCATAAGCCATTAGTGTTCGCATTCCGACAAAAGACGGATAAATGCACGCCTAGGAGGTTTCGGTGGCTGGATTATATTTCGCAGTTCACTACGGACATTCTCCACGTGTCGGGCAGGGAGAATGTCGTCGCAGACGCGTTGTCTCGGTGTGCGGAAGTGTCGGATCCCGTCAGTCACCAAATATTAGCCAAGGCACAGGAGGCGGATCCGGAAGTGAAAACGTTCCTTAAATCCGATTCCGCGTTAAAGTTGCATAAAGTGAACATCCCCGGTTGTGACGCCAATATTTACTGTGACCTGTCTACGCAGACAGCCCGCCCCTTCGTCCCGGCGCCCATGCGGAAACAAGTTTTCCTTTCCCTCCACAATCTATCCCACCCCGGGGTGAGAGCCTCGGCGAGGCTAGTGTCATCCCGTTTTGTGTGGCCGGCGGTAAAGAAGGACTGTCGGCAGTGGGCGAAGGAGTGTATCCCGTGCCAACGAGGCAAGGTGACGCGGCACGTAATGTCGCCTGTGGGTACCTTCCCACTACCTGGCTCGCGATTTGAGCATGTGCACGTCGATTTGGTGGGTCCCCTCCCTTCGTCCCAGGGGTTCCGCTATTGCTTGACATGTGTTGACAGGTACACACGCTGGTTGGAGGCCATCCCCATCCCAGACATAACCGCGGAAACCGTGGCACGAGCCTTTTTCGCGGGATGGATGGCGCGTTTTGGGACGCCTCTGCGTGTGACCACCGACCAGGGGAGGCAATTTGAGAGCCACCTCTTCCACCAGCTAGCGCAGATGACAGGAGTCACGCATTTGCGAACAGTCGCATACAATCCAGCCGCCAACGGGATGGTGGAGCGAGCGCATCGCCAGCTGAAGGCAGCCATCCGCTGCCATTCCACGGACTCGTGGGTGGACGTCCTCCCGTCCGTTTTATTGGGACTCCGGGCAGCGTGGAAGGAAGATCTCGGCGCGACCGCCGCCGACCTGGTGTATGGAGCATCACTACGGCTCCCGGGAGAATTCCTCTCCCCATCACCGGAGACACACCCCGAGGACCCCACCAGTTTTGTGACACAGCTGCGGGCCCACATTCGGAAGCTCAGCCCGCACCCTGCATCTCGCCACGGAGGTCGACGGACATTCGTCTTCCAGGACCTTCCGACGGCCTCGCAGGTATTCGTGCGGAACGACGCGGTCCGCGGAGCTCTACAGCCACCATACGACGGACCTTTTGCGGTCCTACAGAGGGGGGAGAAGAACTTCCTGCTGCGGCGAGGCAACCGTGACGTGCGGGTAGCAATAGACAGGCTGAAGCCAGCCTACGTGGCCGCAGACGATCCGGAGAGGACCCCTCCCATGGGGGAGACGCAGGGAGCACCCCCAGCCGCCGAGGAACGAGGCGCACCCGAGGTGGCGCCCAAGGAGGATGGAAGGAAGACACGCGCCGGGCGCCATGTGCACTTTCCACAGCACCTCCAGGACTTCGTGCACTAATAATTTTTTTTCTCTTTCTCTCCCTCCCATGCGGTGCGTTACTACCGGGGGGGTGATGTAGCGGCCATGACGAGCCGGCGCGCCACTAGCCGCTCAGTTCGCTCGAGGCCCGCGAGAGGCCACCGGACGCCCGAGGGGCGACCGGAAGATAGTTCCGGCGTGAGCCGTGAAAGTGAAGAGGGAGGTCGCCTCGATAAAGGGAGGGAGTCTGCTGCCGGACTTTGGCGACGGGAGATTGCATATAGGGCAGCCGAGCGGCCATTTTTGTGTACCATGCACGTGTGCAAATAAACGGATACGGGTGTAAAACGTGTGGGAGCTTTATTTCAACCCCCACTCTCTCCCCGGTCAACAACGCGCTATACGTTCTTTCTCGACCACTCTCCCAGTTTGTTTAGAGTCACCTGGGCTTGCCTGGAAGCGTTTGGCAGTCGTGTCGACCGGCAAAATATGGCTAAGTCGTCCACATAGAGCGATGCCATCACCGGGGCATTGATGCATTCCACCACGTCGTTGATGGCGATGGCAAATAACGTCACGCTCAGTACTGAGCCCTGGGGTACCCCGTTCTCCTGTGTAAAAGATCGGGAAAAGTGCTTCCCAGTCCTTACTTTAAAAAGGCGGTTAGTTAAAAAATTTCTGATAAATAGGGCCATGTTGCCTCTAAATCCCCACTTGTGGAGCGTGTTGAGGATTCTCCATCGCCACACACTATCATAGGCCTTCTCCAGGTCGAAAAAGACTGCTATGACGTGTTGACGGTGGAGAAAGGCTTCCTGGATGAAGTTCTCAGTGCGCACCAGATGGTCTGTCGTGGACCTGCCACGCCGAAAGCCGCACTGAGCGTCGGAGAGCAGGTGTCGACTCTCCAAGCACCACATGAGACGTCGGTTTACCATCCGTTCCATCACCTTGCACAGGCAGCTGGTGAGAGATATGGGACGGTAGTTGTTCGGGTCATTTTTGTCCTTGCCCTGTTTTGGGATTGGTATCACGATGGACTCTCGCCAGGCATTTGGAAAGCTGCCCTCGTTCCAAAGTTGGTTGAGGGTATTTAGGACCTCCCCAATCGCAGTTTCCGGAATGTTCCGGAGAAATGCGTTGTGGATTTCGTCCGCCCCTGGCGAGGTGTAATGGGAGTCTTCGATGGCGGATTTAAGCTCCCAGGACGTGAAAGGCTCATTGTAATATTCACTTGTAGGACCTGCACCGAAATTGAGAGGGACTCTCTCGCATCGCCTCTTCAGGTTCGCAAAGTCCGCGGCATAGCCCTCGTCACTGCTATTGGCCGCGAACTGACTGGCAAATATGTTGCTTATTTCGGCAGGTGAATTAACCACCCGGCCAGCAACAAGCAATGGCGAGATGACAAATGAGCCCTTGGACCCGGAGATTTTCTTCACTTTGTCCCATACCTGACCAAGCGGCGTGCGATGGTTGATGGTAGAGACGTATTCTATCCAGGAAGCCCTCTTGGCCTCCTTCACGGCCCTTCGAGCTCGCGCTCTCAGGCGGCGGTACGATGCCAGATTAGTTGCCGTGGGATATTTTCTAAAAATATTTAATGCTTTTTTCCTCGCCCGAATCGCCCGGTCGCATTCCCCGTTCCACCAAGGGACAGGAGCTCGATTAATGTTCCCGGACGTACGAGGGATACTTTTGGTAGCTGCCGCCAACAGCGTTGAACTTAGTTTATCGACGTTGTGCAACGCGTCGAAACTTGCGTCGTGTTTATATGTAAACGTACGCTTAAAAAGTGGCCAGTCCGCACGGTTAATACGCCATTTTTCCGGAGGTTTTGAAATGGTGGGCGAAGAGTCTTCCTTAACGAGTAGAAGAGGAAAATGGTCACTCCCACAGAGATCGTTGTGGGTGGACATTTTCAGCTTTGGGGCTAGACTTCTCGAGCATAGACAAAGATCTATTGCTGAGAATTCCCCATTGAAGCTGTTAAAGCGGGTTTTTTCGCCGCTATTTAATAAAAACAGGTTAAAATCCTCAATAAAGTTGGATAAAATTCGACCTCTCCTATTGCTTTGGGTTTCTGGCCCTCCCCAGAGAGGATCATGGGCATTAAAATCTCCCATCAAAATGAACGGCTGAGGAAGCTGGTGGACAAGGGCTTCAAGGTTCAGGCGGGTCACCGGTGCACCCTCTGGCAGATACACGTTGCATAACGTCATCCTCTCAGGGGTGTGCACCGTGACAGCGACGGCCTGGAATGGAGAGTTCAGTTGGACTCGCGAGGTGTAAAGGGCCTCACGGGCCGCAACTGCTACTCCCCCTTGGGCTCGTTGGCCACTTAGGTCATCCGTTCTAAAAACAGTGAATCCCTTCAGAATACCCTTATCTTCAGCCTTAAAATGGGTCTCTTGGAGACAAATACAAGAGGGTTTAAAATCTTGGATTAAAATGGCCAGCTCCTCCTTGTGCCGATAAAAGCCATTGCAGTTCCACTGCAGAATGGAACACATTTAAAGTGTTAAATTAAAATAAATAAATAAATATATAAATAAATAAGATGACTAAAAAGGGAGATGACCAACTCTATTGAGGTTATCGCTTGAAGCGATGTTTCCTCTTCCACTCGTTTGCGAAGACCTCAGTATCAGAGATACTCTGGTCCTCTTCAATTACCTCCGGCCTCTTTGGCTTCACTGGAGGCGGCGGGGAAGGTGTATTCTCACGCCCTTTTGGCGTGTTCCCCTTGGTGGTTTTCTGTGGGCTCTTCTTTGAAGGGCCCACAGGAGTAGGTGGCTCCTTGTCCACCTTACTCTTCCCATCCTTCACCCTTTTGGGTTTAGGCACTTGCGTGTTTTCAACTGGGGATTCTTTCGGTATCTCCGTCTGCGTGGCGATGGTACACTTTACACATTGCGTGGTTGCAACGGAAGCAAAGGACCGGGAGAAAGTTGGAGCGATTAGCGCCCTGTATTTTCTCCTCGCTTCCGCATATGGGATTTTTTCAAGGGTTTTTATCTCCATGACTTTCCTCTCTTCTTTCATCTTCGGGCAATCACGAGAGTACACTGGGTGTGTACCCTCGCAATTGACACAAAGAGGTTCCGAAGAGCACTCTTTATCCTCGTGCGCGTCTTTGCCACAGCGCGGGCAGGTGGCCTTACCCTCGCAACGCGACGCGACATGGCCGAACCGTTGGCATTTGAAACAACGCACGGGATTTGGGATGAATGGCCTCACTGGTACCGATTCATAGCCCACAAACACCTTGTCGGGTAGTCTATCACGCGCAAACGTCAAGATCACGGAGGTGCTGTTTACGTTTTCTCCGTTGCGCCTCGTGGTGAGTCGACGACAATCAGTCACTCCCTGAGAGAACATTTCTCTCTTGATTTCTTCGATGTCCACGTATAGGAGGTCGTAGTGACTGATGACTCCCCGACAGGTGTTAAGAGTGCGGTGCACCTCCACCTTGATCGGAATGTCATGGAGCATTCCCATAGCAAGCAGTTTATCGCTTTGTGTATCGTTCAGGGTCTCTATAAGAAGTGTACCATCCCGGAGCTTCTTCACGCTCTTTGGGTCCCCAGGCACAATCTGTGACAAAACTCTGCGAATTAAGAAAGGAGAAACCTTTTTCAAGGTTTCACCTTCCTTTATGCACGACATAATTAAATAGCGCTTACATGCGCCTATGCACTTTTCTCCCCCGCCGGTGTCCGGACGGGATCTTTTTAGTGGTGGAAAGGGTTTTTCCTCCATAATAATTAATTATTCGTCCCTCGGCCTCCCCACCCGCCACGGAGCCACACATTTGGGACGCCACTCCGCCAAACCGGAGCGGTCGCCAGGGCTAACTCGAGGGATATAGCGCTTCAGGAGTGGTTGTCTGTTTCGGGGTGGATCTTCGGTGCAAGGGCCCACCAAAACCCTTACATCTCCGACCTCCCTACGCAGACCCCCACAACCTTGGCACTCGCCACCGGAGCGAAAACGCGACGGAAGCCGATTGACCGGGAGTGGCTAGCTCCCGGCCTCCCGTTTACACGAAATCCGGGGCCGAAGAGGGGTATCACTCCCCGGTCCATACAGGGCATCCGACACCCTGCTGGGAACCAGAAAGCTCACCCTCCAGGATCCCCTTTTCTCCCTTACGGGTCTCCAGGCACGGCAAACACCTGGGCGGATCGCAGGCCAGATGGTATGGCCGCTCACAGACAGTGGATCCACAGCACTGTCCGGACGCATCCCTTGCTGGCTTGGGGTTTGTTTTCGGGGTTTTCTCCCCGCCCTTTTAGTCGCCTCTTACGACAAGCAGGGATACTGCGGGAGTATTCTCTAACCCCCTACCCGCAGGGGGGGCAAAGGGCCTAGTTGCCCTTCTCCGCCTGTTAAATAAGTCTAAAAACCGTTGGTTAAAAACTATGTTAAAACAAGGGTGGATAGTCTCTGATAAAATTTTACAGGCATAGTTGCCCATTAAAATCATCCTGCGGGTTTCCAACGGAGGCTCCCCTGCGTCTGCAAGTAAGCTTGGGACTGGGCTTGTTCTAAATGCCCCGGTGGCCAACCGTATCCCAGCATTGTGGACACATGTAAGTGGTCTCAAGTAAGACTCTCGTCCTGAGGAATACACTATGGAACCATAGTCCAGTTTGGATCGCACCAAGCCTCTGTACAATAAAAGCATGCTGGTGCGGTCTGCTCCCCAAGTGGAGTGAGTTAAAAACTTTAAAACGTTGAGGGTTTGGCGACACCTCTCACGTAACACGCGGATATGCTCCCGCCAGTTCAGCTTTTGGTCCAGGATCATGCCGAGAAAGCGGACGGACTCCACAAATGGAAGAATCCTACCCAACAGGGTTAGGGTCGGGGTAACGTGGTAACCCCGAAGACGGTGAAAGTGCACGCATTTCGTTTTCTCCATGGAGAAACGAAATCCGTTCTTTCGCGACCACTCTCCCAGTTTGTTTAGAGTCACCTGGGCTTGCCTGGAAGCGTTTGGCAGTCGTGTCGACCGGCAAAATATGGCTAGGTCGTCCACATAGAGCGATGCCATCACCGGGGCATTGATGCATTCCACCACGTCGTTGATGGCGATGGCAAATAACGTCACGCTCAGTACTGAACCCTGGGGTACCCCGTTCTCCTGTGTAAAAGATCGAGAAAAGTGCTTCCCAGTCCTTACTTTAAAAAGGCGGTTGGTTAAAAAATTTCTGATAAATAGGGCCATGTTGCCTCTAAATCCCCACTTGTGGAGCGTGTTGAGGATTCTCCATCGCCACACACTATCATAGGCCTTCTCCAGGTCGAAGAAGACTGCTATGACGTGTTGACGTTGGAGAAAGGCTTCCTGGATGAAGTTCTCAGTGCGAACCAGATGGTCTGTCGTGGACCTGCTGCGCCGAAAGCCGCACTGAGCGTCGGAGAGCAGGTGTCGACTCTCCAAGCACCACATGAGACGTCGGTTTACCATCCGTTCCATCACCTTGCACAGGCAGCTGGTGAGAGATATGGGACGGTAGTTGTTCGGGTCATTTTTGTCCTTGCCCTGTTTTGGGATTGGTATCACGATGGACTCTCGCCAGGCATTTGGAAAACTGCCCTCGTTCCAGAGTTGGTTGAGGGTATTTAGGACCTCCCCAATCGCGGTTTCCGGAATGTTTCGGAGAAATGCGTTGTGGATTTCGTCCGCCCCTGGCGAGGTGTAATGGGAGTCTTCGATGGCGGATTTAAGCTCCCAGGACGTGAAAGGCTCATTGTAATATTCGCTTGTAGGACCTGCACCAAAATTGAGAGGGACTCTCTCGCATCGCCTCTTCCGGTTCGCAAAGTCCGCGGCATAGCCCTCGTCACTGCTATTGGCCGCGAACTGACTGGCAAATATGTTGCTTATTTCGGCAGGTGAATTAACCACCCGGCCAGCAACAAGCAATGGCGAGATGACAAATGAGCCCTTGGACCCGGAGATTTTCTTCACTTTGTCCCATACCTGACCAAGCGGCGTGCGATGGTTGATGGTAGAGACGTATTCTATCCAGGAAGCCCTCTTGGCCTCCTTCACGGCCCTTCGAGCTCGCGCTCTCAGGCGGCGGTACGATGCCAGATTAGGGTCCGTGGGATATTTTCTAAAAATATTCAATGCTTTTTTCCTCGCCCGAATCGCCCGGTCGCATTCCCCGTTCCACCAAGGGACAGGAGCTCGATTTATATTCCCGGACGTACGAGGGATACTTTTGGTAGCTGCCGCCAACAGCGTTGAACTTAGTTTATCGACGTTGTGCAACGCGTCGAAACTTGCGTCGTGTTTATATGTAAACGTACGCTTGAAAAGTGGCCAGTCCGCACGGTTAATACGCCACTTTTCCGGAGGTTTTGAAATGGTGGGCGAAGAGTCTTCTTTAACGAGTAGAAGAGGAAAATGGTCACTCCCACAGAGATCGTTGTGGGTGGACATTTTCAGCTTTGGGGCTAGACTTCTCGAGCATAGACAAAGATCTATTGCTGAGAATTCCCCATTGAAGCTGTTAAAACGGGTTTTTTCGCCGCTATTTAATAAAAACAGGTTAAAATCCTCAATAAAGTTGGATAAAATTCGACCCCTCCTATTACTTTGGGTTTCTGGCCCTCCCCAGAGAGGATCATGGGCATTAAAATCTCCCATCAAAATGAACGGCTGAGGAAGCTGGTGGACAAGGGCTTCAAGGTTCAGGCGAGTCACCGGTGCACCCTCTGGCAGATACACGTTGCATAACGTCATCCTCTCAGGGGTGTGCACCGTGACAGCGACGGCCTGGAATGGAGAGTTCAGTTGGACTCGCGAGGTGTAAAGGGCCTCACGGGCCGCAACTGCTACTCCCCCTTGGGCTCGTTGGCCACTTAGGTCATCCATTCTAAAAACAGTGAACCCCTTCAGAATACCCTTATCTTCAGCCTTAAAATGGGTCTCTTGGAGACAAATACAAGAGGGTTTAAAATCTTGGATTAAAATGGCCAGCTCCTCCTTGTGCCGATAAAAACCATTGCAGTTCCACTGCAGAATGGAACACATTTAAAATGTTAAATTAAAATAAATAAATAAATATATAAATAAATAAGTTGACTAAAAAGGGAGATGACCAACTCTATTGAGGTTATCGCTTGAAGCGATGTTTCCTCTTCCACTCGTTTGTGAAGACCTCTGTATCAGAGATACTCTGGTCCGCTTCAATTACCTCCGGCTTCTTTGGCTTCACTGGAGGCGGCGGGGAAGGTGTATTCTCACGCCCTTTTGGCGTGTTCCCCTTGGTGGTTTTTAGTGGGCTCTTCTTTGAAGGGCCCACAGGAGTAGGTGGCTCCTTGTCCACCTTACTCTTTCCATCCTTCACCCTTTTGGGTTTAGGCACTTGCGTGTTTTTCATTGGGGATTCTTTCGGTATCTCCGTCTGCGTGGCGATGGTACACTTAACACATGGCGTGGTTGCAACGGAAGCAAAGGACCGGGAGAAAGTTGGGGCGATTAGCGCCCTGTATTTTCTCCTCGCTTCCGCATATGGGATTTTTTCCAGTGTTTTTATCTCCATGACTTTCCTCTCTTCTTTCATCTTCGGGCAATCACGAGAGTACACTGGGTGTGTACCCTCGCAATTGACACAAAGAGGTTCCGAAGAGCACTCTTTATCCTCGTGCGCGTCTTTGCCACAGCGCGGGCAGGTGGCCTTGCCCTCGCAGCGCGACGCGACATGGCCGAACCGTTGGCATTTGAAACAACGCACGGGATTTGGGATGAATGGCCTCACTGGTACCGATTCATAGCCCACAAACACCTTGTCGGGTAGTCTATCACGCGCAAACGTCAAGATCACGGAGGTGCTGTTTACGTTTTCTCCGTTGCGCCTTGTGGTGAGTCGACGACAATCAGTCACTCCCTGAGAGAACATTTCTCTCTTGATTTCTTCGATGTCCACGTATAGGAGGTCGTAGTGACTGATGACTCCCCGACAGGTGTTAAGAGTGCGGTGCACCTCCACCTTAATCGGAATGTCATGGAGCATTCCCATAGCAAGCGGTTTTTCACTTTGTGTATCGTTCAGGGTCTCTATAAGAAGTGTACCATCCCGGAGCTTCTTCACGCTCTTTGGGTCCCCAGGCACAATCTGTGACAACACTCTGCGAATTAAGAAAGGAGAAACCTTTTTCAAGGTTTCACCTTCCTTTATGCACGACATAATTAAATAGCGCTTACATGCGCCAATACACTTTTCTCCCCCGCCGGTGTCCGGACGGGATCTTTTTAGTGGTGGAAAGGGTTTTTCCTCCATAATAGTAAATGATTCGTCCCTCGGCCTCCCCACCCACCACGGAGCCACACATTTGGGACGCCACTCCGCCAAACCGGAGCGGTCGCCAGGGCTAACTCGAGGGATATAGCGCTTCTGGAGTGGTTGTCTGTTTATCTCCGACCTCCCTACGCAGACCCCCACAACCTTGGCATTCGCCACCCGAGCGAAAATGCGACGGAAGCCGATTGACCGGGAGTGGCTAGCTCCCGGCCTCCCGTTTACACGAAATCCGGGGCCGAAGAGGGGTATCACTCCCCGGTCCATACAGGGCATCCGACACCCTGCTGGGAACCAGAAAGCTCACCCTCCAGGATCCCCTTCTCTCCCTTACGGGTCTCCAGGCACGGCAAACACCTGGGCGGATCGCAGGCCAGGTGGTATGGCCGCACACAGACAGTGGATTTACAGGACTGTCCGGACGCATCCCTTGCTGGCTTGGGGTTTGTTTTCGGGGTTTTCTCCCCGCCCTTTTAGTCGCCTCTTACGACAAGCAGGGATACTGCGGGAGTATTCTCTATCCCCCAACCCGCGGGGGTAACGGCGGGCGAGGAAACAAGAGGTATGCAATGCGATGAGAGAGGTTGCGGCGCTGGAGTCGCGGGGCGGAGCCGGTTCGGGCGGGGTTCATAAGAGTACGACTTCAAGAAAATCCTGTATGGCGTGTTTTAGGAACGGCTTATCCTATCTCCTGTGACAGGATGACATGAAAAGCGTGGAGGTTTCTGTTTCGATCTAACATCACGATATTAAATGGCGTTTCAGGAACGGCTGTTCCTATCCCTTGTAACAGGAGGGCATGACAAGCGTGGATGTTTCAACCTCACGTCACGATATTTTCGCACAAATTTTCAAAGGTGTATAAATAAAAGAAATGTCATTAGATTTATAAATTTGTTTATTTATTCATGTATGCATTAGGTCCATCATTCGAAAAAAATTGAAGTGTAATATATCTGTTCTGATCGTAGTAAGCAGTTGTTCCAATGTGTATTCGGTGTATGTGAGTGGTATAATCCCTACAATATCTACGAACGTATTGGGACACGGGGACTGGGATTTTTTAACAAGGGGTATACTCTTGAATGAATTGGAAAGTTTCTCTTGAAACCAATTGTGAAGCTCTGTGACATACATCCATTTTTTTTCACCCGGCATTGTTTGATGAATTTCATTTAACAACTCTCTCAAAGTATACGTCTTAGCTTCCAAATTTATGACTACATCTTCGCAAACTCGAACTTTGACGACTGGACAGTTTGGTAGAACAGGTAGAGACTCCTTCGGATGGTAAGGAGTTAGCTGAGTCAGATTCGGTCACAGACTCAACTTCAGGGATTATTGGGATGTTAAGCCTTGGGAAATATATTTCAGCGAGACCTACCTTCCACTCATCTCCCACAGATATACGTTGAGCTAATTTTGTTCGAAAGTGTGCAATAGTGTTATCGGGGAAAAACTTCCCAGAGCTATCGCTTAACAAAGTTACGTAAAAGTCACTCATTTCAAACGTCGCACTTCAGAAGCTGAGATCCAAGTGTTGAAATCATCACCGTACCCCTTCCATTTAACTAAATATTCAAGATTTCTACCCTTTCCTCTACGTTTTAAAATATTCTCAATCTGAAACTCTGTGTTTTCACCGACAGCTGAAGTTTTAACAAGCTCTTCTCTGTAAAAACGAGCCTTTAATACGTTCCCCGTTGAGATCCTCCAAACGGTATGTGGGAATTGGCGAATGATATATTTTCCAAATTTTGAAAACCTCTTTGGAAAAATTCTGCGTGTATCCTTTAGCGAAAGGTAATCTTTCCTTCGATACTCGAACAAAATCTCCTGTGGAAAATTTTGATTTCTGTGGTTCAATTTTCGTTAACTGGCGTGCAATCGTTAAGGCATTTCCCTCACTCACTGCTGATGGGGCAACTCCCGTGCTGTAATGTATACGATCATTATATCCTCATTAATTTTGGTAACACGCTAATATAATTTAGCGTATTAAATTTTGTGAAATAGTTATACATACGCCTCTTAAGAGTACAATTGAATCGTTCCACCACAGCCGCTTTTACGTCAGGATTATTGGTGGTAAAATATTTTATTCCACGTTCAGCAAGGAAGCGTTTAAATGTTTTGCTCGAAAATTCAGTTCCCTTATCGCTTTGAATTTTCAAGGGTTTTCTTTTTCTTATAATTGCCCGAAAAGCATTAATAACGTTATCGGCGGACTTACTCTTGAGTGGAACAGCCAATGTATATTTGGAAAACATGTCAATGACAGTGAGATGTGCATAGCCCTCATTGTACATTTTCAACTTTCGCATATCGTTAAGATCACATTGCCAAGTTTCATCTATATACGTAGGAGTATATTTATTCCTAGTAAATTTCTTCCTCGTAGGCTTATGTAACGTATACGTTTCCTGATTTTCCAGCCATTCTCTAACACGGCTTTTGCTTATTTTCTTTCCCACTCCCTCCCATAGTCGCTTGACAGTAGAAAAGCTGTAGGGATTCTCTGGGTTGAAAAATATAGAACTTAATTTAGAGTTTTCCATTAAACGTACCCTGCAGGCTTCACTTTTCTCAGTCGATCTTGGAGAGGTGGAGTGTGCTTTGCTCTTTTTCTGCTTGATCTTACAGGAGATTCTTCCGGTGATTTCCCTTCCTCGCTTGCCTTGATTTCTTCCGCATACTCTTCCAAGATACTCTCCATGTCTCCTCCCCTCCGTTTTACCGCTTTTGCCTATGATCTGCCTATATTACGTCCCTCAATCAGGTTTTTAACAACTGTTTCTAACTTATTTTCCCCTCTCTTCGTTTCTTCTTCCACCTCGTACGATACTAGAATGGGTCCGCTCATGTTGTTAACGGTACCTAAATATGAATCTAATATCCTACGGTAGTGATGCCATTTCTTTGAATCGCTCACTTTAGTTTTGAGAACTTTCTTCATTTGCTCTTCCAAACTATCAACGTCACGCGTCATTCTTTCCCTCTTCAAAATCTGGGGATCGATTAGTAACATCCGTTTGAGGCTCATCCTATCAGGTTACCCACTAAACCACTCAAAAGAGAACCTAAAAGTATTGGTAAAAATCCTCCCTTTTGCTTAAGTATATAACGTTTTTTCTTAATTGATATTTTAGGACAACTCAGCTTTCTTAGCGTATTTTTATAACGATGTAACTTCCTTTTAACAGAAGGGGTAATTTTATGGTATCCGTTCAATGTATTTAGACAACACTCGCCGATTGCGTTTATTCCGTCAGCGCTTGGAGATTCTACGATCGATCTTCGCAACTTTGGACCGGCAGTCTTTAATAACCCAAGGAGGTGCTTGTTGCGTTTCAATTTCCTCATAGTTTTCCGTGCTGAACGGTGTTAACACCGATGTTATTTCCCCTGGAAATATATCCGTTCTAAATCGCAGTCTGTCGTCCGTCTCTTGCGAAAGGTCGAGAACTAAACAAGTGAAAGGCTTCGATGTCACCTCTTTATAAACCCTTAGAAGTTCGCCGGAATTCTCTGGGCAGACCTGTGCGGCTAGGTATCGGAACTTTGACCTCTTTTTGGGTTTTTGAAAACTGTCATATATTTTGCATTTAGGGAAATATTTCGAGACTGAGGGTTCTGGTAGAAAACGTTTTGTGTGATGAGTATGACAGATGTTGGAATGATGTGATCCTCGCGTAAATAGCTCACTGACGTCTTTGTTATAACAGTCGTGCATTACATCATCTATCACAAAAAGAGTGGGTATCTTGCGGGGATTTTCAAAAGTTGGAACCTTGTATTGAAACTCTACACCTTCTAGTTCCTCATTAGGCCTACTATTGGCACTGCAACACCAAATGACTCTTTCGATTTTTCCATTGACTAAGTTGTTTATGTTCCGTAAAAATCTTACAACGAACGTTGTTTTTCCACAGCAGGAGGGTCCGGCGCAAATGCAAGTAAATGGATGTATCCAGATCAATGGTGCTGACATAATTAAATATTTATCCGACATTCGGCTGAGTTTATACGATATTCTCCAGCTTGGAAACTACTTTTAACTCATCTACTACATTTGATAGATTCGATGCATTGGAGCACTGGATTTCGAAGAGTGATAGGTCTATCACTCCAGCTCTTAGCAAAGTGTTGTTGAATTCACTATTTCCATAATAGTTTTCCCCTTTAAAAAAGTATATTAACCCATTTATGTACCTGAAAGCCGAATTAATATTCGTGGGAGTGGGAGGAAATTAAGTAGTTACATATTCATGCTCCTTCGGCTCGAACCGACATTCATCCATCTCAACGACGAAAACATCACCGTAAAAAATATACGTTCTACCAGAATACGTGTTTATTGCTGCCTGAATATTTGAATTACGGGGGATGCGAATGTCCTCGGTGCTCTTTGGATATCCGTGGAAGGGTGCTAAACTTGGATAATCGATCATGTATATTCGATTCCCTATAAAAAATGTGATTTCTCCTGAAGATCTGCGGTAAATCGCATCAATTGTTTTCATGTTCGACGGGAGGAAAGGGATCCAGTCCGTGATGACTTGTGATTTCAGTGATGACATTTTTGTTCTTTAAATCTATTATCCAAAATAATTTACCGCGAAACAAAAACAGCATATGATCAACAATGAGAAAGTTATCAATATATTCAACGTCACACAGAAATCGACTGCTGTTTCTGTGCACTTCCCACTTCCTCCTCATCTGCCTCCTCCCCTCCTCCCTCCTTATCATCTCTATCACCTTTAGATTTTTGAGGTATTCCATACAGACTTGGTAATGTGATTATATCATCCTCTTGTAAGGTAAATGGGCCATCGTGTGAGTAAAGCGGATACAAAATAGCTCGACTATCTCGAGAATGTGATGTGCCGAGAGTGTGCCCTATCTCGTGAAGCAGAACCCTGTATAAATTCGAGAATTCATATGAGTGATTCGCATCTATGCCTAAATACCAATTTTCCTCGATATCGATATGAATCTCTAAGGGGTGATTTCCAGGAGCTGGGAACTCTGCATGGGCTAAAACCTTTCCCGGTCCATCCAGGTGAGATGGGCATATTCCAGATTTAGCATAATATCTATGCTTATCCCGAGCGTTAATGATTACTATGTCAGGATTATTGAAATCCTGTCTGAACTCTAAATTTGCGTATTCACTCAAAGCATTAAAAGCTGCTTCGGTTAACTGCACATGTACATCACTCACCATTGGATAGTGCCAGAAAATTTCCTTCTTTTCCCATTGGGGTTATAAACGGAAAAACTAGTATCATCCTGTACCCCACATCGTGGAATTTTCGTTAAATTCAATGTTTCCTCATTCAAAAATCCATCTGCCTTCAAATTAAAATATTCCTGAAATTGTCTGAGTGATTTTGTAAACTTATCCTCTGTTATATTGCTAATATCATTATCGCTCACGTGTAGGTAACCGTATTGTTACAAATAATTAGCAACAAATAAGTCTACGTCACCCCTGATTGGGGTGAGAAACGAAATTAGAGCAAAGAGGAATGGTGACATACCTCACTTCAGTGTTCACTACGCGATGATCAAATTTCAACTGACTTAAATTTAACACTTTCAAATAATTTATTCTCCTCATGGAGGAAACACTTCATCCTCCGATATTTTCCTTTTCAGGTTTGAAATGACCCCACGCTAATGTGTTTATCCCATTTTTACATATGTAGCGTTGGTCATCGGCAGAGCTTAAAGCAATTTTATTCATCTCCACTGTACGCAACTGATGTTTCTGGGATCGGAATATAGTCATTTTTCTTAAGGCGAAAGTATTCTCACGTAAGCAGGTGAAATTCATCAAATGATATAGTTTTATCAACTACGACCTTTTTCACACCTTTTGCACGTTTACCTACACCCCCACCTTGCATACGATACGAAATAAGTTTGCTTCGCAATCCGACAAAGTGGGTCATGATCTTACCCCCACATTCATCCTTCATTTTCCCTATCACTTTAGCATTAATTTTCGAATAGCACGCCTGGTCAGTTGGGTAGTTTAAAGTATCGTATAATGAACTGTTTTCGAATGAATTTTTATGTCCTCATAAAAATCTTCGCGCATTTCGAGTATGAAGCTGTCAGTATCCATGTAGAGTATTGATGCGCCCTTATTCTTAATATGACCATAGAAAAAGTCATACATTAAAATTTTTGAAATGTCCAAAACTGCTTGACCAATATACAATGGCTTGTTCATTTCGAAACTACGTTTTCTGTGAACAGCAACGAGATTCTCTGCGAAAATAGTGCAATCGAGAAACGAGCTTTTTCGATCGCACTATATTCGCTTACGTACATTCTCCATGGTCATGCCAAATACTGCATTGTTCATAAGCTTGTACATTTCCTTATCAAAATCAAACTTTGCCAATTTACGTTTTTCCGAATTGTGTTCAATGTAAGACTTCATCCATGGAGATTGATCAAACTCGATTACTCTAAGGATCTTTTTCAATTTGAGACCAGCTGCCAATGCCTGTTTCAGTGTTCTGTAATGGATGACGTAACGCTCCTTATCATCCAGAGTAGTCAATAATTTAGAATGTTTCCCCCCTGGAGGAACCTTTGTTTCGCTGCAGAAAGGGAAATCTGAGTGTAGGTCGTGCAGCTGCTTCGGGTATTCTAAATCTACTTCCAATATGTAACCCTTAGGAGAATCGTCAGGGATAGATATCACATTAACATGTTCTTTCCATTTGAATCCACCCGTTGGGAGACATTGTGACAACGAAAATCCGTACATATTATTCTGTTCTACATAGGCTAAATATACAGACTCATTCGAGTTATAACTTTCCATGTACTTGTTGTTAGCTTCCGCATGTCGCTTCACACACTGACTGATTCCCCCGCGAATACCCTTTTCAAACATGAAGATCATATCATAGTCGGTCAACAGTTCGAGCGTTATCGCTATATGCTTAAGCATTGCGTCAAAAGATAGCCCTGGTATTGTACCAAGTACCAAGCAGGGTCTAACCCAAACGTAGTCATGCATCTGTTCCTAGCCAAGCTTTTCAACGCCGCTCTAAACTCCGGCCACTTCCCGTCTGAGTGGAAGTGGGCCAAGATTAAAATGCTACCAAAACCACAAAAACCACTCAGCGACCCGGCATCATATCGGCCGATCAGTCTATTGAAAACCACAGGTAAACTCTTCGAATCAGCCGTCAAAAATCGACTAAGCCCGTTCCTGGAGGAAGGAACCATCCCTGAGCAGGCCAGGTTTCGGCCCAGGACTTCAACAACTCACCAGATATTAAGGCTAACTGAGAACATCACAAATGGTTTTCACAAGGGAATGGCACACCCAGGCGGCCTTCCTGGATCTGGAAGCTGCGTTTGATTGTGTTCGGTCAGAGGGCTTACTCCTTAAGCTCACTAACTCACCGACCCCGACATACCTCCTAAAGATTATAAAGTCCTTCCTGGAAGGAAGAACCTTCCATTTCGACAATGCCGGCTGCATCTCAGAGAGGAAGAGCATCAATGCCGGTGTCCCACAGGGCTCCGTTCTGTCGCCATCACTATTTTCGGTATACGTTAACGACGTGCCACGAAACCCCGGCACTGAAATATACTTATTCGCCGATGACACCACGATTACAACCCAGGCCACAAACCCGTCTTGGGCGGCGGATAGGTTACAGTCCCAGATAGATACCCTTAACGAGTGGTTGATCGACTGGAAACTAAAAGCAAACAGTAAAAAAAGCGTACATATGACGTTTACCAGGAGGCCAAAGGCAGGAATCGGGCCACCCCTCTTCCTTGGTAACGACTGTATCCCTAGAAAAGAAAAGGTAAAATACCTAGGAATAACTATCGATAAAGGCCTAAGATGGACCCAGCAAATCAATCAGGCCATCGGAAAAGCAACAGCAGCGGCGGCAGCGTTAAAGCCAATCATGCAACCAAGATCACTGTTAGATTTAAAAACAAAAAAAATCATCTACACGGCCATTATCCGTCCTCTGCTAACCTATGCAGCGCCAGTATGGCTACAAGCTGCCAAAACTAACCTTAACAAAATTCAATCGACGGAGAACAAAATTGTTAGGAGATTCGTCGGAGCCCCTTGGTTCATTAGAAACAGCGATCTAAGAAAGAACCTAAACTTAACGCCAATCCTGTCCATTGCAAAAAAGATGGCTACAGACATGGATGCTTCACTACGAAGCACCGAAAATCCCCTCTTGATAGACCTATGGAGTTACTCTCCAGGAGAGTTGACAACGCACAAAAGACCTAAAATAGGAACAACAGCTCATGTCCCTGTGCCACACTGAACTTATATAAAACTAAACTAAGGAAGAATAAAAGGGGAAAACGCTTATTCTAGTTTTAAAGAAAAAGAGACATCAACAAGAAAAAAAAATAAAAACCAATAATACAAGCAAACTATCATGAAGGAAATATAAATAGAAACTCACCTTAAGAGACGCATGCTGTAAACAGCTTCAGCTGGACGCAGCAATTTAGACGGTCAAGCGACCGAGATAACGCACGGGGGCACGGGGCATGCACGAACTTCGAAAATTTTCAAAAACATCAGCCAAAAGAAGAACGTCGTTTTTCAAATAAATATCTGAATATTCACCCAAATTTCGACAATCAAATTCATCCCATACCTTTTTGGCAAATTAATAGTCTTTACTCGTAATGGTGTCATCATTCAGAGTGCTAAAGAAAAGTTCAATGGGGGGAAGGCTAGTATCATTTAATTTTTCCCAAGAATTTACGTATTCATATGGGAAAACACCCTTACGCGTGACGAGATTAAGTTTATCTTTAAATACGGAGGACGTTTGTTTGAATGCATCCTTGGGGAGAGTATCTACCAATTTTGAAAGAGGTTGATAAAAATCTAAAGCTGTCGACGAAGCGGTGGGAAAAATAGGAATCGACGTGTTTTGAGAAAGAAATATACTTTTCCTCGTTGTTCGGGATGCAAGTTATCTTCATGTTATCAGATCCTAAGTGTGGTACAATATGGTGGGCGTCGTAGTTTGATAAATTGTGGATGAAGACTGGAAGGAAGTTGGGAACTTTATAATTTACATGGCACACCGTGTGGGCTGCACCTCTGAAATTACCCGAAAGGTGATCGTGATCCTTAACACGATCTTCACCCCACTGGAAGCCGCAGATGTGGCAAAGAAAGGCTTGATTAAATGCATGACTTTCCTCATCAGTCAATATATGCATCGGCACAGCATTTTTATACACGTTTTTTTCAGTGACATTTCTTTGAGTTTTTCAAGGAAGATTTGCACTGCATTTCTACCTCTGTATAGAATAGGATCGAAAACCTTTCCTGTTTCTGTCACCAAGAGAAGACAGAAAGATATCACTTCGTGTTGATGACGTGCTAAAGTATACGAATGCTCGTTCTGAGGAGAGCAACCTGCGATTTTTGGTAGTATACACTCAGTCTGCATATGCGACACATGAAAATCGTGATGTTCGTGAAAAGTTTTTGAATTTCAAAAAAGCGTCATTACCTTTGGGGAGAATTATTTTGCTTGGTGAATTTCTAGCACAGTCCTCCTTATGTTGAGCAAGAGCTTCAATTGTGTAGTAGTGATTTAAACAACGTTTACAAAAATATAATTTTGATTTATGTCTAGTCATCTGACTTCCCACCAATCCAGCTAAGTTTTTGATGAAGCAGTAATGCGACCTATTTCCCTCCACTAGATAAAGAAGATTAGTGATCCTCGAGCTCCTCATTAACAATTTCGATGGGGTAAAAGTTATTCTTTTCATCTAGACCGAAAACATTGATCGAAATATTTTTTCGCTCAAATGTTGAAATTTGGGAAATTTCTACCGGGTAACTGATGCAACTCCAATCGTAACTTGAATGAAATTTTTCAGTATCGTATTTAGAAACACGGTGAGGGTTTTGATCGATTTGTTTCGTCCAAATGGCATATTTAAAACAGAAATGATCATTATTTTGTAAATTTATTACTGTTTGTTCGCGCGATTTTATGCGGTAGGTCTACGTAGGAGGATCCTCTAAGTGAACGATACCGTTTGATCCTCAGTTACAATCCTAGAATATTTCTAAGAGACCAGCCTGAACATTCTGCGGAGCTTTCAGATTTTTCCTTCAAAATTTTAGTCAACAACCTATCTAAAATCCCATTTACATCGTATGCCTGCAAAACTCTAACGTTTTTCGTCTTAAAACACCTTTCCTGTTCCTCCAAGTCAGTCGCTTCTTTTTGAAATTCAGCTTTCACTAAAATATTGATTTTAAGGGCCTGGTTTTCCACCAAACTATCTTGAATTTTTTCATTTAGCAAATTCTTAACCATATCCAAAAAAGTAACTAGGTCTGTATGACTTTCCCCACCACTCACCCAGTAGGTTTAAGACGGCTGCGAACTGCAGACTAACTCCAGGATAGTAGGTCCTCCTCATCCTCCGATCTGGTTTTTACGAATAGCATGGCGGTGGTGAACTTCTGACATCTCGTGGGCGCCAAGTATCTTGGGTTGTAATACACGCAACACGTTTCACACAGAACTTGCTCCATCGCGATGAAATTTCCAGGTGAATTTCTCTTGGAGAAATTCCAGCTTTTATTTGAAATGCTATGCCCATGTTCGTTGATTAAAACAATCGAGAAACGTAATGGAAACAATTGAGTCATCATTCAAGCTTATTCTCTAACTGTAGGGATTATGAAATAATACAGTATTCATATAATATGTATATATATGGCTTTATTTAATTTTAATTACATTTTTCTTTTTAAATACTTTTATTTTCTCATCCCAAGCCGTTGCATTGAGTTTTTTTTATTTCTTCCCAAGATAATCGGAAATATTTCGGCAAATATATTTCTTTTTATTCCCTCGAATATAATTGTCGCCAGGATCACGTCTCCATATTTGGTGGTGCACTCTTCTAATTTCTCCACCTCATACTCGACACCGTCCTTCAAATCATCTCTGGACAACGTTTCTGCCTCCCTCTGCTGATGCAGCAGAACGGATTTAACGTCCATCTATAAGAAAAGAATAAAATGCATAAGTATAAATTCAAATGTCTAATGATTATATTACATTCAAACGGAATATTGATTATATATAATTCAAAAGGAATATTCTTTCGGTATGTGATGAGAAGAGGAAATTGACACAATGCAAAAGTGAACAAACTGTTCCAAACTTATCTCCTGGTAAATGTCAGTGGTTTCTTCAACTGCTTTCTAACTGATGTGTGGAAGTTATGCATGCTCGGCTATATATACGGTATCCCTCTTCATCCCCCTTCCGCGAGTTCCAGGGTGGGAATGACTTCCCCTATTTGATCACGAGATCTTTCAGCGGTGTGAATGAGGTCATCCAAGTAGTAGTAGTTTTGAGAGTTTTAGGGTGCGTCGACAGCTAAGGTCATTTTGCACCACTCATTAAATATAAAACTAAAATTCCTTTTTACTTAGGAATAAATAAATAAATAAATACGATTAAATATAAATAAATAAATTAATAATTGTTAAAATCAAAGGCCATTAAAATTATGAGATCAAAAACTATATCTGCCTCATTAAACCAGTTGACCTTAAAAAACTTAAGACTCGGTTAATAGACCCAGAGTCATCCCCTAAAATATTTTTTAAGTCTCCCCTTATCTTCAACATGTCTCTGGCCCTTTGGTATGTTGTACATTCCGTCAGGATATGTTTTATCGTCAGGGGTTGGAAACACTCATTGCAACGGGGCTGTTCTTTTACCTCCGCAAAGAGGTACGAATGAGTGAGGGCAGAGTGTCCTATTCTCAGGCGCGTAATCATGACCTCTTCCCTCCGAATTTTCCGGATGGAAGAGGACCATGGTGAAACGACCGGTTTTATTGCCCTGAGTTTATTATTTTGCAGAGACTGCCAAGTCTCCTTCCACTGATGCAGGACCGAGTTCCGCAAGGCAGCCTTTACGTCCTCCATTGGAACCAAGGTGGAGTCGGTCTCGGGTTTTCGAAGGGCATCCTTCGCTGCCTGGTCAGCTTTTTCGTTACCTCTTATGCCGACGTGACCAGGAGTCCATATAAAGGAGACCCTGTTCCCCTTTCTCTGAAGGGACAACAGGGTATAATGGATCTCCTGGACTATCGGGTGCACAGGTGCAAAGACCGATATAGATTTTAGGGCGCTCAACGAGTCTGTGCAGATGAGGAAAGAGCCATCTCTTTCTTTTATTTCTCCTATTGCCGTCCTTATGGCTGACAGCTCGGCTGTGAAAATGCTGCAAGAAGTGTGCAGTTTTTTCCTCACGACTCCATGGTAGTGGGACACGACCGCATAGGCACATGCAGATTCTGACTTTGACCCGTCGGTGTAGACTGGGACAAAGTCAGAAAGTGAGCCGAGGACGGCACTGAAGAGCTGCTGGTATTCGGAATCGGTCGTCTTGGCTTTGCGGCGTGCACTGGCAATGAGTTTAATATCCGGCATTGGCGTTAACCAAGGCGGGTACTTAGCATAGGAGACGGGGCATATTTGAGGAAATGTAAAATTTACCGCGTTAATAAAATCATTAAAACGAACGGCAAAGGGCCTAGTTGCCCTTCTCCGCCTGTTAAATAAGTCTAAAAACCGTTGGTTAAAAACTATGTTAGAACAAGGGTGGATTGTCTCTGATAAAATTTTACAGGCATAGTTGCCCATTAAAATCATCCTGCGGGTTTCCAACGGAGGCTCCCCTGCGTCTGCAAGTAAGCTTGCGACTGGGCTTGTTCTAAATGCCCCGGTGGCCAACCGTATCCCAGCATTGTGGACACATGTAAGTGGTCTCAAGTAAGACTCTCGTCCTGAGGAATACACTATGGAACCATAGTCCAGTTTGGATCGCACCAAGCCTCTGTACAATAAAAGCATGCTGGTGCGGTCTGCTCCCCAAGTGGAGTGAGTTAAAAACTTTAAAACGTTGAGGGTTTGGCGACACCTCTCACGTAACACGCGGATATGCTCCCGCCAGTTCAGCTTTTGGTCCAGGATCATGCCGAGAAAGCGGACGGACTCCACAAATGGAAGAATCCTACCCAACAGGGTTAGGGTCGGGGTAACGTGGTAACCGCGAAGACGGTGAAAGTGCACGCATTTCGTTTTCTCCATGGAGAAACGAAATCCGTTCTTTCGCGACCACTCTCACAGTATGTTTAGAGTCACCTGGGCTTGCCTGGAAGCGTTTGGCAGTCGTGTCGATCGGCAAAATATGGCTAGGTCGTCCACATAGAGCGATGCCATCACCGGGGCATTGATGCATTCCACCACGTCGTTGATGGCGATGGCAAATAACGTCACGCTCAGTACTGAACCCTGGGGTACCCCGTTCCCCTGTGTAAAAGATCGGGAAAAGTGCTTCCCAGTCCTTACTTTAAAAAGACGGTTGGTTAAAAAATTTCTGATAAATAGGGCCATGTTGCCTCTAAATCCCCACTTGTGGAGCGTGTTGAGGATTCTCCATCGCCACACACTATCATAGGCCTTCTCCAGGTCGAAGAAGACTGCTATGACGTGTTGACGTTGGAGAAAGGCTTCCTGGATGAAGTTCTCAGTGCGAACCAGATGGTCTGTCGTGGACCTGCCACGCCGAAAGCCGCACTGAGCGTCGGAGAGCAGGTGTCAACTCTCCAAGCACCAAGTGAGACGTCGGTTTACCATCCGTTCCATCACCTTGCACAGGCAGCTGGTGAGAGATATGGGACGGTAGTTGTTCGGGTCATTTTTGTCCTTGCCCTGTTTTGGGATTGGTATCACGATGGACTCTCGCCAGGCATTTGGAAAACTGCCCTCGTTCCAGAGTTGGTTGAGGGTATTTAGGACCTCCCCAATCGCGGTTTCCGGAATGTTCCGGAGAAATGCGTTGTGGATTTCGTCCGCCCCTGGCGAGGTGTAATGGGAGTCTTCGATGGCGGATTTAAGGTCCCAGGGCGTGAAAGGCTCATTGTAATATTCGCTTGTAGGGCCTGCACCAAAATTGAGAGGGACTCTCTCGCATCGCCTCTTCCGGTTCGCAAAGTCCGCGGCATAGCCCTCGTCACTGCTATTGGCCGCGAACTGACTGGCAAATATGTTGCTTATTTCGGCAGGTGAATTAACCACCCGGCCAGCAACAAGCAATGGCGAGATGACAAATGAGCCCTTGGACCCGGAGATTTTCTTCACTTTGTCCCATACCTGACCAAGTGGCGTGCGATGGTTGATGGTAGAGTCGTATTCTATCCAGGAAGTCCTCTTGGCCTCCTTCACGGCCCTTCGAGCTCGCGCTCTCAGGCGGCGGTACGATGCCAGATTAGTTGCCGTGGGATATTTTCTAAAAATATTCAATGCTTTTTTCCTCGCCCGAATCGCCCGGACGCATTCCCCGTTCCACCAAGGGACAGGAGCTCGATTTATATTCCCGGACGTACGAGGGATACTTTTGGTAGCTGCCGCCAACAGCGTTGTACTTAGTTTATCGACGTTGTGCAACGCGTCGAAACTTGCGTCGTGTTTATATGTAAACGTACGCTTGAAAAGTGGCCAGTCCGCACGATTAATACGCCACTTTTCCGGAGGTTTTGAAATGGTGGGCGAAGAGTCTTCCTTAACGAGTAGAAGAGGAAAATGGTCACTCCCACAGAGATCGTTGTGGGTGGACATTTTCAGCTTTGGGGCTAGACTTCTCGAGCATAGACAAAGATCTATTGCTGAGAATTCCCCATTGAAGCTGTTAAAACGGGTTTTTTCGCCGCTATTTAATAAAAACAGGTTAAAATCCTCAATAAAGTTGGATAAAATTCGACCTCTCCTATTACTTTGGGTTTCTGGCCCTCCCCAGAGAGGATCATGGGCATTAAAATCTCCCATCAAAATGAACGGCTGAGGAAGCTGGTGGACAAGGGCTTCAAGGTTCAGGCGAGTCACCGGTGCACCCTCTGGCAGATACACGTTGCATAACGTCATCCTCTCAGGGGTGTGCACCGTGACAGCGACGGCCTGGAATGGAGAGTTCAGTTGGACTCGCGAGGTGTAAAGGGCCTCACGGGCCGCAACTGCTACTCCCCCTTGGGCTCGTTGGCCACTTAGGTCATCCATTCTAAAAACAGTGAACCCCTTCAGAATACCCTTATCTTCAGCCTTAAAATGGGTCTCTTGGAGACAAATACAAGAGGTTTATCGCTTGAAGCGATGTTTCCTCTTCCACTCGTTTGCGAAGACCTCAGTATCAGAGATACTCTGGTCCTCTTCAATTACCTCCGGCTTCTTTGGCTTCACTGGAGTCGGCGGGGAAGGTGTATTCTCACGCCCTTTTGGCGTGTTCCCCTTGGTGGTTTTTTGTGGGCTCTTCTTTGAAGGGCCCACAGGAGTAGGTGGCTCCTTGTCCACCTTACTCTTTCCATCCTTCACCCTTTTGGGTTTAGGCACTTGCGTGGTTTCTATTGGGGATTCTTTCGGTATCTCCGTCTGCGTGGCGATGGTACACTTTACACATTGCGTGGTTGCAACGGAAGCAAAGGACCGGGAGAAAGTTGGGGCGATTAGCGCCCTGTATTTTCTCCTCGCTTCCGCATATGGGATTTTTTCAAGGGTTTTTATCTCCATGACTTTCCTCTCTTCTTTCATCTTCGGGCAATCACGAGAGTACACTGGGTGTGTACCCTCGCAATTGACACAAAGAGGTTCCGAAGAGCACTCTTTATCCTCGTGCGCGTCTTTGCCACAGCGCGGGCAGGTGGCCTTACCCTCGCAGCGCGACGCGACATGGCCGAACCGTTGGCATTTGAAACAACGCACGGGATTTGGGATGAATGGCCTCACTGGTACCGATTCATAGCCCACAAACACCTTGTCGGGTAGTCTATCACGCGCAAACGTCAAGATCACGGAGGTGCTGTTTACGTTTTCTCCGTTGCGCCTTGTGGTGAGTCGACGACAATCAGTCACTCCCTGAGAGAACATTTCTCTCTTGATTTCTTCGATGTCCACGTATAGGAGGTCGTAGTGACTGATGACTCCCCGACAGGTGTTAAGAGTGCGGTGCACCTCCACCTTAATCGGAATGTCATGGAGCATTCCCATAGCAAGCAGTTTTTCGCTTTGTGTATCGTTCAGGGTCTCTATAAGAAGGGTACCATCCCGGAGCTTCTTCACGCTCTTTGGGTCCCCAGGCACAATCTGTGACAAAACTCTGCGAATTAAGAAAGGAGAAACCTTTTTCAAGGTTTCACCTTCCTTTATGCACGACATAATTAAATAGCGCTTACATGCGCCTATGCACTTTTCTCCCCCGCCGGTGTCCGGACGGGATCTTTTTAGTGGTGGAAAGGGTTTTTCCTCCATAATAATTAATTATTCGTCCCTCGGCCTCCCCACCCGCCACGGAGCCACACATTTGGGACGCCACTCCGCCAAACCGGAGCGGTCGCCAGGGCTAACTCGAGGGATATAGCGCTTCAGGAGTGGTTGTCTGTTTCGGGGTGGATCTTCGGTGCAAGGGCCCACCAAAACCCTTACATCTCCGACCTCCCTACGCAGACCCCCACAACCTTGGCACTCGCCACCGGAGCGAAAACGCGACGGAAGCCGATTGACCGGGAGTGGCTAGCTCCCGGCCTCCCGTTTACACGAAATCCGGGGCCGAAGAGGGGTATCACTCCCCGGTCCATACAGGGCATCCGACACCCTGCTGGGAACCAGAAAGCTCACCCTCCAGGATCCCCTTTTCTCCCTTACGGGTCTCCAGGCACGGCAAACACCTGGGCGGATCGCAGGCCAGATGGTATGGCCGCTCACAGACAGTGGATCCACAGCACTGTCCGGACGCATCCCTTGCTGGCTTGGGGTTTGTTTTCGGGGTTTTCTCCCCGCCCTTTTAGTCGCCTCTTACGACAAGCAGGGATACTGCGGGAGTATTCTCTATCCCCCTACCCGCGGGGGGGGAGGTCATCCAAACTCAGACAGCTGGTTTGCTCTGCGACGTATTCATGTCACTCCTCCTTATAAGCGAGCAGCTGTTGGGTGACTGGTGCAATAAAACTTTTCTGCGGGAAATGCACGATAGAAAGGCGCACACGCAGCTGTATACTCAGCTGCCACTTTATTTTATATTCTTGTGAGATCAGCGTACGCGTCTCCATCTCAGAGGTCGGGATGAGGTCATCCAAGTCGCTCATTGTGAGATCAGCGTACGCGTCTCCGTCTCAACAGCTGGGATGAGGTCATCGAATAAGAACAGTTGTTGGCGCTTGGTGTAATAAAACTTTTCGGTGGGAAATGCGCGATAGAAAGGCGCAAACGCAGCTGTATAGGCAGCTGCCACTTTATTTTATATTCTTGTGAGATCAGCGTACGCGTCTCCATCTCACGGGATGAGGTCATCCAAGCACATCTGTTACTAACATGTCCGTTCCGGCGGGAGCGGAGTATCGCTTTATTTTATATTCTTGTGAATTCAGCGTACGCGTCTTTGTCTCAGCGGCCGGGATGAAGTCATCCAAGCAAATCTGTTACTAACATATGTCCGTTCCGGCGGGAGCGGAGTATTTTCTCACGCCTCTAGTCAGTCCTCTCTTTGACCGCGAGCGTCGCTCTGCAGCGTGATCATCTTGCTCATTCTCCTTATAAATACGGCTTAGCGGAAAGAGCAACCATTCAACATCATGGAGTACATGTGCTTAGACATCGAAGTGTACCACACTAAGGAAGGTCTCCTTCTCTGCAAGACCTGCTCTTTTAGGAGGGAGATAGAAGTGAGGGAGTTCGAACATGTGTGCTCCAAACACGTCGTGGGTACGGCAACTTGTAGGATGTGTGGAGGGCAATTTTCGGCAAAAATAACCATCATTCCTCCTCTCCCTCTGAGTGTTTGCCAACACTCCATACCACGGATCCAGTTGGAGGAGCAACCCCTGGACCTATCCAGGCAAACCCAACAGTCGTCTCAGTCTCTTGCGGGCGGCGTTGACCCGACCGTTACAGCGCAGTGTCGTTGGAAGGGAGGTGCGGTTGACATCTGCATATCACCCCCGGTAGCCTGTGCATCCCTCTCCGGCGGCGGCGGATACACTACCACCCCCTTTAATATATTTGGGGGACGCTAAATGTACATTGAAATAGCGCTAGCTAGACTAGACACTGGCTTTTTCTGTGAAGGAAGTTTCAAGAGCTGAGGCGTGGATGATCTTACACCGTAAAGCCAAGATGGTCATGACGGTCGTGCTCAGCTCTTGAAAGTTCTTTGCCTTCGGTGACAGTTGAAATAAATTTGTATTTGCAATGGAAAATAAATTTTAATGCGGAAAACCTGTTTACTTATTCATAATCTTATCAAATTTATTATATCCATCTAGTATATGTCACATGCACATGAAATTTTAAAACAGTACAATTTCAGGTGATTCAACAACTTTCATTATGAACGTAAATGCCCCCAATAGTCTACCGCGTTCCTCTGAGCACACGCCATAGTTCACTCTTAATTTTTCACCAATGGTGAAAGTCACTGTAGGAGCGGAAGCTCCCTGCCCACCGTCTGTTTCAGTCCGTATGCCTCCTGATCTGTCCGTTATTCCGTAAACGTGGCACGTTATGGATGGATCTTGCCGCTCAGCCTTTTCCAGCATCTCCTCTCCCAATTTGAGGCTTCTTATCGTCGAGACGTTCAAGCGTTCAACCTGTTTTGTGGTAGGATTTTCAAAACCTGAGAATGTCACCTTCCGTGAGACGAGAGAAATTGATTTGTTCATATGCCTGAATTCCGCGATGCACCGTTTGACTATTTCCACTTCCAGAATGAGATCATTCTCTTCGTTATCGATCAAGTGGTAGAGGGAAAATAATCTCTTAGACTGAATTCACACGATCGTTTACTTTGCGAACGAGCGGATGCTCGCCTCCAAGTTTGGCAGTAACTGAACGTAGCACAGACATTTTCACTCTGGGTGTACCACACGAGTCGAGTTTTTATACACCAACGTTCACATGTGCCGACTTGTTCAAGGCTTTTATAACCCTCTGCGCATGCGCACAACCATGACGACTGCGTGGTATGTTCGAAGTTGTTCAGAAGCCTCTCACGCACATGTCGGGACACGCTCAAGCAGGGACGTTCGCCCGACCCGGCCCCGTGACTCCAGCGCCGCAGCGTACCTCACCGCATTGCATACCTCGCCAGCCGTGCATTGCATATCCTCGCCAGCCGTGCCTCTTTTGTTTACAACACCGCCTTGCATGTTTCTTTTGTTTCGACGCCCGACACCTCTTTCGTTCACACTTTCAGTCCACCAGGCGGCAGGGTAATCAACTAGTTACGCTCACCAGCGCCCACCGCGCCTCATTTGTCAACATTCTTCTGTCATCCAACGCCAACCGTGCTTCATTTGTTTACCGCATCGCGCACCCAGGTGGGAGGTAAATCAACTAGTCACGCTTTCTACCACCAGCACACACGACTTGCGTGCTTCTTGTCGTCCGGCGACAACCGTGTTTCATTTGTTTACAACATTACGCGACCAGGTGACGGCAATCAACTAGTCACGCTCTCTACCACCAGCACCAACGCATTGCGTTCTTCTGTCGTCCGACGTCAACCGTGCTTCATTTGTTTACCGCATCGCGCGCCTTGTTTTTTCGACATTCATTTGTTTTTAATTCCGATTTTTACCACCAGGTGGCGGGGTTTTCACTGTTTTAGAACCCGCATTCCCCTTCTACTCAAGTCCAATTCTTGGAAGCACGTTAGGGCCATTAAAAAAGAGAATTCGACCAGGCGGACACTTGATTACTATGCATGCACTATGTTCAATTCGCGACAACTTGCAAAGGAGAGCATTGCTAATTGGGGAAGTAGAATGTAAACGATGCAAACGAATTTGCGAAATGCTGCGGCAAATGTATTCGGGAGTAGAAATGTTGCGGGAGCCATATCACTTATTACTTATTTAGCTACAGTATGTTTTGTGCAAGGGCTGGAAAATGAAAGAATTTAGACGATTGTAAGAAGTAGCGGGGATGGAATTTGCATTCCCGAGGCCACTGACGTAGCCTTAGAAGAGGATAGTGCCATACTCTCAACAAAAGGGCGGCATAAAGTTAATCAGCGAATTAATTCAAAATGTGAGAATTGTGCGAAAATAGGACACGTAGTTTCGGACTGCTACTCAAGGAAAAGCAAGGTTGAAAATAAAGAATTTACGGCATTAAGTGGGATTAAATGCTTTAATTTTAATAAAATGGGACTGTAGCGCACCGAGGAAAAATGGCGAAAAGAAAAGATGGAAGAATCAGGGTGAAAGAGCGCGCCAATCGTATGGCGAAGTGCGCCAAGTGCGGTCCGTTAATATTGAAAGAGGGTGCACTATCACTTTCGAAGCTAAGGTTAGCGAAAATGGACGCCTCAAATTACTAGTTGATACGAGCGCGGAGGAAAGCTTAGTAAAGGAAATCTCATTGAGGAAGGGCACAAACTACCCTATGGGGGAAGGGTAACCTTAAAGGGGGGTTGCAGATAAAAAATTTGAGACGCTGGGAATTATGAAATTAGAGCTGATGACAGGAGCTAAAGTAAGAAGCCACAGTTTTCAATTAGTGGATGAACAAGTCGCCCTTGGAAACGACGGAATAATTGGTAGCGATTTCTTTAAGGAGACGAGAGCTCAAATCAACTTTGCGCAAAGAATTATCAAAATGGGGAATGCTTGATGTGCGCCTACTGTTGCCAAAGCCCGCTCCGCAGAGCGAAGGAAATTCAAATCTCCCAGCATTGGAAAAGCTACCCTTCCGCCCGCGCTCCGATGCGAAAAGGGGGAGAGTTGGCCACGGGGCGAGCGATGCGGGACAGTCACGTGGCCGGGATTTCAGAAACTCCCCTCACTTCTCTCACCCCTTTTTCCACCTACGCGCGAACGAAAAGTGCCTTTCAATTTTCCCCTCCCCCGGGACCCCTCAACGCTCGCCCATTGGTTAGCGCCCGGACCCGAACATTAGGTGGGCCCTGAGACCCTTAAAGACAGAAGGGTGGGAGTCCCTAGAAAAGAGCGCAGCGAGAAGATCCTCGCCCTCAGATTCGCTCGCCCTCTCCCTCTCCCCACGCCCTGGTGGCGCAGCGAGAAGATCCGCCGCGCCGCGGTGCCACTCTCCTTACGCAAGGAAGTCCTACAGCACTACCATGACGCAGCGCTGGAAGGGCATCCCTGAATCAAGGCCACCTACATGGCCATCACACAGAAATATCACTAGCGCGCAGCACTCTCGGACATCCGAAGCCATGTACGGAGTTGCATGGACTGCGCTTGCAAGAAGAGCGGACACAGAGGGAAACCTGGTTCACCTCTACCGCACAAACCACGAAGACCCTGGGAAGACATCGCGGTAGATCTGATGGGACCGTATCCACTCACCGCGAGAGGGAAGGTAAATTTCGTGCTGGTAACAGACCTGTTCTCTCGGTGGACGGAAGCATTCCCCATAGGTAACGCTGAGACGCCCAGGATCATCCGCACCATAGAAAATGAAGTTTTCGCCCGTTGGGGATATCCGAAGAATATTCTCACCGACAACGGACGACAATTCACCAGCAATCTGTGGAAAGAGGCGTGCAACCGTTTGGGGGTGAAACCCTAGACCACTCCCATCAATCACCCACAAGCGAACCCGACGGAGACAACGCAGCGACAAAGTTTACACCGGCGGAATTACTGTTCGGGAGAAACATCTCGGGACCAGCAGAGTGGGCATTTTCCCCACCAGAAGAAGAGACGACGGATGACACCACACCCCCCGCCGGAGCCAAGGAACGGACCAGAAATGTGCGGGAGAACCAGGTGTATCATCAGAAGTATATCTCCAGACCGGAGCCCCTCCCGGACTTCCATCTTGGCGACCAGGTTCTGATCCGCACTCATCCGCTCTCAGATGCCGTGCAACGCTTCCACGCCGGGTTTGCACCAAAATGGGAAGGACCAGGGACAATCACCGAAGTGATCAACAGGGAATTTAAAACGGTACTGCTGAAGAACAGGAGAAGCCAGAAGATCTACGCAAAGGACCTTTGCGCCGCACCTTCAGCACGCAAGCCGCCCGAGTCCCCGCCCCACTCCCAGCCCAGTGCCTGCACAGCGTCTAACCCCGCCGGAAGAACCATAAGGGACAGTGAAGGAGACAGGTGTGAAGTGCAAAGTTGTTGTGGCACTCATAATGGACTGATACCATACGGCCGAGTGAAAATGGACCGACTCCAGACGGCCTCATTATGATAGCAACCACCACATGCTGGACCAGAAGAAATCGGGCGCTCGCTCTTCGTAGCGGGTTTTTCGCCAACTGAGGGGTGGGATGATATGCGCGTACTGTGGCCAAAGCCCGCTCCGCAGAGCGAAGGAAATTCAAATCTCCCGGCAGCGGAGAAGCTTCCCCTCCACCCCCGCTCCGATGCGAAAAGGGGGAGAGTGGGCCACATGGCGAGCGATGCGGCACACTGCCACGTGGCCGGGATTTACAACTCTCCCCTCACCCCTTTTTCCCCCCCGCGCGAACGAAAAGTAATAGTAGTATTTTTGTTTATGGGGTGCATCGACGGCTGAGGTCATTTTGCACCACGTCGAAACTTTTAAAAACCACAGTTAAGGTTTAATAAATAAATAAATAAATAAATAAATAAATAAAAAGATAAATATTAAAAACAAATGACATCGACAAGAATAAAAATACCACGGCTAAAGTTGCCTCATTAGGCCAGTTTCCTTTAAAAATAATAAAACCTTGCTTAAAGAGTTGGGGTCATCTCCTAATATTTGTTTCAAATCTCCCCTTACATGAAACTTTTCTCTAGCCCTTATATATTTTTGGCACTGCGTAAGAATATGTTTCATTGTAAGGGGCACGTCGCACTCATTGCAGCGCGGTTGCACTTTTCCCTCCGTGAAGAGGTACGAGTGTGTGAGGGCAGAGTGTCCTATCCTCAAACGCGTAATCGTGACCTCTTCCCTCCGATTCTTTCGGATTGAAGAGGGCCATGCCGAAACAACCGGTTTTATCTCCCTAAGTTTATTATTTATTAGGGACCGCCAGGCTTCTTTCCACTGGTTTAGGACATTGTGCCGCAAAGCGGCCTTTATGTCCTCCACCGGTACCAAAGAATGATCGCACTCATTTTGGTCCAGGGCTTCCTTCGCTGCTTTGTCGGCTTTTTCGTTGCCAGGTATTCCCACATGACCAGGAATCCACATAAAGGATACCCTGGTCCCCTTTCTCTGAAGGGATAAGAGGCTATGGTGGATCTCTTGGACTATCGGGTGCATTGATGAGAACGCCGATATGGATTTTAAGGCGCTCAACGAGTCCGAACAGATGAGAAAAGAGCCGTTATGGTCGTTTAGTTGTTTTAGGGCGGTTCTTATGGCTGACAGTTCGGCTGTGAATATACCGCAAAGCGTGTTCAATCTTTCCCTCACGACTCCATGGTAGCGGGAGACGACCGCATAAGCACATGCGGACTCCGACTTCGACCCATCGGTGTAGACCGGTACGAAGTCCGGGTGCGATCCGAGGAAGGCGTTAAAGAGTCCTTGGTATTCTGACTCGGTCGTGAACGCTTTACAGTGCGCATGAGGCAACGACTTCATATCCGGCTTTGGTGTTAGCCAAGGAGGATGTTTAGCATAGGCAACAGGGCACGCTTGAGGTAAGGTAATATTGAGTTCCTGGATAAAATCAGTAAAACGAACGGCCAAGGGCCTAGTTGCCCTTCTTCGCCTGTTAAATATATCTAAAAGTCTTGGTTTAAAAAGAATGTTAAAACATGGGTGCTTGGTCACGGATAAAACTTTACAGGCATAATTTCCCATCAAAATCAACCTTCGGGTTGCTAACGAGGGTTCACCTGCGTCAGCAAGTAGGCTTGGGACTGGGCTGGTTCTAAATGCCCCAGTGGCCAAACGTATCCCGGCATTGTGGACACACGTCAGGGGTCTCAAATAGGACTCTCGTCCTGACGAGTATATTATAGAACCGTAGTCCAGCTTCGAACGGACCAAGCCTCGATATAATAAAAGCATGGTGGAGCGATCTGCTCCCCATTTGGAGTGGGTTAAAAACCTTAGGATGTTTAGGGTCTGGCGACACCTCTCCCGTAACACCCGTATATGCTCTCGCCAATTTAGTTTTTTGTCCAGGATCATGCCGAGAAAACGGACGGACTCAACAAATGGGAGATTTCTGCCCAGAAGGCCTAAGGTCGGTGTAATGTGGTGTCCGCGAAGACGGTGGAATGAACACATTTCGTAGTAGTTTTAGGGGTTTGTAGGGTGCGTCGACAGCTATGGTCATTTTGCACCACTGTCATAACGTAAAACTTATGTTCCTTTTAAACTAGGAATAAGTAAACAAATAAATACGAATAAATATATAAATAAATAAAATAAACAAAAAAAAAAAAAAAAAAGGGAAAATGCTAAAATCAAAAGCATTAAAATTATGAGATCCAAAGCTAAAGCTGCCCCATTAAACCGGTTGACCTTAAAAAACTTAAGACTCGGTTTATAGACCCAGAGTCATCCCCTAAAATATTTCTTAAGTCTCCCCTTATCTTCAACATGTCTCTGGCCCTTTGGTATGTTGTACATTCCGTCAGGATATGGTTTATCTTCAGGGGTTGGAGGCACTCATTGCAGCGGGGCTGTTCTTTTACCTCCGCAAAGAGGTACGAATGAGTGAGGGCAGAGTGTCCTATTCTCAGGCGCGTAATCATGACCTCTTCCCTCCGAATGCTCCGGATGGAAGAGGACCATGGGGAAACGACCGGTTTTATTGCCCTGAGTTTATTATTTTGCAGAGACTGCCAAGTCTCCTTCCACTGATGCAGGACCGAGTTCCGCAAGGCGGCCTTCACGTCCTCCATTGGAACCAAGGTGGAGTCGGTCTCGGGTTGTCGAAGGGCATCCTTCGCTGCCTGGTCAGCTTTTTCGTTGCCTCTTATGCCGACGTGACCAGGAGTCCATATAAAGGAGACCCTGTTCCCCTTTCTCTGAAGGGACAACAGGGTATAATGGATCTCCTGGACTATCGGGTGCACAGGTGCAAAGACCGATAAAGATTTTAGGGCGCTCAACGAGTCGGTGCAGATGAGGAAAGAGCCATTGCTTTCTTTTATTTCTCCTAGGGCCGTCCTTATGGCTGACAGCTCGGCTGTGAAAATGCTGCAAGAAGTGTGCAGTTTTTTCCTCACGACTCCATGGTAGTGGGACACGACCGCATAGGCACATGCAGATTCTGACTTTGACCCGTCGGTGTAGACTGGGACGAAGTCAGAAAGTGAGCTGAGGACGGCACTAAAGAGCTGCTGGTATTCGGAATCGGTCGTTTTGGCTTTGCGGCGTGCACAGGCAATGAGTTTAATATCCGGCATTGGTGTTAACCAAGGCGGATACTTAGCATAGGAGACGGGGCATATTTGAGGAAATGTAAAATTTACCTCATTAATAAAATCATTAAAACGAACGGCAAAGGGCCTAGTTGCCCTTCTCCGCCTGTTAAATAAGTCTAAAAACCGTTGGTTAAAAACTATGTTAAAACAAGGGTGGATTGTCTCTGACAAAATTTTACAGGCATAGTTGCCCATTAAAATCATCCTGCGGGTTTCCAACGGAGGCTCCCCTGCGTCTGCAAGTAAGCTTGGGACTGGGCTTGTTCTAAATGCCCCGGTGGCCAACCGTATCCCAGCATTGTGGACACATGTGAGTGGTCTCAAGTAAGACTCTCGTCCTGAGGAATACACTATGGAACCATAGTCCAGTTTGGATCGCACCAAGCCTCTGTACAATAAAAGCATGCTGGTGCGGTCTGCTCCCCAAGTGGAGTGAGTTAAAAACTTTAAAACGTTGAGGGTTTGGCGACACCTCTCGCGTAACACGCGGATATGCTCCCGCCAGTTCAGCTTTTGGTCCAGGATCATGCCGAGAAAGCGGACGGACTCCACAAATGGAAGAATCCTACCCAACAGGGTTAGGGTCGGGGTAACGAGGTAACCGCGAAGACGCTGAAAGTGCACGCATTTCGTTTTCTCCATGGAGAAACGAAATCCGTTCTTTCGCGACCACTCTCCCAGTTTGTTTAGAGTCACCTGGGCTTGCCTGGAAGCGTTTGGCAGTCGTGTCGACCGGCAAAATATGGCTAAGTCGTCCACATAGAGCGATGCCATCACCGGGGCATTGATGCATTCCACCACGTCGTTGATGGCGATGGCAAATAACGTCACGCTCAGTACTGAGCCCTGGGGTACCCCGTTCTCCTGTGTAAAAGATCGGGATAAGTGCTTCCCAGTCCTTACTTTAAAAAGGCGGTTAGTTAAAAAATTTCTGATAAATAGGGCCATGTTGCCTCTAAATCCCCACTTGTGGAGCGTGTTGAGGATTCTCCATCGCCACACACTATCATAGGCCTTCTCCAGGTCGAAAAAGACTGCTATGACGTGTTGACGGTGGAGAAAGGCTTCCTGGATGAAGTTCTCAGTGCGAACCAGATGGTCTGTCGTGGACCTGCCACGCCGAAAGCCGCACTGAGCGTCGGAGAGCAGGTGACGACTCTCCAAGCACCACATGAGACGTCGGTTTACCATCCGTTCCATCACCTTGCACAGGCAGCTGGTGAGAGATATGGGACGGTAGTTGTTCGGGTCATTTTTGTCCTTGCCCTGTTTTGGGATTGGTATCACGATGGACTCTCGCCAGGCATTTGGAAAACTGCCCTCGTTCCAAAGTTGGTTGAGGGTATTTAGGACCTCCCCAATCGCAGTTTCCGGAATGTTCCGGAGAAATGCGTTGTGGATTTCGTCCGCCCCTGGCGAGGTGTAATGGGAGTCTTCGATGGCGGATTTAAGCTCCCAGGACGTGAAAGGCTCATTGTAATATTCGCTTGTAGGACCTGCACCGAAATTGAGAGGGACACTCTCGCATCGCCTCTTCAGGTTCGCAAAGTCCGCGGCATAGCCCTCGTCACTGCTATTGGCCGCGAACTGACTGGCAAATATGTTGCTTATTTCGGCAGGTGAATTAACCACCCGGCCAGCAACAAGCAATGGCGAGATGACAAATGAGCCCTTGGACCCGGAGATTTTCTTCACTTTGTCCCATACATGACCAAGCGGCGTGCGATGGTTGATGGTAGAGACGTATTCTATCCAGGAAGCCCTCTTGGCCTCCTTCACGGCCCTTCGAGCTCGCGCTCTCAGGCGGCGGTACGATGCCAGATTAGTTGCCCGGGGATATTTTCTAAAAATATTCAATGCTTTTTTCCTCGCCCGAATCGCCCGGTCGCATTCCCCGTTCCACCAAGGGACAGGAGCTCGATTAATATTCCCGGACGTACGAGGGATACTTTTGGTAGCTGCCGCCAACAGCGTTGAACTTAGTTTATCGACGTTGTGCAACGCGTCGAAACTTGCGTCGTGTTTATATGTAAACGTACGCTTGAAAAATGGCCAGTCCGCACGGTTAATACGCCACTTTTCCGGAGGTTTTGAAATGGTGGGCGAAGAGTCTTCTTTAACGAGTAGAAGAGGAAAATGGTCACTCCCACAGAGATCGTTGTGGGTGGACATTTTCAGCTTTGGGGCTAGACTTCTCGAGCATAGACAAAGATCTATTGCTGAGAATTCCCCATTGAAGCTGTTAAACCGGGTTTTTTCGCCGCTATTTAATAAAAACAGGTTAAAATCCTCAATAAAGTTGGATAAAATTCGACCTCTCCTATTGCTTTGGGTTTCTGGCCCTCCCCAGAGAGGATCATGGGCATTAAAATCTCCCATCAAAATGAACGGCTGAGGAAGCTGGTGGACAAGGGCTTCAAGGTTCAGGCGGGTCACCGGTGCACCCTCTGGCAGATACACGTTGCATAACGTCATCCTCTCAGGGGTGTGCACCGTGACAGCGACGGCCTGGAATGGAGAGTTCAGTTGGACTCGCGAGGTGTAAAGGGCCTCACGGGCCGCAACTGCTACTCCCCCTTGGGCTCGTTGGCCACTTAGGTCATCCATTCTAAAAACAGTGAACCCCTTCAGAATACCCTTATCTTCAGCCTTAAAATGGGTCTCTTGGAGACAAATACAAGAGGGTTTAAAATCTTGGATTAAAATGGCCAGCTCCTCCTTGTGCCAATAAAAGCCATTGCAGTTCCACTGCAGAATGGAACACATTTAAAGTGTTAAATTAGAATAAATAAATAAATATATAAATAAATAAGTTGACTAAAAAGGGAGATGACCAACTCTATTGAGGTTATCGCTTGAAGCGATGTTTCCTCTTCCACTCGTTTGCGAAGACCTCAGTATCAGAGATACTCTGGTCCGCTTCAATTACCTCCGGCTTCTTTGGCTTCACTGGAGGCGGCGGGGAAGGTGTATTCTCACGCCCTTTTGGCGTGTTCCCCTTGGTGGTTTTTAGTGGGCTCTTCTTTGAAGGGCCCACAGGAGTAGGTGGCTCCTTGTCCACCTTACTCTTTCCATCCTTCACCCTTTTTGGTTTAGGCACTTGCGTGGTTTCTATTGGGGATTCCTTCGGGATCTCTGTCTGCGTGGCGATGGTACACTTTACACATCGCGTGGTTGCAACGGAAGCAAAGGACCGGGAGAAAGTTGGAGCGATTAGCGCCCTGTATTTTCTCCTCGCTTCCGCATATGGGATTTTTTCCAGTGTTTTTATCTCCATGACTTTCCTCTCTTCTTTCATCTTCGGGCAATCACGAGAGTACACTGGGTGTGTACCCTCGCAATTCACACAAAGAGGTTCCGAAGAGCACTCTTTATCCTCGTGCGCGTCTTTGCCACAGCGCGGGCAGGTGGCCTTGCCCTCGCAGCGCGACGCGACATGGCCGAACCGTTGGCATTTGAAACAACGCACGGGATTTGGGATGAATGGCCTCACTGGTACCGATTCATAGCCCACAAACACCTTGTCGGGTAGTCTATCACGCGCAAACGTCAAGATCACGGAGGTGCTGTTTACGTTTTCTCCGTTGCGCCTTGTGGTGAGTCGACGACAATCAGTCACTCCCTGAGAGAACATTTCTCTCTTGATTTCTTCGATGTCCACGTATAGAAGGTCGTAGTGACTGATAACTCCCCGACAGGTGTTAAGAGTGCGGTGCACCTCCACCTTAATCGGAATGTCATGGAGCGTTCCCATAGCAAGTAGTTTTTCGCTGTGTGTCGTTCAGGGTCTCTATAAGTAGTGTACCATCCCTGAGCTTCTTCACGCTCTTTGGGTCCCCAGGCACAATCTGCGACAACACTCTCCGTATAAGGAAAGGAGAGACCTTTTTCAAGGTCTCACCTTCCTTAGCACATGACATTATGAGGTACCGCTTGCAAGCACCTATGCATTGATCTCCCCCGCCCGAGTCCGGACGGGATCTTTTTGTTGGTGGAAAGGGTTTTTCCTCCATAATAATTAATAATTCGTCCCGCGGCCTCCCCACCCACCACGGAGCCACACATTCGGGACGCCACTCCGCCAAACCGGAACGGTCGCCAGGGCTAACTCGAGGGATATAGCGCTTCAGGAGTGGTTGTCTGTTTCGGGGTGGATCTTCGATACAAGGGCCCACCAAAACCCTTACATCTCCGACCTCCCTACGCAGACCCCCACAACCTTGGCACTCGCCACCGGAGCGAAAACGCGACGGAAGCCGATTGACCGGGAGTGGCTAGCTCCCGGCCTCCCGTTTACACGAAATCCGGGGCCGAAGAGGGGTATCACTCCCCGGTCCATACAGGGCATCCGACACCCTGCTGGGAACCAGAAAGCTCACCCTCCAGGATCCCCTTTTCTCCCTTACGGGTCTCCAGGCACGGCAAACACCTGGGCGGATCGCAGGCCAGATGGTATGGCCGCTCACAGACAGTGGATCCACAGCACTGTCCGGACGCATCCCTTGCTGGCTTGGGGTTTGTTTTCGGGGTTTTCTCCCCGCCCTTTTAGTCGCCTCTTACGACAAGCAGGGATACTGCGGGAGTATTCTCTAACCCCCTACCCGCAGGGGGGACACATTTCGTTTTCTCCGTGGAGAAGCGAAACCCGTTCCATCGCGACCACTCTCCCAGTTTGTTCAAGGTGACCTGGGCTTGCCTGGAGGCGTATGTCAGTCTTGTAGAGCGGCAGAAAATAGCCAGGTCGTCGACAAATAGCGATGCCATCACCGGGGCATTGATGCATTCCGTTACGTCGTTGATTGCGATGGCGAACAACGTCACGCTCAGCACTGATCCCTGAGATACATCGTTCTCCTGGGTGTAGGATCGGGATAAATGATTGCCCGTCCTTACTCTAAAAAGGCGGTTTGTTAAAAAAAAAAAAAAAAAATTTTTTTTTTATAAATATGGCCATATTGCCCTTAAAACCCCACTCATGCAACGTGTTTAAAATCTTTCGTCGCCACACACTGTCGTAGGCCTTCTCGAGGTCGAAGAAGACTGCTACGACGTGTTGGCGTAACAGAAAGGCTTCCTGGATGAAATTGTCAGTGCGCACCAGATGATCTGTCGTGGACCTCTCACGCCGGAAGCCGCACTGAGCGTCGGAGAGGAGGTGTCGTCTCTCCAAGCACCAAACGAGACGTCGGTTAACCATTCTTTCCATCACCTTGCAAAGGCAACTGGTGAGAGAGATGGGCCGATAGCTGTTCGGGTCGCTCTTATTCTTACCCTGTTTCGGAACGGGTATCACCATGGACTCCCGCCAGGAATTCGGGAAACTACCCTCAATCCACAATTGGTTCAGGGTATTGAGGACCTCCCCCAACGCTGACTTCGGAATATTCCGAAGAAAGGCGTTGTGGATCCGATCCATTCCCGGTGAGGTGTTATGGGAGTCCGTGATAGCGGACTCGAGTTCCCATGGCGAGAATGGCTCATTGTATGCTGCAGGATTTCCAGCTTCGCGAAAATTGAGAGGGACTCTCTCGCATTGCCTCTTGAAGTTTGCGAAGTTGGCGTCATATAATTCATCACTGCTGCTGGCCTCGAATTGCTTGGCGAAGGTGTCGCTTATTTCTGGGGGTGAAGTCACCACCCGTCCAGCAACAAGCAGTGGCGAGATGACGAAGGAGCCCTTGGACCCAGAGATTTTTTTGACTTTATCCCATACCTGCGAAAGTGGGGTTCTCTGGTTAATAGTAGAGACGTACTCTATCCAGGAAGCCCTCTTGGCCTGCTTCACCGCCTTCCGGGCTCGCGCTCGTAGGTGGCGGTAGGCTGCCAGGTTTGTTGCCGTGGGGTATTTCTTAAAAATATTCAACGCTTTTTTCCTCGTCCGGATCGCCCTGTCGCATTCCTCGTTCCACCAAGGGACGGGTGCTCGATGAAGGGTGCCAGACGTGCGAGGAACACTTTCGGTAGCTACGGCTACGAGCGTTGAAGTCAGTGTCTCGACATTTTGCAACGCGTCTAGACTTGCGTCATGTTTAAAATGAAAATTGTTCCTAAAAAGCGACCAGTCGGCACGGCTGATACGCCAGTTTTCCGGAGGTCTGAAGGTGTTTGGCGAACGGTCTACTTTCTCGAGTAGAAGAGCAAAGTGGTCACTCCCACAGAGATCGTTGTGGACGATCATCTTCAGCTTCGGGGCTAGGCTTCTCGAGCATATGGCAAGATCTATTGCTGAAAATTCCCCTGTGAAGCTGTTGAAGCGAGTTTTTTCCCCGCTATTTAATAAAAACAAATTAAAATCCTCAATAAAATTCGATAAAATTCGGCCTCTCCTATTGCTTGGGGTGGATGGGCCTCCCCATAGTGGATCATGGGCATTAAAATCGCCCATCAAAATAAATGGACGAGGTAGCTGACGGACAAGGGCTTCCAAGTTAAAACGAGTTACCGGTGCACCCTCCGGCAGATAGACGTTGCATAACGTCATCGTCTCTGGGGTGTGCACTGTGACAGCCACTGCCTGGAATGGGGTGTTCAGTTGGACTCGGGAGGTGTAAAGGGCCTCGCGAATCGCAACTGCCACTCCTCCTTGGGCGCGTTGACCACTCGTGTCGTCAAGTCTAAAAACAGTGCACCCCTTTAAAACACCCTTGTCTGTCGCCTTAAAATGCGTCTCTTGCAGACAGATGCAAGAGGGATCAAAAGCGTCCATTAAAACGGCCAGCTCCTCCTTGTGCCGATAAAAACCGTTGCAGTTCCACTGCAGTAAAAAGGCCATTAAAATTAATTATAATTAAAATAAATAAATAGATAAATAATTGTGTTTTAAAATTTGGGAGATGACCGGTTTTTAAGAAATCATCGCTTAAAGCGATGTTTCCTCCTCCACTCAGTTGCCAGGACCTCCGTATCCGAGATACTCTGGTCCTCCAGAACCTCCGGCCTCCCTGGTTTTGCGGGAGGTGTAGGGGAAGGGGTCTTCTCACGCCGTATCGTCGTGTTCCCCTTGGTGGTTTTTCTTTGTGGGCTCTTCTTCGAAGGGCCCACCGGAGTAGGTGGCTCATTGTCCACCTTACTCTTTGTCTCTTTGGTGCTTTTTAATTTTTTGCTTTGCGTGACCAAAGCGGTGACTTGTGGGGCGTCAGTTTGCGTGGCGATGGTGCACTTTGGCAATGGGGTAGACGCGACGGAAGCAAAGGACCGGGAGAAAGTTGGGGCGACGAGTGCCCTGTACTTCCTCCTCGCTTCCAAGTCTTTTCCAGCGTCTTTATCTCCATGATCTTTCTTTCCTCCTTCATCTTCGGACAATCACGGGAGTACACTGGATGTGTACCCTCGCAATTGACGCAAAGAGCTTCCGAGGAGCACTCTCTATCCTCGTGCGCGTCCTTGCCACAGCGCGGGCAGGTTGCCTTGCCCTCACAGCGCGACGCGACGTGGCCGAAACGTTGGCACTGAAAACAACGCACGGGATTAGGAATGAACGGCCTCACTGGGACCGATTCGTATCCAATGAATACCTTGTCGGGCAGCCTATCACGAGCGAACGGCAAAATCACGGACGTGGTGTTAATATTCTCGCCGTTGCGCCTTGTCGTTAGTCGACGACAGTCCGTCACTCCCTGAGAGAACATTTCTCTCTTGATTTCGTCGACGTCAACATAGAGGAGGTCGTAATGGCTGATGACTCCCCGACAAGTGTTGAGAGTGCGGTGCACCTCCACTTTTACCGGAATGTCATGGAGCATTCCCATTGCCAATAATTTCTCGCTTTGCTTTTCGTTATTCGTCTCTATAAGCAGAGTACCGTCCCTTAGTTTCTTGACGCTCTTTGGGTCCCCAGGTACTATCTGCGACAACACTCTCCGTATAAGGAAAGGAGAGACCTTTTTCAAGGTCTCACCTTCCTTAGCACATGACATTATGAGGTACCGCTTGCAAGCACCTATGCATTGATCTCCCCCGCCCGAGTCCGGACGGGATCTTTTTGTTGGTGGAAAGGGTTTTTCCTCCATAATAATTAATAATTCGTCCCGCGGCCTCCCCACCCACCACGGAGCCACACATTCGGGACGCCACTCCGCCAAACCGGAACGGTCGCCAGGGCTAACTCGAGGGATATAGCGCTTCAGGAGTGGTTGTCTGTTTCGGGGTGGATCTTCGATACAAGGGCCCACCAAAACCCTTACATCTCCGACCTCCCTACGCAGACCCCCACAACCTTGGCACTCGCCACCGGAGCGAAAACGCGACGGAAGCCGATTGACCGGGAGTGGCTAGCTCCCGGCCTCCCGTTTACACGAAATCCGGGGCCGAAGAGGGGTATCACTCCCCGGTCCATACAGGGCATCCGACACCCTGCTGGGAACCAGAAAGCTCACCCTCCAGGATCCCCTTTTCTCCCTTACGGGTCTCCAGGCACGGCAAACACCTGGGCGGATCGCAGGCCAGATGGTATGGCCGCTCACAGACAGTGGATCCACAGCACTGTCCGGACGCATCCCTTGCTGGCTTGGGGTTTGTTTTCGGGGTTTTCTCCCCGCCCTTTTAGTCGCCTCTTACGACAAGCAGGGATACTGCGGGAGTATTCTCTATCCCCAACCCGCGGGGGTAGCGAACGAAAAGTGCCTTTCAATTTTTCCATTTTTATTTGTGTAGTTACACATCGTTTCACTAAAAACGTGGAGGCGGACGCCGACATAAATAATAATTTTGAAGATTTCTGCGGTCAGGGAGGTTACTCCCAACCCCGCGGATTTTATGGACGCGGAGGGAGAGTTCGGGGCAGAAGGCCCTTCGGCTATCACCATCATCAAGGCCAGCAGCAACTCCAACCGATAGAAACCCAGGAGTTCCAGCGATCATATTCAGCTCCTGAAGCACGCCGTGGGCGTGGTGGTGGCAGGGGACAACAGCCCAAAACTAATGTTCAGGGCCCCCGCCCACAGAATAAGGAAGGTGCCAACAGTGGGCCTCCAACGCCTCAGCATCTCTCGAAAATACCGAGTGCTGAGAAGAATGACCCCCTATATAGGGAGGCTGTATTTGCAGATGCAGGGGAGGAGCTGGCTCCCTTAGCTGATAGACAAGATTTCTATCCTGGTTTAGAAGGACTCACTCAACTGATTCAGTCCACGTTTGAAGATTTGCGTGCGCGCAACCCAGGATTTTCGAAAAAGGTGCACTATTCCATTTATGCTTACTACATCTCGGTGGTGGCATATGCACGTGTACTCCACCTCGTGGAGTTAAATGGTTATGAGATTGATTATGAAGATCGTGTCTTCATTAACGCGATAACGCGTTGAGGGCCCCCGGGGGCCCTCAACGCTCGCCCATTGGCTACCGCCCGGATCCGAACATAAGGAGGGCCCTGAGACCCTTAAAGACAGAAGGGTGGGAGTCCCTGGAGAAGACCGCAGCGAGAAGATCCTCGCCCTTGCCCACGCTACCTGGTGGCGCAGCGAGAAGATCCTCGCCCCCAGGCTCGCTCACCCTCTCCCTCTCCCCACGCCCTGGTGGCGCAGCCAGAAGATCCTCGCCCTCGCGCACCAAAGCTCAACTGGACGAATGCCGCGTCAACCGCGCCGCCTCCCAGCGCCAACCAAGCTCGACACCGCACGGAGGACCGACCCGCCGCGACGCCGCTCCAGCGACCAGCCAGGAGCCGGCGAGGATCCCGTCCGCCATCAATTGTAGCTGCCCCGAACTCCACGCGCCCTTCAGGCAACCGACACTTCACCTTCTCCCTGGGAGAGGGTCCCCTACTGTAACCATGTACTGGACAGAATAAACGCCCTTAGGGGTAATCAACCAGAACGGCAGGGAGGTTTTATTTCTCCAGGGACCCGAGCCCTTGTTTGGGCTGGTGCAATATTTAAGGAAGTTTGCCGGATGATGAAAATCAAGAAGATTCAGACCACGGCATTTCGACCGCAGAGCAACGGATCTTTGGAGGGCACGCATTAAACTATTTTTAGACAGAATATTTAAGGCACTTCATAGCAGAAGACCAAAGGAACTGGGACGAATGGATTGCTTATGCAATCTTCGTTTACAACAACTCATACGGCTACGAGATTCACGCCGCATGAACTAATGTTTGGCAGAGCAGCCTACATACCTGGATATCTTCAAAAAGAGACTCCTACTACGCAATATTGCCATGATGACTACTCGAAAGAATTGAACTCCAGATTGCAAAGGTGCTATCATAAAGCAAGAGAAAACCTGCTAGAAGCAAAGGAGAAGAATAAGAGATATTACGACAGATCAACGAACGTTGAAATATTCAAACCCGGTGACAAGGTGCTACTGTTCGATGTGTTGGTCAGGGGAGGTAGGTCAAAAAAGTTATCCGCACAATGGATAGGACCGTATCTAGTCACTAGGAAGGGGTGAATGTAGTTATACCTAGACAGGGCAAATGTGTGAAGGTACACGCGAACAGATAGTGATAAACGAGGTATATCGCGAGTTTGGAATAGTGATGATCGCGTACTTAGATGACTGGTTGCTGTTGTTTGATGGGAATACGGAACACTTAATACCCAATATTATAGAAATTCTACGCGATACCCTCCAGATAACAATAAATTTTAAGAAAAGTCGTTTAACCCCAGCAACCAGAATTAAATACTTAGGCGTTAAGACAGACACCGTCGACATGACCCTCAAGCTTACGCGCTACTCTTTAAGACGGATTTGTTATATTAAAAACGGGGTTAAACGCATCCGCACCCGCGACATCCCTAAAGCAGCGGGATTCATTTCTTGGTGCCTATGTGCTTCGTCTACCGTTGTTCCTGATCACTCAGACAGCGCAACGCGACACCACATGGTTGTCCCGTCTATGGGATGAAGGGGTTTGGCACCAGCCACGTGAATTTGTTAACTATAGATATATCCTTGATGTGTAGTGATGCCACGCCATGGCAAGCAGTTTGGACCATACCGATGTTAAACGCTACTGAAATCTGGGCATTGGAGCAGGAGACCCCAATAGTTGAAGCGGAGGCGTTGGCCGCAATTATGGCAGCGCACCACTCGGTGAGCATCGCTGAACCAGACACGGCCATTAACATTTTTGTAGATAACATGGCTGTAATTCATAGTTTCTCCCGCGGCCGGGGAGCGGTATTTTCAAATCAAACTGTAATTACATTGTATGTTGAACTAATAAAAGAACTGTCACGGAACGTGACCTGGAGGTATGTCCCTTCCAAACTAAATCCGGCCGACCGTCCTTCTCGGACCGTCCTACCTCCCTATGCCCGCTCGGCCTCGGATTCGGAAAATTCGGAAATTGTCCTTGGGGATGGCTTTGGTTATGGCAAGCTGGCCTTTAAGTTAAACTCAATTTTCCGCCAAATGTCAAATTTCAAACCTAAATATGGGATTAAAAATTCAGTCAATCTAGTGGAACAACTCCAAAATATCAATATGCCAACAACTGTGAAGTTAGTATCATTCGATGTTTGTAATTTGTTCACATCCGTTCCCACGCATGAGGCGATATTATACGCTCATGACATACTTTCAAAGGCCAACATCAGCCCGGATATCAACAGTGAATTACGCAAGTTACTTCAGGTGTGCGTAGATCAAAATTATTTCCTCTTTAATAACAAATACTATAGACAAAAAGAAGGCTTAGCTATGGGATCACCTCTCTCACCACTCCTTGCAGAAATTTTCATGGACAATTTAGAAGAAAAGATATTTAATGGCAAAGATAAATTAGTAGATAATGTCCTCTATTGGTTCAGATATGTGGATGACGTTTTATGAGGCTGGACAGGGACCGATAGACAGTTGACGAAGTTCCATCAGTTTTTAAACTCCTTACACTCAGCCATTAATTTCACTATGGAAAAAAGTGTGGAAGACGAAATCAATTACCTCGACCTAACCATAGGTCTACATAACCAAAAACATACCTTCAAAATCTATAGAAAGCCCACCTACACAGATCAAGTAATTCCATCAGATTCGTGCCACCCCATATCCCATAAGCTAGCCAGTTTCCACTCCATGATAAATAGACTCATTAGAATCCCGATGTCCCAGGACAACTGGGACCGTGAAGTAAACATCATAAAAACCATTGCTGTCAACAACGGGTATAACGCCAACCTCATTGATACGCTCCTTAAGAAGAAAATAAGAAAACAAGCCACCTCTATCTGCACTACACTCACACAGGACACGAACACGTTAGATCGGAAATGGTGCAAAATTCCGTTCGTGAACCATCTTTCATACAATATAACCAAAGCCATCCCCAAGGACAATTTCCGAATTTCATTCTATATTCCATCAACACTATCCAAGTGTTTAAGCCAGATTAAGGACCCGATCGACAGGAAAAAAAAGGAGTGGGGTGTATATGCTTGAGTGCGAGTGTCAGGCCAGTTACATCGGTCAAACAGGGAGGAGTTTTGACAATCGGATCAAGGAACACCGAAGAGGAATTTATGCAGATAACACGAATTCTAATCTCGCGAAACACATAATCGAAACAGGCCATCACTGCAACTTCGAATTTAAAGTGCTACATCTACAAACGAAAGGGCGCAAGTTGGACGCACTCGAACAGTGTGAAATAATACAACACACAAAAAAAGGAATTCCCCTCCTTAATGATGTGTTTGTCACTTCACATTCCCCCCTTCTAGCCATCAATTTCCCCAATAGTTTTCCCCAATTTTAACCTTCCTCTTCTCCTGCCCCCCCCTACTTCCTCCCTGTTAACGACCACCCCTTTCCCCTCCCCGTTCCTCCGATTCCCCGGATGGACTCGACGGACAACACCACTGATCCCCCGACGCATCGCAGGCGTCCTAAGGACGTCATCCAGCCAGCAGAGCAACGACCCTTGCCACGGGACATCACTCGCGAGGCCCACCAGCAGATTGTTCCGGCCCTTCATTGCTGCGGGGCCCCCTACAGCTCAATGTCTTTATTTTATTACCTGTGCCAATCCGGCTGTCGTATTGTTAATTCTCAGTATTGCCCCCAAAAAACCCCCCAGCCCATGGAATTCCCACTGTTCCTCCCCGCCTCTTTGACCCCTCCTTTCATCCTTTCCCCTCATGGAATTCCCCTTGTCCCTTTTTCCCCCCCTTAAACCCCCCTACCCTTGTATGCAACTATATATGTGAAGAAGATACGCACTTGTGCTCACACCTGATGATGATGCGAAAACATCGAAACCGGTAGTGTTGAAATAAAATATCTAGTGGAAAATTGCAATACCTGTGGTTTTAATGCTGTGAAGACGATGGGGTCAAACTCAAGTTTGAACAAGTGAAATTGAATGCACCACTTAAACATGTCACTAATAATTTAGAAGACTTTACAATATGTTAGTCATAAGATGGATGAAGCCGAGAAACTAAATTCAGAACAAGAATGGAAACTACACCATTCTGCCAGAGTGGTGCATCTATCCTATTTAACAATTTTAGGATTAATGGTGATTGGATTGATGATTTCATGTTACTGCTGCAGTTGTTGTCACAGATGTTTTCCAAACCATTTCAAATCCTTTAAAGAATGTGAATCTTTAAGGCCATAGTGTTTAAACCAGAGTTTTTGAATAAGGTTAACCTGTCTGATGAAAGATTACCTCAAATTGAAGAGTAAATTGAACTTACTTCCATTGTTGTGCTATCGTCCCCTGGGAGAGAGAGAGACGATCGGTTTCCTAACCTGCCCGAGGGAAACGCTAATGATACAGAGAAAAACACCCGGGGATAGGTGTTTCCTCTTCTCTTAGGAGGGAGGTGTACTGATCGCCGCTCAGCTACGGTGAGGGGTAACGGTAATGGGCCATTAGGGAAGGTGTCTCAGGTGTAAATACCCTGGCAATATTAAAATTATTCCAGGACAAGAGGCATTCAGACAGAGGACAAAGATATCCAAGTGGGTCAGCAATCCAAAGTTCACCGCTATCGCCTAGAGCCGAGCATGGAGCGAGAGACCTTGCACTTCCCCCCCCTGTTTTCCTTTAACCCCCACCCCATCTCCCCCCAAAGTTCCGGTGTTGGATGAATGTATTTAAACGCCCCAAAAAGGAAAAGACGAGGGCATTTTCTGAATTGTGGTCTTCTTACCTCTTGGACGGGTCACGTCAGACCCAGGTGATAGCCATTATACTCTACTGTAACTCTAATTAACTCCTTGTTGATTGTAATTTATTTTGAGGAATAACTCTTAAGTGTCCAAAGATCCTCCAGGAGATTTTTCGCAGCCACCCGAGATGAATCTCCTCTTCCATGTCTGATCAAGAGATCACTACAAAAAAATTTGATCCTCCCGGAGATTCTTCGCAGCCACTCGAGATAAATCTCTTCCATGTCTGATCAAGACATCACTACAAGCAAAACTCCCCACGAAGATCTGATTGGTAATTTTGCAACCGAACGGGATTTACCATGACTTTGAAGGGTTTCAGAAAAGTGATAATATCTGCGACCGAGGGAGGAAAAGCATAGGAGTCGTAATACTCAGCACGTTTTCTGTTGAACACGCTTACCGCGACCCAGTGAATTCCCGGTTCGTGTGAAGGATCGAAATTTACTACATAAATTCCACGCTTGGGATGGTCAGGTAGTCGATCTGATGGAAAAACGCCTCTAAACATACTTTTCGTTCTAAGATCTCCTGATAAAACGTCTTCGATGTCATCTGTTTGCAAGAAGAATGACTACTCAAATTAACTAACAATGAGCCTATTTTCATCAATCCTGAATTGTGCATAGTATTCGGCATAGCTGATGAGGACGGAGTTTGGAAGATTAACTTAAGTTAGCTTCAAATCTAACATTACCTTAATCGGTTTAAACACGTGACTTTCCTCGCCACTCCTATCCGGAGTGAGATCCCACGCTAGTACTGTATATCCGTGTTTGAACATGTCCATAGATATCCGATTACCCAATCACTATGGTTCGTACCTAAGGGTGAATAGAGTTGAAGGAAGGCGCGAGTAATATTTTATAAATAATAAAATATTTTTCTCGGTGTGGAATTTCGTTTTCACACTACTCAACGGTATAGCAGTACCGTTTACGTATAAGTTGAATCCGGTCATCGAATAATGCTTTCGGTTAACTGGATTTTTCTCTTTTTTCCCCGAAAATGCGTCACCATCTACCATTATTACTAATAGAGGAAGGAATTTGACCGACTATTGAAGTCGCATTTTTGATTGAATCGATATTACTGGAATGGGTGAAAGTCTTAACTTCCGTTCGCTTATATGGATATATGGCCGGTTGTTTTTTCAATAGATATTCGTGAGAAAATAACACTCAGGGATTGATGTTATGATTAGGCACGAAGAGTGTAGCGTGTAAAATCTTTAGCGTTGATGAGGTTTCACATTCCTTAATGTAAAACTGAATCTTTCATCGTCAGAACGATCTCAACGTTCACACCAGTAAGAAGTTTTCTTGGAGTGTTGAAAATGTCAACGTGTAATCTTCCTTCCAACTCTATTAGATTGCTATTGGGAACCATGTCTATCTTTTCTCGAATCCTTTGTTTGCAGCGGTCTGAAGGTCTAAATCGTTACCAGTATCCAAAGCCCACCCGTTACACTCGAGATGAGTGCATGAAGCATCAACGGCGCAATTTAACAAATTTTCCCAATATGAACCATATGGATTATGATGTGCGCCTACTGTGGCCAAAGCCCGCTCTGCAGAGCGAAGGAAATTCAAATCTCCCGGCAGCGGAGAAGCTTCCCCTCCACCCGCGCTCCGATGCGAAAGGGGGAGAGTGCCACGTGGCGAGCGATGCGTCACAGTCACGTGGAAGTGCCTACACTTCTCCCCTCCCCCGGAGTCCCCTCAGCGCTCGCCCATTGGCTACCGCCAGGGCCAGGGCATGTATATAAGGAGGGCCCTGAGACTTACAGACAGAGCAGGGTGGGAGTCCCAAGGGAGAAAGAGCGCAGTGAGCAGATCCTCGCACTCCCACGCTACCTGTCGGCGCAGCGAGGAGTACTCGCCCTCAGGTTTACTATCCCTCTCCCCACCCACGCTACCTGGTCGCGCAGCGAGGTCCTCGCCCCCAGGTTTCGCTCGCCCTCTTGAGTCCAGGACCAAGCTCCACCGGACGAATTCGAAACGCCATCCGGGCTCGGCGCCACTCGGGAGGACCGACCCGCCGCCCCGCCGCTCCGACACCAGCACCTCCGGCGACCACCCCGGGATCATCGCCGACCCTCGAGGACTACCGAACCTGGTTGGCCGGTCGGCCGGTCGCCCTTCCTCCGTGGCCGGTCCTGAGTCCCCTGACGCCGCCCACCCCACGCCCACGGCTTAGCGACCCGCGGGTCCTATTTGGCTCGCCGGACCGTCGGGTCCCGCGACCAGCCGGCGAGGACCCCGGCCGCCATCCGGCAACTGTAGCTGCGTCGGACTCCACGCGCCCTTCAGGCAAACGACACGACCTTCTCCCTGGGAGAGGGTCCCCTACTGTAACCATGTACTGGATAGGCGTGAAAAGCTCATTGTAATATTCCCGTGTAAGACCTGCACCAAAATTGAGAGGGACTCTCTCGCATCGCCTCTTCATGTTCGCAAAGTCCGCGGCATAGCCCTCGTCACTGCTATTGGCCGCGAACTGACTGGCAATTATGTTGCTTATTTCGGCAGGTGAAGTAACCACCCGGCCAGCAACAACCAGTGGCGAGATGACAAATGAGGCCTTGGACCCGGAGATTTTCTTAACTTTGTCCCATTCCTGACCAAGTGGCGTGCGATGGTTGATGGTAGAGACGTATTCTATCCAGGAAGCCCTCTTGGCCTCCTTGATGGCCCTTCGAGCTCGCGCTCTCAGGCGTCGGTACGATGCCAGATTAGTTGCCGTGGGGTATTTTTTAAAAATATTCAGCGCTTTTTTCCTTGCCCGGATCGCCCTGTCGCATTCCCCGTTCCACCAAGGGACAGGAGCTCGATTAAGATTCCCGGACGTACGAGGGATACCTTTTGTAGCTGCCGCCAAGAGCGTTGAACTTAACTTATATCAGAAGTGTACCATCCCTGAGCTTCTTCACGCTCTTTGGGTCCCCAGGCACAATCTGTGACTACACTCTGCGAATTAAGAAAGGAGAAACCTTTTTCAAGGTCTCACCTTCCTTTATGCACGACATAATTAAGTAGCGCTTACATGCGCCAATACACTTTTCTTCCCCGCCGGTGTCCGGACGGGATCTTTTTAGTGGTGGAAAGGGTTTTTCCTCCATAATAATAGATTATTCATCCCTCGGCCTCCCCACCCACCACGGTGCCACACATTTGGGACGCCACTCCGCCAAACCGGAGCGGTCGCCAGGGCTAACTCGAGGGATATAGCGTTTCAGGAGTGGTTGTCTGTTTCGGGGGTGGTCTTCGGTGCAAGGGCCCACCAAAACCCTTACATCTCCGACCTCCCTACGCAGACCCCCACAACCTTGGCACTCGCCACCGGAGCGAAAACGCGACGGAAGCCGATTGACCGGGAGTGGCTAGCTCCCGGCCTCCCGTTTACACGAAATCCAGGGCCGAAGAGGGGTATCACTCCCCGGTCCATACAGGGCATCCGACACCCTGCTGGGAACCAGAAAGCTCACCCTCCAGGATCCCCTTCTCTCCCTTACGGGTCTCCAGGCACGGCAAACACCTGGGCGGATCGCAGGCCAGGTGGTATGGCCGCTCACAGACAGTGGATCCACAGGACTGTCCGGACGCATCCCTTGCTGGCTTGGGGTTTGTTTTCGGGGTTTTCTCCCCGCCCTTTTAGTCGCCTCTTACGACAAGCAGGGATACTGCGGGGGTATTCTCTATCCCCCTACCCGCGGGGGGTGCTAACTTGCTTCGTGCCGTACGGGCAAACGGCCGTGGGGTGTCCGAGAGCTGCGGTGTGCTTCTATACAAGTTTAGGCCTTTCCGAGACCCGCAATTGAGTACGCCGCGCTCGCGGTCCTCCCCATACGGAATAATTTGGAGCTTTTCGCATCCTTGGAGCGGCGAGTTCTACGACGGTTGCTCCTCCTCCCGCACGAAACCCCTAGGGAATATGTATATGACCGAACTGAAGTAGAACCTATTCTCCGCAGGTTGTGTCGTGCCCGCATCAGGACAGCGGCTCGACTGGCGGACCACAACGAGGAGCTGCCCACCGACATTCTGAGCCACCTGGGAGGACTACTAAGTTGCCGTCCCGCGATTAAATTGCAGTCACCAGCTCGTGTCATCTCTACACTCTACCCGACCCACAACCCCGAGATTGCCCTGCCGCCTCATTAGGTGCGCACCATATTGCCGCTCCCGTCATCCCTGCAACCGGACCCAGATTTACCGCTTATTCCCCTTCGTCATTGAAGAACCAAGAAGTGAAGTGACAAGTGATTGGCACAACAAACTTAATAAAGTGATAGAGTGCTACAGCTAGACATTCCAAGAACTTGTGTTCCTTACGTGAAAAACATTTATGGTTAATCCTTTTGTTACCTTTAATTTACTGTTATCTGTTCAATTGTTATTTACTTGTTTCTGTCATTACTTCTAATGTTACTCTCCTTCCCAACTCTCTTCTCCGGTGGTCTGGCGGAGGTTTTACTGGTTTCCCTCCGCCCGCGGACGAATGTCAGGCCTATACCACTCCCGCTAAAAGCATTTTAAACAAGGTTATTCCCCAAACGCTACCCTCTTTGTAGCCTGTCCTTTTTTGTTATTTCCACCCCGAAGAGGAGCTGATCCTAAAATCCCAGTGAAACATATACAGTGAAACATAACATCAACAAATACGGAACCCGGATTTGTTGATGTTATGTTTCACTGTATATTTTATATCCACTCTTGTAATTCTGTTCTTTACGGAAATAAAATCTTTAAAAGTAAAAAAAGCCCGTAAAAGGAGAGTAGGAGGTGGGAGTCCTTAGAGAAACGACCGCATCCTCGGTCAACTCCGCTCCCCTCTGGAAGAATTCGAGACAACCATCGCCAAAAACTAATCAGCTGACTGCCGCGCCAGCCCCGACGCCCCAGGAACACCACCCGAGCCCGGCGCCGCCAGGAGGCCCTGCCCGGTTCGACGCCTCCCTGCCGCTCCCGCACCCCGCCGCCTTCGCGGCCTCCGTCAACTCCGGAGACATCGCCGACGATCGAGGAATACTTGGCCTGGGTGGCTGAGGCCGCCCGCCACCCGTGGCCAGTGCTCAGCCCCCTAACGCTGACCACGTCGCGATACCAGCCCCGGCCCATGGAGTCGCCCGTGATGCCGTACGCGAACGTCCCCAATCTACCCCGCCGGATTAACGACCCGCGGGTGACGCGGATTCTGTTCGGCTCGTCCCGCCCGGCACTGAGCCAAAGCCGCCGAAGACAGCTGCATCCGCCCGGAGGCTGTAGCCGCCACCGGGACCTTCCTCGCCCCATAGGCATCTACACATGGTCTTTTCCCTGGAAGAAGGCCCCCTAATCTATCCATGTACCAGAGAGAATAAACGCCATTCGGGGTATTCAACCTGAACGTCAGGGAGTTTTTATTTCCCCAGGATCACCAGCCCTTGCCTGGGCAAATGTTCACTCGATCTCGCGTTTCGGGGCGGGTCGCTCAGTCAACCTCGGACGCAAGCGAACTGACATGCTCTTTCCGCTAAGCCCATTACAGCGCCAGCTCCGCTTCCATTAGAGCTGCCTAATTTCCACAAACTACTACGGTACCGGCCTGCAGGGTTTTTACCCTTGACGGAATAATAGGAATTTTGGCACTTTTTTGCTTCCTTCGGGAAGTTGCTGAATCACAAGATGTCTCGCAGGGACTAATACGAGGCCTCCAACCTCCTCCTCGCCTAAGGAGACAACCTGCCCCTTAGGGCTACCGACTTAATCTAAAACCAGGCCAGTATATTGGGACCCATTCATTTCCCAGTGGACACACTGGAGAGTATCACAATTCCTTGGTCACTTTCTTAGGCGTGCGTGAAAGAATTCCAACCCCTCAGAAACAAAATATTCCGACAAGCCAATTATTTTAGCATGGTTGGAGAGGCTCGGAATTCCATACACCAATCCCCACGTCCACGTGAGAGTAGGACAGCGTCTGGAAACACGGCTAACGAGAATGGTTCGGTGCTGCCAGAACACCAATTTTCAACCCTGAGGTCTCAACCTACAAGAGGCCCTAGGAATCCAAAGCGATTTGGGAGTCCCGGTGGGGCCCAGTCGGTTGAGCTTTGGACTGCCCGTACTAAGGCAAAAAGCAAGGATTGTGAGCCCGATTGAACTGACTGAGGTAGTGATAGCATTCCTTGCGCCTCGATTTCGAACGCCCTCGATCGTTTGAGTCGAAGATGTCGTTGGGCGTCTTTTGTCAGAAACACCCCGAAATGGGCTGAAGATGCGCTGGAGTGTGGAGATGGAAATCTATGGTCTAATAGAGGCTAAAACTTAACCCAAGAGCCCGGTTATTAACCGCAAAATGTGCTGGAGAGAATTATTTATCCCGACTTGGCATCCAGAAGGGCAGGGCTCCTGGGCTGAGCAGGAGAACGTGTTCGGCGGCCATTAGGGTGTCCACGGACGTCTACCGGAAACATATGAAGTTGAGGGACCGGTAGCGCCCTCCAGTGCGTGTGCGAATAGTGGTGTTTTCTAGTGGACATGTAGGATATATACATATATTTGAACTTATGGGATATATCCATTGCCTTCGGGATGTGGATAACTACACTTGGAGATTTAATATTGTTGCATCCGCGTGTTCTGCCGTGTGATTCACTGGCCAGGATGCCTACCCCCCCGCTTATGTGATTAAGTAATGGCGTGGCTCCGAGTATCCGAATCACCCCTGGTGACTCGATGTGGACTATGGACCAAGTGATTAAGTAATGGCGTGGGTCCGAGCATCCAAATCACCCCTGGTGACTCGATGTGGACTATGGACCGACAGCGATAACTGTTGACTAGCCGTGGACTAACCAGTGGGTGATCCTGAAGAGGTCGGTCTGGGACTCGGAACGCGAGAGGAAGGTTGGACCGGGGCCCCTCTGTTTGGAAGCGCCAAGCGGCACCCAGGGAATATATATATTACTGTAAACTCTGTTCTCCTATATTAAATCGGGACCGTCGTTGTACTCTTATTTAGTTCCTTTTTTTTATTTTCCCCCATTTCTATCGAGGAACTCCTCTCCACGTCATCACCCACCAAACTCAAAGCTCCCGTTTTACCCTCGAGGCAGCCACTCGACTCGTGGGGTACTTTCTCGTGTCGCCAATATTCCTTCGAAGACGCGGGGATACGACAATATAAATGTATATTTATCACAAAATATGTAAATAAAAAAGGCGTCTCCATTAGTCAGGAGTAGCGTCGGTGCGAGTCGTCGTCATCCAAGCAGTACTCCAGTGTAGCAACGAGATGCTCTGATAGACCAGGAAATGGAAATGTCAGACCTCACTCGATTTAGGCCCCAAACGACCCACTACCAAATAAGCAGCCAGGGAGACATCCCCTAGTGTATCCAGTCTAGAGGACAGTGGTGATTGATAACATAGAAGTGTCCGTCTTTCCCACAGCCTTCGCATTCCATAACAAAATGCATCTGTCAGGGCCATATTTACAGAAGAAGCCAATCATGCAAAGCCTACAGAGGCCCTGTATATCTTTCAAACAACTCAGGCAACACTCGAGATTTTCCATTGGGTTAATACTTTAGCACAAAAGCAAGTGTTGGCGATGGCCAGGCCTTCTTGTTTCTTTCCCCTTGTTGCGACTCCAAAGGCATCAGGGGGTGTTGGAATCATTCAACATCTGTCAGATTGGACTAAATTTTATCATTAACCTAAATGCACACTGAAGGACACCGCCAAGGCACTTGAAACAATCTCTCCACGCTCCTTCCTCGCGAAAATCGACCTCATGGATACATTCTGGCAGATTCTCATTGTCCCATCCCAAAGGCGCTTCTATAGCATATACGTAAAAGGCAAATATTTCCAATGGAATAGACTGCCAAAGGGGCATACCTTAGCGCCCGCAATCATGCAGCACTGGTTAAGGGCGTTAATACATGAAATCTAGACGAGATCATTAGAGCAGATGATCGCCCACCTCGACGACTGGGTACTAGTTTTCCCCGAGAATCCGACATTGCATTGCTGAAATCACCCAGTTCATAAATCAGGAGCTAGGGATCCACATAATATCAAGAAAAGTGTTAACCCCTGTTAAACAAAAATAGATCCTACGAGCTACAGTTTTTACTCCAAGGGATCTAGCCTATTTAGTCGCCACCATCATCTCTCAGAATTGAATTCTCCTGGAATGCCTCTGGCTACATAGTAATCAATTAACGCTCAATCCGGTAGTTCAGATTTCCTCGAACCCAGATTGAAATGTCCAAGTGACAGCCCTTTCTTGGCAGAATTTAGATCTGGCACAAAGGAAGTGAATGTCGAATAGACCTCCAGGATCCCACCTTCCTTCTGGCACCTCATCTGCAAGAAGCGTTTAATTAGTCTCCCTCGTCCTTATCAAGAGCGAGATGTTTTTTCTGGAGGTTTTCTTCCCCTCTAATATATAGAATACCTTCCCCTTGGCTCTTCACATGCCACAGATCCGTACATTCTGGAGGCCACACCTCAAACGGTGTGGATGCTAGAGGTACCAACGGGATACAGTACTTATTAGGGGGAAGTTTCGAATTAGACCTGTGCAGCAACCCTCCTAAACATTTGGCCTCCACAGTCCGTCACTCGCCATCGAAAGGTTATGACGAGACAAACAGATTTTCCGGGAGCGAGTAGCTTCTAACCGCCCCCCTACAGAGAATCTAGAGGCAAAGTGAGATACTGTTCCCTGGCCCATGCAGAGCATTCAACACTAACCAGGGTACCACGGAAATCACCTATCAAAATCCCTTTCTCCCCCTTATACGCATGGCAAACGCCTGGGTGGATGGTGGCCCTGCTGGTATCCAGACTCGTTCATTGTCATGGCAAGAGTTAGACACAAGCCGGGTGAGAGAAATCGGATACCATCTTGACACTAATGGAAAATTAAATGGGAACTATAAAGTTTGCAGTTGCTTATCAGGCCACTTAACTGATTTCCATTACTGACAATAAGACACTGTCCAATAAGACCATATGTTAATCAGTCTTTTATCACATGCCTGTTATGTCAGAGTGCAACCTCCCATATCATCATGACCAATATTAACTATGTGACAACACAATGTACTGCAGAATGGAAAGGAGTGGTCATAGAATTGCCTCCCATGTGCTATGCCCCCCCCCCACCTCCTACTTCCCTGAACACCTTCAGCAACTTCTTTCCATAGTTCCTACATCTCACTGACTGCCACCAACTATTTTAATGAGGATTAAGTCAATCAGGTGAAATCCCTGGACTACTGCACTGAGCCTGGCATCCCTTGATCTCACATATGTATACTTTTTCCAAGATCATGGATGCACTTCTGAATTCAACAGCCATTGATGCTCTCACGGATGACCTATGCAGCCTGGTCAAGTGTAAAAGAGGAGCGTAATAGATTAATCCTCCTCAACAGTAACTATTCATCAGAATTCCATGACTTATTTAATGATATTCAAGCTAACCTCATGTTTACTATTACTGACAATTATACCAGTACCCTGGATTGTTATCAGTCCTTAATCACACACACAGAGGGCTAGCCCCCATATCATCATGACCCACATGGACTAAATGAGGCAGCAAGGTGACAACACAATGAGGTGCGGAAATGAAAAGTGGTTTCAGTCCCATGTGCACAATGCCACTTCCTACCTCAATAGATACAGTTTGCACACCACCCAAGCTAAACTTGTTTGTTTTCAGGTTTTATCCCTGCCCTTTTAGTCGCCTCTTACGACAAGCAGGGTTACTGCGGGAGTTTTCTTCACCCCCTACCCGCAGGGGTAACACTTAGCCTAAGAGAGATGGATCTCATTTTGCAGAATCCAGTTCTTCATACCCACCTTTCTGGAGAGGCCTTGGAAGGGATGCCTAGAGTAGAAGCATATTGTTCTTGATACAGTGAACTTTCATGAACATTGCAATACCATGGCCATTATCCCATGCAATCCTTGCAAAGTAAAACTGACAACAACAGCAGAAGACTGAGGACCAAACCAGTTACAATAGGGACTTAGGCCATGTTGAAGACAGGAAAATCAGGAAATATAGTGTTGGAGACGGAGAAAGCCAATAGATATTGGGATGGCGAAAGCCAATAGATATATATGTTAGGGATGAGCAAGACGAAACAGAAAGAATGAAGATTGCTGGAATGATAATTAGGATAATATAGAGGATACGAAGAGCAAGGAGTGGTAGTAGTATTGAACAAAAAGGTAAGAAGTGCAGTAAACAGAGAACCAGCAAGTGACAGAATATCATTAGCAGCAACAAAAGCTTTGTTACTGTTCAGGCCTATATACCAACAAGAAAACAGGAAGGGAAAATCAACAGGATCAATTAGAGGAAACAATTACTCCTGGAAGGAATATGACCATTGGGAATTGGAATGTGGTGATGAATGAAAAGGGGACAGGGGTAGAGAAGGTAGCGATTATGATTAAGGAAGACGAAATTATGAGAGAAATCCATACCTATGCTAGAGACAGAATTTGACCAAAAGGAACATGGTTTTGCTTTCACCTCTCTTTTAGCCATCTCTTTCGACAAGCAAGGATACTGCTAGGGCATTCCATTACAAATCTGAATGGGTTTAAAAAAAATTAAAATCTAGAAACACATGCCCTCAAGGTCGATCTCACCTTGTCGAAACTCAGGACAAGGACATGGCAGCAGCAATAGCATCAGGGAACCACAATAGCCCTGATTTTCTCTCATGAATATTCTTCCCTGGTGAAAACAACTTTCCCTAAGTTTTGGAGTACAATTTTACCTGGTTCCAACTACAAGTTATGTTTCTTCAATTTTAATCGCCATATGGCTGAATCTTGGGCCAGATAGTATGGCCACATACAGCATACCTTAGCTGAACTAGGAATACATTCCAAAGGCTTTTTCCTCACCCTTTAGTCACTCTGATGGAAACCATGGAAAATACAATATTATTTCCCCCTCCTATCTATAGGCTGTCATAAAATAATAAAATCTAGAAAACATTCAACGAAGAAACCGGAACCCAATGACAAGAGCTTCAGCTATAATTTCTGACTATGCAGCAATCTTCCTAAGCACCAGATGTTATACTTCCTGTCACAGTATGGGATGAACAAAGTATATTGGCCAAAAAACTAGTATCAAAAAGAAACTATATGCATTGCATGTATATTTTTTCACTATCTTGTAAGCACGCTTCCCACTTTCACTATTCATTACAAATACTTGAACCATAAAATACTACACGAGAAAGGCATTGATATTTATGCTTCACACATGCACACTAGTCAAAGCTAATGGAACAGGCCCATTTTGGAAGAACAAGTACCTAAAACGGAAGAAGGAGAAGCCAGGATGTTGAAACCACTCCCTGGAAAATGGATCACTGGTCCTCTTGAAAGTCTTGCAAGAACCGACCATCTGAAAATCAAAATCTCTTTATGTGAGATGCGTGGAATATCCTCACTTGTCTTTGCCAGAGGCTACAGGCCCCCTTGGAAGATAGGTATTAATCATTCTGCATAATCTTAGTTCAACAAAACTGACAGGATGCTAAAAGACACTGGAGCATTTTTTTTCAAATATTACAAGTTAACCATCGAAGCATAAATATTTAAGCAAAAATAATCAGTAACTACCATAAAAATTGTACCAAAACTTATAATTTGGAGCAATTTATTCATCAGGTACAAAACATTATATAAACATGAGTCACCAATAAGTAACCACTGGTTAAGAGCACTCCAACCATATGGGATAACTTTAACAATAAAGGACTCTGGTGACATAAAAAGACCATAGGTTACCTTGTACTGAACTGCCATTACGTCCAAAGCGAACAATGCAGACATTTGAGAATTTATAAGGCATAAGTAATATCTTATGCTCTCTTAAAATATAATTTCTATCACAATTCAAGCTATGTACAATCAAGACATTAAATGCTCCCTATTCATTCACACAGTGAATAGTTAAAATTGGTGTCCTCACAGTTTTGATAATAATAACTGTAATTGTGGCAATATTGGTATACTTGGCTGTAGAGCAGACTGCAATGATTTTCTGAATCAGAAAGACAATATAATTAAACCAAACATCTTTTGAACATCATTCCTTTGCTGGAAGAATTATAAAAATAAATCTCACATCATCACTGCCCCAGTGTTTGTCAAATACCAAAACTTAACTACAATAACATTACATGACTAGTGTTTTCAAAAAGCTCAATAGTGGGACCAACCTGAATTCATAAAACAGAAACCACATAAATTCTTTATGATGGCCACTGAAAAGAATTTTAATTAAAGGTGCACAAGTTCTTTTAGAAAAACAATAATAGGGGCAAAATTAAATAAATAACCCTACAACACCAAATTATTGGATAATATTTTAGGGAAATATATAAGACTTTTTAAGCATAATGAAGTGTTCATTAAAGTTTTAACTTTTGTAAAAACATTTCTGTGAAAGCCACTTCACATATAGTTCTCAACAGGTGAGAAAATTTTAGAAAAATTTATAATAATTGCTTTCACTTTAACAAACTTGGTCCATCAAAAATGGAAAATATGTAGATGATAAGATACATGGCAATGGCTAAAATAAGAAAAACCAATTTCATAATTCCATTCTAAAACACCCAATCGTCAAAAAAATTGTGCATTCTACCATTAGGCAAATAATTTTTGGATATAACTCTTATTTCCAAATAATTCTCAAATTCCTTCTTTGGCTTCTAACACCATTCAAAATTCAACATGAATAAATAAGTGTACACACTGGTCCTGAAGGTCTTTGGTTCTGTAAAATGCCAAATTAAAACTAAATGAATCTTGTCATCACTAAATGTAACTACATAAAATAAAGCAGTGTTCTAGCTTAAAAAAATGGTCCATACATACACAACACTGCAATTAACTACATATGCACTTCCAGAAAATTAAGCACAATAATTTCAATGCACAAGGTTAAATAAGTAGAATATTATCCACAACTAACAATGCCGAAGAGTAATAACACAATCAAATGAAAGCAGAATGGCAGGAAATTTGCTGTACTTAGGGTTTTCTCATGAAAAATTGTGCGATTATATTTAACATGCCATAACAACCATGAAAGTATGAATCAAATTTGAACAAATGTGGTGGGTTTACCTAAAGAATTCACTTCCTACACCTATATTTTCCACCAAATCTCGCAGGAACTTCAAATAAATGACAATAATGAAATACACGGTGAATTCTAATAGCTGGACAGATTACCACATGAATTCAAGGAACCAATACAATGAGAAACTAGAAAAGAATGATAATTTGAAAGCCTAACAAAATGCAAGATGTGACCACCGCTCAGTTACCTCTAATATAGTGCAACATGAACTAATGTTAAGTCCTATATGGGAGATCCCAACTGAACTACCTTCAAATAAAGATAATTTCATTTGACAGAAAGTTTATACACAACACCTATCAAGTTGACTTTTTCATGATAAGGCAACAAGGACTCAAGTTCACATCAGTTAAGGGATATCTTATTTACCTGAGAATTACAGCAAAAATATGTTATTAATATATTTTTCAAAGATGGATTAGGTACTCATATTTATTCACTGCTCTTGCACCTCTATTTGTGCCATGAACTCCACCCAACCACTATCACAACTGCTAAGTAGAACCTCTTGTGATAAGAACCATTTCCCACTGGTTAATCTCAAATATAGACAAAATATATGAAAATATTAACATCTTAAATTACATCATTTGACAACACTTTGACTGAAAGTTACCGAAATTATTATTGAAGGTGGACACGAAAAATTCAATCGATTCCCTAATATGCAACAGCATCGGTGCCCACTAGACATTAATGAACCGCGGAAATGTGCTGCAATAGAAAAGGATTCACAAGTACATGTATTTATATACAACGCTAACATATTTGTGAACACTGTCACTTTCAAATAAACAGGAAACTTTTCACCAATTCAAGTTTCAAACAAAGGAGTTTCACTCTTTACCAATAGAAACAATAACAAAGTCATGGGCAATTTCTCGATCTTACAATATGCACCAACAGATAACAGTTACTCCACTAGAAAACAGCCCTCACATAAATTATGAAAATGATCAAATTTCATTCCTGATTGTCTAAAATAAACCATACATGCTGCACATAAATACTGCATCTTTACATTTCTGATGCTCCACATACCTTTGCACTAGCCATATGTACATAGATAAATATTATACTTACATTTGTTTCGCCACTGTTAATGTCCTAGTGCATCAAGAATAAATGCACAGGTATAAATGAACTTTTGAGGTTTCCTAGGTAAATATAATAGTACCTGTAAGCTGCATAGTAAAATTAACGATGTCTATAAATCGAGCTTTTTGCGTTAGCTGGCTGTAATCCATCCACTGTTAACCAGATAATTCAGAACACATTTTTCTACAGTTTTTCCAGGGCTAGGATTTGATGAAAGCTGAGGAAGAAGCATATCGGCTGACTCATCACCGTTTTCTTCAGTCCTCTTCAAATATTCCTGAAAAAGTAAATCAAAAACATTATAATTCTTAAAAATTACAAATTGAATAAATCATTCTGACATTTATAAAAAAATTTAAAGCATGCACATACAGCGGCGAATCCACAAGAAACGGTTAGAATCAATAGGACAATATTTGAAAAAACCAGACAAACAATAGCCTCCCTCTAAGCACCGACACAAATTTCGCATGAAAATTAATCATTGAATAAACATTATTTGCTTTACTTAGAATTATTACCTACATTAAGTAACGAAAATACAGTGGACTATTGTTAGCATATTTGTGAGGACCCTGAATTCTGAACTTACTAACCAGTTAAACATGCAAAACTTATACTGCAAGTTTTAACTAGTGATGTGGTTAGCATAAGTTGAGAAGTATGTAGCTTATGACAAGTTAATTTGTCACTGTTTATTCCTTAGTTTAATAGTAGTAACAGTTGGGAAAAATTTAGAATTTTGCCAATATTATGAAATTACACAGATAAATAGATGTTGTGCAAATACTTCCTTTATACAGACCATATTGATACTTAAGCTTGAAAACTTTGCTTGAAAAAATGTCCTATTAATTAAATTTTTTGCTTATTCCTGCACATTAATGGAGTCGGGTAGCAATTTAATTTTAAATTTTAACGGCTGAACATCTTGAGGGAATTCCTCGACATGCATGCTGTACTATGCAACTCATTTTTTCTCTAAAGATAGTAGGCTAAACACAGATATTTCTCAGGATATTATCTCTGCAAGGTTCCTAGGTGAACAGAAAATTTTTAAAATCAAACAAGGTAAAATCAATTCTGGTCCAATTTGATGTGGAATTGTGTATAGATGCAAAGTATTCAAAAATGAATGCAAGACTGAAACCATCTTAGAAAATAAAATACCTACAGGTACAATGAACCTGCAGGTATCTTATTGTTAAAAATGCTATGAGAAAGTTATAAATTAATACATTTAGCGGTATACTAATATTTTCTGAAGGGAAGCTTCTTTGACTATGAACTGATTTCAATCAGATGCTTTAAATATTTCTTCATAACATTTTTAAATAATTTGAGTAACATATTTTACACTTCGGCATTGCAGCTGTCACTTCCATCACCAGAATTGACATTATCCCTCTTTTCAGAATTTTTTCCCGAGTTCCATCAACTTTCCAATCGTTCATAGGCAAATAAAAACACCTTATGTACCTTATTCATTTTAAATTTGTCCCCTATTAATGCCTTCCAAAAAAATTGACTTTTCTAAATCAATTTATAAGGTACCTCCAAAATATACAAGCCATGTTGACAGTTTTGATTTTATACATTTAGAATGATTTAAAAAAACACATTTGAAAGCATAGATAAACGTAGTGCCAGTAATTTTAAACATTTCGTCAACTACTCTATACAAATCAATTCACAGTATATAATAGTGGACCATTCCACTGATGATAAAATATTATTATTTTCTACAGATCAATCACATTTAACTTTCACAACATCACCCCAGAGTCCACAGAACAGACCCTCTAGAAAATTCACACCACAATACAATGGAAGAGGTATTTTTCACCACAGAAATGGGTCAGAAAATGAATAATAAATTATGCTCCTTTAAAGTATTCACTGTTTTCTGGTTCTTATTTGCATCCTTACTCAAGAAAGTGAGATTTCAGGTTACTTAATCTTTACCTTTTCTCACAATAAACATTCCCTTCCTAAATCCAAAATATATGAGTTAAACTGTACTAAGCTCGAGAATATGAATTACTACAGCAACACCTTGACATTGCATTGCATTATTTCCCCAAAAAATAAATGATTAAATCAAAATTATCTTTTATTTCACCAATCCACTTTTTATTCGATAAGCTACTGTTTCCAATAACACCAATCATCTTATCAAGACTGATAAAGTAATGAATTTACTCACCGTAAGTAGTATAGTTTTGAGAGATATGTACTGCAATGGGTTAAGTTTCAAAGAAGAGCATAACTGAAATGAAAAGGACATTTAGTGAAAATTAAGTCAAATCAAAATTCAATCATGAGAAAAAGCACAATAGCTGCATCAATAGAATTAGAGTTCAATACCTTTTATGTGAGTACATAATCAAAGAAAGCAACTTTTTAACTTTTACAACCTCAGAAAAACTCAATTCCAAAGTTATTGATGTGAATGCATATCAAAGCATGTTTTCCACTTTATTCACCTTACAACAGATGGCACACAATTTTAACCATCAAATCAAACATAGCTGTGCCAATAGTTATGAATATGAAATAAACACAGGCCAGAGGATATCCATATCAGAGGACAAAATCTGCATTTAGTAGGCTTAAGTCACGTTATGAAGTTTATTTGAACTTTCCTGAGGAAACTTTCATGGGCTCAATTACTCTTTTAGAATATGCCTCTTCTTTAATTTTCCTTAATCCTTCAGAATTTGGATAAAGAAACTCCAAATTCCTGCTTCACATTAACTTCCCTTGCAAAAAGTGTAATTTATCAAAACCAATTGATGGTGTGAATTGGATTTCATTGAAAAAGGCACAGAGAAAGAATAACGTGTTAAGAGTCAAGTGTAAGGTAAATACAGAAGGAAATTTGAACTCACTTAAAATTTGGCCCCTACTTTAGTCAACTTGCAAAATTAGCCAGTTTCTCTGGTTTAAACTGATTTTGGGTTCTTTTCTGAACTTCACAGAAGACAATTGGACTCACTTCTACCACTTTAAAACTGAATTTTAGTGGTCTTGTACACATTTACAGTTTTAGATAATAGGCACATTTAAACTTATCGGTAAGTCAATTCTTTTTGACTCTATAAAATTATAAAAAAACATTATTAAGTAATCTTTCATTAAAATACCATACAAACATGAAAATGTCTAATCATTGGAACATATATTTTTTGAAGTCCCACCAAATTGACTTAAAACACTATTCACCTTCCGTAAAAATTGAAACGGTTAAATGCATACGCTACTTCAAATACAATAAATTAAAGGAAATATTAAAATTAATTTAGCATGTTACAATCACAAACTTACCCCTAAAGAAGTTTGTTCTATGAAAAGAAAGTATGCTAGAAAGTTTTAAGCTAGTAGACAAAGAAATAGTAACGTCACAGGATAGAATATTTCAATAGATCAATGAGTTAATACAACTAGCTAGAGAGGTAGAGACATCAGTGGTGTATTCAACAATGTAAAATTTTGATCCTATAAATGTAAAAAGTTTATTGCTACAGTCCAGGATCTTATGAATGCCTTATGTTAATTGTACTTGCACTTTGATCTGAATGAGGAAATTTTAAATGCATTTCTCATCTGAACCCAGATTTTAAGGAGGAACTTTTCCATCGGGAAAAACTCAGTGGAAGATCTATGGTATCACATTAAAAGAATATTATCTGTGGTCCTTATTGGTAGTTCATAGGGGAATACTTCCAGAATTCAGGCCCCATTTGTTTAAATACTTATACATGAGTGGATGCATCCTCAGAAGTGCATATCCCCCAAGGCAGCTCAATAATAATAATAAATAAACTGCTGTAGCTAATATCCAGGATCAGCATAATGTAATAGTGGAATGAAAGCTTGATAAAAGCAAAACTAACGCATTTGAAAAATTAAATATTTTTTTTACCTTGGATTGGAATTTGTTTAATACTTAACAGGGTTGAAAACCACAATTTTTTGCGAACTCCTTCCTTACATCAAATAATCACTACCAACAAACCCTGATAACCATTACAAAACAGAGTAATTGATTGATGTCCATGTTATTTCCAATTATTCCTAAGATCGTGGCTTTATGGTTGACTACTCACCATGTTTCATATGATTTTGAATTGGCATTATACAACACTTAATTAAGGAGGTCACAGAATATGGAAAAATTAAATATTTTCTACATGATTCCCTCACATTGATAGTGAGACATGTTAGAAACTTACTCGTTTTTCGCCAGCAGATAAGTTGCAAGTTGGATCTATAAGACCAGGTAGTACAGGGGATTTAGGGGATTGGGGTACCTCGGCAGCTTCCGAACTTTCTGCCGCCGCGTCCCCTATACTATCGAGCAGCAACGGTGGGCTGCAACTGATGTTTTGTGGTGGTATGCATTTTTCTTCGACAGAAGAGAGGTCTCCTTCCTCTGTGCTTTCTCTGCATATAAACATAACTAATATTAAGATTGAGTATATACTATAATTATTATTATAATCATTAAATTAAAAACCAGGATTTCTAGCTTTGGTTTCATAGCCAACTAATACGGATGCAATTCCAAAAAGAGCAATGGCAAACACTAAGCTTAAACTGTTCAAAATATCACCACAAATTATTGCTTAGGTCCTGCACAGGCACCATTGGTTACACTACGATATCAAATTAAATTTTGTTGTTAATTTTGTTTTGTTCAAATTAAATTAAAGTTGTGTTAATTGCCGTTAAACAAAGTACCAGAACAAAGACAGATAGGCATAATGGATACAAAATTATGTTTCCGATGTGATAAGTCATATCACAAAGAATACAATATCAACCTTCAATTCTATTTCAGGGTGTGCTAACTGTAGCTAAACAAAGTGAAATAAAAAAAGTCAGAGAGGCACATAGCCGAGGACAACATGATAATTCTTCTGTGACTTGATCAGAAATCATTTTACAAATGATTACTTTCCATAGTTAAGACCCTCATTAAGATTGTTTAAAAAAATAGTATACTTATAGAATAAACATGTGACTCTCCCACTAGAGATTATTGATTCTACTGCACACTTGTAAAGGTACGAGAATATGCATATTTAATCAACAAAAAAGTCAAATCAAATGATGACTTGCAAAACTTTAAGTAGAATTGAAATTTATGTAGTAAGCAATTACTTCTTTCCTTTATATTTTTTGTTCAACTCACTACCACAGGTTTTCCATTTTCACAGTAAAAAATTGAACACGAATGAAAGTAATATGGGAGCCATTGCCACCATTAGTAATTGTGACATATCAAGAGGAAAACTGCAATACCTCCAAGCAAAGATTCAAAATGGTCAAATACAGGATTACACTTTCTTAGTCATAAAATGCTGCCAACTATGAGGAGGCCAATATAATATTGCTAGAGCATCATATTCTTAGTAGATACACCTGAAGCATAGTAAGCAAAATAAGAAAAATATTTCTTTACAGAAATTACATTTAATTATTAAAGTCTTAATATGTACACCAGTTTTAGCATAGAATGGCAATGAACTGGAGACTAAGAAAATTAAGAGATCCAATATGAGAATTTCAGCAGAAACACATGGACAAAGCCATAGCTAACAGTAGCCACGGGGAATTTCCAATCACAACTGGTTCAACCAGTTCACTAGGGACTGCCTTAAGGAACATCTGTCTTATATAAGGAGTTCAAAAATTATAAAAAACTAAGGAAGAATATTTAAAGACAGAGGGCATGCATTATTTTATAAATCTCCTCCAAAAATAGTTGGTGAATTGAGATAAATTTATTTGTGGACTTTATATGCCAGTATTGAGGAAACTCCTCTGGTACCTTTAATTATAGGGCCTAACTCCGCTTGCCACGTCTTAAGATAACATTGAATTCAGTATTAATGAATAAAACCTTCTTTAAAGTGTAGGGTTGATAGCAGCAGGTAATGGACCTAATATGCTGCAATTGCTCTGAAAGCCTTTGGAAAGCAGAAAAGTTTTACATTTCAACCACACTTCACAACTTGCTTACTGATGATGTCGCCTATGCGTAAATATCAGTTGTAGTGGAAAAAAGTTTTTTGTTTGAAAAATACTAAGTTTATTTATCCAGTGATCATAGTATCACTGACATCAGGGTATTAGACACAAGATATTCACTTTAATTCTAAACATCATAGAGATGTTTAGCATTAAAGCAGCAGGTAATCATAGAGATGATAATAAGCTATTATAAAAGCTAACACATTGCATAAGAATAATGATTCAATAAAAATATTGATTTCCCAGCTCTACCTAAAAAGCATCAATGAATTCACACCAGGTAAGGATGCTAGGGAAGGTGTAGCAAGGAAAACTGGAATCATTTGAACTTTTCATGTCACCTTTGAATGAATTTATATCCTTTGAATTAATATTCCCAGATGATATTATTGTCATATGTAAGAAATTTGAAATCACAACAGTATTGCAAACCTTAGGGAAAATTTGGATAAATTATAAATTAACAGAAAAAAAATCTGGCACCAAACCCCCACCAAGTCATGCCGGAAAAACCAAAATTGAAAGTTTAAAACATAGCGTACTATTGCAAGAGTATATACGCAAGTATTTCGAGGTCAGCAATTTTTGGTCTGACAGTTTCTTTTACAGAGGGAAATGGTGTCACAGAAAGATGTAAGCCTTCTTCATGCAGACAGCTAATAATTTTACATGATATCTTAGCTCCAGTATACATTTTTCAGTTATTTAACTCAGATAAATTTTGCAAGAAATGATGCATACTTTTCGAAATACCCAATGGATGTGCAAAAGTTCACCCTAAAAAAAACATTTTAGAGGAATCAAGTTCTGTAAATCTCAAATGCTGGTCAGTTCCAAGGATATTTATGGGCAACTCATATTTACTCAAATAAATGATTGAGTTATGATGGATGAAAAAAATAGGGAAACACAAATCATATGCAAAACATAAACACACTTGTAATGCAGCCAGAATAATAATTCCCTAACCTTTAACATATGGCATTATATGAGATAAACCTAGAGTTACTGCCTTTTAACTATCATCATTACAACAGAACTAGAGAATAATTAAACACCAGACTTCTATTACACTGTTAATCCAGTAACTATGGAATTTGAATTTTTTAGGTTAACTATTAAACAGGGTATAATGGAATACAAGGGTGGATTGAGAAGTCCATACAAAGAAGGATAGCACCAAAGGTGCACATCAAATATAGTTTCAATTAGAAACATCTCTCAAAAGAACACATAACAAGCTTTAGCCAGACTTGTCTATCAAGAAGTGTTTAGTGCACATTTGAATCAAGCAAGTCAAAAGATTTCTACAAAAATTGAAGAAAGATAATGTCATCTGTTGATCAAGCATTACTTAATGAAAGGAAAATCACCTCAATAAACTAAAGGTGTATTAATTATGGGAATTCTGCACTACTGATTAAATGATTTATACACATTTGTCTAAAAAGTATCGGAAACAATTTGATGTGACTACATTGCCGCAAGCTTGCAATGTACAGGCTCAGCAGTGAGGGGACTGACCTTCAACACATGCCAAGAACCGATCGACTATGAGCATTCATTCAAGCTAGATCATGTTTTTAGTGGACCCCTATCAAGTGACTCAGCGCAAGCAACAATGCAGTGAATGATTGAACAGCAGTATGCCATCAAATTTTGTGTTGGACTGGGGAAATCAGGAGCAAGGATGTTGGGCATGATTCACCAAATGTTCTAAGACAAAAGCATGTCACAAACTGCAGTTTTTAAGTAACACAAGCGTTTCAAAGATGGCTGAGAGAGTGTGGAGGACGAGCCCTGCACTGGAAGGCCATTGATGTCAAGAACCAATGACAACATGCAACGTGTGTGTGAAGTACTGAATTCAGACTGTCACTTAAGTGTGTGCATGATTGCACATCATATTGGCATTGATTTTATAACAGTGCACACCATTACTACTGCAAATTTGGTGAAATAAAAGATCTTTCCCAAACTCGACCTAAAGGTCTTGAGTACTTGAGGCTCCAAGGTAACAGACAACCTGACGAAAAATGGCATCACAATGATTCCTCAACCCCCTTACAGTGCCAACTTGGCACCAGCAGACTATTTCCTATTCTCAAAATGAAATCCTCCCCCAAAGGACACACCATTAGACCCAAAGTGCCATCAAAGAAGCTTGCACGTGTACCCTTAAGGACCTTCTGGAATCTGCAAACCAGGGATCCTTTGAGTCATGGAAAAGTCACTGGCAGAAGGGTATCAATG